>NC_091282.1:862644434-863337891 GCF_032444005.1 Ranitomeya imitator
AAAATGCCGGCCGGCAGATTCGTTCCAAAGTGCATTTTGATCACTGAGATAGATTATATCTCAGTGATCAAAATAAAAAAAATAATAAATGACCCCCCCCCCTTTGTCACCCCCATAGGTAGGGACAATAAAAAAATAAAGAAATTTTTTTTTTCCACTAATGTTAGAATAGGGTTAGGGTTAGGGGTAGGGTTAGGGTTAGGGTTAGGGGTAGGGTTAGGGTTAGGGGTAGGGTTAGTGGTAGGGTTAGGGTTAGGGGTAGTGGTAGGGTTAGGGCTAGGGGTAGGGTTAGGGGTAGGGTTAGGGTTAGGGCTAGGGTTAGGGTTTCGGTATGTGCACACGTATTCTGGTCCTCTGCGGATTTTTCCGCTGCGGATTTGATAAATCCGCAGTGCTAAACCGCTGCGGATTTATGGCGGATTTACCGCGTTTTTTTCTGCACATTTCACTGCGGTTTTACAACTGCGATTTTCTATTGGAGCAGTTGTAAAACCGCTGCGGAATCCGCACAAAGAAGTGACATGCTGCGGAATGTAAACCGCTGCGTTTCCGTGCAGTTTTTCCGCAGCATGTGTACAGCGATTTTTGTTTCCCGTAGGTTTACATTGAACTGTAAACTCATGGGAAACTGCTGCGGATCCGCAGCGTTTTCCGCAGCGTGTGCACATACCTTTAGAATTAGGCTATGTGCACACGGTGCGGATTTGGCTGCGGATTGGCCACTGCGGATTCGCAGCAGTGTTCCATCAGGTTTACAGTACCATGTAAACATATGAAAAACCAAATCCGCTGTGCCCATGGTGCGGAAAATACCGCGCGGAAACGCTGCATTGTATTTTCCGCAGCATGTCAATTCTTTGTGCGGATTCCGCCGCGTTTTACACCTGTTCCTCAATAGGAATCCGCAGGTGAAATCCGCACAAAAAACACTGGAAATCCGCGGAAAATCCGCAGGTAAAACGCAGTGCCTTTTACCCGCGGATTTTTCAAAAATGGTGTGGAAATATCTCACACGAATCCGCAACGTGGGCACATAGCCTTAGGGTTAGGGTTGGAATTAGGGTTGTGGTTAGGGTTAGGGGTGTGTTGGGGTTACGGGTGTGTTGCGGTTAGGGTTGTGATTAGGGTTATGGCTACAGTTGGGATTAGGGTTAGGGGTGTGGGGGGTTAGTGTTGGAGTTAGAATTGAGGGGTTACCACTGTTTAGGCACATCAGGGGTCTCCAAACGCAACATGGCGCCACCATTGATTCCAGCCAATCTCATATTCAAAAAGTCAAATGGTGCTCCCTCACTTCCGAGCCCCGACGTGCGCCCAAACAGTGGTTTACCCCCACATATGGGGTACCAGCATACTCAGGACAAACTGCGCAACAATTACTGGGGTCCAATTTCTCCTGTTACCCTTGTGAATCTAAAAAAATGCTTGCTAAAACATAATTTTTGAGGAAAGAAAACGTATTTATTATTTTCACGGCTCTGCATTATAAACTTCTATGAAGCGCTTTGGGGTTCAAAGTGCTCACCACACATCTAGATAAGTTCCTTTCGGGGACTAGTTTCCAAAATGGGGTCACTTGTGGGGGGTTTCTACTGTTAAGCCACATCAGGGGCTCTGCAAACGCAACGTGACGCCCACAGAGCATTCCATCAAAGTCTGCATTTCAAAACATCACTACTTCACTTCCGAGCCTCGGCATGTGCCCAAACAGTGGTTTACCCCCACATATGGGGTATCAGCGTACTCAGGAGAAACTGGACAACAACTTTTGTGGTCCAATTTCTTCTGTGACCCTTGGGAAAATAAAAAATTCTGGGCTAAATAATTATTTTTGAGGAAAGAAAACATATTTATTATTTTCACGGCTCTGCATTATAAACTTCTATGAAGCACTTGGGGGTTCAAAGTGCTCACCACACATCTAGATAAGTTCCTTTGGGGGTCTAGTTTCCAAAATGGGGTCACTTGTGGGGGGTTTCTACTGTTAAGCCACATCAGGGGCTCTGCAAACGCAACGTGACGCCCACAGAGCATTCCATCAAAGTCTGCATTTCAAATCGTCACTACTTCAATTCCGAGCCCCGGCATGTGCCCAAACAGTGATTTACCCCCACATATGGGGTATCAGCGTACTCAGGAGAAACTGGACAACAACTTTTGGGGTCAAATTTCTCCTGTTACCCTTGGGAAAATAAAAAATTGCAGGCTAAAAGATCATTTTTGAGAAAATAATTTTTTTTTTTTATTTTCATGGCTCTGCGTTATAAACTTCTGTGAAGCACTTGGGGGTTCAAAGTCCTCACCACACATCTAGATTAGTTCCTTTGGGGGTCTAGTTTCCAAAATGGTGTCATTTCTGGGGGATCTCCAATGTTTAGGCACACAGGGGCTCTCCAAACGTGACATGGTGTCCGCTAATGATTGGAGCTAATTTTCCATTTAAAAAGCCAAATGGCGTGCCATCCCTTCCGAGCCCTGCCGTGCGCCCAAACAGTGGTTTACCCCCACATATGGGGTATCAGCGTACTCAGGACAAATTGGACAACAATATTTGGGGTCCAATTTCTCCTATTATCCTTGGCAAAATAGGAAATTCCATTTTTGAGGAAAGAAAAATTATTTTTTATTTTCATGGCTCTGCGTTATAAACTTCTGTGAAGCATCTGGGGGTTCAAAGTGCTCAATATGCATCTAGATAAGTTCCTTGGGGGGTCTAGTTTCCAAAATGGGGTCACTTGTGGGGGAGCTCCAATGTTTAGGCACACAGGGGCTCTCCAAATGCGACATGGTGTCCGCTAACAATTGGAGCTAATTTTCCATTCAAAAAGTCAAATGGCGCGCCTTCCCTTCCGAGCCCTGCCGAGTGCCCAAACAGTGGTTTACCCCCACATATGAGGTATCGACGTACTCAGGAGAAATTGCCCAACAAATTTTATGATCCATTTTATCCTACTGCCCATGTGAAAATGAAAATATTGAGGCGAAAAGAATTTTTTTGTGAAAAAAAAGTACTTTTTCATTTTTACAGATCAATTTGTGAAGCACCTGAGGGTTTAAACTGCTCACTACGCATCTAAATAAGTTCCTTGGGGGGTCTAGTTTCCAAAATGGGGTCACTTGTGGGGGAGCGCCAATGTTTAGGCACACAGGAGCTATCCAAACGCGACATGGTGTCCGCTAACGATGGAAATAATTTTTCATTCAAAAAGTCAAATGGCGCTCCTTCTCTTCCGAGCCTTACCATGTGCCCAAACAGTGGTTTACCCCCACATGTGAGGTATTGGTGTACTCAGGAGAAATTGCCTAACACATTTTAGGATCCATTTTATCCTGTTGCCCATGTGAAAATGAAAAAATTGAGGCTAAAATAATTTTTTTGTGAAAAAAAAGTACTTTTTCATTTTTACGGATCAATTTGTGAAGCACCTGGGGGTTCAAAGTGCTCACTATGCATCTAGATAAGTTCCTTGGGGCGTCTAGTTTCCAAAATGGGGTCACTTGTGGGGGAGCTCCAATTTTTAGGCACACGGGGGCTCTCCAAACGTGACATGGTGTCCGCTAAAGAGTGGAGCCAATTTTTGATTCAAAAAGTCAAATGGCGCTCCTTCCCTTCCAAGCCCTGCCGTGCGCCCAAACAGTGGTTTACCCCCACATATGAGGTATCAGCGTACTCAGGAGAAATTGGACAACAACTTTCGTGGTTCAGTTTCTCCTTTTACCATTGGGAAAATAAAAAAATTGTTGCTAAAAGATAATTTTTGTGACTAAAAAGTTAAATGTTCATTTTTTCCTTCCATGTTGCTTCTGCTGCTGTGAAGCACCTGAAGGGTTAATAAACTTCTTGAATGTGGTCTTGAGTACCTTGAGGGGTGCAGTTTTTAGAATGGTGTCACTTTTGGGTATTTTCAGCCATATAGACCCCTCAAACTGACTTCAAATGTGAGGTGGTCCCTAAAAAAAATGGTTTTGTAAATTTCGTTGTAAAAATGACAAATCGCTGGTGAAATTTTAACCCTTATAACTTCCTAACAAAAAAAAATTTTGTTTCCAAAATTGTGCTGATGTAAAGTAAACATGTGGGAAATGTTAGTTATTAACTATTTTGTGTCACATATCTCTCTGGTTTAACAGAATAAAAATTCAAAATGTGAAAATTGCGAAATTTTCAAAATTTTCGCCAAATTTCCGTTTTTATCACAAATAAACGCAGAATTTATTGACCTAAATTTACCACTAACATGAAGCCCAATATGTCACGAAAAAACAGTCTCAGAACCGCTAGGATCCGTTGAAGCGTTCCTGAGTTATTACCTCATAAAGGGACACTGGTCAGAATTGCAAAAAACGGCAAGGTCTTTAAGGTCAAAATAGGCTGGGTCATGAAGGGGTTAAAGACCGTTCCCCTTTAATTGAGTCCCAGGGCCACGGACTGGGTTGCAGCCACCGTGAAATCCCCTTTAATAGCGACCGGACCCGGTGCCGAGTACCCCGCTGCCCTGGTGGGTGACTCATAAGTGGTTAGATAGTTCAGATTGATAGGATCCCATATAAAATTGACCTTCCAGCATCTAAATTGCTTGTGCTAATAGTGTGGTACAGCCAGGAAAGTCCACGTCTAAAATGTTTGTGCTACTATGTGGTGCAGTCAGGAGTCCACATCTCAGAACCTAAATCGATTGTGCTAATAGTGTGGTCCAGACTAGAGATAAGTGAACGTGTTCGGAAATGTTCGCCAATCTCAAATTTGGCACCAACATAGCAAATTGAAATTCATGCTCACTTTCACAAGCAAAAGTCAGCATCAACAGTTGGTCACAGTTTGGTAAATAATCGTGTTTCCACTAATGCTTTTGTTATTACTTTGGCTAGGATAGTGCTGCTGTATGATGAGAGGGAGGGGCGGGGGGACATGTTTGATGGAGGGACGGGGTGTGTCGAGGTCACAGAGGTTACAGCAGTAGTGCACGCTTTTTTATTTACTTTTTTCATCCCTTAACTTCATGTTTGTAGATTCCAGCAACCAATCAGGGTGCAGAAATCATGCACAACGTCATGACACAAGGTCTTCTGTGATTAGTTGCCGAAGTCACATGCACCTGGACATATAAAAAGTGGACATCTTGTTTTGCTGGCATCATTTGCTCAGTGTCACAGTGCAGAGAGGTCACTCCTGTGTTAGTGCTGGTGCTGAAAGTAAACTTTTACTATGTGAAATCGATCTTCCAGCATCAAAGTAGATTGTGCAAAAACTGTTATATCAGTGCTGCTCAGGCAAATCTAAGAAAGTAAATATTGATCATTAATTTTGTGACAAGTGACTGACAGCTGTCAAGTTACCTGGGAACAGTGGCTCCTTCCCTGACCGTACCACTAGGAGCCGCCCTAGCTCACCCTATTCCCCGGGATACTTTTCAAGGTGAAGATGCCTTATCTCCTCTTGTTTTTATTATGTATACCCCTCCTTACATGTAAAGCGCCATGGAATAAATGGTGCTATAACAATAAATAATGATAATAATCTCCTGAGTATCTGACCGCAGAAACTACAATTGTTTACCCACCACAGTCGTATTGAGTGAGAGCCGGTCAGCTGTTACGGAAGTTGACATGACTGTTGCTTTTGTGTCATCTAGCACAACACATCTTTTTCAATCCATCATAACATCTCCGCCTGCACCTCATTCACAGTCCAGCAGTTTGCGTCCCTACTCCACCCTCTCTCAACACAGCAGCCAGCTCTCAGTCCTGCTGCTGTGGTCATGTAAAAGAATGTTTCCTCCTACACATAGCAAAACTACGAGCTTGAACTCCACCATCTCCAATCTGTTCGCCCTGGAAATGCTGCCTTTCCTCCTGGTGGATATAGACAGTTTCTGAAAGGTGATGGCCATCTCCCCCAGTATCAGTTTCCCAGTCACCATTACTTCTCAAAGAAAGCTGTGCCTGCGCTGCACTAGCATGTTGCCGACAACATCTCCCATTCCCTGAAAAAATCTATGTCGGCCATAGAATTTTACTACTGACACCTGGACGAGCAAACATGGGCAGGAGCATTATATCTTGCTGACTGGGTACTGGGTGACTCTGGTTGCTGTGGGGGCAGGCAGTCAAGAGGCTGCTCCACAAGTCTTCGAATCACTAAGGCTTCCGGGAGGAACCTCTGTATCTAGCAGTTCCTGCACTGCTTATGCCTCCTCCGCCTCTAGGACCTCCACCTGTACCCTCAACCTTTGCGTTCCAACAGTGCAGATAGAATCCCCAACATTTCTGTACTGCGCAGCCATGGCTCACCACATTGAGGCATTGTTTAAATTAATATGCCTTGGAGATTGCAGTCACATGGGTCAAGAGTTGTTTGGACAGGTATCCAGGCCAAGTTAGAGCAATGCTTGTCTCCACTAAACCTGGAGCCAGGAAAGGCCGTGTTCAATAACGGTGCAAACCTGGTGGCGGCACTACGCCATGGCAAACTCACACACGTGCCTTACTTGGCTCACGTCTTCAACCTGGTTTTATAGCAATTTCTCCTCCACTGTCCCAGCCTGGATGCACTGCAGCAGAAAGCACGGTCACTGTGTGCTCACTTCCACCGATCGCACCCCGCAGGTCATCGACTTGCATTACTACAGAGGTCTTTTGGCCTACCAGTTAACCGTTTGATTAATGACGTTCCAGCATGGTGGAATTCCACTCTGCACATGTTGCAGCAGCTGTGGAAGCAGCGATGGGCCTTGGTGCAGTATGTCCTTTTAGATAACCTGGGCCAACACAGTCCAGACATCGTGCAAATCACACTTGTGAAGTGGGTACAGGTGAAGGACCTCTGCACCCTTCTGTACAGCTTTGAAATGGCTACTAAGATGGTTAGTGCTGATGATGCCATCATCAGCATCACTATTCTGAACATCTACATGCGGGAGCACACTTTGAATAGCCTGCGTGACGATTTGATGATCCCAGAGGAAGAGTTGGTAGCAGAGGAGGATGCGGAAGGGATAATAATATCTCAAATTTCCAAACTGTCGTCGCACAGGCGTGTGCCATGGGTGGGTGGCTTACAGCAATCAAGGGGGGGGCTCCTGGATCCAGACAAATTGTTAGTGAACATGCAGGAGCCGAGGAAAAATTGAAAAGGATGAAGTGATGGAAGTGCAACAGTTAGGAGATGAAGAGGATAATGGCCCAACAGTCAAGAGATGAGGAGGCTTATGATACGCCCTCTGTTTTCCGTGGTTGGCAGGAGGGAACGGAGGAAGCAACCTTGAGTGTTAACCCACCACCAACACAGCATGGACTTCGACCTCATGGAGGCATCCGTGACATTAGCACTTTCTTGCTGCACTATCTTCAACAGGATGCCAATATTTTTTGAGTTAGAAATAGTGCTGACTACTGAGTTGCCACTTTGCTGGATCCACTGTTATGATTAGGTGGCCTTGGAGCAGCATGAAAACCTTCACTGGAGTAGGTGGTAACTATACTGACCGCAAACCCTGATCTTATCACCGCAACTAAAAGTAGCCGTGGGGTGTGCCTAACAAAACCTAGACACCCCGACACAGCCGGAGGACTAAATACCCCTAAAGATGAAAATAGGAAAACTATCTTGCCTCAGAGTAGACCCCCAAAGGATAGGCAGCCCCCCACAAATAATGACTGTGAGTTGGAGAGGAAAAGACACACGCAGGCAGAAAACAGGCTTAGCAAAGGAGGCCACTTCTAGCTAAATAGAAAAGGACAGGACAGGATACTAAGCGGTCAGCATAAAAATACTACAAAAATATCCACAGCAGAAAATACAAAACTCCACCACCTAACTAAAGATGTGGAGAGTATATCTGCAACTCCAGAGAATCCAACCAGACTGAGAAAAACAACTGACACAGTCTAAGCTGGACAAATAGAAACAAAAGATCAGCACTGAAAACAAGCACACAGCATGTGTACTTCAGAAAAAGAAACAGACACTTATCTTTGCTGAGCTGGCAGATAAGCAGGAGAGGCCAGGCAGAGATCCAACACTTCCAAAGAAACATTGACAACTGGCCAGGACTAAAGAGTCCTGCAAAGCTAAATAGCCCAGTCAGAATTGCAATTAGCGGATACACCTGTCCAAGACTGCAGCCCAGAGACAACTGCATTACCATCTACAACCACCGGAGGGAGCCCAAAAGCAGAATTCACAACAATCCACTGTACAAAAGTAAATTTAGCCTGATGTTTCCTCCACTGGAAAGTGATGCATGCATGCTGGAGTATCAAAATATGCTTGTGGACAATCTTAAGAGTGGTTTTCCCCAAGACGGCAGTGAGGCACAGAGTGTGCATCCCAGTTGTAGACGTCCAACCCCGGGAACGTCAAGACTAGAGTTGAGCGACCTTGACCTTTTTAGAGTCGAGCCGGGTTTCGCGAAACCCGACTATCTCAAAAGTCGGGTCGAGTGAAATCGGCCGATTATGGCGAAAAGTCGGGATCGACCGAAACACGAAACCCAATGCAAGTCAATGGGGCAGCATAGTCGGCAGTGAGTGGGGGCCAGGAAAACACCTAGAGTGCCCATTTTAATGTCAAAACCATCCATTCTTCTTAATGAAGCTTGTCAAGCGTAATTTACCTTATAATAATTGGAAGGCATTTGAAATTGGGGGTCATTTGGCTAAAGTTGTGTGGGGTAGGGCTGGTTCAAGTAATTAGTGGGCCCAGGAAATCTGGACCACGTCACGGCAGTGGAGCAGGGAGAGGTAAGTATTTCAACTTTGCAAGTGCTGTGATCCTGAGCAAGCAGGGGGGGACCACTTGTTGGCATTGGCACTGGCACAGGGCCCCTCAAAGTACAACGGTGTGTTTGCACGGCGGGGGCGCCTCCCACCGGCAGCAACACTTTTGCGTACTATGAGAGGCCCTGTGCCAGTGACGTCGCCAACTAGTATTCCTCCCCCCACCTGATGAAGGAACCTGCACTTTCATCTGCACCTTCCTCTTTGTCCCCGTGTAAGGTGGTATGGTATGCGGGAAAAGCAACCTGACTTTCAGCAGGGTCACAATGTTGTTGTGTAGCATGCACGGGGAATGTTGCGTTATGGGTCAATGTACCAGCAGACTCATCTATCACTGGCTGGGCAATGGGCACGATGAAGTGGAAACACAGATATAGGCCCAAAGAATAAAGTGGGCTAAATGCAGTTCAAAATTGGTAACACAGGAATAACCAGGGGGCATTGCAGTGGAGGACAACTGGAATGAGAGGCTGACACAGAGAGTAGGGCCAAATCAGTAAGTAGTCGAAATGCAGTTCAAAATTGGCAACCGTAGTAAACAGGCGGCACAGCTTTGTTCAGTGGAGGAGAACAGCAAGGAGTGGCAGACACCGATAGTAGGCCCCAACCCAACTAGTAGGCCAAATGCAGTCTAACATTAACAACTACTTAACGAGAGCCTGAAAATGGAATTTCAGGACAGGAAACCAGGAGAACAGCAAGGAGTGGCAGACACCGATAGTAGGCCCCAAACCAACTAGTACGCCAAATGCAGTTGTTCCATTTAACCACAATTTAATGAGAGCCTGAAGATAGAAGCTCAGGAAAGGCAACCTGGGGAACACCTTGGAGTGTAACACACCATCTCTCTCCACCCCATACCCATTTTGTAGGCCTAATGCAGTGTACTTTTCTACAACTACTAAACGAGAGTTGGAAGACCGAAGCAATGGCAAGGAAACCTGGGGAACACCTTGGAGTGTAACACACCATCTCTCTCCACCCCATACCCAATTTGTAGGCCTAATGCAGTGTAGTTTCCAAGAACTACTAAACGAGAGCCGGAAGATCGAAGCTCAGGAAAGGCAACCTGGGGAACACCTTGGAGTGTAACACACCCTCTCTCTACACCCCATACCCAATTTGAAGGCCTAATGCAGTGTAGTTTCCAAGAACTACTAAACGAGAGCCGGAAGATCGAAGCTCAGGAAAGGCAACCTGGGGAACACCTTGGAGTGTAACACACCCTCTCTCTACACCCCATACCCAATTTGAAGGCCTAATGCAGCGTAGTTTCCAACAACTACTAAACGAGAGCCGGAAGATCGAAGCTCAGGAAAGGCAACCTGGGGAACACCTTGGAGTGTAACAAACCCTCTCTCTACACCCCATACCCAATTTGTAGGCCTAATGCAGCGTAGTTTCCGACAACTACTAAACGAGAGCATGAAGATCGAAGCTCAGGAAAGGCAACCTGGGGAACACCTTGGAGTGTAACACACCCTCTCTCTACACCCCATACCCAATTTGAAGGCCTAATGCAGTGTAGTTTCCAAGAACTACTAAACGAGAGCCGGAAGATCGAAGCTCAGGAAAGGAAACCTGGGGAACACCTTGGAGTGGAACACACCATCTCTCTACACCCCATACCCAATTTGAAGGCCTAATGCAGCGTAGTTTCCAACAACTACTAAACGAGAGCCGGAAGATCGAAGCTCAGGAAAGGCAACCTGGGGAACACATTGGAGTGTAACACAACGTCTCTCTACACCACGGAAGGGCTGATTCTTAGGAAGGAAGGCTGTTGGAAATAAGCATTGCGCGTCCGAGGGTGATTATATTCTTATTAGGTATATACTCACCCTCGGACGCGCCCTGCTTCTTTATTTGGAATGAATGTTTATTTGCAATGTGGTGTTGACTTTCTCTATTATTTTGGTAATTAATGATTTTATTATTTTCATTGTTTTGCATCTTCTCGGCAATAATATAAAGAAGACGCGACAGGACAACACTCGGTGGATGCCATATCTGTGTTTTCAATTTAAAAAACCTTTCAGTTAAATACTTGCAGGATAAAGTAATTGTAGCTGGTGGCCATTTTTAGTACTGTACCAGATTTTAGTTGTGTGTTTGTTTTTAATGTTAAAATGTCTGCATTTGATATCTCACCAGTATTTTCTTTTTTATAAGCAAAATACTTTTTTTTTTATTTTATGATGTTGGTTCAAGGGGTACACGGGCAGCAGTAGACAGGTCAGTGTAGGCCTAGTGGAAGGAGGGACCGCAGACAGGCTTCGAAGCCCTAACATAATAAATTGGGCTGCCTGTAGGCAGTTTAAAATTGGTTCCAGGGGAACACGGGCAGCAGTAGACAGGTCAGTGGAGGCCTAGTGGAAGGAGGGACCGCAGACAGGCTTCGAAGCCCTAACATAATAAATTGGGCTGCCTGTAGGCAATTTAAAATTGGTTCCAGGGGAACACGGGCAGCAGTAGACAGGTAAGTGGAGGCCTAGTGGAAGGAGGGACCGCAGACAGGCTTCGAAGGCCTAACATAATAAAATGGGCTGGCTGTAGGCAATTTAAAATTGGTTCCAGGGGAACACGGGCAGCAGTAGACAGGTCAGTGGAGGCCTAGTGGAAGGAGGGACCGCAGACAGGCTTCGAAGGCCTAACATAATAAAATGGGCTGGCTGTAGGCAATTTAAAATTGGTTCCAGGGGAACACGGGCAGCAGTAGACAGGTAAGTGGAGGCCTAGTGGAAGGAGGGACCGCAGACAGGCTTCGAAGGCCTAACATAATAAATTGGGCTGCCTGTAGGCAATTTAAAATTGGTTCCAGGGGAACACGGGCAGCAGTAGACAGGTAAGTGGAGGCCTAGTGGAAGGAGGGACCGCAGACAGGCTTCGAAGGCCTAACGTAATAAAATGGGCTGGCTGTAGGCAATTTACAATTGGTTCCATGGGAACACGGGCAGCAGTAGACAGGTCAGTGGAGGCCTAGTGGAAGGAGTGACGGCAGACAGGCATCAAAGGCCTAACATCATAACATTGGGCTGTTGGCAATTTAAAATTGGTTCCAGGGGTACACGGGCAACAGTGGTCTGGTCAGTGGAAGTCTAGTGGAAGGAGTGACGGCAGACAGGCATCAAAGGCCTAACATAATAACATTTGGCTGTTGGCAATTTAAAATTGGTTCCAGGGGTACACGGGCAACAGTGGTCTGGTCAGTGGAAGTCTAGTGGAAGGAGTGACGGCAGACAGGCTAAGAAGGCCTAACATAACAAAATTGGGCTGGCTGTAGGCAAGTTTAAATTGGTTCCAGGGGAACACGGCCAGCAGTGGCCTGGTCAGTGTAGTAGTTGTAGAAAGAACGGACCGCAGACAGGCTTCGAAGGCCTAACATAACAAAAATGTCAAAACAATGGTATTGTCAGTGCCAGGCATTGAAGGATGTCAGCGCATAGACTAAACATTGGTGAAGCTGTGAGAGATAATTTTGCTAGTGGTAGAGCACTGTTTGAGCTGGGGGGGGGAACTGTCTTGTGGCCGGCGGTACAGGCCCAGGGCCCCTCATATTACAATGGTGTGTCTGACATTGGGTGCGCACCACCACCGCCAGAGACACTTTATTGTACTATGAGGGACCCAGTGGCAGTGCCGTCGACCAAAAGCGGGCACACCCACCTCTTCAGACAAACAGCACTCTCACGGGTGCTGGCGCAAAGTGGCGATACCACGGCCCCGTGTGGGGAGTTTGGCCATTTTGTTAGGAGTAAACATGTCGTATGCTGGACAATCAGGTGCAGAAAATTACGAGATTGGAAAAGTCATTCAGAAGAGTCCACAGGCAAGACCTTTTCATAGGAAAGTTAGGTGTCAGCCGGGCAAGGTGGGGCAAAAGATTTCGAAATCCAGTTGTGGTTCATTTTAATGAAGGTTAGATCATCTACATTTTGGGTAGCCAGACGAGTCCTTTTTTCAGTTAGTATTGAACCTGCAGCACTGAATACTCTTTCTGATAGGACACTAGCTGCCGGGCAAGCAAGCTCCTGCAATGCATATTCTGCCAATTCTGGCCAGGTGTCTAATTTGGATGCCCAGTAATCAAATGGGAATGACGGTTGAGGGAGAACGTCGATAAGGGATGAAAAATAGTTTGTAACCATACTGGACAAATGTTGTCTCCTGTCACTTTGAATTGATGCTGCAGTACCTGTCCTGTCTGCGGTCATAGCAAAATCACTCCACAACCTGGTCAGAAAACCCCTCTGGGCAACGCCACTTCTGATTTCTGCCCCTCTAACACCTCTGGTCTGCTGGTCCCTGGAGCTCGTGTGAGAACGATCACGGGCGCTGTGTGCAGGGAATGCCAGAAGCAAACGGTCAACAAGAGTTGATTGTTTTGTTGCTAATATTAGTTCCAAGTTCTCATGTGGCATAATATTTTGCAATTTGCCTTTATAGCGAGGATCAAGGAGGCAGGCCAACCAGTAATCGTCATCGTTCATCATTTTTGTAATGCGTGTGTCCCTTTTGAGGATACGCAAGGCATAATCCGCCATGTGGGCCAAAGTTCCAGTTGTCAAATCTGCGGTTGTGCTTGGTTGAGGGGCAGTTGCAGGCAAATCTACGTCACTTGTGTCCCTCAAAAAACCAGAACCCGCCCTTGCCACGCCACCAATTTCCAATGACCCCGGGAAAGCTTCCTCATTAAAAATATACTCATCCCCATCATCCTCCTCATCCTCCACCTCCTCTTCGCCCGCTACCTCGTCCTGTACACTGCCCTGACCAGACAATGGCTGACTGTCATGAAGGCTTTCCTCTTCCTCTGGTGCAGACGCCTGATCCTTTATGTGCGTCAAACTTTGCATCAGCAGACACATTAGGGGGATGCTCATGCTTATTATGGCGTTGTCTGCACTAACCAGCCGTGTGCATTCCTCAAAACACTGAAGGACTTGACACATGTCTTGAATCTTCGACCACTGCACACCTGACAACTCCATGTCTGCCATCCTACTGCCTGCCCGTGTATGTGTATCCTCCCACAAAAACATAACAGCCCGCCTCTGTTCGCACAGTCTCTGAAGCATGTGCAGTGTTGAGTTTCACCTTGTAACAACGTCTATGATTAGGCGATGCTGGGGAAGGTTCAAAGATTGCTGATAGGTCTGCATACGGCTGGAGTGTACAGGCGAACGGCGGATATGTGCGCAAAGTCCACGCACTTTGAGGAGCAGGTCGGATAACCCCGGATAACTTTTCAGGAAGCACTGCACCACCAGGTTTAAGGTGTGAGCCAGGCAAGGAATGTGTTTCAGTTGGGAAAGGGAGATGGCAGCCATGAAATTCCTTCCGTTATCACTCACTACCTTGCCTGCCTCAAGATCTACAGTGCCCAGCCACGACTGCGTTTCTTGCTGCAAGAACTCGGACAGAACTTCCGCGGTGTGTCTGTTGTCGCCCAAACACTTCATAGCCAATACAGCCTGCTGACGTTTGCCAGTAGCTGCCCCATAATGGGAGACCTGGTGTGCAACAGTGGCAGCTGCGGATGGAGTGGTTGTGCGACTGCGGTCTGTGGACGAGCTCTCGGTTCTGCAGGAGGACGAGGAGGAGGAGGAGGAGGAGGGGGTGCGAACGGCTACAGCCAACTGTTTCCTAGACCGTGGGCTAGGCAGAACTGTCCCAAACTTGCTGTCCCCTGTGGACCCTGAATCCACCACATTTACCCAGTGTGCCGTGATGGACACGTAACGTCCCTGGCCATGCCTACTGGTCCATGCATCTGTTGTCAGGTGCACCTTTGTGCTCACAGATTGCCTGAGTGCATGGACGATGCGCTCTTTAACATGCTGGTGGAGGGCTGGGATGGCTTTTCTGGAAAAAAAGTGTCGACTGGGTAGCTCGTAGCGTGGTACAGCGTAGTCCATCAGGTCTTTGAAAGCTTCGCTTTCAACTAACCGGTAGGGCATCATCTCTAACGAGATTAGTCTAGCTATGTGGGCGTTCAAACCCTGTGTACGCGGATGCGAGGCTAAGTACTTCCTTTTTCTAACCATAGTCTCATGTAGGGTGAGCTGGACTGGAGAGCTGGAGATCGTGGAACTAGCGGGGGTGCCGGTGGACATGGCAGACTGAGAGACGGTGGGAGATGGTATTGTTGCCGCCGGTGCCCTAGATGCAGTGTTTCCTACTACGAAACTGGAGATTCCCTGACCCTGACTGCTTTGGCCTGGCAAAGAAACCTGCACAGATACTGCAGGTGGTGCAGAAAATGGTGGCCCTACACTGCCGGAAGGGATGTTGCGTTGATGACTAGCTTCATTGGCCGAGGGTGCTACAACCTTAAGGGACGTTTGGTAGTTAGTCCAAGCTTGCAAATGCATGGTGGTTAAATGTCTATGCATGCAACTTGTATTGAGACTTTTCAGATTCTGCCCACTGCTTAAGGTAGTTGAACATTTTTGACAGATTACTTTGTGCTGATCAATTGGATGTTGTTTAAAAAAATGCCAGACTGCACTCTTTCTAGCATCGGATACCTTTTCAGGCATTGCAGACTGAGCTTTAACCGGATGGCCACGCTGTCCTCCAACAGGTTTTGACTTTGCCACGCGTTTTGGCCAAGATACGGGCCCGGCAGATGGAACCTGTTGCGATGTTGATGCCTGCTGCGGCCCCTCCTCCTCCGCTTCAGAACTGCTGCCGCCTGCACCCTGTTCCCCCAATGGCTGCCAATCGGGGTCAAGAACTGGGTCATCTATTACCTCTTCTTGTAGCTCGTGTGCAACTTCGTCTGTGTCACCGTGTCGGTCGGTGGTATAGCGTTCGTGATGGGGCAACATAGTCTCATCAGGGTCTGATTCTTGATCAGCACCCTGCGAGGGCAATGTTGTGGTCTGAGTCAAAGGACCAGCATAGTAGTCTGGCTGTGGCTGTGCATCAGTGCACTCCATGTCAGATTCAACTTGTAATGGGCATGGACTGTTAACTGCTTCACTTTCTAAGCCAGGGACGGTATGTGTAAAGAGCTCCATGGAGTAACCCGTTGTGTCGCCTGCTGCATTCTTCTCTGTTGTTGTTTTTGCTGAAGAGGACAAGGAAGCGACTTGTCCCTGACCGTGAACATCCACTAACGACGCGCTGCTTTTACTTTTACCAGTTTCACGAGAGGAGGCAAAAGAGCTAGAGGCTGAGTCAGCAAGATAAGCCAAAACTTGCTCTTGATGCTCCGGCTTTAAAAGCGGTTTTCCTACTCCCAGAAAAGGGAGGGTTTGAGGCCTTGTGTAGCCAGACGACGAACCTGGCTCCACAGCTCCAGACTTAGGTGCAATATTTTTTTTCCCACGACCACCTGATGCTCCACCACTACCACTACCCTCATTACCAGCTGACAATGAACGCCCCCGGCCACGACTAGAGTTGAGCGACCTTGACCTTTTTAGAGTCGAGCCGGGTTTTGCGAAACCCGACTATGTCCAAAGTCGGGTCGAGTGAAATCGGCCGATTATGACGTAAAGTCGGGATCGACCGAAACACGAAACCCAATGCAAGTCAATGGGGCAGCATAGTCGGCAGTGAGTGGGGGCCAGGAAAACACCTAGAGTGCCCATTTTAATGTCAAAACCATCCATTCTTCTTAATGAAGCTTGTCAAGCGTAATTTACCTTAAAATAATTGGAAGGCATTTGAAATTGGGGGTCATTTGGCTAAAGTTGTGGGGGGTAGGGCTGGTTCAAGTAATTAGTGGGCCCAGTAAATCTGGACCACGTCACGGCAGTGGAGCAGGGAGAGGTAAGTATTTCAACTTTGCAAGTGCTGTGATCCTGAGCAAGCAGGGGGGGCCCACTCGTTGGCATTGGCACTGGCACAGGGCCCCTCAAAGTACAGCGGTGTGTTTGCACGGCGGGGGCGCCTCCCACCGGCAGCAACACTTTTGCGTACTATGAGAGGCCCTGTGCCAGTGACGTCGCCAACTAGTATTCCTCCCCCCACCTGATGAAGGAACCTGCACTTTCATCTGCACCTTCCTCTTTGTCCCCGTGTAAGGTGGTATGGTATGCGGGAAGAGCAACCTGACTTTCAGCAGGGTCACAATGTTGTTGTGTAGCGTGCACGGGGAATGTTGCGTTATGGGTCAATGTACCAGCAGACTCATCTATCACTGGCTGGGCAATGGGCACGATGAAGTGGAAACACAGATATAGGCCCAAAGAATAAAGTGGGCTAAATGCAGTTCAAAATTGGTAACACAGGAATAACCAGGGGGCATTGCAGTGGAGGACAACTGGAATGAGAGGCTGACACAGAGAGTAGGGCCAAATCAGTAAGTAGTCGAAATGCAGTTCAAAATTGGCAACCGTAGTAAACAGGCGGCACAGCTTTGTTCAGTGGAGGAGAACAGCAAGGAGTGGCAGACACCGATAGTAGGCCCCAACCCAACTAGTAGGCCAAATGCAGTCTAACATTAACAACTACTTAACGAGAGGCTGAAAATGGAATTTCAGGACAGGAAACCAGGAGAACAGCAAGGAGTGGCAGACACCGATAGTAGGCCCCAAACCAACTAGTACGCCAAATGCAGTTGTTCCATTTAACCACAATTTAATGAGAGCCTGAAGATAGAAGCTCAGGAAAGGCAACCTGGGGAACACCTTGGAGTGTAACACACCATCTCTCTCCACCCCATACCCATTTTGTAGGCCTAATGCTGTGTACTTTTCTACAACTACTAAACGAGAGTCGGAAGACCGAAGCAATGGCAAGGAAACCTGGGGAACACCTTGGAGTGTAACACACCATCTCTCTCCACCCGATACCCATTTTGTAGGCCTAATGCAGTGTAGTTTTCTACAACTACTAAACGAGAGTCGGAAGATCGAAGCAATGGCGAGGAAACCTGGAGAACACCTTGGAGTGTAACACACCATCTCTCTCCACCCCATTCCCCATTTTTTAGGCCTAATGCAGCCTACTTTCCGACACCTACTAAACGAGAGCATGAAGATCGAAGCTCAGGAAAGGCAACCTGGGGAACACCTTGGAGTGTAACAACAACCTCTCTCTACACCACGGAAGGGCTGATTCTTAGGAAGGAAGGCTGTTGTAAATAAGCATTGCGCGTCCGAGGGTGATTATATTCTTATTCGGTATCTACTCACCCTCGGACGCGCCATGCTTCTTGATTTGTAATTAATGTTTATTTGCAATGTGCTTTTGACTTACTCAATTATTTTTTTAATTATTGATTTTATTAAATTAATAGTTTAACATCTTATTGGAAATAATTTAAAGGAGACGCGACAGGACAACACTCGGTGGATGCCATATCTGTGTTAACAACTCCAAAAAACTTTCAGTTAACTTCTTGCAGGAGAAAGAAATTGTAGCTGTTGGACCTTTGTAGTACAGTTCCAGATATTTGTTGTGTGTTTGTTTTGATTGTTAAAATGTCTGCATTTGAGATCTCAACACGATCTTATTTTTTATAATCAAATTAATTTTTTAAATATTTTATTAGGTTGGTTCAAGGGGTACACGGGCCGCAGTAGACAGGTCAGTGGAGGCCTAGTGGAAGGAGGGACCGCAGATGCGCCACTGTTTCACCCATACACAATTAGTAGGCCTAATGCAGCGTAGTTTCCAACAGCTACTAAACGAGAGCCGGAAGATCGAAGCTCAGGAAAGGCAACCTGGGGAACACCTTGGAGTGTAACAACAACCTCTCTCTACACCACGGAAGGGCTGATTCTTAGGAAGGAAGGCTGTTGTAAATAAGCATTGCGCGCCCGAGGGTGATTATATTCTTATTCGGTATCTACTCACCCTCGGACGCGCCATGCTTCTTGATTTGTAATTAATGTTTATTTGCAATGTGCTTTTGACTTACTCAATTATTTTTTTAATTATTGATTTTATTAAATTAATAGTTTAACATCTTATTGGAAATAATTTAAAGGAGACGCGACAGGACAACACTCGGTGGATGCCATATCTGTGTTAACAACTCCAAAAAACTTTCAGTTAACTTCTTGCAGGAGAAAGAAATTGTAGCTGTTGGACCTTTGTAGTACAGTTCCAGATATTTGTTGTGTGTTTGTTTTGATTGTTAAAATGTCTGCATTTGAGATCTCAACACGATCTTATTTTTTATAATCAAATTAATTTTTTAAATATTTTATTAGGTTGGTTCAAGGGGTACACGGGCCGCAGTAGACAGGTCAGTGGAGGCCTAGTGGAAGGAGTGACCGCAGACAGGCATCGAAGGCCTAAAATAATCACACATGGCTGTAGGCAATTTTAAATTGGTTCCAGGGGTACACGGGCAGCAGTGGTGTGGTCAGTGGAGGCCTAGTGGAAGGAGTGACCACAGACAGGCATCGAAGGCCTAAAATATTAACACATGGCTGTAGGCAATTTTAAATTGGTTCCAGGGGTACTTGGGCAGCAGTGCCCTGGTCAGTGTAGTAGTAGTTGAAAGAATGGACCGCAGACAGGCATCGAAGGCCTAAAATAAAAAAATTGGGCTGGCTGTAGGCAATTTTAAATTGGTTCCAGGGGTACACGGGCAGCAGTGGTGTGGTCAGTGGAGGCCTAGTGGAAGGAGTGACCGCAGACAGGCATCAAAGGCCTAAAATAATCACACATGGCTGTAGGCAATTTTAAATTGGTTCCAGGGGTACACGGGCAGCAGTGGTGTGGTCAGTGGAGGCCTAGTGGAAGGAGTGACCACAGACAGGCATCGAAGGCCTAAAATATTAACACATGGCTGTAGGCAATTTTAAATTGGTTCCAGGGGTACTTGGGCAGCAGTGCCCTGGTCAGTGTAGTAGTAGTTGAAAGAATGGACCGCAGACAGGCATCGAAGGCCTAAAATAAAAAAATTGGGCTGGCTGTAGGCAATTTTAAATTGGTTCCAGGGGTACACGGGCAGCAGTGGTGTGGTCAGTGGAGGCCTAGTGGAAGGAGTGACCGCAGACAGGCATCGAAGGCCTAAAATAATAACACATGGCTGTAGGCAATTTTAAATTGGTTCCAGGGTTACACGGGCAGCAGTGGTGTGGTCAGTGGAGGCCTAGTGGAAGGAGTGACCGCAGACAGGCATCGAAGGCCTAAAATAATCACACATGGCTGTAGGCAATTTTAAATTGGTTCCAGGGGTACACGGGCAGCAGTGGTGTGGTCAGTGGAGGCCTAGTGGAAGGAGTGACCACAGACAGGCATCGAAGGCCTAAAATATTAACACATGGCTGTAGGCAATTTTAAATTGGTTCCAGGGGTACTTGGGCAGCAGTGCCCTGGTCAGTGTAGTAGTAGTTGAAAGAATGGACCGCAGACAGGCATCGAAGGCCTAAAATAAAAAAATTGGGCTGGCTGTAGGCAATTTTAAATTGGTTCCAGGGTTACACGGGCAGCAGTGGTGTGGTCAGTGGAGGCCTAGTGGAAGGAGTGACCGCAGACAGGCATCGAAGGCCTAAAATAATCACACATGGCTGTAGGCAATTTTAAATTGGTTCCAGGGGTACACGGGCAGCAGTGGTGTGGTCAGTGGAGGCCTAGTGGAAGGAGTGACCACAGACAGGCATCGAAGGCCTAAAATATTAACACATGGCTGTAGGCAATTTTAAATTGGTTCCAGGGGTACACGGGCAGCAGTGGTCTGGTCAGTGGAAGTCTAGTGGAAGGAGTGACCGCAGACAGGCTTCGAAGGCCTAACATAACAAAAATGTCAAAACAATGGTATTGTCAGTGCCAGGCATTGAAGGATGTCAGCGCCTAGACTACACATTGGTGAAGCTGTGAGAGATAATTTTGCTAGTGGTAGAGCACTGTTTGAGCTGGGGGGGGGGAACTGGCTTGTGGCCGGCGGTACAGGCACAGGGCCCCTCATATTACAACGGTGAGTCTGACGTTGGGTGCGCACCACCACCGCCAGAGACACTTTATTGTACTATGAGGGACCCAGTGGCAGTGCCGTCGACCAAAAGCGGCCACACCCACCTCTTCAGACAAACAGCACTCTCAAGGGTCCAAGCGCAAAGTGGCGATAGCACGACCCCGTGTGGGGAGTTTGGCCATTTCGTGAGGTGGAAACATGTCGTATGCTGGACAATCAGGTGAAGAAAATTACGAGATTGGAAAAGTCATTCAGAATAGTCCACAGGCAAGACCTTTTCATAGGAAAGCTAGGTGTCAGCCGGGCAGGGTGGGGCAAAAGATTTTGAAATCCAGTTGTGGTTCATTTTAATGAAGGTTAGATCATCTACATTTTGGGTAGCCAGACGAGTCCTTTTTTCTGTTAGTATTGAACCTGCAGCACTGAATACTCTTTCTGATAGGACACTAGCTGCCGGGCAAGCAAGCTCCTGCAATGCATATTCTGCCAATTCTGGCCAGGTGTCTAATTTGGATGCCCAGTAATCAAATGGGAATGACGGTTGAGGGAGAACGTCGATAAGGGATGAAAAATAGTTTGTAACCATACTGGACAAATGTTGTCTCCTGTCACTTTGAATTGATGCTGCAGTACCTGTCCTGTCTGCGGTCATAGAAAAATCACTCCACAACCTGGTCAGAAAACCCCTCTGGCCAACGCCACTTCTGATTTCTGCCCCTCTAACACCTCTGGTCTGCTGGCCCCTGGAGCTCGTGTGAGAACGATCACGGGCGCTGTGTGCAGGGAATGCCAGAAGCAAACGGTCAACAAGAGTTGATTGTTTTGTTGCTAATATTAGTTCCAAGTTCTCATGTGGCATAATATTTTGCAATTTGCCTTTATAGCGAGGATCAAGGAGGCAGGCCAACCAGTAATCGTCATCGTTCATCATTTTTGTAATGCGTGTGTCCCTTTTGAGGATACGCAAGGCATAATCCGCCATGTGGGCCAAAGTTCCCATTGTCAAATCTGCGGTTGTGCTTGGTTGAGGGGCAGTTGCAGGCAAATCTACGTCACTTGTGTCCCTCAAAAAACCAGAACCCGGCCTTGCCACGCCACCAATTTCCCGTGCCCCCGGGAAAGCTTCCTCATTAAAAATATACTCATCCCCATCATCCTCCTCATCCTCCACCTCCTCTTCGCCCGGTACCTCGTCATGTACACTGCCCTGACCAGACAATCGCTGACTGTCATCAAGGCTTTCCTCTTCCTCTGGTGCAGACGCCTGATCCTTTATGTGCGTCAAACTTTGCATCAGCAGACGCATTAGGGGGATGCTCATGCTTATTATGGCGTTGTCTGCACTAACCAGCCGTGTGCATTCCTCAAAACACTGAAGGACTTGACACATGTCTTGAATCTTCGACCACTGCACACCTGACAACTCCATGTCTGCCATCCTACTGCCTGCCCGTGTATGTGTATCCTCCCACAAAAACATAACAGCCCGCCTCTGTTCGCACAGTCTCTGAAGCATGTGCAGTGTTGAGTTCCACCTTGTTGCAACGTCTATGATTAGGCGATGCTGGGGAAGGTTCAAAGAACGCTGATAGGTCTGCATACGGCTGGAGTGTACAGGCGAACGGCGGATATGTGCGCAAAGTCCACGCACTTTGAGGAGCAGGTCGGATAACCCCGGATAACTTTTCAGGAAGCACTGCACCACCAGGTTTAAGGTGTGAGCCAGGCAAGGAATGTGTTTCAGTTGGGAAAGGGAGATGGCAGCCATGAAATTCCTTCCGTTATCACTCACTACCTTGCCTGCCTCAAGATCTACAGTGCCCAGCCACGACTGCGTTTCTTGCTGCAAGAACTCGGACAGAACTTCCGCGGTGTGTCTATTGTCGCCCAAACACTTCATAGCCAATACAGCCTGCTGACGTATGCCAGTAGCTGCCCCATAATGGGAGACCTGGTGTGCAACAGTGGCAGGTGCGGATGGAGTGTTTGTGCGACTGCGGTCTGTGGACGAGCTCTTGCTTCTGCAGGAGGACGAGGAGGAGGAGGAGGAGGAGGGGGTGCGAACGGCTACAGACAACTGTTTACTAGACCGTGGGCTAGGCAGAACTGTCCCAAACTTGCTGTCCCCTGTGGACCCTGAATCCACCACATTTACCCAGTGTGCCGTGATGGACACGTAACGTCCCTGGCCATGCCTACTGGTCCATGCATCTGTTGTCAGGTGCACCTTTGTGCTCACAGATTGCCTGAGTGCATGGACGATGCGCTCTTTAACATGCTGGTGGAGGGCTGGGATGGCTTTTCTGGAAAAAAAGTGTCGACTGGGTAGCTCGTAGCGTGGTACAGCGTAGTCCATCAGGTCTTTGAAAGCTTCGCTTTCAACTAACCGGTAGGGCATCATCTCTAACGAGATTAGTCTAGCTATGTGGGCGTTCAAACCCTGTGTACGCGGATGCGAGGCTAAGTACTTCCTTTTTCTAACCATAGTCTCATGTAGGGTGAGCTGGACTGGAGAGATGGAGATCGTGGAACTAGCGGGGGTGCCGGTGGACATGGCAGACTGAGAGACGGTGGGAGATGGTATTGTTGCCGCCGGTGCCCTAGATGCAGTGTTTCCTACTACGAAACTGGTGATTCCCTGACCCTGACTGCTTTGGCCTGGCAAAGATACCTGCACAGATACAGCAGGTGGTGCGCTAAATGGTGGTCCTACACTGCCGGAAGGGATGTTGCGTTGATGACTAGCTTCATTGGCCGAGGGTGCAACAACCTTAAGGGACGTTTGGTAGTTAGTCCAAGCTTTCAAATGCATGGTGGTTAAATGTCTATGCATGCAACTAGTATTGAGACTTTTCAGATTCTGACCTCTGCTTAAGGAAGTAGAACATTTTTGACAGATGACTTTGCGCTGATCAATTGGATGTTGTTTAAAAAAATGCCAGACTGCACTCTTTCTAGCATCGGATACCTTTTCAGGCATTGCAGACTGAGCTTTAACCGGATGGCCACGCTGTCCTCCACCAGGTTTTGGCTTTGCCACGCGTTTTGGGCAAGATACGGGCCCGGCAGATGGAACCTGTGGCGATGTTGATGCCTGCTGCGGCCCCTCCTCCTCCTCTGCTTCAGAACTGCTGCCGCCTGCACCCTGTTCCCCCAATGGCTGCCAATCGGGGTCAAGAACTGGGTCATCTAATAACTCTTCTTGTACCTCCTGCGCAACTTCGTCTGTGTCACCGTGTCGTTCGGTGGTATAGCGTTCGTGATGGGGCAACATAGTCTCATCAGGGTCTGATTCTTGATCAGCACCCTGCGAGGGCAATGTTGTGGTCTGAGTCAAAGGACCAGCATAGTAGTCTGGCTGTGGCTGTGCGTCAGTGCACTCCATGTCAGATTCAATTTGTAATGGGCATGGACTGTTAACTGCTTCACTTTCTAAGCCAGGGACGGTATGTGTAAAGAGCTCCATGGAGTAACCCGTTGTGTCGCCTGCTGCATTCTTCTCTGTTGTTGTTTTTGCTGAAGAGGACAAGGAAGTGACTTGTCCCTGACCGTGAACATCCACTAACGACGCGCTGCTTTTACTTTTACCAGTTTCACGAGAGGAGGCAAAAGAGCTAGAGGCTGAGTCAGCAAGATAAGCCAAAACTTGCTCTTGCTGCTCCGGCTTTAAAAGCGGTTTTCCTAATCCCAGAAAAGGGAGCGTTCGAGGCCTTGTGTAGCCGGACGACGAACCTGGCTCCACAGCTCCAGACTTAGGTGCAATATTTTTTTCCCCACGACCACCTGATGCTCCACCACTACCACTACCCTCATTACCAGCTGACAATGAACGCCCCCGGCCACGACCTCTTCCACTAGACTTCCTCATTGTTTTAAAAACGTAACCAAACTAACGTTATTTGTTGCAGTCACACAACTTACACGGTGAGCTATAACTTCAGTATGATTTAGCTACCCCTTTACAGGTTGGTGAGACCACCGCGAAAATCAGGCACAATGTTACACACTCTTTTTTTGGTGGCTGCAAATTAGAGAGATGCCCCACACGCAGGACTGTCACTGAAGCACAAATGTTAATATTAATGTCACACTATTATTTGTTTTTTATTTTTATTTTTTTCAGGAACACTTTAGAAACCCCCCCAAAAAAAAAAATTTGATTTTTGCAGGGAGAATTTAGAAAACAAATGTAACAAACTATATGCTTTCTATGGGCCACTGAGTGAGAGATGACGCACACAGGAATCAGGAGTGGCACACAAGCCCAGAGGCCAATATTTTTCTACCAATGATTGATGGAGTTATTTTCTCTGGTAGATTTTGGAACCCAAATCAAGGAAAAAAAATATAGGCTTTCTATGGACCACAATTGGAGAGAGAGAGAGAGAGAGAGAGATGGCACACCCAGGAGTCAAGACTGGCACACAAGCAGAAAGGCCAATATTAATCTCCCACTGTTTTTTTTTTTTTTTTTTTTTTTTCAGGGAGACTTTAGAAAAAAAAAAAATAAAAAAAATATGATTTTATCAGGAAGAATTTAGAAACCAAATAAAATAAAATGATTTTTTCAGGGAGAATTTAGAAAACAAATAAAACCAAAAATAGGCGTTCTATGGCCCACTGACTGAGAGATGACGCACACAGGAATCAGGAGTGGCACACAAGCCCAGAGGCCAATATTTTTCTACCAATGATTGATGGAGTTATTTTCTCTGGTAGATTTTGGAACCCAAATCAAGGAAAAAAAATATAGGCTTTCTATGGACCACAATTGGAGAGAGAGAGAGAGAGAGAGAGAGAGAGAGAGAGATGGCACACCCAGGAGTCAAGACTGGCACACAAGCAGAAAGGCCAATATTAATCTCCCACTGTTTTTTTTTTTTTTTTTTTTTTTTCAGGGAGACTTTAGAAAAAAAAAAAATAAAAAAAATATGATTTTATCAGGAAGAATTTAGAAACCAAATAAAATAAAATGATTTTTTCAGGGAGAATTTAGAAAACAAATAAAACCAAAAATAGGCGTTCTATGGCCCACTGACTGAGAGATGACGCACACAGGAATCAGGAGTGGCACACAAGCCCAGAGGCCAATATTTTTCTACCAATGATTGATGGAGTTATTTTCTCTGGTAGATTTTGGAACCCAAATCAAGGAAAAAAAATATAGGCTTTCTATGGACCACAATTGGAGAGAGAGAGAGAGAGAGAGAGAGAGAGATGGCACACCCAGGAGTCAAGACTGGCACACAAGCAGAAAGGCCAATATTAATCTCCCACTGTTTTTTTTTTTTTTTTTTTTTTTTCAGGGAGACTTTAGAAAAAAAAATAATAAAAAAAATATGATTTTATCAGGAAGAATTTAGAAACCAAATAAAATAAAATGATTTTTTCAGGGAGAATTTAGAAAACAAATAAAACCAAAAATAGGCGTTCTATGGCCCACTGACTGAGAGATGACGCACACAGGAATCAGGAGTGGCACACAAGCCCAGAGGCCAATATTTTTCTACCAATGATTGATGGAGTTATTTTCTCTGGTAGATTTTGGAACCCAAATCAAGGAAAAAAAATATAGGCTTTCTATGGACCACAATTGGAGAGAGAGAGAGAGAGAGAGAGAGAGAGAGATGGCACACCCAGGAGTCAAGACTGGCACACAAGCAGAAAGGCCAATATTAATCTCCCACTGTTTTTTTTTTTTTTTTTTTTTTTTCAGGGAGACTTTAGAAAAAAAAATAATAAAAAAAATATGATTTTATCAGGAAGAATTTAGAAACCAAATAAAATAAAATGATTTTTTCAGGGAGAATTTAGAAAACAAATAAAACCAAAAATAGGCGTTCTATGGCCCACTGACTGAGAGATGACGCACACAGGAATCAGGAGTGGCACACAAGCCCAGAGGCCAATATTTTTCTACCAATGATTGATGGAGTTATTTTCTCTGGTAGATTTTGGAACCCAAATCAAGGAAAAAAAATATAGGCTTTCTATGGACCACAATTGGAGAGAGAGAGAGAGAGAGAGAGAGAGAGATGGCACACCCAGGAGTCAAGACTGGCACACAAGCAGAAAGGCCAATATTAATCTCCCACTGTTTTTTTTTTTTTTTTTTTCAGGGAGACTTTAGAAAAAAAAATAATAAAAAAAATATGATTTTATCAGGAAGAATTTAGAAACCAAATAAAATAAAATGATTTTTTCAGGGAGAATTTAGAAAACAAATAAAACCAAAAATAGGCGTTCTATGGCCCACTGACTAAGAGAGAGAGAGAGAGATGGAACGCTTAGTACTGGCACACAAGCCCAAAGGGCAATATTAATCTCCCTTTTTTTTTCCAGGGAGAATTTCTAAACCCCCCCCAAAAAAAAAAATAGGCTTTCTATGGCCCACTATTTGTGAGAGAGATGGGACGCTCAGGACTGGCACAGATGGCACGCTCAGGACTGGCACAGAAGCCCAGAGGCCAATATTAATCTCCCTTTTTTTCTGGGAGAATTTATAAAACCAAAAAAATATTTAAATAGGCTTTCTATGGCCCACTATTTGTGAGAGAGATGGCACGCTCAGGACTGGCACAGATGGCACGCTCACAACTGGCACACAAGCCCAGAGGCCAATATTAATCTCCCTTTTTTCAGGGAAAATTTATAAAACCAAAAAAAAAATTAAATAGGCTTTCTATGGCCCACTATTTGTGAGAGAGATGGCACGCTCAGGACTGGCACAGATGGCACGCTCACAACTGGCACACAAGCCCAGAGGCCAATATTAATCTCCCTTTTTTCAGGGAAAATTTATAAAACCAAAAAAAAAATTAAATAGGCTTTCTATGGCCCACTATTTGTGAGAGAGATGGCACGCTCAGGACTGGCACAGATGGCACGCTCACAACTGGCACACAAGCCCAGAGGCCAATATTAATCTCCCTTTTTTTCTGGGAGAATTTATAAAACCAAAAAAATATTTAAATAGGCTTTCTATGGCCCACTATTTGTGAGAGAGATGGCACGCTCAGGACTGGCACAGATGGCACGCTCACAACTGGCACACAAGCCCAGAGGCCAATATTAATCTCCCTTTTTTCAGGGAAAATTTATAAAACCAAAAAAAAAATTAAATAGGCTTTCTATGGCCCACTATTTGTGAGAGAGATGGCACGCTCAGGACTGGCACAGATGGCACGCTCACAACTGGCATACAAGCCCAGAGGCCAATATTAATCTCCCTTTTTTCAGGGAAAATTTATAAAACCAAAAAAAAAATTAAATAGGCTTTCTATGGCCCACTATTTGTGAGAGAGATGGCACGCTCAGGACTGGCACAGATGGCACGCTCACAACTGGCACACAAGCCCAGAGGCCAATATTAATCTCCCTTTTTTCAGGGAAAATTTATAAAACCAAAAAAAAAATTAAATAGGCTTTCTATGGCCCACTATTTGTGAGAGAGATGGGACGCTCAGGACTGGCACAGATGGCACGCTCAGGACTGGCACAGAAGCCCAGAGGCCAATATTAATCTCCCTTTTTTTCAGGGAGAATTTATAAAACCCAAAAAAAAATAAAATAGGCTTTCTATGGCCCACTATTTGTGAGAGAGATGGCACACTCAGGACTGGCACACAAGCCCAAAGGCCAATATTAATCTCCCACTGTATTTTTATCAGGGAGAATTTATACACCCCACAAAAAAAAATACAGAAAAATGAAAAGGCTTTCTATGGCCCACTATGTGAGAGAGATGGCACACACAGGGATGGCACTCTAGCAGAAATGCCAAATTGCCAATCTTAATCTCCCACCAAAAAAAAAAAAAAAAAAAAAACAGGGAATGTCCTACAATTACTATCTCCCTGCCTGCAGTAATCTCAGCCAGGTATGGCAGGCAGCTACTATCTCCCTGCCTGCAGTAATCTCAGCCAGGTATGGCAGGCAGCAATAAGGAGTGGACTGATGCACAAATGAAATAAAAAGTGTGGACAAACAAAAAAGATAGCTGTGCAGAAAGGAAGGAACAAGAGGATTTGTGCTTTGAAAAAAGCAGTTGGTTTGCACAGCGGCGTACACACAGCAATGCAGCTATCAGGGAGCCTTCTAGGGCAGCCCAATGAGCTACAGCGCTGAGGGGAAAAAAAAAAAAAAAAAACTTCCACTGTCCCTGCACACCGAGGGTGGTGTTGGACAGTGCAAATCGCTGCAGCACAAGCGGTTTTGTGGTTAATGGACCCTGCCTAACGCTATCCCTGCTTCTGACAAAGCGGCAGCAACCTCTCCCTAAGCTCAGATCAGCAGCAGTAAGATGGCGGTCGGCGGGAACGCCTCTTTATAGCCCCTGTGACGTTGCAGACAGCAAGCCAATCACTGCAATGCCCTTCTCTAAGATGGTGGGGACCAGGACCTATGTCATCACGCTGCCCACACTCTGCGTTTACCTTCATTGGCTGAGAAATGGCGCTTTTCGCGTCATTGAAACGCGACTTTGGCGCGAAAGTCGCGTACCGCATGGCCGACCCCGCACAGGGGTCGGATCGGGTTTCATGAAACCCCGACTTAGCCAAAAGTCGGCGACTTTTGAAAATGTTCGACCCGTTTCGCTCAACCCTAGCCACGACCTCTTCCACCAGACTTCCTCATTGTTTTAAAAACGTTACCAAACGAACGGTATTTGTTGCTGTCACACAACTTACACGGTGAGCTATAACTTCAGTATGATTTAGCTACCCCTTTACAGGTGGGTGAGACCACAACGAAAATCAGCCACAATGTTACACACTCTGTTGTTGTTGGCAACAAATGAGATGGCACACACGCAGGACTGTCACTGAAGCGCAAATGTAAATATTTATCTCCCACTGATTTGTGTTTGTTTTTTTTTAAAGGGAGACTTCAGAAAAAAAAAAAATTAAAAAAAAATTATTTTTTACAGAAGAATTTATAAAACAAATAAAATGAAATGATTGTTTCAGGGAGAATTTAGGAAAAAAAAAAAAAAAAAGGCTTTGTAGGGCCCACTGAGTGAGAGAGGATGCACACAGGAGTCAGGAGTGGCACACAAGCCCAGAGGCCAATATTAATCTCCCACCGATTGATTTAGTTATTTTTTTTTTGTAGATTTTGGAACCCAAATCAAGCAAAAAAATTAATAGGCTTTCTATGGCCCACAATTGGGGAGAGAGAGAGAGATGGCACACCCAGGAGTCAAGACTGGCACACAAGCAGAAGGGGCAATATGAATCTCCCACAGATTTTTTTTTTTTTTTTTTTTTTTCAGGGAGACTTGAGAGAAAAAAAAATACAAAAAAAAATGATTTTTTTCAGGAATAATTTAGAAACCAAAGAAAATAAAATGATTGTTTCAGGGAGAATTTAGAAAACAAATAAAACAAAAAATAGGCTTTCTAGGGCCCACTGAGTGACAGATGACGCACACAGGAGTCAGGAGTGGCACACAAGCCCAGAGGCCAATATTAATCTCCCACTGATTGATTTAGTTATTTTTTTTGGTAGATTTTGGAACCCAAATCAAGCAAAAAAATTAATAGGCTTTCTATGGCCCACAATTGGGGAGAGAGAGAGAGATGGCACACCCAGGAGTCAAGACTGGCACACAAGCAGAAGGGGCAATATGAATCTCCCACAGATTTTTTTTTTTTTTTCAGGGAGACTTTAGAGAAAAAAAAATACAAAAAAAATGATTTTTTTCAGGAATAATTTAGAAACCAAAGAAAATAAAATGATTTTTTCAGGGAGAATTTAGAAAACAAATAAAACAAAAAATAGGCTTTCTAGGGCCCACTGAGTGACAGATGACGCACACAGGAGTCAGGAGTGGCACACAAGCCCAGAGGCCAATATTAATCTCCCACTGATTGATTTAGTTATTTTTTTTGGTAGATTTTGGAACCCAAATCAAGCAAAAAAATTAATAGGCTTTCTATGGCCCACAATTGGGGAGAGAGAGAGAGATGGCACACCCAGGAGTCAAGACTGGCACACAAGCAGAAGGGGAAATATGAATCTCCCACAGATTTTTTTTTTTTTTTTTTTTTTCAGGGAGACTTTAGAGAAAAAAAAATACAAAAAAAAAGATTTTTTTCAGGAATAATTTAGAGACCAAAGAAAATAAAATGATTGTTTCAGGGAGAATTTAGAAAACAAATAAAACAAAAAATAGGCTTTCTAGGGCCCACTGAGTGACAGATGACGCACACAGGAATCAGGAGTGGCAGACAAGCCCAGAGGCCAATATTAATCTCCCACTGATTGATTTAGTGATTATTTTTGGTAGATTTTGGAACCCAAATCAAGCAAAAAAATTAATAGGCTTTCTATGGCCCACAATTGGGGAGAGAGAGAGAGATGGCACACCCAGGAGTCAAGACTGGCACACAAGCAGAAGGGGCAATATGAATCTCCCACAGATTTTTTTTTTTTTTTTTTTTTCAGGGAGACTTTAGAGAAAAAAAAATACAAAAAAATGATTTTTTTCAGGAATAATTTAGAAACCAAAGAAAATAAAATGATTTTTTCAGGGAGAATTTAGAAAACAAATAAAACAAAAAATAGGCTTTCTAGGGCCCACTGAGTGACAGATGACGCTCACAGGAGTCAGGAGTGGCACACAAGCCCAGAGGCCAATATTAATCTCCCACTGATTGATTTAGTGATTTTTTTTGGTAGATTTTGGAACCCAAATCAAGCAAAAAAATTAATAGGCTTTCTATGGCCCACTATTTGTGAGAGAGATGGCACGCTCAGGACTGGCACACAAGCCCAGAGGCCAATATTAATCTCCCATTTTTTTTTTTTCCAGGGAAAATTTATAAACCCAATAAAAAAAATAATAATAAATAGGCTTTCTATGGCCCACTATCTGAGAGAGAGAGATGGCACGCTTAGGACTGGCACACAAGCCCAAAGGCCAATATTAATCTCCCACTGATTGATTGATTGATTTTTTCAGGTAGAATTATGAACCCAAATCAACCAAAAAAATAAATAGGCTTTCTATGGCCCACTATTTGTGAGAGAGATGGCACGCTCAGGACTGGCACACAAGCCCAAAGGCCAATATTAATCTCCCACTGATTGATTTATTGATTTTTTCAGGTAGAATTTAGAACCCAAATCAAGCAAAAAAATTAATAGGCTTTCTATGGCCCGCTGAGTGAGAGATGGCACACACAGGAGTAAGGAGTGGCACACAAGCCCTGAGGCCAATATTTTTCTCCCACTGATTGATGTTGTGATTTTTTCTGGTAGATTTTGGAACCCAAATCAAGCAAAAAAATAAATAGGTTTTCTATGGCCCACTGAGTGAGAGATGACACAGACAGAGATGGCACTCTAGCAGAAATGTCAATCTTAATCTCCCACAAAAAAAAAAAAAAAAAGGAACTGTCCTTCAATTACTATCTCCCTGCAGTAATCTCAGCCAGGTATGGCAGGCAGCAATAAGGAGTGGACTGATGCACAAATTAAATAAAAAGTGTGGACAAACAAACAAGATAGCTGTGCAGAAAGGAAGGAACAAGAGGATTTGTGCTTTGAAAAAAGCATTTGGTTTGCACAGCGGCGTACACACAGCAATGCAGCTATCAGGGAGCCTTCTAGGGCAGCCCAATGAGCTACAGTGCTGAGGAAAAAAAAAAAAAAAGGAGCTTCCACTGTCCCTGCACACCGAAGGTGGTGTTGGGCAGTGGAAATCGCTACAGCACAAGCGGTTTTGTGGTTAATGGACCCTGCCTAACGCTATCCCTGCTTCTGACGAAGCGGCAGCAACCTCTCCCTAAGCTCAGATCAGCAGCAGTAACATGGCGGTCGGCGGGAACTCCCCTTTATAGCCCCTGTGACGCCGCAGACAGCAAGCCAATCACTGCAATGCCCTTCTCTAAGATGGTGGGGACCAGGACCTATGTCATCACGCTGCCCACACTCTGCGTTTACCTTCATTGGCTGAGAAATGGCGCTTTTCGCGTCATTGAAACGCGACTTTGGCGCGAAAGTCGCGTACCGCATGGCCGACCACGCACAGGGGTCGGATCGGGTTTCATGAAACTCGACTTCGCCAAAAGTCGGCGACTTTTGAAAATGTTCGACCCGTTTCGCTCAACCCTAGTCAAGACAATATCGCCAAAACATTAGCAGCAGCAGTGTAAGTGGCATAAGCAATTTCTGCGAGTCGTTTAACACATTTTTTAGACCAGCCCGTGTACCAGCAGAACAGGGTACAAATCTGTCACGTTGTGAATGACTGGAGAAGATTATGCAGGAGTATCTGGAGCTCAAAATCAATGCCATTGGGGGAGTTTGGACCCTTTTACATTTTGGTCTTCAAAAATGGAAGAGTGGCATGAGCTCGCCTGTCACGCCTTGGAGGTTTTGTAATGCCCGGCAGGCAGCATGTAATGCCCGGCAGACAGCATTCTCTCAGGTTGTGTCTTCAGCACTGCTGTTGGTGTCCTGACAGATAACCACATCTGGCTGTCCCCTCAAAGTGTAGACCACATAATTTTCATTAAAACGAACAAGTCATGGATCTCCGATGACTTTTGCACACCAGTCGCAGATTGGGCAGACTAGGCGATTGTGTAGTTTTTACTGTCATGCATTGATCTCACATTATTGCAGTCTGTGCTGTTGTGAATTCTGTTGTCAAGCTCCCTCCTGTGGTCGTGAATGGTACTTCGGCGAGTTCCGTCTATGGGCTCCCTCTGGTGGCTATGAGTGAAGCTGCAGCTTCTGAGGTTCCTGACACAGGTGACGTGGTTTATCCTTTGGTTGGCTGTTCTATTTAACTCCTCTCAGATCGTTACTCTAGGCCAGCTGTCAATGTTTTTGCATTCGTTCAGTTCGCTCCTGGATCTCTCTGGTGACCTGCCTTCTCCTGCAGAAGCTAAGTTCCTTATAGTCTTATTTTGTTCTCTGTTTTCTTGTCCAGCTGGTTTTCATGATTTTGTCTTGCTAGCTGGAAGCTCTGGGATGCAGAGTGGCCCCTCCGCACCGTGAGTCGGTGCGGAGGTCTTTTTTTGCACACTCTGCGTGGTCTTTGTAGGTTTCTGTGCTGATCGCAAATTTTCCTTTCCTATCCTCTGTCTATTTAGTTAGTCTGGCCTCCCTTTGCTGAACCTGTTTCATTTCTGTGTTTGTGACTTTCATCTTTACTCACAGTCAATATATGTGGGGGGCTTCCTTTACCTTTGGGGAATTTCTCTGAGGCAAGGTAGGCTTTATTTTCCTTCTCTAGGGCTAGATAGCCCTTAGGCTGTGACGAGGCGCCTAGGTCTGGTCAGGAGCGCTCCACGGCTATTTCTAGTGTAGGGATTGCGGTCAGCAGAGTTCCCACATCCCAGAGTTCGTCCTGTATGTGGTTTAACTATCAGGTAATTACGGGTGCTCCTAACCACCAGGTCATAACACTGTGCCATCTTTGTGGTGTCTTCTGTGCCTGCTGTTGTTGCTACTGCGACTGATGTTACAAACTATTTTTTGAAATGTGGAGACTCCAAGTTGGGTCTCCATCAGGTAGATTGCCTGAGGTGAAAAGTGTGTCAGAACCCTATTATACTGTTTCTACTTTGTGGAAATTGCTGCCACTTTAGTGCTGTGTGACAATTATTTTTTGAAACATGGAGACTCAAAGTTGGGTCTCTATCAGGGGTTTGCCTGTGGTGGAAGGTGTGTTAGATGCCTATTATACTGGTTCTACTCTGTGGAAATTGATGGCACTTTAGTGCTGTGTGACAATTATTTTTTTTAAATGTGGAGACTCCAAGTTGGGTCTCCATCTGGTGGGTTGCCTGTGGTGAAAGGTGAGTCAGAGGCCTAATATAATATTTCTACTCTGTGGAAATTGATGCCACTTTACCGGTGTGTGACAATTATTTTTGAATTATGGAGACTCCAAGTTAGGTTTCCTTCAGGTGGGTTATCTGTGGTGGAAGGTGTGTCAGAAGCGTATCATACTGTTATTATTTTTTGAAATGTGGAGACTTCAAGTGTGGAGACATGGGTCTCCATCTGGTGGGTTACTCGTGTAATTAGGTTTCCCAGACAGGCAGTCCTGCACTTACTTTCAGTCAACAACCTGTTACTTTAATTAAATGTTTCTACCAATAGTAGTCTATAAAACTGATATTCGTGCCATCTGAGTGTGGCTGGAATAAAAAAAATATTGGAAGTGTTGCATGAGGTGTGAGTTCTCCGAGCTAAGAAGGTTTACATCGATCCCTTAACCACCAGGTCCTCATTAAAAGTTCAATTCCAAGCTGTAAACGCTGGGCCACACCCTGGTACCTCATGCATGGCCCTTGGCTGACTGCTTGTGTGCCATTAAAACAAGTTCTACTGTGGGTGAATTGATTAGTCAATCAACTACCTGTGTTACTATTCTTACATTTTTCAATCAATAGTAATTTATAAAACTGATGTTTGTGTCATCTGAGTGTGGCTGGAATATAACAAAATAAATAAATTTGAGGTGTTGCATGAGGTGTGAGGTCTCCCAGCTAAGAAGGCTTACACCGCTCCTTTAACTACTTGGTCCTCATTAAAACTTCAATTCCAAGCAGTAAGAGCTGGGTCAAGCCCTGATACCTCATGAATTACCCATGGCTGACTGCTTGTGTGCCATTATAACAGGTTCTACTGTGGGTTGATTGAATAGTCAACTATCTGTTGCTACTATTCTTCCATTTCTCTATCTATAGTAGTCTATAGAACTGATGTTTGTGCCATCTGAATGTGGATGGAATAATAAAAAATAAAACTGGAGGTGTTTTATGAGGTGAGGTCTGACAGCTAAGAAGGCTTACATTGCTCCCTTAATAATCAGGTCCTCATTAAAACTTCAATTCCAAGCTGTAAATGCTGGGCCAGACCCTGATACCTCATGCAGGTGTTTTTTTTTCTTTTTTCCTAAAACACTGCCTATTGAAACAGTATTGATCTCACTTGACACCCATAACATTTTTGTCCTGAAGAAGGAGTCCTGTGAGACCTTGAAACGTGTTGACTGCTAAATCTGTTCAGAATAAACAATTTTAAAGAATAAAACCAACATCCTGGATCCTTCAGCAGTGCAGGTGTGGCAAGTATTTTCCTCCACTGGTTGAATCTATTCCTTGTTGTTGTCGATGTTACTATTTTGTAACCCCATCAGGTGAGTTAGAACTCCATTGGCTTCTCACCGTTTTTACCTGTTAAGACCATATTGCGCTTGTGTTTGCTCCACAGTTTTTTACGCTTCTAATGCATGGCCCATGGCTGACTGCTGCTGGTCCATTTGCAAATTTCTACTGTGGGTCAATTAGTGCCACTTTTCATATTGCCTGCCCTTAATTTTAGCTGTTTGGGAACATTTTTGTCACCCCTTACAGTGTTGTCTGTGAGTTCGGTTTTTACCTCCCATTGAACCTAATGGGGTTTGGGTACTGTTCGGCGAATGGAGGTCCTTTCAGCAAATCCAAACCGAACCAAACATTGAAAGGTTCCCTCGTCTCTAGCACCTAGCACCCTGATTAGCACATCTGATTACCATTTAGTTTCTGCAGAATAAAAATGTGATTTTCATAGGGACAATATGGCTATGTGCTCTTTTTTGGAGCTCAGAGGCTCCATTTAATTAAAGCTGGTTCTAAAAGCTTGACTGGTGTTTAATTAATCCTGTTATGTAATCATATTTAGCTGAAAAACAGCTAACTGTGGCAAAAAAGTAAAGGTACCTTCACACTCAGCGACGCTGCAGCGATACCGACAACGATGTCGATCGCTGCAGCGTCACTGTTTGGTCGCTGGAGAGCTGCTACACAGACAGCTCTCCAGCGACCAACGATGCCGGTAACCAGGGTAAACATCGGGTTACTAAGCGCAGGGCCGCGCTTAGTAACCCGATGTTTACCCTGGTTACCATCGTAAAAGTAAAAAAAACAAACACTACATACTTACCTTCCGCTGTCTGTCCCCGGCGCTGTGCTTTCCTGCACTTTCCCTATAAAACTATAAAACTGGCCTACTAGTTAACCCCTTCAGTAAACACTGTAAGAAAAAAAAAAAAAAACGAGGCAAAAAACAACGCTTTATTATCATACCACCGAACAAAAAGTGGAATAACACACGATCAAAAAGACAGATATAAATAACCATGATACCGCTGAAAGCGTCATCTTGTCCCGCAAAAAACGGGCCGCCATACAGCATCATCAGCAAAAAAAAAAAAAGTTATAGTCCTGAGAATAAAGCGATGCAAAAATAATTATTTTTTCTATAAAATAGTTTTTATCGTATAAAAGCGCCAAAACATAAAAAAATGATATAAATGAGGTGTCGCTGTATTCGAACTGACCCGAAGAATAAAACTGATTTATCAATTTTACCAAACGCGGAACGGTATAAACGCCTCCCCCAAAAGAAATTCATGAATAGCTGGTTTTTGGTCATTCTGCCTCACAAAAATCGGAATAAAAAGCGATCAAAAAATGTAACGTGCCCGAAAATTTTACCAATAAAAACATCAACTCATCTCGCAAAAAACAAGACCTCACATGACTCTGTGAACCAAAACATGGAAAAATTATAGCTCTCAAAATGTGGTAACACAAAAAATATTTTTTGCAATAAAAAGCGTCTTTCAGTGTGTGACGGCTGCCAATCATAAAAATCCGCTAAAAAACCCGCTATAAAAGTAAACCAAACCCCCCTTCATCACCCCCTTAGTTAGGAAAAAATTAAAAAAATGTATTTATTTCCATTTTTCCATTAGGGCTAGGGTTAGGGCTAGGGTTAGGGTTAGGGCTAGGGCTAGGGTTAGGGCTAGGGCTAGGGTTAGGGTTAGGGTTAGGGTTAGGGCTAGGGTTAGGGCTAGGGTTAGGGCTAGGGCTAGGGTTAGGGTTAGGGCTATGGTTAGGGCTAGGGTTAGGGCTAGGGTTAGGGTTAGGGTTAGGGCTAGGGTTAGGGTTAGGGTTAGGGCTAGGGCTAGGGCTAGGGTTAGGGTTAGGGCTAGGGCTAGGGCTAGGGTTAGGGCTAGGGTTAGGGCTAGGGTTAGGGCTAGGGTTAGGGCTAGGGTTAGGGTTAGGGCTAGGGTTAGGGCTAGGTTTAAGGCTACAGTTAGGGTTGGGGCTAAATTTACGGTTAGGGTTTAGATTACATTTACAGTTGGGAATAGGGTTGGAATTAGGGTTAGGGGTGTGTCAGGGTTAGAGGTGTGGTTAGGGTTACTGTTGGGATTAGGGTTAGGGGTGTGTTTGGATTAGGGTTTCAGTTATAATTGGGGGGTTTCCACTGTTTAGGCACATCAGGGGCTCTCCAAACGCGACATGGCGTCCGATCTCAATTCCAGCCAATTCTGCGTTGAAAAAGTAAAACAGTGCTTCTTCCCTTCCGAGCTCTCCCGTGTGCCCAAACAGGGGTTTACCCCAACATATGGGGTATCAGTGTACTCAGGACAAATAGGAAAACAACTTTTGGGGTCCAATTTTTCCTGTTACCCTTGGGAAAATACAAAACTGGGGGCTAAAAAATAATTTTTGTGGGAAAAAAAAAGATTTTTTATTTTCACGGCTCTGCGTTATAAACTGTAGTGAAACACTTGGGGGTTCAAAGTTCTCACAACTCATCTAGATAAGTTCCATAGGGGGTCTAGTTTCCAATATGGGGTCACTTGTTGAGGATTTCTACTGTTTAGGTACATTAGGGGTTCTGCAAACGCAATGTGACGCCTGCAGACCATTCCATCTAAGTCTGCATTCCAAATGGCACTCCTTCCCTTCCGAGCCCTCCCATGCGCCCAAACGGTGGTTCCCCCCAACATATGGGGTATCAGCGTACTCAGGACAAATTGGACAACAACTTTTGGGGTCAAATTTCTCCTCTTACCCTCGGGAAAATACAAAACTGGGGGCTAAAAAATAAGTTTTTGGGGAAAGATTTTTTTTTTTATTTTCACGGCTCTGCGTTACAAACTGTAGTGAAACACTTGGGGGTTCAAAGCTCTCACAACACATCTAGATGAGTTCCTTAGGGGGTCTAGTTTCCAAAATGGTGTCATTTGTGGGGGGTTTCTACTGTTTCGGTACATTAGGAGCTCTGCAAATGCAATGTGACACCTGCAGACCATTCCATCTAAGTCTGCATTCCAAATGGAGCTCCTTCCCTTCCGAGCCCTCCCATGCGCCCAAACAGTGGTTCCCCCCCACATATGGGGTATCAGCGCACTCAGGACAAATTGGACAACAAATTTTGGGGTCCAATTTCTCCTGTTACCCTCGGAAAAATACAAAACTGGGGGCTAAAAAATAATTTTTGTGGGAAAAAATGTTTGTTTTATTTTTACGGCTCTCCATTATAAACTTCTGTGAAGCCCTTGGTGGGTCAAAGTGCTCACGACACATGTAGATAAGTTCCTTAGGGGGTCTACTTTCCAAAATGTTTTCACTTGTGGGGGATTTCTACTGTTTAGGTACATTAGGGGCTCTGCAAACGCAATGTGACACCTGCAGACCATTCCATCTAAGTCTGCATTCAAATGGCACTCCTTCCCTTCCGAACCCTCCCATGCGCCCAAACAGTGGTTCCCCCCACATATGGTGTATCATCGTACTCAGGACAAATTGGGCAACAAATTTTGGGGTCCACTTTCTCCTGTTACCCTCGGGAAAATACAAAACTGAAGGCTAAAAAAATAATTTTTGTGGGAAAAATTTTTTGTTTTATTTTTACGACTCTGCATTATAAACTTCTGTGAAGCACTTGGTGGGTCAAAGTGCTCACCACACCTCTAGATAAGTTCCTTAGGGGGTCTACTTTCCAAAATGGTGTCACTTGTGGGGGGTTTCAATGTTTAGGCACATCAGTGGTTCTCCAAACGCAACATGGCGTCCCATCTCAGTTCCTGTCAATTTTGCATTGAAAAGTCAAACGGCGCTCCTTCCCTTCCGAGCTCTCCCATCCGCCCAAACAGTGGTTTACCCCCACATATGGGGTATCAGCGTACTCAGGACAAATTGTACAACAACTTTTGGGGTCCAATTTCTTCTCTTATCCTTGGGAAAATAAAAAATTGTGGACGGAAATTTAATTTTTGTGAAAAAATATGATTTTTTATTTTTACGGTTCTACATTATAAACTTCTGTGAAGCACTTGGTGGGTCAAAGTGCTCACCACACCTCTAGATAATTTCCAAAATGGTGTCACTTGTGGGGGGTTTCAATGTTTAGGCACATCAGGGGCTCTCCAAACGAAACATGGCATCCCATCTCAATTCCAGTCAATTTTGCATTGAAAAGTCAAATGGCGCTCCTTCGCTTCCGAGCTCTGCCATGCGCCCAAACAGTGGTTTACTCCCACATGTGGGGTATTGGCGTTTATCAGGACAAATTGTACAACAATGTTTGAGGTCCATTTTCTCCTGTTACCCTTGGTAAAATAAAACAAATTGGAGCTGAATTAAATTTTTTGTGAAAAAAAGTTAAATGTTCATTTTTATTTAAACATTCAAAAAATTCCTGTGAAGCACCAGAAGGGTTAATAAACTTCTTGAATATGGTTTTGAGCACCTTGAGGGGTGTAGTTTTTAGAATGGTGTCACACTTGGGTATTTTCTATCATATAGGCCCCTCAAAATGACTTCAAATGAGATGTGGTCCCTAAAAAAAAATGGTGTTGTAGAAATGAGAAATTGCTGGTCAACTTTTAACCCTTATAACTCCCTAACAAAAAAAAATTTTGGTTCCAAAATTGTGCTGATGTAAAGTAGACATGTGGTAAATGTTATTTATTAAGTATTTTTTGTGACATATCTCTGTGATTTAATTGCATAAAAATTCAAAGTTGGAAAATTGCGAAATTTTAATAATTTTTGCCAAATTTCCATTTTTTTCACAAATAAATGCAGGTACTATCAAAGAATTTTTACCATTTTCATGAAGTACAATATGTCACGAGAAAACGTTGTCAGAATCACTGGGATCCGTTGAAGCTTTCCAGAGTTATAACCTCACAAAGGGACAGTGGTCAGAATTGTAATAATTGGCCCGGTCATTAACGTGCAAACCACCCTTGGGGGTAAAGAGGTTAAATAATAAAGCACTAGTTATTTTTTGTTTCCAATCCAGTGTAGGCACTTTTTTTTTGCCCCCACCCCCACCCAAGTGCTGGCACTTCAGTTCAGTGCTTCCCCCCAGAGCTTGTTTATGGGATTTCTAAGGCTACGTTCACATTGGCGTTCCGCCAATGTGCGTCGCTGTTGCGCCGGCGACGCAGCGGCGACGCAGCGGCGACGCGCCCCTATGTTTAACATAGGGGACGCGTGCGTTGTTTTGGTGGCGTTTTTCGCCACGTGCGTCGTTTCCGACGCTAGCGTCGGACGCAAGAAAACGCTACATTGTAGCATTTTCTGTGCGTCCGATTTTCGTCAAAAACGACGCACGCGTCGCAAAACGCGCGCGTTTTTGCACGCGTTTGCGTGCGTTTTTACGTGCGTCGCGCGTTGCGTCGCCGACGCAGGGCGGCGCAACGCTAGTGTGAACCTAGCCTAAGAATGCTATTTTTTTTATTTTTTCTATTGATATAGCTGTATGATTTTTTACTTGACTAGTTGTGGTTTTGATCATATAATGTACTGAAGGAAATTGGAAAAAAAAGCCACAGAAATTCAGAAATTCAACTGTTCACAAAGTTTTTATGACATTCAGTTTATGGGAAAAATGACATCTCAACTTTGTTTAAAGGGTCAATGTACTTATTTTGACAAAATATTTATAGTTACAAAAAATGGTTTATATCATTATATTTTGAGAGCTATAAGTTTCTTTTTCAGTTTATAGAGTTACTGTATATACTCGAGTATAAGCCGACCCCCCTAATTTTGCCACAAAAAACTGGGAAAACTTAATGACTCGAGTATAAGCCTAGGGTGGAAAATGCAGCAGCTACAGGTAAATTTCAAAAATAAAAATAGATACCAATAAAAGTAAAATTAATTGAGATATCACTAGTTTGTGTTTTTGAATATCCATATTGAATCAGGAGCCCCATATAATGCTCCATATAGTTCATGATGGCCCCATAAGATGCTCCATACAAAATACGCCCCATATAATGCTCCATACAGTTTATGATGGGCTCCATAAGATGCTCCATATTAAAATATGCTCCATATAATGCTGCACAAATGTTGATTATGACCCCATAAGATGCTCCATAGACACATTTGCTCCATATAATGCTTAACAAATGTAGATTATGGCCTCATAAGATGCTCCATACAGATATTTGCCCCATATAGTGATGCACATGGCCCCATAAGATGCTCCATACAGATACTGGCCCCATATAATACTGCACATGGCCCCATGCAGATATTTGCCCCATATAATGCTGCACATAGCCCCATAAGATGCTCCAGACAGATATTTGCCCCATATAATGCTGCACATGGCCCCATACAGATATTTACCCCATATAATGCTGCACATGGCCCCATAAGATGCTCCAGACAGATATTTGCCCCAAATAATGCTGCACATGGCCCCATACCGATATTTGCCCCATCTAATGCTGCACATGGCCCCATACAGATATTTGCCCCATATAATGCTGCACATGGCCACATAAGATGCTCCATACATATAATTGCCCCATATAATGCTGCACATGGACCCATAAGATGCTCTATACAGATATTTGCCCCATATAATGCTGCACATGGCCACATAAGATGCTCCATACATATAATTGCCCCATATAATGCTGCACATGGACCCATAAGATGCTCTATACAGATATTTGCCCCATATAATGCTGCACATGGCCCCATAAGATGCTCCATACAAATATTTGCCCCATATAATGCTGCACATGGCCCCACTCAGATATTTGCTCCATATAATGCTGCACATGGCCCCATAAGATGCTCCATACAGATATTTGCCCCATATAATGCTGCACATAGCCCCATGAGATGCTCCATACAGATATTTGCCCCATATAATGCTGCACATGGCCCCATACAAATATTTGCCCCATATAATGCTGCACATGGCCCCATAAGATGCTCCATACAAATATGTGCCCCATATAATGCTGCACATGGCCCCATACAATGCTGCACATGGCCCCATACAGATATTTTCCCCATACAATGCTGCACATGGCCCCATACAGATATTTGCCCCATATAATGCTGCACATGGCCCCATAAGATGCTCCATACAAATATTTGCCCCATATAATGGTGCACATGGCCCCATTCAGATATTTGCTCCATATAATGCTGCACATGGCCCCATAAGATGCTCCATACAGATATTTGCCCCATATAATGCTGCACATGGCCCCATAAGATGCTCCATACAGATATTTGCCCCATATAATGCTGCACATGGCCCCATACAGATATTTGCCCCATATAATGCTGCACATGGACCCATAAGATGCTCTATACAGATATTTGCCCCATATAATGCTGCACATGGCCCCATACAGATATTTGCCCCATATAACGCTGCACATGGCCCCATACAGATATTTGCCCCATATAATGCTGCACATGGCCCCATACAGATATTTGCCCCATAAAATGCTGCACATAGCCCCATAAGATGCTCCATACATATATTTGCCCCATATAATGCTGCATATGGCCCCATACAGATATTTGCCCCATATAATGCTGCACATGGCCCCATAAGATGCTCCATACAAATATTTGCCCCATATAATGCTGCACATGGCCCCATACAGATATTTGCCCCATATAATGCTGCACATGGCCCCATACAGATATTTTCCCCATACAACGCTGCACATGGCCCCATACAGATATTTGCCCCATATAATGCTGCACATGGCCCCATACCGATATTTGCCCCATCTAATGCTGCACATGGCCCCATAAGATGCTCCATACAGATATTTGCCCCATATAACGCTGCACATGGACCCATAAGATGCACCATAGAAATATTTGCTGTTTATCCGCCATTTACTAGCCAGACCCTGGCTCTAGTATTCTGTTAGGGTTGCCAGAACGCACCGAATATATATATATATATGAGACAGTAGGTGCGTTCACAACCAGGGGTCCACCGAGCAGGAGTGAAACCTGCTGCTAGAAACAGGCGGTAATATATGGCGGTATAAATGAACTCTGTTACTTCACAGATTCACCAAGGAGAGAGAACGCTGTGTCCTGTTAACCTCACAGGACATCACAGCTACTTAATAGAGCCAAAAGTGGTCATGCAGTCAGAATAGCACACAAGCAACTCCTCTCCGGTGCATCTGGAATTCTAATGGCTATACGCCAGCCCTGAATCCACATACACAAAAACTCCTCACCGGAGGTGCCGGTATTCTAGGGGCTTATTTCAGCCAAACCATGACCACATGCAACCATGACTACACTGGCGCTGAGCCCATAACATAGGTTTAATACTAGCGCATGGCTGTGCGGCCATGCGAACCTTTTATAGTTTTAGCACTCAAGGACCTTCCTAGTGGTCCAACAGGAACTGCTTCAGGACCTGCGCATGTGATCCCGACCTCCAATGGGAGGTCGTCCCGTGGGCATGCCCAGTATGGGAAAAGCAGGACTTAGTAACAGAAAGATCTGCTCGCTGCTGATCAGCGCTGGCTACAAAGGCAGAGCCCGGAAGAACAGTAGTAACCAGTCGCCCAGTATCAGCCTGAGTCAGATGCTGGGACCAACGTCTCCGCTGAGCAGGCTCCACTGCAACTGGAGAGGAATGGGAGACCGCAGTGGAGATGGCACAAGATTGCCCCTGTGCCGAGGCAGGAGCTCGACACCTAACATTACCTCTTTGGCTTGCACACTTGGGACCGTCCCGCTAGGCCTCCAGCCCCAGATCTCATCTCCGGTAAATCACTCACTCTATCACTTTTACTTGTCTCTACTTTGGATCCTGCTATCTGTTGCCTTGGTCTCCTCTCATTTCTGGGACACCCACTTAATTTGTCTCTGCTTGCTAGTCAGACCATAGGTATGCTTCTGCTGCATCCTGGGCCCTTTCTTCTTTCCTGACAGGAATCTTCCTCTGTCCCTTTACTTTAACTCTAACTGTCTCTAGCAGCTACTTAATATTGGGCAGACAACAACTCTATCACTAGTAAAATATGCCACTAAACACATGACACATTGAAATGCATTAGAACAATGTACGTGTTTTCAAGGGGGAACATAGGCAACACTTCCTTCTTCTTATATGTACAGTATCATAGAAATATACTTAGATGACTTGTAAACGGATTTCACTGAAAGTGTAACATTATTTTTTCATATGGAGTTTGGTGGACACGGGGAGATTGTGGCTAAAAAAATCACTGTCATTTTTGCAGTAATCTATATCTGATTTATATGAGCTATTCCAAACTCTCATTTTATTTGTCTTCAATCAGGCAGGACAAGAAGTTTTTAAATGGCCTGATGTTTATATTTTATTCAGTGCATCTTGAGAATATGTGCTGAACAGAATATAAAACATCCTGAATTGCTTATTTTCTTATTTTATTATTCACACCCACAAATCCTGCACAAACTCTCTTGATCCAACTTAAAATTGACAAAAATAAAATATAATCAAAAATATCAATTCTAATCAGACAAATTCAGGAAAAGTTCATTTTTCTAAGCCTTTTTTTGTTGACCTTATGTTTTAAATTACCTTAGATTCTATATTGCCTGGAGCAAATTATAGCAGAAGCATCTAATTGCTTTCTTGTAATCAGAAGCAGATAACCTGGAAATACTGCAAACCAGCCTGGAGTTAACTAAAAATATTCATTTATGGCAAATGTTAACATATTGTTACAGGGCTGTGAAAACAATATCTACCCCTTCCCAGGATTTGCTCTATGTTTGGTATTCGGTACATATGTATATGCTTCATATCATCTAACTAATATTAATAATTTTCAATAGTATTCAATAGCAAACATTTTAATAAGATTCATTCAGTAGATAAAGGTTAAGACAGATGCAGTGTAAATTACTGAAACATCATAAAATTCAAAAAGCAGAATATCTCTTATGATTCTATACTGATTTCTTAAAAATAACAAAAACAGCTTCTTAACCACTTCATGACATGGCCATTTTTCATTTTTGTGTTTTTTTGTTTTTGTTTTTTCCCTGAGCCATAATTTTTTTTTTTTTCTATGCATATATGAGGGCTTGATTTTTGTGGGAAAAAAAATTCCAAGTAGGTGGAAATTGTGAAAAAAAAACAATTGTTTTTTGGAAATTGTTTTTACTGTGACCATGTAAAATATGACCTTGCAATATGATTTTCCTCATCAGTACGATTACAGCGATAACAAACATATTCTATTTTTTATTATTTTATTGCTGAAAAATATCAGAAGTTTGCAAAAAAAGTGTATGGGTTATGTAGCCATTTGCTGAATGGGGCGATACTACATATGTATATTTTATTTTTTTTATTATTATCTTTATATTTAATGTCAGAAACAGGGGTGATTTGATTGTATGGTTTTTTTTGCTAAACTTTTTTTTAACATTTCACTGTACCTGTTCTTGAACATGCAATTGTCTGATCAATTGTGTTATATACAGCAATACCAAAGTATTGCTGTATGTGTTAAAAATTATGGTCTCTTTGCACCACTCTCAGTTATTAGAGGCACGTCCTGGCTGTACCACATTACTCTTGTCGAGTATGGGGTGAGCTTACCCCATGAGCCGGCTACTCACAGACTATTTACCGTTCAATGCTGGTGCACGTGGTGAAGGGGTCATGAGTAGTGATGAGTGAGTGTACTCGTTGCTCGGGTGGTCTCCAAGTATTTGTTAGTGTTCGGAGATTAAGTTTTCATCGCCGCAGCTGAAAGATTTACAGCTATTAGCCAGCTTGATTACATGTGAGGATTCCCTAGCAACCAGGCAACCCCCACATGTACTCAGCCTGGCTAATAGCTGTAAATCATTCAGCTGCAGTGATGAAAACTTAATCTCCGAACTCTAACAAATACTCGGAGATCACCCGAGCATGCTTGGGAAAACCCGAGCAACGAGTATACTCGCTCATCACTAGTTATGAGCTATGTGTCATGATGGTTTACTTTGCCTTATAAAAGAATATTCACAAAATGGAGTTGATTCAGGAAAGCTTTCACGCCAGAAACATTTTGGACAATGGGGGAATAGTGAATTTTTGTTTTTGCAAATTTTGCCATTTTAGGCCAGTTTGAATAAACTCTGCCAAAACAGGTAGAGCTGGTGAGCATGCGCTACATCAATATTAATGAATGGTCTACATTGTCATTTCCTAGTAGATTTGAAGCGAATCCAGTTTTAAAAGGTACCTGGTAAGCAGTCATAAAAAGCTCAAAAGAACAAACATATACATTTCCATGTATAAAACACAGCTTGCTGTTCATATGTTCCAGGTTTTTTGGATCTTTTAACTGCTTCAATTTTCCAAAAAAGACCAAGTGGTTAAAAGAAGTGAGCTGAACATTCTACAAGAATTTTCTGCTTCGAAAATGTGCTATACTTTACATATGAAATAGTAAGGTTCAAAACCGTCCTTGCGCTCCCTCGCAGTGTCTTTTTCCGATGCCAGCAGCTGAGGCGGCGGGGCAATCACAAGTGCCCGCTGTTAGAGTTGGCGGAACGCACCGAGTATATATATATATGTATTAATAGGTGCGTTCGCAACCCGGGGTCCACCGTGCAGGAGAAGAACCTGTTGCTGGCAAATGGAGACCCTATATGGCAGTATGAGCGAACTCTGTTAACTCCACAGATTCGCTAGAAACAAGATGCTGTGCCCTGTTAACCTCACAGAGGTACACAGCTACCAAACAGAGCAAAACTGTGGTCATGCAGTCAGAGAAACAGGCAAACAATTCCTCACCGGAGGTGCCGGTATTCTAGCGGCTTATTTCAGCCAAGGCCCTGAATACACACATACAAACTCCTCATAGTTTGTAAGCTTGCGAGCAGGGCCCTCATTCCTCTTGGTATCTATTTTGAACTGTGATTTCTGTTATGCTGTAATGTCTATTGTCTGTACAAGTCCCCTCTATAATTTGTAAAGCGCTGCGGAATATGTTGGCGCTAAATAAATAAAATTATTATTATTATTATAAACTCCTCACCCGAGGTGCCGGTATTCTAGGGGCTTATTTCAGCCAAACCCTAACCACATCCAGACATGACCACACTGGCGCTGAGCTCATAGATTTTGGTTTGATACTAGCGCATGGCGGTGCGGCCATGCAAACCTTTTATAGCTGTAGCAGACAAGCACCTTCCAAGTAGTACAATAGGAGCTGCTACAGGGCCTGAGTGTGTGACCCCTGACCTCCAATGAGAGGTCCTCCCATGGGCATGCTCAGTGTGTGCAAAGCAGGACCTAGTCCCAGAAAAGCCTGCACACCGCTGACCAGTGCTGGCTTCAAAAGCAGAACCTTGAAAGGCAGCAGTAACCCTTTGCACAGTATCATGCTGATCGAGACGCTGGGACTGACGTCTCCGCTGAGCAGGCTTCACTGCAGCTGAAGCAGAATGGGAGACCGCAGCAGACATGGCTCGAGATTCCCCCTGTGCAGCGGCCAGAACTCCACTCCTAACACTATAGACATGTTTCTAATATTCCCTTCATCTCTAAACTCCTCGAACGCCTGGTCCACTCTCGTCTTATCCGCTATCTCTCAGATAACTCTCTTCTCGACCCTCTTCAATCTGGTTTCTGCTCTTTACACTCTACTGAAACTGCCCTCACTAAAGTCTCTAATGATCTATTAACAGCTAAATCTAATGGTCACTACTCCATGATAATTCTCTTCCCCTTACTGTTCCTCAAGGATCAGTCCAAGGCCCCCTCCTCTTCTCTTTGTATACCGCCCCTATTGGACAAACAATCAGTAGATTTGAGTTTCAATACCATCTCTATGCTGAAGACACCCAATTACTGTACACACATCTTCTCCTGACATCACGCCTGCCTTTGTAGAAAACACCAGTAAGTGTCTTACCGTTGTCTCTAACTTCATGTCTATCTGAAACTGAAACTGTCAAAAACTGAACTCCTTGTGTTTCCTCCCTCTACTAATGTGCCTATGACTGACATTGCCATCTCCATGTGTGGTTCCACCATTACTCCCAAGCAACATGCCCGCTGCCTTGGGGTCATACTTGATTCCGAGCTTTCATTCACCCCCCACATCCAATCAATGGCTCGCTCTTGTTATCTGCACCTCAAAAACATTTCTAGAATTCAACCTTTTCTTACTTTCGACTCTGCAAAAACTCTGTCCTGAATGCTGCAGCCCGGATCATATTTCTCACTATTCGTTATACCGATGCCTCTACCTTGTGCCAGTCATTACACTGGTTACCCATCCACTCCAGAATTCAGTACAAACTTATTGCCCTCATCCACAAAGCACTGAATATCTCGTCACCACCCTACATCTCCTCCCTGGTCTCAGCCTACACCCTACCCATGCTCTCCATTCTGATAATGACCTGAGGTTAACATCCTCAATAATCAGAACCTCCCACTCCCGTCTCCAAGACTTTTCCCATGCTGCGCCAATTCTTTGGAATGCACTACCCATGTTAATACGATTAATCCCCAAACCCCACAGTTTTAAGCATGCCCTAAAAACGCATTTGTTCAGACTGGCCTATCGCCTCAACGCATTAACCTAACTATCCCTGTGTGGCCCATTCACAAAAAAAACCAACATAAACCTTAAACCATAATCAGGTTCCTCGCATCATGTTCTCATACGCTTTATATAGCCCTCTGGGTCTGTACTGTTAAATAGTTAGGCTGTTAACTGGTTCATGCAGCTTTACATGAACTCTCGATTCTTACACTATGGCTGTTCCGAACAACAAAAGCAATTGTTACAATCCACCTCTCGTGTCTCCCCTTTTTCCTCATAGTTTGTAAGCTTGCGAGCAGCAGGGCCCTCATTCCTCTTGCTATCTGTTTTGATCTATGTTTATTGTTATGCTGTAATGTCTATTGTCTGTACAAGTCCCCTCTATAATGTAAAGTGCTTCGGAATATGTTGGCGCTATATAAATAAAATTATTATTATTAACTGGTATGCATTGTGTCCACACATGGCTTCCTCCTCATTCCAAAGTTCCAGGACTAAATCCCATTCAAACTGTTGAAGCTGGCATGGCTCCTGTAGTTTCCATTTCTTGTTGAGGATATACCTCCACTCTGGTCTTCTTCCCAAGGCCGAGTTGGTGGGGTTGGACATAGTGGCATCTGAAACCTGTTGTGCATGCCTCATCAATGGTCTTCTGGGTCTGTATGACTCCCTGGTTGTGGAGCCCTGGACGGTGTTTGAGAACATCTGTCCCCTGCAACTCCCCAGGATTCCACTGCTGCCACCATAATGTGGAGATGCGGGGGGTTGGCAGGCTCCCCGGGTACATTAGCCAGAACCGCATGGACCAGGGATCATCCCGCCGAATGCCCACTCTCCCTTTAACGTGTGCGTAATGCTGCTCAGGCAACACAGGGTGAGGGTGAAACAGTGTGGCAATGGTTTGTGATAATGTGTACAAAATGTAAAGTGCTGCGGAATATGTTAGCGCTATATAAAAATAAAGATTATATTATTATTATTATTTATTGAACCACAGAACAGGCAGATAACACATAGAACAGTCCCAGCACAGTACCCAAGATACAATGCCGTGTCTTCACAAAAAGTGCATGGCCTATAAGTCTCCCTATTCCAGCTTGGCACTGTCTACTTAACCCTTTAAGCCTACTGTGCACCCTGTGTTTCAGGCTCCACCCCCACTATGTTTTACTATTTTAGACTTTTAACTTATTTTTCTCATGTTCTTTTTCTGTATTTTTAATATATTTATTTTCTTAATTAATTTATTTTCTGTAGCTGTTTATTTTTTATTAGTACATAAAACCTTAATGGAGATGCATAATTCTGTCTATAATACTTTCAAAAGGGGATGCTACTATGTACTAGCTATGCAGGGTGCCCTAACTTTTGCATCCACCCATTTTCCTTTTTTGTAATTTTTTAAAATGTAAAAGATGAAGATATATATTTTTTTTGGCCTAAAATAGAAAAGAAATGTGCCATCTTTAATTTTAGGCCTTTTAGATATCATTTAATCTTCGACTTGCAAAACTGTAAATGCTTTTTGTATCCAGTCAATCGTCTTTCAATTCTTGTTTGAGGGATTTTTATCCATTCTTCCTTGGAAAATTCTTCCAGCTCGGTGAGATTTCTGGGTCGTCTTGCATGCACTGCTATTTTGAGGTGTAGCCATAGATTTTCAATGATGTTCAGTTCAGGGGACTGTGAGGGTCATTGTAAAACCTTCAGCTTGCGCCTTTTGAGGTAGTCTATTGTGGATTTAGACATGTGTTTAGGATCATTATCCATTTGTAGAAGCCATCGTCTTTTCAACTTCACTTTTTTTTTTACAGATGGTGTTATGTTTGCATCAATAATTTGTTGTAATTACATTGAATCCATTCTTCTCTCTACCCGTGAAATATTCCACATGCCATTAACTGCAACACAACGTCAAAGGTTGATTGATCCACCCCATGCTTAATAGTTGGAGAGATGTTCTTTTCCTGACAGTTTGTGCCCATTTTTCTCCACACATACTTTTGATCATTATGACCAAAGAGTTCTATTTTAACTTCATTGGTCCACAGGACCTATTTATAAAATGCATAAGGATTGTTTAGATTTTTTTCGCATACTTATCATACTGAATTTTATGTTGAGGACACAGGAGAGCATTTCTACTGAAGTCGCTTTCATGAATGCCATATTTATGCAGGTGCCGCTGAACAGTACAACAGTGTCCCACAATTACAGAGTCTGATAAATATTTCTAAAGGTCTTGTGCATCCATTTCTTAATTACTTTTCGAATTGATGAAATGGCAACTTTAAAATGTTTTCCTATCTACTTATTGTCTTTTCCTGTTTTGTGTGCCTCCACCAGTTTTATTTTCAGAGTTCTAGGCAGCTGCTTAGAAGAACTCATGGCTACAGTTTTTTTGCACAAAGTTAGAGGAGGCAGGGTTTTTATAAAGCTGGAAAATTTATATCACAAGGCCTTTACTAATGATGATAGTGAACAAGCCATAACCCTAACAGGCTAATTAAGGTGTGAAATCTTGGTTAAAGTTATGGAGCATAAAAATCTCCTTCGGTGCCCAAACTTTTTGCTTTTTTAAAATGTAAAAAATGACTATATATATATATATATATACGTATATATATATATATATATATATATATATATATATATATATATATATATATATAGGCCTAAAATACAAGGGAAATGTGTCATTTTTAACTTTAGGCCTTTTCGAGATCATTTCATCTTCAACTTGCTTAACTGTTCATAATAACAGTAATTTTGACCAGGGGTGCCCAAACTCTTATATGCCACTGTTTACTCACTTCAAGAACAGGATGTGATCATTGTATTCTTATTATCCAGCTGTATCTAGGCTGACTTTGATGAGTTTGTCGAAGGCTATACAACAAAGCAAAAGTAAAATCAAGAAATATCAGCCTACTATCTGTGCCCTCAGAAAAGCTGTAGAATTCTGTAGTTCCAGGTATTATATCTGAAATGATATAACATACCGTATTTTTAGGACTTTAATACGTACTGGACCATAATACGCACTCCAAATTTTGAGGTGGAAAATAGGAAAAAAAAAGAGTTTTATAAGATGTGGGTCCGTCTTATAGAATTTAAGGTATGTTACCTGGGTACTGCGGCAGTGGAGTGGTGTCACAGGAGGCATGGTCCCTTCCTCAGGAAGCTGGCGGCAGCAGAAGTGGGGCAATGCTACGGGCCCTGGGTGGGTGGAGGGGATATCCTAGCAGTGCGATGCTGCAGTGGTAGAAGTGGACCGATGAAGTGGCCCGGTGGCCCGTGAGCAGAGCGGAGTACATCATTGATTTACCAGCAACCCATGGCTTCAGGAACATGACCGCTAGGAATCCAATGGCCAGCCAAGATCTCAATCTGCAAACGTGCATCCTCCAGCTGCCATTTCCCTGATGCCCAGAGCCTCAGGAAAATGGCTGCTGGAAGCCAATGATGTACTCCGTTCTGCTCACCGCATACACTGGGCCGAAGCATCGCAACACTTCTGCCACTGCCACTTCCCTCAGGAAGGGACTCTGCTCCCCCACCATCACAACCCCTCTGGTAAGCCTGCCTTAGGACTATAAGACGCACCCCCCATTTTACTCTCAAATATTTTGGGAAAAAAGTGCATCTTACAGGCTGGAAAATACGGCACCTGTCTCGTGCCTTTGGCTACAGACTTTTTCCCATGAATAGCAATCTTTTTACCCTCCTTTGATCATTTCCATATAGTTCATGTTAGTTTTCTAATTTAAGCTGATGTGTATCCAAAAAAAAATCATGACCTCTAATTAGTTTACAAGTCTAGTTCCCAAGCATTTCAACCCTTGTCTTATGTCATCCCAATAAAATGTCTGCCTTTAATCGATTTTAGACACTTTGTATCATAAGATCCAGATTACTTTCTATACTTGGACTCTACATGGAGAATCAATGACTCTTTTAGCTGTGGACATTTGTTTTGTCTGTGTTTTCACATAACACATGCCAGATGTATCCTGCTGTATCAATTTCTGCAGCTGAAAAAAAGATTTCTGTCAGTGGTCAGTTTCTAAATGTTGTCATAATAGAAACACGAGGGAAGGCGTGAGTAACTGTGAAACTAGATAGGACACAGCATCTCTATGCCAAAAACAGAGAGGATCTTACAGTATATTTAATCTACTTTACTAAATTATATTACAAAAAAACACATTGGATAAAGGTTATAATAGCATTGGTTGATAAATGTGCATTGTAGCCAAACCTATTCCTCATGTGTACAAGAACGTACACCTGCATATTAGTCATGACTTGGTGACTTCACGCTTGCAGTTAGTCATTTTATATATTTACTCACCTTATGACAGGGGTCTACATTTTGAACAAAGTGACTTGCTGGAAAATGAATAGAGAAATAATTAAAAACATACAGGGCATGGACAGGATGTTTTAATCCCATTACATCAGTAATCTAGTGTAATTGTTAGAAAACATGGTGTTCATTGTGAACATCATGTGTATAAAGTCCTCTTCCAGTTTTGGGGATTTTATAGTGGGGCTTGTCCCTGTGTGATGCTGCTCTGTGATCCGGTAGAGGAGTCCCTGCTTCCATACAAACTGTTCCCCTTCCAGTACCCCTCTTCCCTCCTGTGCCTTCCCATGATATCCCTCCAATGAAGGATCCTCAAGTAACTCCCTCTTAAATTCATCTGGGGTGGCCCAAGAAATGTGTCTGGCTATGGGAATACGTGTAGGGCTGGGATGTCTTACCTGGGCTCCTCTGAGTGTGATTCCGCCTCCACAGCTCAAGCTTTTCTTTGGGTGGTCACAGGATATGTCTCAGCCAGAGGGGCAACCGAGAATGCAGACAACATGGGCCCCAAGTCATTTCCCAGCAAGACGTCTGCAGGCAAATCCTCCATCTCTTCCACCCCTTGGTTAGTCGTAGCCCCCAATGCTGGGTCAGCTTCGTCTTAGTAGCTGTGTACAGCAGCCCGGCTAAAGGTAGCTGTTCCCGCCTTTGGCCACTGGGTATGCTGAGTCCGGTTGGGACATTGTCTTTGCAGGTGGCCCAGCTGACGGCAGGTGTGGCATCGCGTCCCAGGGGGACTGTGGTAGGCTGGGTTTCTAGCTGGTCCCCCTACAATCTTCAGTGGTTTGGGGCCCTCCAGGTTTATGGGCGGGCCCCTAGTGACCATCTTTGATCCAGACAACTGAGGCCTCCTGGCATCATGATGTTCATCGGCCAGACGAGCGGCTTCCTCAAGAGTCGTTGGCCGCCTGTCCCGAAGCCATTCCTGTGTCTCGGGAGTTAGTCCATTAAAGAATTGTTCTAACAAGAAGAGCTGGAGGACATCTTCCTTAGTGCTTGCTTGGCTCCCTTGTACCCACTGTAGCAGTGACTACCGTAATTTACAGGCCCATTCAGCGTGAGTATCGGTTACGCATTTTATAAGTCCACGGAACTTTTGGCAGTATGCCTCTGGTGTCAGCGCATACCGGGCCAAGATCACTTCTTTGATCTGCTCATAGTCCATACAGTCCTCATCAGGTACCATGCGATAGGCGTCCGCTGCCCGGCCTGTCAGCTTGCTGGCCAGAATCTGAACCCGTTCCTCCGGCTTCACTTGATGAAGGGCACACTGCCGCTCAAAGTCCTGCAGAAAGCCATCAATGTCTTCCTCTGCCTCCCCCAACTGTCGGAAGGCATTATACTGGATCTGTTTGTGGCTTACTGTTGAAGGTACCTGGTCGAAGGCCAGAGCTCCCCCTGCTCGCTGACCCTCCTCTCTTCGCTCTGCCATCTCCATCTTGGCCAGCTCCACTTTGGTCCGCTCTGCCATCTCCATCTTGGCTAGCTCTATCCTGGTCCGCTCGGCCATCTTTTCCTTCAGATCAGTACGGACATCAGCCATCACCTCTCGTATGACCTCTACTGCAGGGTTTGGACCATAGAACGCCAGTCTGTTCTTTACCTCCCTCTGGAATTCAGTCTCCTCCACGTTCACATTGGGGGGCACTGCACTGTCGTGTTCCATGATGGCTGCTATCAAATCCGCTTTTGTTTTGTTGCTGGCGATCAACCCTTGGGCTTCCACCAGATCTTTTAATGTAGTCCTCTTTAACTTCTGGTAGTTGTTTTCTATTCATTCCTTTCCTCCTGTAGGTGTATCATAACCCACTGTCTGCCACCAGTGTAACGGGGTCTACCAAGCTGGGGTACCTCTTTCAGTACCACCCAGTGTTTCAGGAGGTCCACTCTGCTTTGGCTGGAGTCTGAATGAAGGACGCTGGCTGGAATCGCTTGGTTACATTGGTGCGTATAAAAGATCACTGCTTCTCCATGTATTTCCAGTCTGACAAAATCTTTACTCACAGGACACAGAATATATAACACAGATACAGAGGGCAGGCCAATAGAAAAGCGGCAGGCCAGACATACATTACAATAGCCGCAGGTGGCCGGAGCCTGCCGATATTTGCTGTGGGAATTACAAAGGTGGGGGGCGGACAAAAGGGGAATATCGTGCCCCCTCTGCCCCGGGGCGCAGCCTTTGGGCTGATGCATTAGGGACATGCGTCTCACATGGAACCTATTATACATACATATAACCGCACAACATATTCTGCGTGCTGAGTAGTTTTATAACACGTAACACGGCTCCCCTTTTCAGTGACAAAATCGGCATACACAGTCTAATCCTTAACGGATCGGTTTGGGGATAACCGAAGTTTATGGGGTTGGCACAAGTTCCGTTTGTCGACTTAGTCCATCGGCGTTACCGTTTTGTTTGCCGGGTCTATAGTGGATGGTGAAGTCCAGAGGTTGTAGGGCTAAACTCCACCGCAGCAATCTGTCGTTGTCTCCGGAGACCCGATTAAGCCAGACTAGGGGATTATGGTCCGTTAGGAAGGAAAACTGTCGTCCATACAAACATGGTTGCAACTTTTTGAGTGCCCATACCACCGCCAGGCACTCCTTCTCGATGGCCGCTTAGCTTACTTCACGGGGCAGTAGTTTCTGACTCAGGTAAGCTACCGGGTGTTCTTGGCCGTCCGGTCCGACTTGGCTCAGTACTGCCCCCAATCCAAACATAGAAGCGTCTGTGTGAACCAGGAAACGTTTAGTTGGATCGGGTGCGGCCAATACAGGGGTATTGGTGAGGGCATCCTTTAGTTGGCGGAAGGCTTCCTCACACTCTGGGGTCCAGGTTACCTGGATTGGTTCTTACGGGTCAGATCAGTGAGGAGCTTGGCTACGCTGCTGTAATTGGGAACGAATTTCCTGTAAAACCCCGCTGTCCCTAGAAACGCCATGACCTGGGTTTTAGTGCGTGGGGTGGGCCATTTGGCTATGGCCTCAATCTTGGCTGGTTCTGGTCGCTGTTTCCCACTTCCCACCCAATGCCCTAAATACTGAACCTGTGCTTTGCCCACGTGACACTTGTTGGGGTTCAGGGTGATTCCGGCCTAGTGGATCCTGTCCAATACTGTCTCTAGGTGATTTAGATGCTCTTCCCATGTCGCACTGTAGATGGCGATGTCGTCCAGGTAGGCACAAGCATAGTCCTGGAGACCATCCAGAAGCCGGTCAGCCAGCCTTTGGAAGGTAGCCAGGGCATTCTTCATCCCGAATGGCATAACTCGAAACTGGAATAAGCGAAACGGGGTGACAAATGCCGACTTGGGAATAGCATCAGGACTAAGGGGAATCTGCCAGTAGCCTTTGCATAGATCGATGGTGGTCAAATACTTTGCCCCCGCCAGCCGGTCTAACAACTCATCCACACGCGGCATGGGATATGCATCCGTCACTGTTTTCTCATTGAGCTTTTGATAGTCTACACAAAACCGTGTAGTCCCATCCTTCTTGGGATACAGGGGCAGGCCAATAGAAAATCGGCGGGCCAGACATACATTACAATAGCCGCAGGTGGCCGGAGCCTGCCGATATTTACTATGGGAATTACAAAGGTGGGGAGGGGCGGACAAAAGGGGAATATCGTGTCCCCTCTGCCCAGGGGCGCAGCCTGTGGGCTGATGCATTAGGGACATGCCCATGACAGGGTTTTGATATGGTGGTCTCTTAATTTTTGTCAGAGCTGTATATGGGAGCTTTCCTGTTGGTCTGCGTAGTAAAAGAAAAAAACAAAAAGTCCTTTGCAGAATAATACATGAACATATACAGCAAATTTTACACTTATATCCTCTGTGCTCAGTTCAGCTCTTTAAAGCAAACCTTTGGTGCTCACTGGACCCCCTGTTAGAATGCTTCAACATCTTGTAGGAAATAAGGAGCACTATCTTTTCTGTTTTCCATTATTTACTTCATTTTTTTCTTTCACCTGCCCCCAGTGCATTTTCTTGTGCTATCTACTTGCTGCTTTCCTCCCCACTATTGGAGGCTTTCCTTTACCCTGTTTTTTTAAACTGTTTTTATATATTGTTGTTAATTAAATAAAGACATCCTTTTTCTTATCACTTCTTATCTTTATTGCACCCTACCGCAATAGATCATGTTGTTCCCTGCTTTGATGAACAAAGTGTTCCATGATCGCTTTCCAGGGTGCTGACTGGTGGTTAGAACAGAATTGGCCATTTTTTGACAGCTACCCTATACAAGCATTATTCGTGTGTACACTCCCTGACAGAAGTTATGTTGCTTATCCGTGTTATGTAAATAAATGCTTATAACCTGACATTAAATTCATCCATTGGTTGTATAAATTATTCTTTTGAAAGCTGAAACCTTCTGAAATGTGGTTTAGGTTAAGAAAATAAATTGACATCAATGCAGAAATATTGATCAGTTAATGGACACAAAATGGTCAGATTTTGGCAAGACAAAAGTTTTGTCGCCTGATCATATAATGCACCCAATCCTAGTTTACATCCTCACCTGTGCTCAGTAAACGATCAATTAATTAGTGTGTGTATAAAAAGAAACCCAGCACCCCAGACCTTCACTTGAACTACAACTTGAGCTCTGACAACATGCCAAAAATCCACCCTGCGACCAAAGCCTGGATTATCAAGAGCTGAAGACCAGATCCACTGCATAGGTGGCTGGCACCTTTAATGTGTCTCAGCGTCAAGTACAAAGAATTAAAAAAAGATTTGAAGAGACTGGAGATGTGTCTGACAAGCCTAGGTCCGGCAGACCCCGCAAGACAACTGCTCAGGAGGAACGTTTGTTGGTTAGAAAATCCAAAGCAAGCCCCTCTTCCACTGCAGCAGAGCTCCAACAGGTCTGGTCACCTCAAGTCCCTGTGTCAACTAGAACAGTTTGTAGGATTTTGTCTTGAAATGGCCTCTATGGTCGAATAAGTGACCAGAAGCCAGCACTAAACAAAAGGCAAATAAAAAACTGTGTGGCATTTGCAAAGTCCCACAGCATGCTAAACAGATAGACGCTTGGAAAGTGGCAGAAGGTGGATTTCTCTGATGAATCTTCAGTAGAATTACACCACAACCGCCGCAAATACTGCAAGAGACCTACTGGAGCCCGTATGGATCCAAAGTACACCCAGAAAACAGCAAGGTGGAAGGCAATATCAATAACCTAAAATATCAAGAAGTATTAGCTACCTCTTATATTCCAAATCATAAAAGGGGTCAAATTCTGCAGCAGGATGGTGCTCCATCTCATACATCCATCTCTACAACAAAGTTCCTCCAGGCAAAAAAGATCAAGCTGCTCCAGGACTGGCCAGCCCAGTCACCAGACATGAACATCATTGAGCATGTTTGGGGTAGGATGAAAGAAGAAGCTTGGAAGACAAAACCAAAGAATCTAGTTGAACTCTGTGAGGCATGTAAGACTGCATTCTTTGCTATTCCTGATGACTTCATTAATAAATTGTATCAATTATTGTTGAACCGCATGGATGCAGTCCTTCAAGCTCATAAAAGTCACACAAGTCACTTAGGGAGTGTATTTATTATAAAAGGTCAGTGTCACATTACCACAGAAAACATCGCCTAGCACTCGGACCAGAGTTAATCTATGGGACAGCTCACATCAGCGTTTATTTTCTCAGCTGTATTCAGCGTTTGTGTAAAATCGCAGCATGCTGCGATTGTCAGGGAGACTCGGTGAGACTCGCCAATGCAAGCCTATGGGTGTGAGAAAAAAATCGCACAGCACTCAGACCATGTGAGTGCTGTCTGACTTTTTATGTATGTCCTTTGAAAAGCTGGCAATTCATATGCCGCATACAGTAATATCACACTGACTATAATATAATGAATAGACATATACACATAGAATACATAAATATATAGATGTCATTGATAGGGTTGAGCGAAACAGATCGGACACTTTCATAAATCGCCGACTTTTGGCAAAGTCGGGTTTCGTGAAACCCGACCCGATCCCACTGTGGGATCGGCCATGAAGTTGGCGATCTGCGCGCCAAAGTCGCGTTTCGTATGATGCTTTAAGCGCCATTTCTCAGCCAATGAGGGTGCACACAGAGTGTGGGCAGCGTGATGACATAGGTCTCGGTCCCCACCATCTTAGAGAAGGGCATGGCAGTGATTGGCTTGCTTTCTGCGGCGTCACAGGGGCTATAAAGGGGCGTGCACGCCGACTGCCATCTTACTTCTGCTGATTTGAGCATAGGGAGAGGTTGCTGCAGCTTCGTCAGAAGCAGGGATATACTTAAGGTACCTTCACACATAACGATATTGTTAACGATATCGTTGCTATTTGTGACGTAGCAACATAGTAACATAGTTAGTAAGGCCGAAAAAAGACATTTGTCCATCCAGTTCAGCCTATATTCCATCATAATAAATACCCAGATCTACGTCCTTCTACAGAACCTAATAATTGTATGATACAATATTGTTCTGCTCCAGGAAGACATCCAGGCCTCTCTTGAACCCCTCGACTGAGTTCGCCATCACCACCTCCTCAGGCAAGCAATTCCAGATTCTCACTGCCCTAACAGTAAAGAATCCTCTTCTATGTTGGTGGAAAAACCTTCTCTCCTCCAGACGCAAAGAATGCCCCCTTGTGCCCGTCACCTTCCTTGGTATAAACAGATCCTCAGCGAGATATTTGTATTGTCCCCTTATATACTTATACATGGTTATTAGATCGCCCCTCAGTCGTCTTTTTTCTAGACTAAATAATCCTAATTTCGCTAATCTATCTGGGTATTGTAGTTCTCCCATCCCCTTTATTAATTTTGTTGCCCTCCTTTGTACTCTCTCTAGTTCCATTATATCCTTCCTGAGCACCGGTGCCCAAAACTGGACACAGTACTCCATGTGCGGTCTAACTAGGGATTTGTACAGAGGCAGTATAATGCTCTCATCATGTGTATCCAGACCTCTTTTAATGCACCCCATGATCCTGTTTGCCTTGGCAGCTGCTGCCTGGCACTGGCTGCTCCAGGTAAGTTTATCATTAACTAGGATCCCCAAGTCCTTCTCCCTGTCAGATTTACCCAGTGGTTTCCCGTTCAGTGTGTAATGGTGATATTGATTCCCTCTTCCCATGTGTATAACCTTACATTTATCATTGTTAAACCTCATCTGCCACCTTTCAGCCCAAGTTTCCAACTTATCCAGATCCATCTGTAGCAGAATACTATCTTCTCTTGTATTAACTGCTTTACATAGTTTTGTATCATCTGCAAATATCGATATTTTACTGTGTAAACCTTCTACCAGATCATTAATGAATATGTTGAAGAGAACAGGTCCCAATACTGACCCCTGCGGTACCCCACTGGTCACAGCGACCCAGTTAGAGACTATACCATTTATAACCACCCTCTGCTTTCTATCACTAAGCCAGTTACTAACCCATTTACACACATTTTCCCCCAGACCAAGCATTCTCATTTTGTGTACCAACCTCTTGTGCGGCACGGTATCAAACGCTTTGGAAAAATCGAGATATACCACGTCCAATGACTCACCGTGGTCCAGTCTATAGCTTACCTCTTCATAAAAACTGATTAGATTGGTTTGACAGGAGCGATTTCTCATAAACCCATGCTGATATGGAGTTAAACAGTTATTCTCATTGAGATAATCCAGAATAACATCCCTCAGAAACCCTTCAAATATTTTACCAACAATAGAGGTTAGACTTACTGGCCTATAATTTCCAGGTTCACTTTTAGAGCCCTTTTTGAATATTGGCACCACATTTGCTATGCGCCAGTCCTGCGGAACAGACCCTGTCGCTATAGAGTCACTAAAAATAAGAAATAATGGTTTATCTATTACATTACTTAGTTCTCTTAGTACTCGTGGGTGTATGCCATCCGGACCCGGAGATTTATCTATTTTAATCTTATTTAGCCGGTTTCGCACCTCTTCTTGGGTTAGATTGGTGACCCTTAATATAGGGTTTTCATTGTTTCTTGGGATTTCACCTAGCATTTCATTTTCCACCGTGAATACCGTGGAGAAGAAGGTGTTTAATATGTTAGCTTTTTCCTCGTCCAACGATATCGTTAATGAAATCGTTATGTGTGACAGCGACCAACGATCAGGCCCCTGCTGGGAGATCGTTGGTCGCTGAATAAAGTCCAGAACTTTATTTCGTCGCTGGACTCCTGCTGACATCGCTGGATCGGCGTGTGTGACACCGATCCAGCGATGTCTTCACTGGTAACCAGGGTAAACATCGGGTAACTAAGCGCAGGGCCGCGCTTAGTAACCCGATGTTTACCCTGGTTACCATGCTAAAAGTAAAAAAAAACAAACACTAGATACTTACCTAACGCTGTCTGTCCTCCAGCGCTGTGCTCTGCTCTCCTCCTGTACTGGCTGTGAGCCGGAAAGCAGAGCGGTGACGTCACCGCTCTGCTTTCCGGCTCACAGCCAGTACAGGAGGAGAGCAGAAAAGCAGAGCGCAGCGCTGGAGGACAGACAGCGTTAGGTAAGTATCTAGTGTTTGTTTTTTTTAACTTTTGGCATGGTAACCAGGGTAAACATCGGGTTACTAAGCGCGGCCCTGCGCTTAGTTACCCGATGTTTACCCTGGTTACCGGCATCGTTGGTCGCTGGAGAGCGGTCTGTGTGACAACTCTCCAGCGACCAAACAGCGACGCTGCAGCGATCCGGATCGTTGTCGGTATCGCTGCAGCGTCGCTTAATGTGAAGGGGCCTTTAGGCAGGGAATATTAACCCCCAAACCGCTTGTACCGTAGCGATTTCCACTGTCCAATACCACCTTTTCAGGGACAGTGTTTTGTTTTTTTGGGTGCATCAGCTCTGTAGCTTAGGCTGCCTTATAAGGCTCCCTGTTGTGAATTCTGTGGCAGAGCTCCCTCCTGTGGTCACAAGTGGTACTTCGGCTGATTCTCTCTGTGAGCTTCTGTTGGTGGAGGGAAGTGGTACTGCGGCTTCTGAGTTTCCTCCCTCAGGTGATCTGGTGAGGTCGTTAGGTGCTTCTCTACTTAACTCCACCTAATGCTTTGATCCTGGCTTCCTGTCAATGTTCCAGTGTTGGACTTGCTTTTCCCTGGATCATTCCTGTGGCCTGCTGCTCTGCATAGCTAAGTTCTTCTTTGCTATTTGTTTGCTATTTTTTCTGTCCAGCTTGTCTAATTTGTTGCTGGAAGCTCTGGGACGCAAAGGGTGTACCTCCGTGCCGTTAGTTCAGTACGGAGGGTCTTTTTGCCCCCTTTGCGTGGTTTTCTTTAGGGTTTTGTGTAGACCGCAAAGTTACCTTTCCTATCATCGCTCTGTTAAGAAAGTCGGGCCTCACTTTGCTGAATCTATTTCATCTCTACGTTAGTCTTTTCATCTTAACTCACAGTCATTATATGTGGGGGGCTGCCTTTTCCTTTGGGGTATTTCTCTGAGGCAAGGTAGGCTTATTTTCTATCTTCAGGCTAGTTAGTTTCTCAGGCTGTGCCGAGTTGCATAGGCAGAGTTAGGCGCAATCCACGGCTACCTCTAGTGTTGTTTGGAGAGGATTAGGGATTGCGGTCTGCAGAGTTCCCACGTCTCAGAGCTCGTTCTATGATTTTGGGTTATTGTCAGATCACTGTATGTGCTCTGACCGCTATGTCCATTGTGGTACTGAATTGCCTTTCATAACAGCTCCCTGATAGCTGCATTGCTGTTTATACGCCGCTATGCAAACCAACTGCTTTTTTCAAAGCAAAAATCCTGTTGCTTCTTTCTGCAGAGTTCTCTTGTTTCTTGGTCCACACTGTTTTGTGTGCAGCAGTCCTTTTTATTGCTGCCATACTTGTCCTTTGATCATTGTAGGGAGATTGAAATTCTACTACAGCCCTTGTATTTTTTGATATATCTGCCAGCCATGTTCTGCCTTGTACATAGTGTGGCTTTAAATTGCCACTAAGTGGATTAACGTGTGTTCTGTTTGGCGTATATCTGCCACCCACGTTCTGCTTTGTACAGTGTGTGTAGTTTAACACACAGGGCCTGTTGTTACCTGCAGTCTCCCATCCAAAAAAAGAAAAAAAGGCTGCTTTAAATTGCCACTAAGTGGATTATCGTGAGTTCTGTTTGGCGTATATCTGCCACCCACATTCTGCTTTGTACAGTGTGTGTAGTTTAACACACAGGGCCTGTTGTTACCTGCAGTCTCCCATCCAAAAAAAGAAAAAAAGGCTGCTTTAAATTGCCACTAAGTGGATTATCGTGAGTTCTGTTTGGCGTATATCTGCCATCCACGTTCTACTTTGTACAGTTTGTGTAGTTTAACACACAGGGCCTGTTGTTACCTGCAGTCTCCCATCCAAAAAAAGAAAAAAAGGCTGCTTTAAATTGCCACTAAGTGGATTATCGTGAGTTCTGTTTGGCGTATATCTGCCACCCACATTCTGCTTTGTACAGTGTGTGTAGTTTAACACACAGGGCCTGTTGTTACCTGCAGTCTCCCATCCAAAAAAAGAAAAAAAGGCTGCTTTAAATTGCCACTAAGTGGATTATCGTGAGTTCTGCTTGGCGTATATCTGCCACCTACATTCTGCTTTGTACAGTGTATGTAGTTTAACACACAGGGCCTGTTTTTACCTGCAGACTCCCACCCAAAAAAAGAAAAAAAGGCTGCTTTAAATTGCCACTAAGTGGATTAACGTGAGTTCTGTTTGGCGTATATCTGCCACCCACATTCTGCTTTGTACAGTGTGTGTAGTTTAACACACAGGGCCTGTTGTTACCTGCAGTCTCCCATCCAAAAAAAGAAAAAAAGGCTGCTTTAAATTGCCACTAAGTGGATTATCGTGAGTTCTGCTTGGCGTATATCTGCCACCTACATTCTGCTTTGTACAGTGTATGTAGTTTAACACACAGGGCCTGTTTTTACCTGCAGACTCCCACCCAAAAAAAGAAAAAAAGGCTGCTTTAAATTGCCACTAAGTGGATTATCGTGAGTTCTGTTTGGCGTATATCTGCCATCCACGTTCTACTTTGTACAGTTTGTGTAGTTTAACACACAGGGCCTGTTGTTACCTGCAGTCTCCCATCCAAAAAAAGAAAAAAAGGCTGCTTTAAATTGCCACTAAGTGGATTATCGTGAGTTCTGTTTGGCGTATATCTGCCACCCACATTCTGCTTTGTACAGTGTGTGTAGTTTAACACACAGGGCCTGTTGTTACCTGCAGTCTCCCATCCAAAAAAAGAAAAAAAGGCTGCTTTAAATTGCCACTAAGTGGATTATCGTGAGTTCTGCTTGGCGTATATCTGCCACCTACATTCTGCTTTGTACAGTGTATGTAGTTTAACACACAGGGCCTGTTTTTACCTGCAGACTCCCACCCAAAAAAAGAAAAAAAGGCTGCTTTAAATTGCCACTAAGTGGATTAACGTGAGTTCTGTTTGGCGTATATCTGCCACCCATGTTCTGCTTTGTACAGTGTGTGTAGTTTAACACACAGGGCCTGTTGTTACCTGCAGTCTCCCACAAAAACAAAAAAAAGGCTGCTTTAAATTGCCACTAAGTGGATTAACATGAGTTCTGTTTGGCGTATATCTGCTAGCCATGTTCTGCCTTGTACATTGTGTTGTGTAATAAACAGGGCCTGTTTTTTCCTGCTGTCTTCCCGCCAAAAAAAGGGAGATATAAATTCTCCAACAGTTACTATACACCTTCTACCTTGTTTAACAGTAGCATATAACGGTTGTTATTTTGGTAACATTTCAGCAAAAATGAGGAAGTCTGGTGGAAGAGGCCGTGGGCGGTCATTGCCAACTGGTAATGATGGTGGGGGTGGTAGTGGAGCATCTGGTGGTACTGGGAAAAGCAAGATAGCACCAAAGGCTCGAGGTGTAGAGGCAGCGTCATCGTCTGACTACACAAGGCTTCGAAGGCTCCCTTATCTCGGAGTAGGAAAACAGCTTTTAACCCCTTCATGACCCAGCCTATTTTGACCTTAAAGACCTTGCCGTTTTTTGCAATTCTGACCAGTGTCCCTTTATGAGGTAATAACTCAGGAACGCTTCAACGGATCCTAGCGGTTCTGAGATTGTTTTTTCGTGACATATTGGGCTTCATGTTAGTGGTAAATTTAGGCCAATAAATTCTGCGTTTATTTGTGATAAAAACGGAAATTTGGCGAAAATTTTGAAAATTTCGCAATTTTCACATTTTGAATTTTTATTCTGTTAAACCAGAGAGATATGTGACACAAAATAGTTAATAAATAACATTTCCCACATGTTTACTTTACATCAGCACAATTTTGGAAACAAAATTTTTTTTTGTTAGGAAGTTATAAGGGTTAAAATTTGACCAGCGATTTGTCATTTTTACAACGAAATTTACAAAACCATTTTTTTTAGGGACCACCTCACATTTGAAGTCAGTTTGAGGGGTCTATATGGCTGAAAATACCCAAAAGTGACACCATTCTAAAAACTGCACCCCTCAAGGTACTCAAAACCACATTCAAGAAGTTTATTAACCCTTCAGGTGCTTCACAGCAGCAGAAGCAACATGGAAGGAAAAAATGAACATTTAACTTTTTAGTCACAAAAATTATTTTTAGCAACAATTTTTTTATTTTTCCAATGGTAAAAGGAGAAATTGAACCACGAAAGTTGTTGTCCAATTTGTCCTGAGTACGCTGATACCTCATATGTGGGGGTAAACCACTGTTTGGGCGCACGGCAGGGCTTGGAAGGGAAGGAGCGCCATTTGACTTTTTGAATCAAAAATTGGCTCCACTCTTTAACGGACACCATGTCACGTTTGGAGAGCCCCCGTGTGCCTAAAAATTGGAGCTCCCCCACAAGTGACCCCATTTTGGAAACTAGACGCCCCAAGGAACTTATCTAGATGCATAGTGAGCACTTTGAACCCCCAGGTGCTTCACAAATTAATCCGTAAAAATGAAAAAGTACTTTTTTTTCACAAAAAAATTCTTTTAGCCTCAATTTTTTCATTTTCACATGGGCAACAGGATAAAATGGATCCTAAAATGTGTTGGGCAATTTCTCCTGAGTACACCAATACCTCACATGTGGGGGTAAACCACTGTTTGGGCACATGGTAAGGCTCGGAAGGGAAGGAGCGCCATTTGACTTTTTGAATGAAAAATTATTTCCATCGTTAGCGGACACCATGTCGCGTTTGGAGAGCTCCTGTGTGCCTAAACATTGGCGCTCCCCCACAAGTGACCCCATTTTGGAAACTAGACCCCCCAAGGAACTTATTTAAATGCCTAGTGAGCACTTTCAACCCTCAGGTGCTTCACAAATTGATCTGTAAAAATGAAAAAGTACTTTTTTTTCACAAAAAAATTCTTTTCGCCTCAATTTTTTCATTTTCACATGGGCAGTAGGGTAAAATGGATCATAAAATTTGTTGGGCAATTTCTCCCGAGTACGTCGATACCTATATGTGGGGGTAAACCACTGTTTGGGCACTCGGCAGGGCTCGGAAGGGAAGGCGCTCCATTTGACTTTTTGAATGGAAAATTAGCTCCAATTGTTAGCGGACACCATGTCGCGTTTGGAGAGCCCCTGTGTGCCTAAACATTGGAGCTCCCCCACAAGTGACCCCATTTTGGAAACTAGACCCCCCAAGGAACTTATCTAGATGCATATTGAGCACTTTAAACCCCCAGGTGCTTCACAGAAGTTTATAACGCAGAGCCATGAAAATAAAAAATAATTTTTCTTTCCTCAAAAATGATTTTTTAGCCTGGAATTTCCTATTTTGCCAAGGATAACAGGAGAAATTGGACCCCAAATATTGTTGTCCTGTTTGTCCTGAGTACGCAGATACCCCATATGTGGGGGTAAACCACTGTTTGGGCGCACGGCAGGGCTCGGAAGGGATGGCACGCCATTTGGCTTTTTAAATGGAAAATTAGCTCCAATCATTAGCGGACACCATGTCACGTTTGGAGAGCCCCTGTGTGCCTAAACATTGGAGATCCCCCAGAAATTACACCATTTTGGAAACTAGACCCCCAAAGGAACTAATCTAGATGTGTGGTGAGGACTTTGAACCCCCAAGTGCTTCACAGAAGTTTATTACGCAGAGCCATGAAAAAAAAAAAAATTATTTTCTCAAAAATGATCTTTTAGCCTGCAATTTTTTATTTTCCCAAGGGTAACAGGAGAAATTTGACCCCAAAAGTTGTTGTCCAGTTTCTCCTGAGTACGATGATACCCCATATGTGGGGGTAAATCACTGTTTGGGCACATGCCGGGGCTCGGAAGTGAAGTAGTGACGTTTTGAAATGCAGACTTTGATGGAATGCTCTGTGGGCGTCACGTTGCGTTTGCAGAGCCCCTGATGTGGCTTAACAGTAGAAACCCCCCACAAGTGACCCCATTTTGGAAACTAGACCCCCAAAGGAACTTATCTAGATGTGTGGTGAGCACTTTGAACCCCCAAGTGCTTCATAGAAGTTTATAATGCAGAGCCGTGAAAATAATAAATACGTTTTCTTTCCTCAAAAATAATTATTTAGCCCAGAATTTTTTAATTTTCCCAAGGGTAACAGGAGAAATTTGACCCCAATATTTGTTGTCCAGTTTCTCCTGAGTACGGTGATACCCCATATGTGGGGGTAAACTACTGTTTGGGCACATGCCGGGGCTTGGAATTGAAGTAGTGACGTTTTGAAATGCAGACTTTGATGGAATGCTCTGCGGGCGTCACGTTGCGTTTGCAGAGCCCCTGATGTGCCTAAACAGTAGAAACCCCCCAAAAGTGACCCCATTTTGGAAACTAGACCCCGAAAGGAACTTATCTAGATTTGTGGTGAGCACTTTGAACCCCCAAGTGCTTCATAGAAGTTTATAATGCAGAGCCGTGAAAATAATAAATACGTTTTCTTTCCTCAAAAATAATTATTTAGCCCAGAATTTTTTATTTTCCCAAGGGTTACAGGAGAAATTGGACCCCAAAAGTTGTTGTCCAGTTTCTCCTGAGTACGCTGATACCCCATGAGTGGGGGTAAACCACTGTTTGGGCACACGTCGGGGCTCAGAAGGGAAGTAGTGACTTTTGAAATGCAGACTTTGATGGAATGGTCTGCGGGTGTCACGTTGCGTTTGCAGAGCCCCTGGTGTGCCTAAACAGTAGAAACCCCCACAAGTGACCCCATTTTAGAAATTAGACCCCCAAGGAACTTATCTAGATATGTGGTGAGCACTTTGAACCCCCAAGTGCTTCACAGACGTTTACAACGCAGAGCCGTGAAAATAAAAAATCATTTTTCTTTCCTCAAAAATTATGTTTTAGCAAGCATTTTTTTTGATTCACAAGGGTAACAGGAGAAATTGGACCCCAGTAATTGTTGCACAGTTTGTCCTGAGTATGCTGGTACTCCATATGTGGGGGTAAACCACTGTTTGGGCGCACGGCAGGGCTCGGAAGGGATGGCACGCCATTTGGCTTTTTAAATGGAAAATTAGCTCCAATCATTAGCGGACACCATGTCACGTTTGGAGAGCCCCTGTGTGCCTAAACATTGGAGATCCCCCAGAAATTACACCATTTTGGAAACTAGACCCCCAAAGGAACTAATCTAGATGTGTGGTGAGGACTTTGAACCCCCAAGTGCTTCACAGAAGTTTATTACGCAGAGCCATGAAAAAAAAAAAAAATTATTTTCTCAAAAATGATCTTTTAGCCTGCAATTTTTTATTTTCCCAAGGGTAACAGGAGAAATTTGACCCCAAAAGTTGTTGTACAGTTTCTCCTGAGTACGATGATACCCCATATGTGGGGGTAAATCACTGTTTGGGCACATGCCGGGGCTCGGAAGTGAAGTAGTGACGTTTTGAAATGCAGACTTTGATGGAATGCTCTGTGGGCGTCACGTTGCGTTTGCAGAGCCCCTGATGTGGCTTAACAGTAGAAACCCCCCACAAGTGACCCCATTTTGGAAACTAGACCCCCAAAGGAACTTATCTAGATGTGTGGTGAGCACTTTGAACCCCCAAGTGCTTCATAGAAGTTTATAATGCAGAGCCGTGAAAATAATAAATACGTTTTCTTTCCTCAAAAATAATTATTTAGCCCAGAATTTTTTAATTTTCCCAAGGGTAACAGGAGAAATTTGACCCCAATATTTGTTGTCCAGTTTCTCCTGAGTACGGTGATACCCCATATGTGGGGGTAAACTACTGTTTGGGCACATGCCGGGGCTTGGAATTGAAGTAGTGACGTTTTGAAATGCAGACTTTGATGGAATGCTCTGCGGGCGTCACGTTGCGTTTGCAGAGCCCCTGGTGTGCCTAAACAGTAGAAACCCCCACAAGTGACCCCATTTTAGAAATTAGACCCCCCAAGGAACTTATCTAGATATGTGGTGAGCACTTTGAACCCCCAAGTGCTTCACAGACGTTTACAACGCAGAGCCGTGAAAATAAAAAATCATTTTTCTTTCCTCAAAAATTATGTTTTAGCAAGCATTTTTTTTGATTCACAAGGGTAACAGGAGAAATTGGACCCCAGTAATTGTTGCACAGTTTGTCCTGAGTATGCTGGTACTCCATATGTAAGGGTAAACCACTGTTTGGGCACACGTCAGGGCTCGGAAGTGAGGGAGCACCATTTGACTTTTTGAATACGAGATTGGCTGGAATCAATGGTGGCGCCATGTTGCGTTTGGAGACCCCTGATGTGCCTAAACAGTGGTAACCCCTCAATTCTACCTCCAACACTAACCCCAACACACCCCTAACCCTTATCCCAACTGTAGCCATAACCCTAAACACAACCCTAACCGCAACACACCCCTAACCACAACCCTAACCCCAACACACCCCTAACCATAACCACAACCTTAATTCCAACCCTAACCCTAAGGCTATGTGCCCACGTTGCGGATTCGTGTGAGATATTTTCGCACCATTTTTGAAAAATCCGCGGGTAAAAGGCACTGCGTTTTACCTGCGGATTTTCCGCGGATTTCCAGTGTTTTTTGTGCGGATTTCACCTGCGGATTCCTATTGAGGAACAGGTGTAAAACGCTGCGGAATCCGCACAAAGAATTGACATGCTGCGGAAAATACAATGCAGCGTTTCCGCGCGGTATTTTCCGCACCATGGGCACAGCGGATTTGGTTTTTCATATGTTTACATGGTACTGTAAACCTGATTGAACACTGCTGCGGATCCGCAGCCAAATCCGCACCGTGTGCACATAGCCTAATTCTAAAGGTATGTGCACACGCTGCGGAAAACGCTGCGGATCCGCAGCAGTTTCCCATGAGTTTACAGTTCAATGTAAACCTACGGGAAACAAAAATCGCTGTGCCCATGCTGCGGAAAAACTGCACGGAAACGCAGCGGTTTACATTCCGCAGCATGTCACTTCTTTGTGCGGATTCCGCAGCGGTTTTACAACTGCTCAAATAGAAAATCGCAGTTGTAAAACCGCAGTGAAATGCGCAGAAAAACCGCGGTAAATCCGCCATAAATCCGCAGCGGTTTAGCACTGCGGATTTATCAAATCCGCAGCGGAAAAATCCGCAGAGGACCAGAATACGTGTGCACACACCGAAACCCTAACCCTAGCCCTAACCCTAACCCTACCCCTAACCCTAGCCCTAACCCTACCCCTACCCCTAACCCTACCCCTAACCCTAACCCTACCCCTAACCCTACCCCTACCCCTAGCCCTAACCCTAACCCTAACCCTACCCCTAACCCTACCCCTAACCCTAACCCTATTCTAACATTAGTGGAAAAAAAAAATTTCTTTATTTTTTTATTGTCCCTACCTATGGGGGTGACAAAGGGGGGGGGGTCATTTATTATTTTTTTTATTTTGATCACTGAGATATAATCTATCTCAGTGATCAAAATGCACTTTGGAACGAATCTGCCGGCCGGCAGATTCGGCGGGCGCACTGCGCATGCGCCCGCCATTTTGGAAGATGGCGGCGCCCAGGGAGAAGACGGACGGGACCCCGGCTGGATCGGTAAGTATGATGGGGTGGGGGGGGGACCACGGGGGGGGGATCGGAGCACGGGGGGGGGGAATCGGACTGCGGGAGGGGTGGAACGGAGCACGGGGGGCATGGAACGGAGCACGGGGGGGCTGGAACGGAGCACGGGGGGTGGAACGGAGCACCGGGGGGGGTGGATCGGAGTGCAGGGGGGGGTGATTGGAGCACGGGGGGGTGATTGGAGCACGGGGGGAGTGGACAAGAGCACGGGGGGGAGCGGAGCACTGGACGGAGGGGAGCCGGAGCAGTGTACCGGCCAGATCGGAGGGCTGGGGGGGCGATCGGTGGGGTGGGGTGGGGGCACACTAGTATTTCCAGCCATGGCCGATGATATTTCAGCATCGGCCATGGCTGGATTGTAATATTTCACCCGTTATAATAGGTGAAATATTACAAATCGCTCTGATTGGCAGTTTCACTTTCAACAGCCAATCAGAGCGATCGTAGCCACGAGGGGGTGAAGCCACCCCCCCTGGGCTAAACTACCACTCCCCCTGTCCCTGCAGATCGGGTGAAATGGGAGTTAACCCTTTCACCCGATCTGCAGGGACGCGATCTTTCCATGACGCCGCATAGGCGTCATGGGTCGGAATGGCACCGACTTTCATGACGCCTACGTGGCGTCATGGGTCGGGAAGGGGTTAAAGCCGGAGCAGCAGGAACAAGTTTTGGCTTTCCTTGCTGACTCAGCCTCCAGCTCTTTCACCTCCTCTTCAGAAGCTTCGAAATCTAAAACCAGAGAGTCGTCAGTGGATGCTCCATGTCTGGAAAAAGTTGCTTCCTTGTGTCCTTCACCCAAAACAAAAGTGAAGGATGCGGCAGGCAACACTACACTTTTCTCCATGGAGCTCTTTACACATACCGTGCCTGGGTTAGAGAGGGAAATTGTTAAAAGCCCATTACAGGAAGAATCGGACATGGAGTGCACAGATGCACAGCCACAGCTTGATTATTATGCTGTTCCATTGACTCAGATCACAACTTTGCCCTCACAGTGTACTGAGCCCGAATCTGACCCTGATGAGACTATGGTGCCCAGTCCCGAACGCTAAAGCACCTTACACAGTGACACAGAGGACGGTGCACATGACATTGAAGAGGATGTGATAGATGACCCAGTTGTTGACCCTGATTGGCAGCCATTGGGGGAAGAGGGTGCCGCAGCCTGTAGCTCAGAAGCGGAGGAGGATGATCTGCAGCAGCCATCTACATCGCAAAAGTTGTCATCTGGCAGGCAAGCATTAGGCCTAAAACGTGTGTCAAAAACCACAACAGGTGTGGGACAGCATTGCAATCCGGTGGCAGTAGCACGGCGTGCAAAGCCTGAAAAGGTATTCCATAGTAGGACGAGTGCAGTGTGGCAATTTTTTAACCAAGATCCGAATGATCAGTGCAAAGATATATGTAAGAATTGCGCCAAGACCTTTAGCAGAGGGCAGAATGTTCAAAATTTATATACACCGTGCATGCGTAGACATCTAACCAGCAAGCACTTGGAAGCATGGACTAACTACCAAACATCCCATACTGTTGGTGCACCTGCTCATATTGAAGCTAGTCAGTTAACGCAACATTGCTTCCCTAACTGGAAGCCCACCGGTTATGACACTACCAGTAGCAAATGTGGAGGTATTGTCACAAGGCCAAAGCAGTCAGGGAATCACAAGGTTCTTGGTTGGAAACAGTGTCGGTAGGCCCACATCAAGAATACCATCGCCAAGCCTCAATCAATCTGCCATGTCCACCACCACCCCCGCTAGTTCCACCATATGCAGCTCTCCAGTTCAGCTCAGCCTAAAAGAGACTCTCGATAGGAAAAGAAAGTACTCTTCCTCTCATCCGCGTACACAGGGTTTGAACGGTTGCATTGCTCGATTAATCTCATTAGAGATGATGCCCTACCATTTGGTTGAAAGCGAAGCTTTCAAAGCCCTGATGGCCTACGCAGTACCACGCTATGACCTACCCAGTCGACACTTCTTTGCGAGAAAAGCCATCCCAGCACTCCACCAACATGTCAATGAATGCATTGTCCATGCACTCAGGCAATCGGTCAGTAGAAAGGCGCACCTCACAACAGATGCATGGACCAGTAGGCATGGCCAGGGACGTTACGTGTCCATTACCGCACACTGGGTTAATTTGGTGGATGCAGGGTCCACAGGGGACAACAATGCTGGCACAGTTCTGCCTAGCCCACGGTCTAGGAAACAGTTTGCTGTAGGCGTTTGCTCCTCCTCCTCCTCCAGAAGTGAAAGAGCGTCCACAGAGCGCAGTCGCACGACCACTCCATCCGCAGCTGTCAGTCTTGCACCCATGGTGTCCCATTATGGAACAGCTAGTGGGAAGCGTCAACAGGCTGTGCTGCAAATGAAGTGTTTGGGCGACAACAGACACACCGCGGAAGTACTGGCTGAGTACTTGCAGCAAGAAACTCAGTCATGGCTGGGCAGTGTACATCTTGAGGCATGCAAGGTAGTCAGTGATAACGGAAGGAATTTTATGGCTGCCATAGCCCTTTAAGAACTGAAACACATACCTTGCCTGGCTCACACTTTGAACCTTGTGGTGCAGTGCTTCCTCAAGAATTACCCAGATTTACCAGCCCTGCTCCTGAATGTGGGCAGACTTTGCTCGCACATCCGCCGGTCGTCCATACACTCCAGTCGTATGCTTAACCATCAGCGATCGCTGAATCTTCCCCAGCACCGCCTAATAATCGACGTGGCAACAAGGTGGAACTCCACACTGCACATGCTTCAGAGGCTGTGCGAACAGAGGCATGCTGTCATGTATTTGTGGGAGGATACACATAGACGGGCAGGCAGTTGGATGGCAGACATGGAGTTGTCTGGTGTGCAGTGGTCGAAGCTCCAAGACCTCTGTCAAGTCCTTCAGTGTTTTGGGGAATGCACATGGCTGGCAAGTGCTGACGCCGCCATCATAAGCATGAGCATCCCACTAATGCGTCTGCTGATGCAAAGTTTGACGCACATCAAGGAGCAGGCGTCTGCGGCTGAGAAGGAGGGAAGCCTTGATTACAGTCAGCCATTGTCTGCTCAGGGAACTTTCCTGGACGAGGTGGCGGACGAAGAGGAGGAGGAGGATTATGGGGCGGAGTATTTATGGGAGGAGGATGCTTCACAGGGGGAAATAGAAACTGGTGGCATTGCAAGGTCAGGTAGAGGGTTTTTGCGGGCCACAAGTGATGGAGATTTTCAAGAAAGTGCTCCTCAACCCAGCACAAGCAGTGAATTGACACCTGGAACTTTGGCCCACATGGCAGAATATGCCTTGCGTATCCTAATATGGGACCCCCGCATTATCAAAATGATGACCGATGATGACGATCACTGGCTAGCATTCCTCCTGGATCCACGATACAAAGGCAAATTACAAAGTATCATGCCACATGAGAACCTTGAGCAAATATTGGCTACCAAACAAGCAACCCTTGTAGACTGTTTGGTTCTGGCATTGCCAGCACACAGCAGCACTGATGGTTCTCACACGAGCTGTAGGGGGCAACATGGCAGAGGTGTTACAGGTGCACAAAGCCAAAGTGGCGTTGGATAGAGGGGATTTATGACCAGGTTGTGGAGAGATTTCGCAATGACCGCAGACACGACAGGTACTGCTGCATCGATGTAAAGTGACAGAAGACAGCATTTGTCCAGTATGGTAACCAACTATTTTTCCGCCATTATCGATGTTCTCCCTAACAGGTCATTCCACTTTTATTACTGGGCATCTAAACTAGACACCTGGCCCGAATTGGCAGAATATGCATTACAGGAGCTCGCTTGCCCAGCTGCTAGTGTGCTCTCTGAAAGAGTGTTCAGTGCTGCTGGTTCGATACTGACCGAAAAAAGGACACGTCTGGCTCCCCGAAATGTTGATGATCTAACCTTCATTAAAATGAACCAATCATGGATTTCAAATTATTTTGGTCCACCTTCACCTGCAGACAAATAGCTTGCCTGAAAAATTGCTCGTATTTGGCCTCCTCTTACTGACTGCTCCAATTCCGCCATTTGCAGGTGCCGAATGTCCACCATAGGCCCTTTTTATACCTCCCTAAATGGGCTGACTCCCCCCATAGGTCTGTGGCCACAACTTGGCGCAAGCACCCGTGCGAGTGCCGTTTGCCTGGACAGGTGTGTGTGCCCACTTTTGGGCAACGGCACTGGCACAGGGTCCCACATAGTACAATGAAGTGTCTCTGACGGTGGTGGTGCACAACCAACGTCAGACACACCGTCGTAATATGAGGGGCCCTGTGCCAGTACCGCCGCCCACGAGAGAGTATTCCCCCCAGCTCGAAATGTGCTCTGCCACTTGCAAAACTTACCTGCCCCACCACTGTGTAGTCTGTGCTGTTAAATCCTTAAATGGCACTGCCATTACAAGTTTGTTGCAATGATAGATGATAGTTAAATTATACAGGGGCCCTGCCCTCCATTTAGACCCATTAATGCTTTGCGCCAACTACCACTGTCTGCAACTCTGCATAGGAGCCCACCCCTGTACCTCGCAATGCCACCAGTTTATTTATTATGACCAATTCATTGGCTGACATTTAGCCAACTATAGTATTTAGGCCTTCTAACTGTCAGCCACTTATAACAGTTGTCCTCCGCTGAACAAAGCTATGCCACCTGAGTAATCCTGTTACCAATTGTGAACTGCATTTAGCCACCTTTTTTTTATTTTACGCCTCTGTCTGTCTGTCTGTCTGTCCGCGCCACACATTACAACTCTCCCTCCCGGAAACAAGCTAGGCCGCCGGGTTAGTCCTGCTAGAAGTTTTGAACTGCATTTTGCCACCTTTTTTTATTTTAGGCCTCTGTCTGTCTCTCCGCGCCACACAATACAACTCTCCCCCCCTGAAACAAGCTAAGCCGCCGGGTTAGTCCTGCTAGCAGTATTGAACTGCATTTTGCCACCTTTTTTTATTTTAGGCCTCTGTCTGTCTGTCTGTCCGTGCCACACATTACAACTCTCCCCCCCTGAAACAAGCTAGGCCGCCGGGTTAGTCCTGGTAGCAGTTTGGAACTGCATTTTGCCACCTTTTTTTATTTTAGGCCTCTGTCTGTCTGTCTGTCTGTCTGCGCCACACATTACAACTCTCCCCCCCTGAAACAAGCTAAGCCGCCGGGTTAGTCCTGGTAGCAGTTTGGAACTGCATTTTGCCACCTTTTTTTATTTTAGGCCTCTGTCTGTCTGTCTGTCTCTCTGTCTGCGCCACACATTACAACTCCCCCCCCCCCTGAAACAAGCTAGGCCGCCGGGTTAGTCCTGCTAGCAGTTTTGAACTGCATTTTGCCACATTTTTTTATTTTAGGCCTCTGTCTGCCTGTCTGTCCATGCCACACATTACAACTGTCCTCCGCTTTACGAAGCTATACCGCCTGTGTACTACTCAAACAAATTTTGAACTGACATTAGACTACTTTTTTATTTTAGGCCTCTGTCTGCCTGTCTGTCTGTGCCATGCATTACAGCTGTCCTCCGCTTTACGTAGCTATGCCGCCTGTGTACTACTCAAACAAATGTTGAACTGACATTAGCCTACTTTTTTATTTTAGGCCTCTGTCTGCCTGTCTGTCCGTGCCACACATTACAACTGTCCTCCGCTTTACGAAGCTATGCCACCTGTGTACTACTCAAACAAATGTTGAACTGACATTAGCCTACTTTTTTTTATTTTAGGCCTCTGTCTGCCTGTCTGTCCGTGCCACACATTACAACTGTCCTCCGCTTTACGAAGCTATGCCCCCTGTGTACTACTCAAACAAATGTTGAACTGACATTAGCCTACTTTTTTATTTTAGGCCTCTCTCTGCCTGTCTGTCCGTGCCACACATTACAACTGTCCTCCGCTTTACGAAGCTATGCCGCGTGTGTACTACTCAAACAAATTTTGAACTGACATTAGCCTACTTTTTTATTTTAGGCCTCTGTCTGCCTGTCTGTCCGTGCCACGCATTACAACTGTCCTCCGCTTTACAAAGCTATGCCGCCTGTGTACTCCACTTACCTATTTTGAACTGCATTTTCCCTACTTACTTATTAAGGCCTACTAACTGTGTCTGCCTCCCATTACTGTTGTCCTCCACTGAACAAAGCTGAGCCTCAATTTTCATCCGGTGTCAGATATTTAACTGCATTTGGCCTACTTCTTTGGTTGGGCCTACAAATGATGTGAGCCGCAGCTTGGTGTTCTCCACAGAATAAAGGTGATCTTAGGGTGGTTTCACACTTGCGTTTTTGTCTGCAGCGTTTTTTGCAAAAAAACGCATGCGTTTTTTTCCCTATACTTAACATTGAAAACGCATGCGTTTTTTTGTGTACGCGTTTGGTCGCGTTTTCAATCGCATGCGTTTTTTTACTGCATGCGTTCATTTTCCAAAATGCAACTTGTAGTATTTTTGAGAGGCGTTTTTTGGACCCAAAAAAAGCATGCGTTTTCATGCATTTTTTTTTGGACCAAAAATGCATTGGCGTCAATGGGGACGCATGCGTTTTTTTGTACATGCGTTTGCATGCGTTTTTTTTACGCATGCATTTTTTTTAACAAAGGTTGAATAGAGTGTAGATAAGGTTGTCTAGACACTGATAAGCCTCCCCCATAGCAGCAGGGTTATAAAAGGAAGGTTGGGGGAAGTTTCTGGTCACTTCTCATCAGACTCCAAAGAAGACAAGACCCTGCTCGGACGCATTGGTGGGCAAGACCCAGAACAATGTGAGTATATCCTAGCCCATGCATTTTTTTTTTATTTTTTGGATCTACATGTCCTAATTTCTTTTTTTTTTATTTCAACATGCATCAGAATGTCTTCTGCGGAGTCTTCATCTGATGAGGAGTTTGAGCCACGTCAGTCAGAAGTGGATCATGTCAGTGAGGTTAGTTTTTTGTCCTTCAGCTTGGTAAGTATTGACTCTCACATCGAAACATGAGACAATTAGATTTTTTTTTTTTTATAGAGCACTTCAACTGAGGGACAGACGGAGCAGCGAAGTCAAGGTCCGGTGGGAAGACGTCAGCGGGTATGTATACAAGGCAGACTGTCCTCATTCTAATATTCTTGAATCTTCCTTTCTGTACCCTTGATTTTCTTTTAATTTTTCTTGTATGATCCTTTTCTGAAAGTTGACTTTCATATTCCTGCCCTTTCTCATCTTCTTTTTTTTTTCTTGTTTCCCAATGTGATTGAGCAAAGTTATATGATTTTCTTTTACTTTTAGGTTTCACAACGGGATGATGACCGGATCGATAACGACCTCCTGATCACCCTGGTCCAGGAGCGAGTCCCGTTGTGGGACGGCCGGGATCCACAGCACGCAGTCAATAGTACGCTACGTCGGTTGTGGAGTGAGGTGGCCCAAGCGTTGTGGGATGGCTGGGAGAATGCCCCGCCACGGGTTCGTAATGCATTTGGTAAGTATTGCACTGCAGTGTGAAGCAGCAGAAACCTTGGCCGGGCTCTCTTGACTGTGTGTGATGAAAGAAACTTTTTGTAGTTTCTGTCATCACACACAGTCAAGAGAGCACGGCCCAAAGTACTTTTTCTGACCATTATATGTTTTTGTTATTTCACAGTGGACAAAATAAGAACACGTTGGCGTTCCATGAAGGACCGCTTCAACAAGGACCTGCGTGCAGAGAAGAGTGCAGCTAGTGGTTCCGGAGCAAGGCACCGGCTCTACAAATATCGCCGTGTGCTGGCCTTTTTAAGACCGGTCCTTCTCATGAGAACGTAAGTATTTCTCACATGCTTCCGGTTGTATTGCATTGACATAATCTGTAATTTTAAATTCCACAAGATGTACCGTCTTGCTATATTTTGGTATTAATTTTCTGTGTTCTTTTTTCACAGCACACACTGCACGACTGTCGCACCAGGTTCTGGAGCGGTCCTTCAGCCGGCAGCCACGGACCCGTCCCAGCCATCCAGCAGCGCAGCAGCAGGTGGGTCTTCCACACTCACTGGAGACCAGGGGGCTGGCCCATCAGGTCTTCCCCTTTCGCAGTCCTCTTTCACTGCACCCATTTTTGCGGGCTCATCCCGGCAGCGACAGAGGGCTTCGGATAGGTCCCTCATGCCCGAGTTTTTGCACTTGAGCTCGGTTTTACACGAAGCAATCAAGGCATTAGGTGACTGAATGGATGTGTCCCATAATCTCTTACATTGCCGCATCCAGAATGTCGCCAAAAGCGTTGATCAAGTTAAAGCCGACCTCCAGAAGCCAGCTCATCATTTTTCTAATCAAATACAACAGGGCATGTCGGAACACCTTAGCCCTGATCTCCAGCTGAGTGTGATGCAGGCCTGCAATGTTGCTTTTGTGCAGGCTATACAGCAGAGTCAGAGTCGTAATGTGGCGGCATATCCAACTGTGCCGTCAATGTCACGATTAAACACCATTCCTACCTCTGCTGCATACCACTGCACGGCCACCTCTATTCCCTCAACAGGTGTACTCCACTACAGCGCCAACATGATGACGAGTGCTGTTGGACATCCCACCGCCACCACCGTGACAACCGCTGCTCCGGCTTGGACCTCCTCCGCTGACACCACGATGACGCATGACCCTGGCGTGGCTTATCGGCCCGGCCCCCTCCCGATGCAGCAGGACCCATCCATGGCATATCGGACCGGCCCCACCCTGATGCAGCAGGACCGAGGCCTGGCATATCGGACCGCCCCCCCCCCCGATGCAGCAGGACCGAGGCATTGCTTTCCGGACAGGACACCCCCCGATGCAGCAGGACCCAGGCCAGGCGTATAGGACGGCCCACCCCCCCATGCAGCAGGACCCAGGCATGGCGTATTGCACCGGCCCCCCCATGATGCAGCAGGACCAAGCCATAGCTTTCCGGGCAGGACACACCCCGATGCAGCAGGACACTGCCACAGCTTTATGTTCCCCCCCACCAGCAATGCAGCAGGACCCCCTCGGCTCAATACACACAAAGGTTACCAAAATTAGGGCAACACACATGATAGGGTCTGCAAAAAAAAAAAACAAGTTCTGCTTACCTGACCGCGCTCCTGCTCTCTCCACGCAGCTGAAGCGTGCACTCACCGGCGACTGACAATGACGTCAGAAGCCGTCGACGTGTGCGCTGCGGCCGACTTCAGCTGCCAGCCTCCAAATGGCTGGTGGCTGTTGTTAACTATTGACGTACGGGCGCGGGCCCGCACGTCAATAGCGTTAAACAGCTGCAGCGCCGGCCGCGGTTTTAGAGGGCCCCGGGCGAAAGAGTCTCAGTGGGCCCCCCCTTTAACACATAGCATGATTCATGATGCAGATACAGCAGAGAAATATAGCATAGCCACATAGCATATAACACAGCCCACGTAGCATATAGCACAGCCACGTAGTGTATAACACAGCCCACGCAGTATATAGCACAGCCCACATAGCTTATAGCACAGCCACGTAGTATATAACACAGCCACATAGTATATAACACAGCCATGTAGTATATTGCACAGCCCACGTAGCATATTGCCCAGCCACGTAGTATATAACACAGCCATGTAGTATATTGCACAGCCCACGTAGCATATTGCCCAGCCACGTAGTATATTGCCCAGCCACGTAGTATATTGCCCAGCCACGTAGTATATTGCCCAGCCACGTAGTATATTGCCCAGTCACGTAGTATATTGCCCAGCCACGTAGCATATTGCCCAGTGATGGAGTATACAGCACAGAGCCACGTAGTATACAGACTTAAAATAAAAAATAAACATATACTCACCCTCCGATGAATTCTGGCCCTGTATCGCACGAGGCAGCTTCCAGTCCCAGGGTTGGTATGAGCGCAGGACCTGTGATGACGTTGCGGTCACATGACCGTGACGTCATGGCAGGTCCTTCTCACATACCATCCTTGGCACCGGAAGCTGCCGCTTGCATGGAGCGGGCACTGGAGCGTTGCGAGGAGCGGGAAAGGCGACGGAGGGTGAGTATAGCAGGTTTTTTCTTTTTTTATTATTTTTAACATGACATATTTTTACTATTGATGCTGCATAGGCAGCATCAATAGTAAATAGTTGGGGACACACAGGGTTAATAGCAGCGGTAACGGAGTGCGTTACACCGCGGCCTGTTACCGCTGCTATTAACCCTGTGTGAGTGGTGACTGGAGGGGATTATGGAGCGGGCGCTGATTGTGGGGAGTATAGAGCAGGCGCCGGGCACTGACTGCAGCGGAGGGACTAATCGGACTGTGCCCGTTGCTGATTGGTCGCGGCAGCCATGACAGGCAGCTGCCGAGACCAATCAGCGACGACAGACAGAGGCCGCGACCAATGAATATCCGTGAAAGAAAGAAAGACAGAAGGACAGACAGAAAGACGGAAGTGTGACCCTTAGACAATGATATATATATATATTTATATATATATATATATATATATATATATATACACATATATACTTCTCACCTGTGTCTTGCCTCTCTGTTGTTTTCTGTCTCTGTTCTCACATCTTTTCTGTCTCCCGCTCTGATTTTCATATTTCCTTCTGCCTCTTCTTCCTGCTTGTCCGTGGCTCCGCCCCCGACATTTAGCCCCGCCCCTCCATGGCTCTTCACATTGTGAGAGCTGTGACGCTGCTGGAGGGGCGGGATCGGAGCTTCTGCTGCTGACTGCAGGTGCCGGGGTGAGTCACAGCGTGTGTGACTGTGTGCCCCTGCTACACTGCAGCCAGCAACTCTGCACGGCCGCGCGCACTACCAGCGCTCTGCTCCAGTCCTCATAATGCTGGGAGGAAGGAGCAGAGAATGAGTGCGCGCAGCCGTGCTGATAGCCGCCCCCACATTGTGCCGCCCGGGGCGGCCCGCCCCCCCCCCGCACCCCCCTTCCTACGCCACTGGTTGGCCAAAAAAATAGTAGTTATTTCCATACTCTTATTTTTGTACCTAGTGTAGTGTCACTGTACAAAGAGAAAATGGTGGAAATCAAGTTCAGAACTCAACTGAACCGGTCAGATGTCAAAATAGACACCTGACCTGTTTAGTTGATTACTGACTTGTATATTCACCATATTCTATATAGCACATTATGTGACAATTGGTTGTCAAACTGATGGGACAATGGTTGTCACACGCTACATATCTATGCTCACCTGGCCAGGTGTAAGAAATTGTGAATTCATGATCATGTATATGTTTATCATGAATTCTTTATTTCTTACACTTGACTTGATGGGTATAGAGAGCGTGACAGTCTTGACGCAATGACGTCAAGAAGATTACCAATAAATAAATAAAAATTTATTTCCATTATTATAAGTATGCGGCCCGTGTTTTATATCATTCTTTGTAAAGCAAAATAGGGAGTGCAACAGAGGTCAATTATGATGAAAAAATAAAAATTATTACCTCATCAATAGTGTTGAGCATTCCGATACCGCAAGTATTGGGTATCGGCCGATATTTGCGGTATCGGAATTCCGATACCGAATTCCGATACTTCCCGCGTATCGGATACCGGAATCGGAAGTTCCCAGAATTCAAACTGAACGCAGCAGCCAATGAGGAATGATTGGAAGTGTGGGCACATCCTGTTTAGCATGGTGGGCATGTAAGTACTGGCAAGGCTGTGATTGGCTGCTGAAATGATGTCACTCTGCACTATAAAAAACGCTGCCGCCATTTTGCGCTCACTCTGCTGTGATTTCAGTTAGGGACAGGACGCTGTGTTCTAACTGAGGGCCAGTTGAGATAGCTAATTGCTTTATTTTCCTTTCCAAAGGCTAATTTAGCAAAACGCTGTGTGTTCTTCACTGTTCACCTTGCTCTTGCCTTGCAGCGCTGTTTTAACAGCGTTCTGCAAGGTCTCTGTGTGTGTGTGTGTAGCAGCTCACTCTGTAGTCTGTGTGCAGCCATATACCCGGTTGTATTCAGCTCAGGGGGGGTTCACACTGCCTCACACAGTGGTCCTTTTTTGCTCATAGTGCAGCCTGTTGCACATTTTTTCTCAAATTTCCTATTAGTGTTTTTCCACCCGTCTCCAGCTAAATTGTGGAAAAACACTACATAGGATAACCTAGAGGGGGTTTTTTGGGCCTTGCAGCGCCGTTTACGGCTGTCTGCACGGTCTCCGTGTGAGCCCAGCTCGCCCTGTAGTCTGTGTGCAGCCATAGCCGGTTGGATTCAGCTCAGGGTTCGTTACTGCCTCATACCTTGAGAAAAATTTTCCTTTTTTTCAAATAGTGCAGCCTGTTTAAAATTTAAAAAAAAAAATTCCTATTAGTGTTTTTCCACCCGTCTCCAGCTGAATTGTGGAAAAACACTACATAGGATAACCTAGAGGGGTTTTTTTGGGCCTTGCAGCGCCGTTTACGGCTGTCTGCACGGTCTCTGTGTGAGCGCAGCTCGCCCTGTAGTCTGTGTGCAGCCATAGCCGGTTGGATTCAGCTCAGGGTGCGTTACTGCCTCATACCTTGAAAAAAAATTTCATTTTTTTCAAATAGTGCAGCCAGTTTAAAATTTTTTAAAAAAATTTCCTATTAGTGTTTTTCCACCCGTCTCCAGCTAAATTGTGGAAAAACACTACATAGGATAACCTAGAGGGTGTTTATTGGGCCTTGCAGCGCCGTTTACGGCTGTCTGCACGGTCTCTGTGTGAGCGCAGCTCGCCCTGTAGTCTGTGTGCAGCCATAGCCGGTTGGATTCAGCTCAGGGTGCGTTACTGCCTCATACCTTGAAAAAAAATTTCCTTTTTTTCAAATAGTGCAGCCTGTTTAAAATTAAAAAAAAAAATTCCCTATTAGTGTCTTTCCACCCGTCTCCAGCTAAATAGTGGAAAAACACTAAATAGGATAACCTAGAGGAGGTTTTTTGGGCCTTGTGATTTAAACTAGCTCTGTAGCCCGATCTGCAAAAAAAAAAAAAGTAAAGTTCACCAAACACAACTTAACACTTGTGTAGGCCACATTTGAAAAATAATAAAGTTTAGTCCACACTTTACAACATTAGTGTTTCTTACACCTGTTAGGAGGAGCATTTCAGGAATAAGCACACTAAGGCCTTAGTACTTTTCTGCTTATCTTTATCTGTCAACCAAGATGAAGAGGCCAGGGAGTAAGGCACGTGGGCGTGGGCGCGGAGCAGGGAGAGGAGCAGGGAGAGGACGTGGTGATTCTGTGCCTGCTGCGGGCGCCGGTGACTCGTCGTCACTCAGTTTCAGCAGGGAACAGTCCTTCATGCGCAGCTTTGTCGGAGAGCGCCGTGCACCGCTGCTGCGTGAAGACCAAATTGAAGCCGTTGTCGGGTGGATGGCAGCTAACGCCTCGGCATCGACTTCAGTTAGTGCCACATCCTCTCAGGCACAGACCACTGGAGAGCAGCCATCTGTCTCTTCACCACCTGCCAAATTGGCCAGGCAGTCAGAGAGCCCAGGACAGGAGCCGTCTCTACTTCTGTTCTCTGAATCTCTTGGCTTGGAAACAGGGGGCCAGCCAAGCAGCATTGGAGAAATGGAAGAAGAGGCAGTGTGCAGTGATGCCCAACAGCTTTGTCTCTCTGACTCTGAAGAGGCGGGTGGGCCAGTGCCTCCGGTGACCACAGCACAGTACGCATCTGATGATGAAACTCAGGTGCCGCTTTCTGGTGCGTACTGTGCTGCCGAGACTACCCAGGAGGAGCATTTGGTGGCAGAGGGTAGTGGAGATGATGAGGTCGTTGACCCATCGTGGCGTCAGGAACAGGAAGGTGGTGGGAGCAGCTCTGAGGAAGAGATTCCCCTTACGGGCCAAAGAGGGAGAGGGAGGGGGAAGACTGCGGAGCCTGTAGCCTCCACTTTGGCACCCGTTAGGAGCCTGTCTCTTTCCAAAGCCAAAAAGGGCGCTCCCAAGACTTGCAGTGCCTGGTCCTTTTTTGACACAGTTGCAGATGACATTTGTTTTGTCAAATGCAAGCTGTGTTATCAGAAAGTAAAAAGAGGGAAAAATGTCAGCAACCTCAATACCACAAATATGTGGAAACATGTGCGGACCAGGCACGCGGTGGAGTTACAGAAACAGACTGAAGATGTAGGCCAACCAACAGCGGCAGCTACCACCTCTTCAGCTCGTGTTGCCTCTTCCTCCAGCTCACGCACAGCTGGTTTGGCTTCCTCCCAGGATCGCCATGGAAGAACCTCTGGCACTGTTGTCCAGAGACCTTGTGTAATTCCACCCACAGCACCACCTTCCCAGTCATCCTCACACTCCCAGTCTACTCTACAGCCATCGGTAGTACAGGCATGGGAGAAAAGGCGGGCATTCTCGGCAAACCACCCCCGAGCACAGGCTCTGAATGCAGGCATTGCCAAACTGTTGTCCCTGGAAATGCTCTCGTTCAGACTGGTGGAGACTGACAGCTTCCGTGACTTGATGGCATTGGCAGTCCCACAGTACAAGGTGCCCAGCCGCTTTTACTTCAGCAGGCAAGCTGTCCCTGCCCTGCACAGGCATGTTGAGGGAAACATAAAACATGCGCTACTGAACGCCGTCAGTAGCAAGGTCCACCTCACCACCGATGCGTGGACCAGTCAGCATGGACAGGGGCGATACGTTTCCCTCACTGCCCATTGGGTTAATGTTGTTGAGCCAGGTACAGATCGTGCGAGTGGCGCAGGACGTGTCCTGCCCACTCCAAGGATTGCAGGAATCCAGTCTGTATGCATTGACTCCTCCTCTTACACAAGTTCCTCACAATCAACTCTGCAGGAGCCGTCACAGTCCACCTCCACATGGACCCGTGAACGTTTACCTATGACCGACATGAGCACAGCCGTGGCCAAACGTCAGCAGGCCGTGTTGAAACTAGTTTCATTGGGGAATCGAAGCCACACAGCGCAGGAGCTCTGGAATGCCATCAAGCAGGAGTGCGATGTGTGGTTACTGCCAGCGAATCTCCAGCCAGGCATGGTAGTGTGTGACAATGGCCGAAATCTGGTGGCAGCTTTGGCCCTTGGCAACCTCACTCACATCCCATGTCTGGCACATGTGCTCAATTTGGTTGTGCAGAGTTGTCTGAGGGACTATCCGGATCTTGATGCCCTGCTGCACAAGGTCCGCCTAGAGTGTGCTCACTTGCGGCGTTCCAGCTTGGCCAGATCCCGCATTGCTGCTCTGCAGCGCCGATTCCGCCTTCCGGAACACCGAATCATATGTGACCTACCTACCCGGAGGAATTCCACGTTACATATGTTGGAGCGGTTGTGTGAGCAGCAGCAAGCAGTTATGGAGTACCAGCTGCATCAGGCGCAAAGAAGTCGCAGTCAGCGCCGATCAGACTTCACAACCACAGAGTGGGCCACTATGAAGGACGTCTGCCAGGTTTTGCGTCCTTTTGATTATTCCACGCGGATGGCAAGTGCAGGTGATGCACTAGTCAGCATGACTGTCCCCCTTATCTGCCTGCTTCAGCAAACTTTGCAAGGGTTAAGGGATGATGTTGTGGAAGAGGTGGAGGATGAGGAGTCACCTTTTCCATCAGCTTCTGGAGAGTCAGCGCCACGTGGTTCCTCACAAAGGGGTACGCAGGGGCCAATTTGTGAGGAGGATGAGGAGGAGTCAATGGAGGAGGAAGAGCTCCGTCCAGAGGAGGGAGCGACACAATTGTCCAGTGGTCAGTGTGTACAGCGAGGGTGGGGTGATGACGAGCGGGCAGAGATCATGTCTCAAGCAGGGGACAGCGTTTCTGGGCCAGTTGGCACTCTGCAGCACATGGTGGATTTCATGCTGCAGTGCCTGAGAAACGACCGCCGCATCCACCACATTCTCAACATGCCTGATTATTGGGTGTTCACCCTCCTCGATCCTCACTACCGGGACAACGTCCAAAACCTCATCCCAGCGTTGACCCGGGAGCGTAAATTGCGGGAGTACCACGACACACTGGTGAATTCCATCATCTTCTCCTGTCCAACTGAGAGGAGTGCTGCTAGTGCTTTACAAAGCAGCTCAGTGCGTCGAGGCAGTGGGGGAGGCTCTGCCCAAAGAGGGAGCAGAAGCAGTGCCTCTGCCCAAGGCAAGCCCAGTATGGCACAACTCTGGCACACTTTTGTGTGCCCGCCCCAAATGTCTACACCATCACCGGCGGCTCCAGTCAGCAGGAGGCAACGGTTCCGTCAGATGGTGACAGACTACATGGCTTGCCCTCTTACTGTACTCCCAGACGGCTCTTCCCCGTTCAAGTTTTGGGTCTCTAAGCTGGATACATGGCCAGAGCTAAGCCAGTATGCATTGGAGGTGCTGGCTTGCCCTGCGGCTAGTGTCTTATCAGAACGTGTCTTTAGTGCCGCAGGTGGTGTACTAACAGACCGTCGCATGCGACTGTCCTCCGATAACGTTGATCGGCTTACTTTCCTGAAAATGAACCAGGCCTGGATCTCGCAGGAATTTGCCACTCCTCTGCCTGATTAAGTAATTGGGTGTCATCCTGGTCTCCTGCTGTGTTCATCTTTCTACCACCTGAACTGCTATTCCTGGGCTCCAACACCGCCAGTTGCGGCTCAGAAGTGCAGGCTGCACAGTAAAAACATATGACCCAGTGTTATTGGGTTTCAGTAACGTCAGCTGATCCCCAGCTGTGTAGCCGGCAATGTGTCCTGCGACCGCCACGCTGGCACAACAACCTAAATGTAAGGGAACCTGTCCCCTCCCCCGTCGTTTGTTACTGAAAGAGCCATCTTGTGCAGCAGTAATGCTGCACAAGGAAAAGGTAGCTCTTTTGGTTTAGCTCCTTGCACACGCAGAACTTAACACTTATAAAATGTGTTCACTGATACTGTTATACCGTCCCGGAGCTGGGACTTTCCTTCGTAATGTGACGCAGCACAGCCGTCATTCCTACCCCCTTGGTGCCATGCGCTGCCTCCTCAGCGTTGTTTTAAGCTGTCACGGAGCCTGCGCTGTTCTGTTATCCCTTGGGCATGCCCTATTTGCGCTGCCTGTCTTCTGACATAATTTGGTGTCAGGCTGGCTGCGCCTGTGCGGCCGCGCTGCCCTAGATCCCGCCTCGCAGTGTCTTCTGATTGAGTCACACTGCGGGCCTGGGATCCATGGGCATGCGCAGTGCATATCTTCCCCTCGGGCTCTCGCTCATTTCCCTCCGCCTTCTTTAGACTGTGCGCCGTCAGCTGATCCCTAATAGCATGCCACGGCCGTGACACCGCACAGTCTGAAGAAGAGGGAAGGAGGGGAGTGAGAGTCGAGTATATGCACTGTGCATGCCCATGGATCCAAGGCCCGCAGTGGGATTACGTTAGACGAGACTGCGAGGTGGGATCTGGAGCAGCGTGGACAAACAGGCACTGACAGCCTGACACCAAATTATGTCAGAAGACAGGCAGCGCTAATTGGGCATGGCCAAGGGCTAACAGAACAGCGCAGGCTCCGTGACAGCTTAAAACAACGCTGAGGAGGCAGCGCACAGCACCAAGGGGATAGGAATGACAGCTGTGCTGTGTCCCATTACGAAGGAAATTCGCACCTCCGGGACGGTTGAACGGTATAAGGGGACACATTTTTAGTGTTTACTTCAGTGTTTGCAAGGAGCATAATTAAAAGAGCAACCTTTTCCTTTTGCATCCTTAGTGCTGCACAAGATGGCTCTTTCAGCTACAAACGTCTTGGGGGGGGGTTAAAGGTTCCCTTTCAACTTGCTCCAATCAGGCTTCGGCCTACACTCTGTTCCTCTGCTCCTCCTGCTGACCCTGGGCTCTAACACCGCCAGTTGGTGCCTGGAAGTGCTGTGTGCACAGTTAACAGTCGCTCCTCTGTTATTGGGGTTCAGTAACGTCAGCTGATCCCCAGCTGTGTGTGCGGCAATACCTCCAATCTGCTCCTCCTGCTGTCCCTGGGCTCTAACACCACCAGTTGGTGCCTGGAAGTGCTGTGTGCACAGTTAACAGTCACTCCTCTGTTATTGGGGTTCAGTAACGTCAGCTGATCCCCAGCTGTGTGTGCGGCAATACCTCCAATCTGCTCCTCCTGCTGTCCCTGGGCTCTAACACCGCCGGTTGGTGCCTGGAAGTGCTGTCTGCACAGTCAACAGTCGCTCCTCTGTTATTGGGGTTCAGTAACGTCAGCTGATCCCCAGCTGTGTATCCGGCAACGTGTCATGCGACCGCCACGCTGGCACAACTAAAATGTAAGGGGACCTGTCCCCCCCCCCCCCCCAGGCGTTTGTTACTGAAAGAGCCACCATGTGCAGCACTAATACTGCACAAGGGAAAGGTCGCTCTTGAAATTATGCTCCTTGCAAACGCTGAACTACACACTCATGTAATGTGTCCCCTCACACCGTCCAACCGTCCCGGAGGTGGGACTTTCCTTTGTAATGTGACGCAGCACAGCCGTCATTGCTACCCCCTTGCCACCGTGCGCTGGCTCCTTAGCGTTGTTTGATTCCGTCATGGACCCTGCGCTGTTATGTTATCCCTTGGCCATGCACAGTTTGCGCTGCCCGTCCTCTGACATCATTTGTTGTCGTCCTGGCTGCGCCTGTGCGTCCACGCTGCCCGAAATCCCACCTCGCAGTGTCGTCTAATGTGATCCCACAGTGGGCCTGGTATCCATGGCCATGCGCAGTGCATATACTAGCCTCTCACTCCCCTTCTTCACGCTTCTTCAGACTAGGCGGCGTCAGCTGATCCCTAATAGCATGCCACGGCCGTGACGCCGCACAGTCTGAAGAAGCAGGAAGGAGGTGAGTGAGAGGCGATGATATGCACTGCGCATGCCCATGGATCCCTGGCCCGCAGTGGGACTACATTAGATGACACTGCAAGGTTGGATCTCGGGCAGCTTGGACGCACAGGCACTGCCAACCTGACACCTACATGATGTCAGAAGACGGGCACCGCTAACTGTGCATGGCCAAGGGATAACATTACAGCGCGGGCTCCGTGACAGAACCAAACAACGTTGAGGAGGTGGCGCACGGCACCAAGGGGGTTGGAATGACGGCTTTGCTGTGTCACATTACAAAGGAAAGTCCCACTTCCGGGACGGTTTGACAGTGTGAGGGGACACATTATATGAGTGTGTACTTCAGCGTTTGCAAGGAGCATAATTTTCAGAGCCACCATTTTCCATGTGCAGTATTACTGCTGTACAAGATGGCTCTTTCAGCAACAAATGCCTGGGGGGGGGGGGTTAAAGGTTCCCTTTCAACTGGCTCCACTGCAGTCTTCGGCCTACACTCTGCTCCTCTTTGATTCCCTGGGTTTCAACACTGTCAGTTGCCACCTGGAAGTGTTGTCTACACAGAAAAAACACTAGGTGATGTGTTAGTGGGGTTCAGCACCGCCAGCTGTTCCCCTGCTGTGTAGTCGGCAACGTGTCCAGCACAAGCCACGCTGGCACAACAGAACAAAAGCTGCCACCAGTGCAGGCTTCGGCCTACACTCTGCTCCTCTCCTCCTCCTGCTGACCCTGGGCTTAAAACACCGCTAGTTTTTGCCCGGAAGTGCTAGCTGCACAGAGAAAAACACCAGCCAATGTGTTAGTGGGGTTCAGCAACGCCAGCTGTTCCCCTGCTGTGTAGCCGGCAACGTGACCTGCAAACGCCACGCAGGCACATGAACTGAAATTAAAGGGAACCTGGCCCCACCCCCCCAGGTGTTTCTATGTATAACAGCCACCTAGTACAGCAGTACTGCTGCATTTGTACAAGGTGGCTGATTTTTTATCCTTGCCCACGTAGAATTAAACACGTGAAATATGTGTCTCATTACAGACCATTACAATGTCCCTGAGGTGTGACTTTCCTTTTTAATTACACGCACCACCCCCCTTGGTAGCGCTGCCCGTCTTCTGACATCATTGGTTGGCTGCCTGTGCCTGTGCGTCCGCCCTGCCCGACACAACCCCCCTCGTTTCATATATTTTGGCTGCGAGGGTGTGATTGATGGGCATGTGCAGTGCATATGTTCGCCTGTCTTAACTCATCTCCTTCCGCCTTCTTCAGACTGTGCGGCCTCCTGGCCGTGGTAGGCGATAAGGGATCAGCTGAGGCCGCCCAGTCTGAAGCAGGTGTAAGGACATGTGGGAGCGGCAAACATATTTACTGCACAAGGCCACGAATCCCAGCCACGCAGTGTGATTTTTTGAAAACACACTGCGGGCCTGGGATTCATATCCATTGCTAACCGCAACGGCCAACATGAAATGAGGTGAGAAGACAGGCAGCGCTCACAGCGCATGGCCAAGGGATCACAATAGCGCAGACTCCTGTACAGCTAATAACAACGCTCAGGAATCTGCGCCCAGCACCTAGGTGTAAATTTTGACACCTGTGCTGCGTCTCCTTAAAAAGACAAGTCACGCCTCCACTACTGTTTGACAGTATAATGGGCTAAATAGTGTACGTGTTTTATTCAGCGTGTGCAAGGAGCAAACTAAATAGAGCAACCTTTTACTTGTGCAGCATTAATGCTGCACAAGGTGTGGCTCTTGTACCTTGCAACACCTGAGGGGGGGTTAAAGGTTACCTTTGAAATTGGTTCAACTAGGCTTCGGCCTACACTCTGCTCCTCTCCTCCTCCAGCTGACCCTGGGCTCTAACACCGCTAGTTTTTGCCCGGAAATGCGAGCTTTACAGAGAAAAACAACAGCCAATGTGTTAGTGGGGTTCAGCACCGCCAGCTGTTCCCCTGCTGTGTAGCCGGCATCGTGTCCAGCACAAGCCACGCTGGCACAACCGACCAAAAGCTGCCACCAGTGCAGGCTTCGGCCTACACTTTGCTCCTCTCCTCCTCCTGCTGACCCTGGGCTCTAACACCGCTAGTTTTTGCCCGGAAATGCGAGCTTCACAGAGAAAAACAACAGCCAATGTGTTAGTGGGGTTCAGCACCGCCAGCTGTTCCCCTGCTGTGTAGCCGGCATCGTGTCCAGCACAAGCCACGCTGGCACAACCGACCAAAAGCTGCCACCAGTGCAGGCTTCGGCCTACACTTTGCTCCTCTCCTCCTCCTGCTGACCCTGGGCTCTAACACCGCCAGTTTTTGCCCGGACATGCGAGCTGCACAGAGAAAAACACCAGTCAATGTGTCAGTGGGGTTCAACAACGCCAGCTGTTCCCCTGCTGTGTAGCTGGCAACGTGTCCTGCAAACGCCACGCAGGCACATGAACTGAAATTGAAGGAAGCCTGCCCCCCACCCCCAGGTATTTCTATGTATAACAGCCACCTTGTACAGCAGTACTGCTGCATTTGTACAAGGTGGCTGACTTTTTCTCCTTGCCCACGTTTAATTAAACACGTACTAAATGTGTCTCATTGAGACCATTCCACTGTCCCTGAGGTGTGACTTTCCTTTCTAATGATACGCAGCACCACCCTTGTTAGCGCTGCCCGTCTTTTGACATCATTGGTTAGCTGGCTGCGCCTGTGCGTCTGCCCTGCTCGAAACAACGCCCCTCGGTGTCTTATTTTTTTGGACAGCGAGGGTGTGATTGATGGGCATTTGCAGTGCATATGTTTGCCTGTGTTCACTCATCTCCTTCCGCCTTCTTCAGACTGGGTGGCCTCATGGCCGCGGCATGCGATAAGGGATCAGATGAGGCCGCCCAGTCTGAAGCAGGTGTAAGGACATGTGTGAGCGGCAAACATATTTACTGCACAAGGCCACGAATCCCAGCCACGCAGTGTGATTTTTTGAAAACACACTGTGGGTCTGGGATTCATGTCCATCGCTAACCGCAACGGCCGACATGAAATGAGGTCAGAAGACAGGAAGCGCTCACAGCGCATGGCCAAGGGATCACAAGAGCGCAGACTCCTGTACAGCAAATTACAACGCTCAGGAAGCTGCGCCCATGCACCAAGGTGTTATTTTCGACACCTGTGCTGCTTTTCTTTAAAAAGAAAAGTCACGCCTCCACTACTGTTTTACAGTAGAATGGGCTAAATAGTGTACGTGTTTTATTCAGCGTGTGCAAGGAGAAAAATTAAGAGAGCAACCTTTTACTTGTGCAGCATTAATGCTGCACAAGGTGTGGCTCTTGTACCTTGCAACACCTGAGGGGGGGTTAAAGGTTACCTTTGAAATTGGTTCAACTAGGCTTCGGCCTACACTCTGCTCCTCTCCTCCTCCTGCTGACCCTGGGCTATAACACCGCCAGTTGTAGCCTGGAAGTGCTAGGTGCACAGAGAAAAACACCCGCCAATGTGTTAGTGGGGTTCAGCACCGCCAGCTGTTCCCCTGCTGTGTAGCCGGCATCGTGTCCAGCACAAGCCACGCTGGCACAACTGACCAAAAGCTGCCACCAGTGCAGGCTTCGGCCTACACTCTGCTCCTCTCCTCCTCCTGCTGCCCCTGGGCTCAAACACCGCTAGGTTTTGCCCGGAAATGCGAGCTGCACAGAGAAAAAAAACAGCCAATGTGTTAGTGGGGTTCAGCACCGCCAGCTGTTCCCCTGCTGTGTAGCCTGCATCATGTCCAGCACAAGCCACGCTGGCACAACTGACCAAAAGCTGCCACCAGTGCTGGCTTCGGCCTACACTCTGCTCCTCTCCTCCTCCTGCTGACCCTGGGCTCTAACAATGCTAGTTTTTGCCCGGAATTGCTAGCTGCACAGAGAAAAACACCAGCCAATGTGTTAGTGGGGTTCAGCACCGCCAGCTGTTCCCCTGCTGTGTAGCCGGCAACGTGACCTGCAAACGCCACGCAGGCACATGAACTGAAATTGAAGTGAGCCTGTCCCCCACTCCCAGGTGTTTCTATGTATAACAGCCACCTTGTACAGCAGTACTGCTGCATTTGTACAAGGTGGCTGACTTTTTCTCCTTGCCCACGTGGAACTCAACACGTACAAAATGTGTCTCATTAGAGACCATTACAATGTCCCTGAGGTGTGACTTTCCTTTTTAATGACACGCAGCACCCCCATGTTAGCGCTGCCCGTCTTCAGACATCATTGGTTGGCTGGCTGTGCCTGTGCGTCCGCCCTGCCCGACACAACGCCCCTCGTCTCATTTGACTGCGAGGGTGTGATTGATGGGCACGAGCAGTGCATATGTTCACCTGTCTTCACTCCCCTCCTTCCGCCTTCTTCAGACTGTGCAGCCTCATGGCCGTGGCAGGCAATAAGGGATCAGCTGAGGCCGCCCAGTCTGAAGCAGGTGTAAGGACATGTGTGAGCGGCGAACATATTTACTGCACAAGGCCACGAATCCCAGCACCGCAGTGTGACTTTATGGAAAGGCACTGTGGGTCTGGGATTTATGGCCATCGTTAACCGCACCCGCCAACATGAAATGAGGTCATAAGACGGCCTGCACTAACAGGGTATTGCCAAGGGATAACACAAGAGCGCACTCTCCTGTACTGCAAATAACAACGGTAAGGAGTCTGCGCCCAGCACCTAGGTGTAAATTTTGACACCTGTGCTGCGTCTTCTTCAAAAGAAAAGTCACGCCTCCACTACTGTTTGACAGTATAATGGGCTAAATAGTGTACGTGTTTTATTCAGCGTGTGGAAGGAGCAAAATGAAGAGAGCAACCTTTGACTTGTGCAGCATTAATGCTGTTCAAGGTGTTGCTCTTGTACCTTGCAACACCTGAGGGGGTGTTAAAGGTTACCTTTGAAATTGGTTCAACTAGGCTTCGGCCTACACTTAGCTCCTCTCCTCCTCCTGCTGACCCTGGGCTCTAACACCGCTAGTTTTTGCCCTGAAGTGCTAGCTGCACAGAGAAAAACACCAGCCAATGTGTTAGTGGGGTTCAGCACCGCCAGCTGTTCCCCTGCTGTGTAGCCGGCATCGTGTCCAGCACAAGCCACGCTGGCACAACCGACCAAAAGCTGCCACCAGTGGAGGCTTCGGCCTAAACTCTGCTCATCTCCTCCTCCTGCTGACCCTGGGCTCTAACACCGCTAGTTTTTGCCCGGAATTGCTAGCTGCACAGAGAAAAACACCAGCCAATGTGTTAGTGGGGTTCAGCACCGCCAGCTGTTCCCCTGCTGTGTAGCTTACAACGTGACCTGCAAACGCCACGCAGGCACATGAACTGAAATTGAAGGGAGCTTGCCCCCCACCCCCAGGTGTTTCTATGTATAATAGCCACCTTGTACAGCAGTACTGCTGCATTTGTACAAGGTGGCTGACTTTTTCTCCTTGCCCACGTGGAACTCAACACGTACAAAATGTGTCTCATTGAGACCATTCAACTGTCCCTGAGGTGTGACTTTCCTTTCTAATGATACGCAGCACCACCCTTTGTAGCGCTGCCTGTCTTCTGACATCATTGGTTGGCTGCCTGTGCCTGTGCGTCCGCCCTGCCCAACACAACGCCCCTCGTTGTCTCATATATTTTGGCTGCGAGGGTGTTATTGATGGGCATGTGCAGTGCATATGTTCGCCTGTCTTAACTCATCTCCTGCCGCCTTCTTCAGACTGTGCGGCCTCATGGCCGCGGCATGCGATAAGGGATCAGATGAGGCCGCCCAGTCTGAAGCAGGTGTAAGGACATGTGTGAGCGGCAAACATATTAACTGCACAAGGGCACGAATCCCAGCCACACAGTGTGATCTTTTCCAAACACACTGTGGGTCTGGGATTCATGTCCACCGCTAACCGCATCGGCCAACATGAAATGAGGTCAGAAGACAGGAAGCGCTCACAGCGCATGGCCAAGGGATAACAAGAGCGCAGACTCCTGTACAGCAAATAACAACGCTCAGGAAGCTGCGCCCATGCACCAAGGTGTTATTTTCGACACCTGGGCTGCTTTTCTTTAAAAAGACAAGTCACGCCTCCACTACTGTTTTACAGTAGAATGGGCTAAATAGTGTACGTGTTTTATTCAGCGTGTGCAAGGAGCAAAATTAATAGAGCAACCTTTTACTTGTGCAGCATTAATGCTGCACGAGGTGTGGCTCTTGTACCTTGCAACACCTGAGGGGGGTTAAAGGTTACCTTTTAAATTGGTTCAACTAGGCTTCGGCCTACACTCTGCTCCACTCCTCCTCCTGCTGAACCTGGGCTCTAACACCGCCAGTTTTTGCCCGGACGTGCTAGCTGCACAGAGAAATACACCAGCCAATGTGTTAGTAGGGTTCAGCACCGCCAGCTGTTCCCCAGCTGTGCAGCCGGCAACGTGACCTGCAAACGCCACGCAGGCACAACAGAACAAAAGCTGCCACCAGTGCAGGCTTCGGCCTACACTCTGCTCCTCTCCTCCTCCTGCTGACCCTGGGCTCTAACACAGCTAGTTTTTGCCCGGAAGTGCTAGCTGCACAGAGAAAAACACCAGCCAATGTGTTAGTGGGGTTCAGCACCGCCAGCTGTTCCCCTGCTGTGTAGCCGGCAACGTGACCTGCAAACGCCACGCAGGCACATGAACTGAAATTAAAGGGACCCTGCCACCCACCCCAAGGTGTTTCTATGTATAACAGCCACCTTGTACAGCAGTACTGCTGCATTTGTACAAGGTGGCTGACTTTGTCTACTTGCCCACGTTTAATTAAACACGTAAAAAATGTGTCTCATTACAGACCATTACAATGTCCCTGAGGTGTGACTTTCCTTTTTAATGACACGCAGCACCCCCCTTGTTAGCGCTGCCCATCTTCTGACATCTTTGGTTGGCTGGCTGCGGCTGTGCGTCCGCCCTGCCTGAAACCACGCTCCTCGTTGTCTTACTTATTTTGACTGCGAGGGTGTGATTGAAGGGCACGAGCAGTGGATATCTTCGCCTGTCTTTACTCATCTCCTTCCGCCTTCTTCAGAATGTGCGGCCTCATGGCCGCGGCATGCGAGAAGGGATCAGATGAGGCCGCCCAGTCTGATGCAGGTGTAAGGACATGAGGGACAGGCGACAAAATTTACTGCGCAAGGTCACGAATCCCAGCTCTGCAGTGTGACTTTATTAAAAGACACTGCGGGTCTGGGTTTCATGGCCATCGCTAACCGCACCGGCCAACATGAAATGAGGTGAGAACACAGGCATCGCTCACAGCGCATGGCCGAGGGATAACAAGAGCGCAGACTCCTGTACAGCAAATAACAACGCTCAGGAATCTGCGCCCAGCACCTAGGTGTAAATTTTGACACCTGTGCTGCATCTCCTTAAAAAGACAAGTCACGCCTCCACTACTGTTTGACAGTATAATGGGCTAAATAGTGTACGTGTTTTATTCAGCGTGTACAAGGAGCAAACTAAATAGAGCAACCTTTTACTTGTGCAGCATTAATGCTGAACAAGGTGTGGCTCTTGTACCTTGCAACACCTGAAGGGGGGTTAAAGGTTACCTTTGAAATTGGCTCAACTAGGCTTCGGCCTACACTCTGCTCCTCTCCTCCTCCTGCTGACCCTGGGCTCTAACACCGCCAGTTTTTGCCCGGACGTGCTAGCTGCACAGAGAAAAACACCAGCCAATGTGTTAGTGGGGTTCAGCACCGCCAGCTGTTCCCCAGCTGTGTAGACGGCAACGTGACCTGCAAACGCCACGCAGGCACAACAGAACAAAAGCTGCCACCAGTGCAGGCTTCGGCCTACACTCTGCTCCTCTCCTCCTCCTGCTGACCCTGGGCTCATAACACCGCCAGTTTTAGCCTGGAAGTGCTAGCTGCACAGAGAAAAACACCAGCCAATGTGTCAGTGGGGTTCAGCACCGCCAGCTGTTCCCCAGCTGTGTAGCCGGCAACGTGCCCTGCAAACGCCATGCAGGCACATGAACTGAAATTGAAGGGAGCCTGCCCCCCACCCCCAGGTGTTTCTATGTATAACAGCCACCTTGTTCAGCAGTACTGCTGCATTTGTACAAGGTGGCTGACTTTTTCTCCTTGCCCACGTGGAACTCAACGCATACAAAATGTGTCTCATTGAGACCATTCCACTGTCCCTGAGGTGTGACTTTCCTTTCTAATGATACGCAGCACCCCCCTTGGTAGCGCTTCCCGTCTTTTGACATCATGGTTAGCTGGCTGCGCCTGTGCATCCGCCCTGTGTGAAACAACGCCCCTCGTTGTCTTATTTATTTTGTCAGCGAGGGTGTGGTTTATGGGCACGAGCAGTGCATATGTTCGCCTGTCGTCACTCATCTCCTTCCGCCTTCTTCAGACTGTGCGGCCTCATGGCCGCGGCATGCGAAAAGGGATCAGCAGAGGCCGCCCAGTCTGAAGCAGGTGTAAGGACGTGTGTGAGCGTCGAAAATATTTACTGCTCAAGGCCACGAATCCCAGCACCGCAGTGTGACTTTATGAAAAGGCACTGTGGGTCTGGGATTTATGGCCATCGTTAACCGCAGCGGCCAACATGAAATGAGGTCATAAGACGGGCAGCGCTAACAGGGCATTGCCAAGGGATAACACAAGAGCGCAGACTCCTGTACAGCAAAAAACAACGCTCAGGAAGCTGCGCCAAGCACAAAGGCGTTATTTGGGACACCTATGCTGCGTCTCCTTAAAAATACAAGTCACGCCTCAACTACAGTTTGACTGTAGAATGGGCTAAATTGTGTACGTGTTGCATTCTGCGTGTGCAAGTAGAAAAATTAATAGAGCAACCTTTTACTTGTGCAGCATTAATGCTGCACAAGGTGTGGCTCTTGTACTTTGTAACACCTGAGGGGGGGTTAAAGGTTACCTTTGAAATTGGTTCAACTAGGCTTCGGCCTACACTCTGCTCCTCTCCTTCTCCTGCTGCCCCTGGGCTATAACACCGCTAGTTTTTGCCCGGAAGTGCTAGCTGCACAGAGAAAAACACCAGCCAATGTGTTAGTGGGGTTCAGAACCGCCTGCTGTTCCCCCACTGTGTAGCCGGCAAAGTGTCCTGCAAATGCAACGCAGACACAAAGCTGACTCCAGTGCAGGCTTCGGCCTACACTCTGCTCCCCCCTGCTTACCCTTTGCTCCAACACCGCTAGTTGGGGCTGTAGGAAGACAATCTTTGATAGGCAACGCATCCGGGTTCCAGCACCGCCAGCTGGTTCTCGGCAGTGTTTTTGTCACAGGTACTCCCTCGTGCCAAACCTGGTTTCAGCACCGTCAGCTGTTTCCGGGTTGTGTCAAGCTCACTGAGACGCCTATGCTTGCCCCGTCGTGGTGCGGTCGGGTTAGCCAACTCCAGGGTGCCTCCAGTCTAGGAGCTTCCTATGTGGGCTGCGTGAACTGGTAGTCAAGGCTGGTTCTGTAGTGTCAGTAGGCCCAGCTCCCCCTGTAGGACTGTTGGGGTTCGGTAACTGCGGCTGCCTCGCGGCCTAGCTGTTCTCTCCTCTCCTGTGGGCCTTGGGGTCCACCACCTGGTTCCAGCACCGTCAGCTGGTTCCGGGCCGAGCCTTTGGCTTAGGTGCCTCCTCCTGGGTATCCGAGTTCCACTAACGTCAGGCGGTCCTTGGTAGTGCTTTTAAGCGCGGGCACCTACAGCTTAGTAACCGGGTTCCAGCACCGTCAGCTGGTCCTCGGTCGTGCCATTGGCTCTTGCACACTGGGGCAACGCATCTGGGTTCCAGCACCGCCAGCTGGTTCTCGGCAGTGTTTTTGTCACAGGTACTCCCTCGTGCCAAACCTGGTTTCAGCACCGTCAGCTGTTTCCGGGTTGTGTCAAGCTCACTGAGACGCCTATGCTTGCCCCGTCGTGGTGCGGTCGGGTTAGCCAACTCCAGGGTGCCTCCAGTTTAGGAGCTTCCTATGTGGGCTGCGTGAACTGGTAGTCAAGGCTGGTTCTGTAGTGCCAGTAGGCCCAGCTCTCCCTGTAGGACTGTTGGGGTTCGGTAACTGCGGCTGCCTCGCGGCCTAGCTGTTCTCTCCTCTCCTGTGGGCCTTGGGGTCCACCACCTGGTTCCAGCACCGTCAGCTGGTTCCGGGCCGAGCCTTTGGCTTAGGTGCCTCCTCCTGGGTATCCGAGTTCCGCCAACGTCAGGCGGTCCTTGATAGTGCTTTTAAGCGCGGGCACCTACAGCTTAGTAACCGGGTTCCAGCACCGTCAGCTGGTCCTCGGTCGTGCCATTGGCTCTTGCACACTGGGGCAACGCATCTGGGTTCCAGCACCGCCAGCTGGTTCTCGGCAGTGTTTTTGTCACAGGTACTCCCTCGTGCCAAACCTGGTTTCAGCACCGTCAGCTGTTTCCGGGTTGTGTCAAGCTCACTGAGACGCCTATGCTTGCCCCGTCGTGGTGCGGTCGGGTTAGCCAACTCCAGGGTGCCTCCAGTTTAGGAGCTTCCTATGTGGGCTGCGTGAACTGGTAGTCAAGGCTCGTTCTGTAGTGCCAGTAGGCCCAGCTCCCCCTGTAGGACTGTTGGGGTTCGGTAACTGCGGCTGCCTCGCGGCCTAGCTGTTCTCTCCTCTCCTGTGGGCCTTGGGGTCCACCACCTGGTTCCAGCACCGTCAGCTGGTTCCGGGCCGAGCCTTTGGCTTAGGTGCCTCCTCCTGGGTATCCGAGTTCCGCCAACGTCAGGCGGTCCTTGGTAGTGCTTTTAAGCGCGGGCACCTACAGCTTAGTAACCGGGTTCCAGCACCGTCAGCTGGTCCTCGGTCGTGCCATTGGCTCTTGCACACTGGGGCAACGCATCTGGGTTCCTGCACTGCCAGCTGGTTCTCGGCAGTGTTTTTGTCACAGGTACTCCCTCGTGCCAAACCTGGTTTCAGCACCGTCAGCTGTTTCCGGGTTGTGTCAAGCTCACTGAGACGCCTATGCTTGCTCCGTCGTGGTGCGGTCGGGTTAGCCAACTCCAGGGTGCCTCCAGTTTAGGAGCTTCCTATGTGGGCTGCGTGAACTGGTAGTCAAAGCTGGTTCTGTAGTGCCAGTAGGCCCAGCTCCCCCTGTAGGACTGTTGGGGTTCGGTAACTGCGGCTGCCTCGCGGCCTAGCTGTTCTATCCTCTCCTGTGGGCCTTCGGGTCCACCACCTGGTTCCAGCACCGTCAGCTGGTTCTCGGCAGTGTCTTTTGCTCTTGTACCTTCTGCTCCCCATCCTGGTTCCAGTACCGTCAGCTGGTTCCGGGCAGAGCCTTTGGCTTAGGTGCCTCCTTCTGGGTATCCAAGTTCCACCAACGTCAGGTGGTTCTTGGTAGTGCTTTCAGGCATGGGTACCTCCTGCTTAGTAACCGGGTTCCAGTAACGTCAGCTGGTCCTCGGTAGTTCCATTGGCTCTTGGACCTTCGGCTACCCATCCGGGTTCCAGTACCGTCAGCTGGTTCTCGGCAGTGTCTTTTGCTCTTGTACCTTCTGCTCCCCATCCTGGTTCCAGTACCGTCAGCTGGTTCCGGGCAGAGCCTTTGGCTTAGGTGCCTCCTTCTGGGTATCCAAGTTCCGCCAATGTCAGGCGGTCCTTGGTAGTGCTTTTTAGCACGGGTACCTCCTGCTTAGTAACCGGGTTCCAGTAACGTCAGCTGGTCCTCGGTAGTTCCATAGGCTCTTGAACCTTCGGGTAGCCATCCGAGTTCCAGTTCCATCATCAGGTTCTTGGCATTTTGTCAGCCTTCTTGTACTTTCTGCCACATTTCCAAGTTGAAGACCCTAAAGTCGACGACCCGGAAGACAACCCCGATGATGATGACGACGACGACGACGGCGGAGACAACGACGGCGGAGACGACGACGGCGGAGACGACGACGGCGGAGATGACGACACTGGAGACGACGACATGGAAGACCGAGAAGCAGAAGAACAAGAGGCTGCAGAACAAAGAGCAGAAGAACATTAAGCATAACACTTAATATCAGAGCAAAAGATATTATCTAAATTATATGCAGAAGAAGACTAAGCAGTGAATGGGGGTGAGTCCGTTCCTCCTCGTGGTGCCCCTGGATAAAGCCTGATGCTGCAGGCCAAACTGAATGCGGACAAATGTAACTTTTGTGACTGGCAGAACGGAAGGTGTAATCTTCCAACTTTTATAGATAACAACTACGGGAATGCCTGTCACAAATGAGAATATGATGAAGAAGTAGAATAGGAAGAATAATACAGTTGAATAAAATGAATATGTAGAATAGGAAGAATAATAATAGTTGAATAAAATGAATATGAAGAATGTAATAAAAAAAAATAAAAAAAGGTAAAGGATGAAGAAGAAGATGAATAAGGTGAAGAAGAAGTTGATGTCAAAGATGCTGATGATGATGAAGATGAAAGTGTGGGAAAAGTAAAAAAAAAAAGAAGGGGAAGGGCGTGGAATAGTGAAACATCAATATCTGACAAAATAAAAAAAATATTTACATAGTCAATATCTTTGTCACTCCGAACGTCTTTAAAAAAAAAAAAAACATGCTATTCTATTTGATTGGGCTAAACCTCTATGACTTTAATGTCTCCGCCACCTCCCCAAATACATCCTGCATTATTCTTAGTTGTTTTCCTTCATGTAGAATGAACCTACAAGGAAAGAGAGGGTTTATTTTAATTCCGATATTTTGGTCCCATTGACTTGCATTGGGATCGGGTATCGGTATCGGCGATATCCGATATTTTTTGAATATCGGCCGATCCTATCCGATACCGATACTTTCCGATATCGGAAGGTATCGCTCAACACTACTCATCAACTGTCACCCACTCCTGGTTTTGGATTACAAAATATGATATACATATCTACTGCCCATCTTTGGTCAACCTTTGTTTAGAGAGGAAAAAGATAGGAGACATGGTCAACACAACCAACACTAAAGTTTATTAATTAGAAAAATTTGTATCAGTCTTTAATAGTTGGTAAACATAAAAATACAACAGGACATTTACACAACATTGTCCTGCCATGACACCCGTCCAATATCGGACACAAAATAGGCCGCAAATTGGTCCCGCATAAGACCAACGGCTGCAGTTGACCGCATCGGGTGATGCTGAAAATCAGGCAGTGGGTGTGAAACTGGTTCATCAAGTTCAATGTGGGGTCGCTCCTTAGCCATTATATAATTGTGTAGAACCACACAGGCTTTGACCACCTCGTCCACTGTTTCCACTTTTAGATTGATGGCTGTTGCAAGAATGCGCCATTTAGCAACCAGAATGCCAAAGCTGCACTCTACAGTTCTTCTGGCCCTGGTCAGTCTGTAGTTGAATATTCTTCTAGTGTGGTCCAAGTCCCTACTAGAATAGGGCTTCAGGAGATTTTTACACATGTGGAAGGCCTCATCCCCAACCATAACAAATGGCAGCGGTGGGCCTTGAGTGTTGGGGAGAGGCTGTGGAGGGGGAAAATTAAAATTGTTGCCATACACCCGACGGCCCATATTCGAATTCCTGAAGGTCTGGGAATCATTGCCACGGCCAAAACCTCCAATATCCACGGCAATGAAGTGACACTCCGCATCCGCAATTGCCATGAGCACTACCGAAAAATATTTTTTATAATTATAAAACTCAGATCCGGTTCTGGCAGGTTTGACAATGCGGATGTGCTTTCCATCCACCGCCCCTAAACAGTTGGGGAAATCACACACGTTCAAAAATGTATTTGAAATTTCCCGCCACATGTCCACGGTGGGTACGGGTATAAACTCCTCACGGAGTACATTCCATAACGCACGACAGGTGTCCACAACAATGCCGGACAGGGTTGATATTCCAAGGCGGTATTGGAAGTGCAGGGAAGATAAACTCTCTCCTGTGGCAAGAAATCTAGAAGAAGAAGAAACAAAAAAAACATTTAAAATCGGCTCTTAATGGTGTGTTTAAATAAGAAAAAAAAAAAAAACATGTCATAACAAAAAAATTGGACTGTCATTGGTTTAGTTTTGTTACGTACCGTAATGTCACTAACAGACGTTCCTCGGGTGGAATTGCTCTACGGAGCCATGTGTCCTGTCGCCGTATGGATCCTTCGACACGAGACAGTAAATCCCGGAAAGACTCTTGAGACATTCTCATGTAATCCTGGAATTTCTCCGGGTTGGCATTCAGCTCCGCATAGAGAGTGTGATATGCTCCACGGGGCTCATGCACTTCAATGATGGGGTGCCTCCGACGCTGTCTCCTTCTCCATCTCGTGTGTGCAGATGGAGTTTGCATCTCGGCTTCAGGAAAATGGCCACCGCGATCTCCATCTGTGCACGCGCGGCATCCCGCGGCCATTTTCCTGAAGCCCCGTGCAGCAGAGCACTCCATCTGCGCACGCGTGGCCCCAGGAAGATGGCCGCCCCCACCGATGACAAGGGTAATAGCGCAGATCGCGCGCTGTTTCTTCACGTGCGCGCAGTGGATTCGGCACTTGGACATGCGCACACCACTACGCCACCAACGGAAAGCTGGGGAAGAAACAGCGATGTCACCACACCCACCTGACCTGACCAGCCTGATTGACAGGCGAAAACGGCGACTTTGGTAATGTATTTTATAGCATAGGTGGGGAATCAGGGTATACTACATACACTATTGTAACGCACAGCGCAGGCCCTATTTAACAGTATTTTTATCTCAATGTGAAAAAACGGGGTTACAGGTTCCCTTTAACACATGTGGAATTATATACTTAACAAAAAAGTGTGAAACAACTGGAAATATGTCTTATATTCTAGGTTCTTCAAAGTAGCCACCTTTTGCTTTGATGACTGCTTTTCACACTCTTGGCATTCTCTTGATGAGCTTCAAGAGGTAGTCATAGTTTTTATGCCTTCAGTGTGAATGTACAATTTTCATAGTCATAAAAATACAGTGAAATCTTTAAATGAGAAGGTGTGTCCAAACTTTTGGTCTGTGCTGTATATGTATATATATTACATAGATAAATAGATAGATAGATGGATAGATGCCGGAAATTCATTTGACGTGTAGTGTAAAAACACTGCAGGAGGAGCCGACAGGAGGTTAAAATACAGATGTCAGTGACAAATGCAAATAGTACAGTGTGTGTGCAGCTTACTGTACATGTATTTAATTAATGAAAGATTATTTTTCGGGAAAAAATGGTTTGATCCCACACAATCTTCGTAACCAGCCGAAGGAAAGCCAACAGCTGGGGGCCAATGTTTTTTTTAGCCTGGGAAGGGGGTAATACTCACGGATGGTCCCAGACTATTAATATCAGCTCACAACTAATTTTATGTGTTTTGATGAATATTTTCTTTCAAAACGAGGTGTAAATGACTTAGAGAATTTCTCTATCTAAAAGCTCATGCTAAAATCGCAAGCAGATAACAGTCGCATTGCATTTGGATGTAAATAGGATATTAGGTGTGAAAAATAGGATTGTACTAACATTACACTTGTGTGACTCTCGGCAGGGAGACTCGGACCGATTTTTCATACGTTTAGTGTGACTCCGGCCTTAGGCAGCAACCCACTTCATAAATGGTAGGTGTAAGTGGTTGTTCCATCAGTATTTGGTACCTGTGCTGTCTCAGCTGTTATCATGGGGCCTATTGCATCTGGAGCGCCCCCAAGGGCTAGAGGATTGCTCGGTACCGGGCCCTTCGGTTCTCGTGAGGGATGTCACGGTGGCTGACTCGGTCCGTGGCCCTAGGGGAACGTCCGTTGTAAATTGGGGAAAGGTCTTTAAAGGGATAATGTTCATGACGCCACCTGTGGTATTCGGTCAGGGTGACCGACGCTGCTTAGGGGTCCGCTGGGGTGATGTTATGGCAGCTAGATGGTATACCTTCACACAGGTGAAGTATGTCCCCAGGGCTTCCCAGAGTGTAGATGGTGGGTGGTGGATGGCGTGAGGCGCAGTGAATAACGAGGACACAAGGTTGCAGTCTCTTTACCTTTACTGAAGGCTTCAGCATCCACAGTCCAGGGTAGGGACCACAGGGTAGGCAGAATCCAGCCAGTCTGAAGGCAAATCCAGAGTCCCCTTATCCAGGCAGAATTCAATAGCCTTCCTCCAGCGCCTGAGTGTTGTAGTTCCTCCCTGCTGAGCAACTCGGTGAGGTCCTCACAACTATTGTAAGTGTTAAGCCTCTTCTCTCTGTCCCCTGATGGATAGGACAAACCCGTATGACTGGTGGCCTGAGGCTTTTTATAGGGACCCTAGAGATGCCCCGGCCCCCACAAGTTGCCACCCTGCCTCCTGGGTATATGGTCGGGCAGTCAACATGGAATCAACTGTCCTGCCAGTCTCTGAAGTAATGGCATAGAGATCCATACTCCCTCGGTGTTCTGGCTACCAGTAGTGCGCTTCAGAAGGAGGCAGCCTGCTTCTAGCTGGTCTCCCTCTGATATTCCTCTCCTGTTACTATGACTTTGTTGCTCACTCACTGCAACACAATCCCTTTTGTATCCTTTCTTAGGATGCTGCCGCATGGGATGCAGGCGCAGCTCCATGTACCCTCATCTTCCGCAGGCCGCAGTCTGGAGCTGGCTGGAACTCACTCCAACCAGCCTCTGCCAAACTCGGTCGGGACTGAATGACTATCTCCTAACCAACCCACTAGTTTTACCCAGGTGTGAGGAGTGCCCTAGTAGATAGAAGCTTAGCTCCCTCTGGTGGCCTGGAGTGTGAAGTGTGTTTCGTGGTTGCGATACCTGGACAGAAGATCTCCTTCATTGCCTTCAGACGCAACATCACTCCCCCTGGTGGAAGAACGACATTACTGCAATGACCAGGACTCTGGGGCGCTGAACATCCTGCAGTACATTGACCCCTTAACGAGCTATGATGTGCTATGTCCATCACAGGCCGCTTCCCCCTCTTTGGTTGCAGGCTCCAACGATGAGCCTGCACCTTTTCCTGCACATGACAGCTGATCTGATCAGCTGTCATATGCCCCTGACAGCCACGGGTGAAATCGTAATCCACTCATGGCTGTTGACTAGTTATATGCCGCTGTCAATCACTGACAGTGGCATTTAACTTACACAAACTAGATGTGTGTCTTATCTCCACCCATTGGCATCAGTGTCATATGACTGTGGGTCACCGATGGGTTAGGATGACAACCTGGGGTCTGCAGGAGGCCCCTGTGGTTGTCATTGCCGAACTGCTATGAGCGACACCAGGTGGTCGGCGATCATAGTAGATGAGTGTGTTAGTTACACATAGCAGGGCTTCAGTCCTGCCATGTGTAACACAAGCAGGCAGATGATCACAGCTTCTAGTCTCACATGGAGACTATTGAAGCAACTAAACAAAAAGTTTTTAAAAATATTTTAAAAATGAAAAAAACACAAAAGTTCAAATCATTCCCTTTTGCTCCATTCAAAATAAAACAATAAAAAATACACATATTTGGTATCTCAGTGTTCAGAATCGCCCGATCTATCAAGATATAAAAATAATTAATTTAATCTGTAAATGGCATAACGAGAAAAAAAAAAAAAGAACCCTCACCCAGATTCAGATCCCAAAAAATGGGAGACGCTATGTGTCTCAGAAAATGGCGCCATTTTTTTTTTTAAACTTTGGGTTTTTCACCACTTAAATAAAATAGAACCTGTACTTGTTTGGTATATTTGAACTTGTAAAGACCAGGGGAATAGCAATTGTGGAATTTCACTTTTACACGATGCGGTAAAAGCAATGGTGTCGTTCAAAAGTAAAACTCGTCACACATAATATAAGCCTTCACGCGGCAATATTGCCAGAAAAATTACAAAGTTATAGCTCTGGGAAAAAGGGGTGTACAAAATGGAAACGTAAAAAAAGAAATACCCATTGTCTTTAAGGGGTTAATATTTTGACTTGGTGTTGGTAAATACAGCTGCCTTTTTTCTCTGATGTTTTTTTCAATTTCATTTCCTTTTTGGTGAGAAGCATAATAATAATAATGTAAACAAGTGTGCCACGCTAATGCATAAGGCTGGCTGCTATTGAAGACAGCACTTATCTGCCTCAAAATAACCCATCTTGAGCAGAGACATGCGGAACTATTAGAGAAATACATCTACTATATAAAGCTGAATGTGTGTATGTGTGTATGTGTGTATGTGTGTATGTATGTCCGGGATTGGCATCTGCACCGTCGCAGCTACAGCCACAAAATTTTGCACAGTCACACGTCTGGACCCCGAGAGCGTCATAGGCTATATTGTGAGGTGAAATTTTAACCCCGCGCGTTGCAATTCACCAAACAATTTTGCCCCTATCTACATAATGGGGAAAAAAGTGAAAGGAAAAGTGTTGGAGGCGTTGAAGCTACAGCCACAAAATTTTGCACAGTCACACGTCTGGACCCCGAGAGCGTCATAGGCTATGTTGTGAGGCGAAATTTTAACCCCGCGCGTTCCAATTCACCAAACAATTTTGCCCCTATCTACATAATGGGGAAAAAAGTGAAAGGAAAAGTGTTGGAGGCGTCGAAGCTACAGCCACAAAATTTTGCACAGTCACACGTCTGGACCCTGAGAGCGTCATAGGCTATGTTGTGAGGTGAAATTTTAACCCCGTGCTTTCCAAATCACCAAACAATTTTGCCCCTATCTACATAATGGGAAAAAATGAAAGGAAAAGTGTTGGAGGCAAATTGACAGCTGCCAGATGTGAACAAGGGGGACTTAAAGAGTGAGAGCGATGGCGCCAAAGAGTATATACCATACAGTTGCTAAGGTGGGGCCCCGACATGGGATACTCCCCACACACGGGGATATGAACACACACACAAAATGCGCCACACACTACCACGTGCTTGAACACATATCACCCTCAGCACACATTTCACCACACATACACCAACCTCGCCACATAAAAGTCAAAACACAAAAGTCACCGCTCAAAACTCGCCACGCGCAGAACTCGCCACATGCAAAAACTAGGCTCTTGCAAAACTCGCCACAAGTGCAAAACTCACCTCATGGAAAACTCACCACACGCAAAACTTGCACACGCGGAAAAATTGCCACATGCACAAAAGTTGCAACACATGCAAAATTTGCCTCACTCAAAACTTGCACATACTCAAAAGGCACCACACAAAACTTGCCACGCGCAAAACTCGCCATGCGCAAAACTTGCTGCACACAAGTTGCTACACTAACCTGTCACATGCAACTCGACACACAAAAAGTTGCTACACGCATGTTGCCACACAAAACTCATCTCACAAAAGTCGCTACATGCATGTCGCCACACGCAACTCAACACACACAACTTGACAAACGAAACTTGCCCTAAAACACACACAAGTCTGGTCTTATCCTTCAAAAATAAAAATCTGATTAATAAGCAGACAAACTACAACAAATGTACCATATAGGAAATACGGCAGCTGTCAGTCACATGACCTGTCTATTATGTGTATGTGTGAGCTAATATATACTGCTAGGGGGAGGGCTTCCTGTTGGCTGGGGATTTATCAGGCTGCCAATTTAGCTTACAAATACTGAGGTAAAAATACTGAGCAAATAACGTGTGAACGAGGTCTAATACAGGAGGAGATGACACACAGGTATATACTATATACAGGGGAGATGACACACAGATATATACTATATACAGGAGAGATGACACACAGGTATATACTATATAGAGGAGGAGATGACATACAGGTACATATATATATACAGGAGGAGATGACATACAGGTATATACTATATACAGGAGGAGATGACACACAGGTATATACTATATACAGGAGCAGATGACCTACAGGTATATACTATATACAGGAGGAGATGACACACAGATATATACTATATACAGGGGAGATGAAACACAGGTATATACTATATACAGGAGGAGATGACATACAGGTATATACTATATATAGAAGGAGATGACATTCAGGTATATACTATATATAGGGGAGATGACACACAGCAGGTATATAATATATACAGGGGAGATGACATACAGGTATATACTATATACAGGAGATGACATACAGATGTATACTATATATAAGGGAGATGACAAACATGTATATACTGAGGTGATGAGGTGAAAATGAGAGGTGTGAGGTGAAAATGAGAGGTGTGAGGTGAAAATGAAAAGGTGTGAGTGCAAAATGAGAGGAGTGAGGAAAAATAATGGAGTGATCAGAAAATGACAGATGTGAGGTTGAAATGACAAGTGTTAGGGGGGAATGAGAGGAGTGAGGGAGAAAATGAGAGATGTGAGGGAGAAAATGAGAGATGTGAGGGGGAAAATGAAAGATGTGATTGGGAAAATGAGAGGCGTGATGGGAAAATAAGAGAAGTGAGGTGCTATAACTAACCACAGATATTTACTATGCCCAGGCAACGCCGGGCTCTTCAGCTAGTTTACTATAAATACTGAGCTGCTTGACAGTACTATTAAAGACAAGACTAGAGTTTATGAATGTAGCTACTAGAGATGAGCGGTGTTCGAGGCAAACTGTTTGCCAATTTCAAATTCGAGCTGTTTTGGGTGGTGTTCGAGTCGTTCGTCGAACCCGAACAATTTGCTTAAAATTCGGCTGTTTGAGTTTCTGTTCGATAACTGTTCGTTCCCCAAAAGCCTAGCTTGATTTGCACGTTAAAACTGTTTATCATTGTTAATAGACTGTTTCAGTGTATAGTGGGCGGGAGGGGGGGATAGATCTGTAATGAAATAACACCGATCTCCACTTTTTTTCTTTCCCACATTTACAGTGGAGTGATGCAGTCTCTCAGCCTATCAGCAGTGCACACACACAGCAATGTGCATGTGATGCACACAAGCAAGGGCATGTGTCATTGGCTGTGTATGTCACATGTCTCCCTTGCCCTATAAGAACCAGCCATTTGCCCCATCGCCACCATTTCCTCACTGCTGCAGCTTAGTGTTAGAGGGCACCGCTGCTGCTGTGGGCGCTATACAGACTAAGGCTGCCGTCACACTAGCAGTATTTGGTCAGTATTTTACATCAGTATTTGTAGGCCAAAACCAGGAGTGGGTGATAAATGCAGAAGTGGTGAATATGTTTCTGTTATACTTTTTTTCTATTTGTTCCACTCCTGGTTTTGGCTACAAATACTGATGTAAAATACTGACCAAATACTGATAGAGTGACGGCAGCCTAAGAGTGTTTTTTTGGAGCGAATTTTCAGAGAGATAGGTTTAGGGAGTCGGAGGAGGAGTCGGGACTAGTTGTAATATCAGCCCTTTTTTAGAGTAGGTTACAACAGTTCATAGCACTGTTTGCCAGGCAGGTCTGTGCCAGTGCTGTGCAAGTGTTTGTCACAGCATTTGGTGTAATCTAGCTCAGCCAATCCTTTTGAACTAGTAGCATTGTCTGATAGTCATCTGAGTAGCCCGCCTACTGAGTAGCAGGGACGTTTAACACGACCCCCTTATATCACATTGCGTTAGCGCAATCCGCTAGCGCTCGGCGCTAAAAGGATTGCACTAACGCAATCTGAACCTAGCCTAATCCAGTTAATAGTTTAGGGCCTAGGAGCAGTGTCTGCACGTCAGCAGAGTAGCCCGCCTGTGAAACTAACTACACCGCCTCTGTATCTCTATTTTCACTGCATCTAATCCAGTTAACAGTTTAGGGCCTAGGAGCAGTGTCTGCACGTCAGCAGAGTACCCCGCCTGTGAAACAAACTATACCGCCTGTGTATCTCTATTTTCACAGCATCTAATCCAGTTAATAGTTTAAGGCAGAGGAGCAGTGTCTGCACGTCAGCAGAGTAGCCCGCCTGTGAAACAAACTATACCGCCTGTGTATCTCAATTTTCACTGCATCTAATCCAGTTATTAGTTTTGGGCATAGGAGCAGTGTCTTAACGTTAGCAGAGTAGCCCGCCTGTGAAACTAACTACACCGCCTGTGTATCTCAATTTTCACTGCATCTAATCCAGTTATTAGTTTTGGGCATAGGAGCAGAGTCTGCATGTCAGCAGAGTAGCCCGCCTGTGAAACAAACTATACCGACTGTGTATCTCTATTTTCACTGCATCTAATCCAATTAATACTTTAGGGCCTAGGAGCAGTGTCTGCACGTCAGCAGAGTTGCCCGCCTGTGAAACTAACTACACCGCCTGTGTATATCTATTTTTACTGCATCTAATCCAGTTATTAGTTTTGGGCCTAGGAGCAGTGTCTGCAAGTCAGCAGAATAGCCTGCCTGTTAAACAAACTATACCACCTGTGTATCTCTATTTTCACTGCATCTAATCCAGTTAATAGTTTAGGGCCTAGGAGCAGTGTCTGCACGTCAGCAGAGTAGCCCGCCTGTGAAACTAACTACACCGCCTGTGTATCTCTACTTTCACTGCATCTAATCCAGTTAAAAGTTTAGGGCCTAGGAGCAGTGTCTGCACGTCAGCAGAGTCGCCCGCCTGTGAAACTAACTACACCGACTCTGTATCGCTATTTTTACTGCATCTAATCCAGTTATTAGTTTTGGGCCTAGGAGCAGTGTCTGCACGTCAGCAGAACAGCCCGCCTGTGAAACAAACTATACCGCCTGTGTATATCTATTTTTACTGCATCTAATCCAGTTATTAGTTTTGGGCCTAGGAGCAGTGTCTGCAAGTCAGCAGAATAGCCTGCCTGTTAAACAAACTATACCACCTGTGTATCTCTATTTTCACTGCATCTAATCCAGTTAATAGTTTAGGGCCTAGGAGCAGTGTCTGCACGTCAGCAGAGTAGCCCGCCTGTGAAACTAACTACACCGCCTGTGTATCTCTACTTTCACTGCATCTAATCCAGTTAAAAGTTTAGGGCCTAGGAGCAGTGTCTGCACGTCAGCAGAGTCGCCCGCCTGTGAAACTAACTACACCGACTCTGTATCGCTATTTTTACTGCATCTAATCCAGTTATTAGTTTTGGGCCTAGGAGCAGTGTCTGCACGTCAGCAGAACAGCCCGCCTGTGAAACAAACTATACCGCCTGTGTATATCTATTTTTACTGCATCTAATCCAGTTATTAGTTTTGGGCCTTGGAGCAGTGTCTGCACGTCAGCAGAAAAGCCCGCATGTGAAACAAACTATACCGCCTGTGTATCTCAATTTTCACTACATCTAATCCAGTTATTAGTTTTGGGCTTAGGAGCAGTGTCTGCACGTCAGCAGAGTAGCCCCCTGTGAAACTAACTACACCGCCTGTGTATCTCAATTTTCACTGCATCTAATCCTGTTAATAGTTTAGGGCTAGGAGCAGTGTCTGCACGTCAGCAGAACAGCCCATCTGAGAAACAAAATATACCGCCTGTGTATCTCTATTTTTACTGCATCTAATCCAGTTATTAGTTTTGGGCCTTGGAGCAGTGTCTGCACGTCAGCAGAATAGCCTGCCTGTGAAAAAAACTATACCGCCTGTGTATCTCAATTTTCACTGCATCTAATCCAGTTATTAGTTTTGGGCCTAGGAGCAGTGTCTGCACGTCAGCAGAGTAGCCCACCTGTGAAACTTACTACTCCGCCTGTGTATCTCAATTTTCACTGCATCTAATCCAGTTAATAGTTTAGGGCTTAGGAGCAGTGTCTGCACGTCAGCAGAGTAGCCCACATGTGAAACTAACTACACCGCCTGTGTATCTCTATTTTAACTGCATCTAATCCAGTTAATAGTTTAGGGCCTAGGAGCAGTGTCTGAACGTCAGCAGAGTACCCCGTCTGTGAAACAAACTATACCGCCTGTGTATCTCAATTTTCACTGCATCTAATCCAGTTATTAGATTAGGGCCTAGGAGCAGTGTATGCACGTCAGCAGAGTAGCCCGCCTGTGAAACTAACTACACCGCCTCTGTATCTCTATTTTCACTGCATCTAATCCAGTTAATAGTTTAGGGCCTAGGAGCAGTGTCTGCACGTCAGCAGAGTACCCCGCCTGTGAAACAAACTATACAACCTGTGTATCTCAATTTTCACTGCATCTAATCCAGTTATTAGTTTAGGGCCTAGGAGCAGTGTCTGCACATTAGCAGAGTAGCCCGCCTGTGAAACTAACTACACCGCCTGTGTATCTCAATTTTCACTGCATCTAATCCAGTTATTAGTTTTGGGCCTAGGAGCAGTGTCTGCAAGTCAGCAAAATAGCCGGCCTGTGAAACAAACTATACCACCTGTGTATCTCTATTTTCTCTGCATCTAATCCAGTTAATAGTTTAGGGCCTAGGAGCAGTGTCTGCACATTAGCAGAGTAGCCCGCCTGTGAAACTAACTACACCGCCTGTGTATCTCAATTTTCACTGCATCTAATCCAGTAATTAGTTTAGGGCCTAGGAGCAGTGTCTGCACGTCAGCAGAGTAGCCCGCCTGTGAAACTAACTACACCGCCTGTGTATCTCAATTTTCACTGCATCTAATCCAGTTATTAGTTTAGGGCCTAGGAGCACTGCCTGCACATTAGCAGAGTAGCCCGCCTGTGAAACTAACTACACCGCCTGTGTATCTCAATTTTCACTGCATCTAATCCAGTTATTAGTTTTGGGTCTAGGAGCAGTGTCTGCAAGTCAGCAGAATAGCCAGCCTGTGAAACAAACTATACCACCTGTGTATCTCTGTTTTCACTGCATCTAATCCAGTTAATAGTTTAGGGCCTAGGAGCAGTGTCTGCACATCAGCAGAGTAGCCCGCCTGTGAAACTAACTACACCGCCTGTGTATCTCTACTTTCACTGCATCTAATCCAGTTAATAGTTTAGGGCCTAGGAGCAGCGTCTGCACGTCAGCAGAGTAGCCCGCCTGTGAAACTAACTACACCGACTCTGTATCTCTATTTTTACTGCATCTAATCCAGTTATTAGTTTTGGGCCTAGGAGCAGTGTCTGCACGTCAGCAGAACAGCCCGCCTGTGAAACAAACTATACCGCCTGTGTATATCTATTTTTACTGCATCTAATCCAGTTATTAGTTTTGGGCCTAGGAGCAGTGTCTGCAAGTCAGCAGAATAGCCTGCCTGTTAAACAAACTATACCACCTGTGTATCTCTATTTTCACTGCATCTAATCCAGTTAACAGTTTAGGGCCTAGGAGCAGTGTCTGCACGTCAGCAGAGTAGCCCGCCTGTGAAACTAACTACACCGCCTGTGTATCTCTACTTTCACTGCATCTAATCCAGTTAAAAGTTTAGGGCCTAGGAGCAGTGTCTGCACGTCAGCAGAGTCGCCCGCCTGTGAAACTAACTACACCGACTCTGTATCGCTATTTTTACTGCATCTAATCCAGTTATTAGTTTTGGGCCTAGGAGCAGTGTCTGCACGTCAGCAGAACAGCCCGCCTGTGAAACAAACTATACCGCCTGTGTATATCTATTTTTACTGCATCTAATCCAGTTATTAGTTTTGGGCCTTGGAGCAGTGTCTGCACGTCAGCAGAAAAGCCCGCATGTGAAACAAACTATACCGCCTGTGTATCTCAATTTTCACTACATCTAATCCAGTTATTAGTTTTGGGCTTAGGAGCAGTGTCTGCACGTCAGAAGAGTAGCCCCCTGTGAAACTAACTACACCGCCTGTGTATCTCAATTTTCACTGCATCTAATCCTGTTAATAGTTTAGGGCTAGGAGCAGTGTCTGCACGTCAGCAGAACAGCCCATCTGAGAAACAAAATATACCGCCTGTGTATCTCTATTTTTACTGCATCTAATCCAGTTATTAGTTTTGGGCCTTGGAGCAGTGTCTGCACGTCAGCAGAATAGCCTGCCTGTGAAAAAAACTATACCGCCTGTGTATCTCAATTTTCACTGCATCTAATCCAGTTATTAGTTTTGGGCCTAGGAGCAGTGTCTGCACGTCAGCAGAGTAGCCCACCTGTGAAACTTACTACTCCGCCTGTGTATCTCAATTTTCACTGCATCTAATCCAGTTAATAGTTTAGGGCTTAGGAGCAGTGTCTGCACGTCAGCAGAGTAGCCCACATGTGAAACTAACTACACCGCCTGTGTATCTCTATTTTAACTGCATCTAATCCAGTTAATAGTTTAGGGCCTAGGAGCAGTGTCTGAACGTCAGCAGAGTACCCCGTCTGTGAAACAAACTATACCGCCTGTGTATCTCAATTTTCACTGCATCTAATCCAGTTATTAGATTAGGGCCTAGGAGCAGTGTATGCACGTCAGCAGAGTAGCCCGCCTGTGAAACTAACTACACCGCCTCTGTATCTCTATTTTCACTGCATCTAATCCAGTTAATAGTTTAGGGCCTAGGAGCAGTGTCTGCACGTCAGCAGAGTACCCCGCCTGTGAAACAAACTATACAACCTGTGTATCTCAATTTTCACTGCATCTAATCCAGTTATTAGTTTAGGGCCTAGGAGCAGTGTCTGCACATTAGCAGAGTAGCCCGCCTGTGAAACTAACTACACCGCCTGTGTATCTCAATTTTCACTGCATCTAATCCAGTTATTAGTTTTGGGCCTAGGAGCAGTGTCTGCAAGTCAGCAAAATAGCCGGCCTGTGAAACAAACTATACCACCTGTGTATCTCTATTTTCTCTGCATCTAATCCAGTTAATAGTTTAGGGCCTAGGAGCAGTGTCTGCACATTAGCAGAGTAGCCCGCCTGTGAAACTAACTACACCGCCTGTGTATCTCAATTTTCACTGCATCTAATCCAGTAATTAGTTTAGGGCCTAGGAGCAGTGTCTGCACGTCAGCAGAGTAGCCCGCCTGTGAAACTAACTACACCGCCTGTGTATCTCAATTTTCACTGCATCTAATCCAGTTATTAGTTTAGGGCCTAGGAGCACTGCCTGCACATTAGCAGAGTAGCCCGCCTGTGAAACTAACTACACCGCCTGTGTATCTCAATTTTCACTGCATCTAATCCAGTTATTAGTTTTGGGTCTAGGAGCAGTGTCTGCAAGTCAGCAGAATAGCCAGCCTGTGAAACAAACTATACCACCTGTGTATCTCTACTTTCACTGCATCTAATCCAGTTAATAGTTTAGGGCCTAGGAGCAGCGTCTGCACGTCAGCAGAGTAGCCCGCCTGTGAAACTAACTACACCGACTCTGTATCTCTATTTTTACTGCATCTAATCCAGTTATTAGTTTTGGGCCTAGGAGCAGTGTCTGCACGTCAGCAGAACAGCCCGCCTGTGAAACAAACTATACCGCCTGTGTATATCTATTTTTACTGCATCTAATCCAGTTAATAGTTTTGGGCCTAGGAGCAGTGTCTGCATGTCAGCAGAGTAGTCCGCCTGTGAAACGAACTACACCGCCTGTGTATCTCTATTTTTACTGCATCTAATCCAGTTATTATTTTTGGGCCTAGGAGCAGTGTCTGCATGTCAGCAGAATAGCCCGCCTGTGAAACAAACTATACCGCCTGTGTATCTCAATTTTCACTGCATCTAATCCAGTTATTAGTTTTTGGCTAGGAGCAGTGTCTGCACGTCAGCAGAGTAGCCCGCCTGTGAAACTAAGTACACCGACTCTGTATCTCTATTTTTACTGCATCTAATCCAGTTATTAGTTTTGGGCCTAGGAGCAGTGTCTGCACGTCAGCAGACCAGCCCGCCTGTAAATCAAACTATACCGCCTGTGTATCTCTATTTTTACTGCATCTAATCCAGTTATTAGTTTTGGGCCTTGGAGCAGTGTCTGCACGTCAACAGAATAGCCCGCCTGTGAAACAAACTATACCGCCTGTGTATCTCAATTTTCACTGCATCTAATCCAGTTATTAGTTTTGTGCTAGGAGCAGTGTCTGAACGTCAGCAGAGTAGCCCGCCTGTGAAACTAACTACACCGCCTGTGTATTTCTATTTTCACTGCATCTAATCCAGTTAATAGTTTATGGCTTAGGAGCAGTGTCTGCACGTCAGCAGAGTAGCCCACCTGTGAAACTAACTACACCGCCTGTGTATCTGAATTTTCATTGCATCTAATCCAGTTATTAGTTTTGGGCCTAGGAGCAGTGTCTGCACGTCAGCAGAGTAGCCCGCCTGTGAAACTAACTACACCACCTGTGTATCTCTACTTTCACTGCATCTAATCCAGTTAATAGTTTAGGGCCTAGGAGCAGTGTCTGCATGTCAGCAGAGTAGTCCGCCTGTGAAACGAACTACACCGCCTGTGTATCTCTATTTTTACTGCATCTAATCCAGTTATTAGTTTTGGGCCTTGGAGCAGGGTCTGCACGTCAGCGGAATAGCACGCCTGTGAAACAAACTATACCGCCTGTGTATCTCAATTTTCACTGCATCTAATCCATTTATTAGTTTTGGGCTAGGAGCACTGTCTGCACGTCAGCAGAGTAGCCCGCCTGTGAAACTAACTATACCGACTCTGCATCTCTATTTTTACTGCATCTAATCCAGTTATTAGTTTTGGGCCTAGGAGCAGTGTCTGCACATCAGCAGAACAGCCCGCCTGTAAAACAAACTATACCGCCTGTGTATATCTATTTTTACTGCATCTAATCCAGTTAATATTTTGGGGCCTAGTAGCAGTGTCTGCACGTCAGCAGAGTAGCTCGCCTGTGAAACTAACTACACCACCTGTGCATCTCAATTTTCACTGCATCTAATCCAGTTAATAGTTTAGGGCCTAGGAGCAGTGTCTGCACGTCAACAGAGTAGCCCGCCTGTGAAACTAACTACACCACCTGTGTATCTCTACTTTCACTGCATCTAATCCAGTTAATAGTTTAGGGCCTAGGAGCAGTGTCTGCACGTCAGCAGAGTAGCCCGCCTGTGAAACGAACTACACCGCCTGTGTATCTCTATTTTTACTGCATCTAATCCAGTTATTAGTTTTGGGCCTTGGAGCAGTGTCTGCACGTCAACAGAATAGCCCGCCTGTGAAACAAACTATACCGCCTGTGTATCTCAATTTTCACTGCATCTAATCCAATTATTAGTTTTGGGCTAGGAGCAGTGTCTGCACTTCATCAGAGTAGCCCGCCTGTGAAACGAACTACACCGCCTGTGTATCTCTATTTTCACTGCATCTAATCCAGTTAATAGTTTATGGCTTAGGAGCAGTGTCTGCACGTCAGCAGAGTAGCCCACCTGTGAAACTAACTACACCGCCTGTGTATCTCAATTTTCATTGCATCTAATCCAGTTATTAGTTTTGGGCCTAGGAGCAGTGTCTGCACGTCAGCAGAGTAGCCCGCCTGTGAAACTAACTACACCGCCTGTGTATCTCTATTTTCACTGCATCTAATACAGTTAATAGTTTAGGGCCTAGGAGCAGTGTCTGCACGTCAGCAGAGTAGCCCGCCTGTGAAACTAACTACACCGCCTGTGTATCTCTATTTTTACTGCATCTAATCCAGTTATTAGTTTTGGGCCTTGGAGCAGTGTCTGCACGTCAGCAGAATATCCCGCCTGTGAAACAAAATATACCGCCTGTGTATCTCAATTTTCACTGCATCTAATCCAGGTATTAGTTTTGGGCTTAGGAGCAGTGTCTGCACGTCAGCAGACTAGCCCGCCTGTGAAAATAACTACACCGCCTGTGTATCTCTATTTTTACTGCATCTAATCCAGTTAATAGTTTTGGGCCTAGGAGCAGTTTCTGCACATCAGCAGAGTAGCCCGCCTGTGAAACTAACTATACCGCCTGTGTATCTCTATTTTTACTGCATCTAATCCAGTTAATAGTTTTGGGCCTAGTAGCAGTGTCTGCACGTCAGCAGAGTAGCCCGCCTGTGAAACTAACTACACCGCCTGTGCATGTCAATTTTCACTGCATCTAATCCAGTTAATAGTTTAGGGCCTAGGAGCAGCGTCTGCACGTCAGCAGAGTAGCCCACCTGTGAAACTAACTACACCGCTTGTGTATCTCTACTTTCACTGCATCTAATCCAGTTAATAGTTTAGGGCCTAGGAGCAGTGTCTGCACATCAGCAGAGTAGCCCGCCTGTGAAATGAACTACACCGCCTGTGTATCTCTATTTTTGCTGCATCTAATCCAGTTATTAGTTTTGGGCCTTGGAGCAGTGTCTGCACATCAGCAGAATAGCCCGCCTGTGAAACAAACTATACCGCCTGTGTATCTCAATTTTCACTGCATCTAATCCAGTTATTAGTTTTGGGCTAGGAGCAGTGTCTGTACGTCAGCAGAGTAGCCCACCTGTGAAACTAACTACACCGCCTGTGTATCTCAATTTTCACTGCATCTAATCCAGTTAATAGTTTATGACTTAGGAGCAGTGTCTGCACGTCAGCAGAGTAGCCCGCCTGTGAAACTAACTACACCGCCTGTGTATCTCAATTTTCACTGCATCTAATCCAGTTATTAGTTTAGGGCCTAGGAGCACTGCCTGCACATTAGCAGAGTAGCCCGCCTGTGAAACTAACTACACCGCCTGTGTATCTCAATTTTCACTGCATCTAATCCAGTTATTAGTTTTGGGTCTAGGAGCAGTGTCTGCAAGTCAGCAGAATAGCCAGCCTGTGAAACAAACTATACCACCTGTGTATCTCTGTTTTCACTGCATCTAATCCAGTTAATAGTTTAGGGCCTAGGAGCAGTGTCTGCACATCAGCAGAGTAGCCCGCCTGTGAAACTAACTACACCGCCTGTGTATCTCTACTTTCACTGCATCTAATCCAGTTAATAGTTTAGGGCCTAGGAGCAGCGTCTGCACGTCAGCAGAGTAGCCCGCCTGTGAAACTAACTACACCGACTCTGTATCTCTATTTTTACTGCATCTAATCCAGTTATTAGTTTTGGGCCTAGGAGCAGTGTCTGCACGTCAGCAGAACAGCCCGCCTGTGAAACAAACTATACCGCCTGTGTATATCTATTTTTACTGCATCTAATCCAGTTATTAGTTTTGGGCCTAGGAGCAGTGTCTGCAAGTCAGCAGAATAGCCTGCCTGTTAAACAAACTATACCACCTGTGTATCTCTATTTTCACTGCATCTAATCCAGTTAACAGTTTAGGGCCTAGGAGCAGTGTCTGCACGTCAGCAGAGTAGCCCGCCTGTGAAACTAACTACACCGCCTGTGTATCTCTACTTTCACTGCATCTAATCCAGTTAAAAGTTTAGGGCCTAGGAGCAGTGTCTGCACGTCAGCAGAGTCGCCCGCCTGTGAAACTAACTACACCGACTCTGTATCGCTATTTTTACTGCATCTAATCCAGTTATTAGTTTTGGGCCTAGGAGCAGTGTCTGCACGTCAGCAGAACAGCCCGCCTGTGAAACAAACTATACCGCCTGTGTATATCTATTTTTACTGCATCTAATCCAGTTATTAGTTTTGGGCCTTGGAGCAGTGTCTGCACGTCAGCAGAAAAGCCCGCATGTGAAACAAACTATACCGCCTGTGTATCTCAATTTTCACTACATCTAATCCAGTTATTAGTTTTGGGCTTAGGAGCAGTGTCTGCACGTCAGAAGAGTAGCCCCCTGTGAAACTAACTACACCGCCTGTGTATCTCAATTTTCACTGCATCTAATCCTGTTAATAGTTTAGGGCTAGGAGCAGTGTCTGCACGTCAGCAGAACAGCCCATCTGAGAAACAAAATATACCGCCTGTGTATCTCTATTTTTACTGCATCTAATCCAGTTATTAGTTTTGGGCCTTGGAGCAGTGTCTGCACGTCAGCAGAATAGCCTGCCTGTGAAAAAAACTATACCGCCTGTGTATCTCAATTTTCACTGCATCTAATCCAGTTATTAGTTTTGGGCCTAGGAGCAGTGTCTGCACGTCAGCAGAGTAGCCCACCTGTGAAACTTACTACTCCGCCTGTGTATCTCAATTTTCACTGCATCTAATCCAGTTAATAGTTTAGGGCTTAGGAGCAGTGTCTGCACGTCAGCAGAGTAGCCCACATGTGAAACTAACTACACCGCCTGTGTATCTCTATTTTAACTGCATCTAATCCAGTTAATAGTTTAGGGCCTAGGAGCAGTGTCTGAACGTCAGCAGAGTACCCCGTCTGTGAAACAAACTATACCGCCTGTGTATCTCAATTTTCACTGCATCTAATCCAGTTATTAGATTAGGGCCTAGGAGCAGTGTATGCACGTCAGCAGAGTAGCCCGCCTGTGAAACTAACTACACCGCCTCTGTATCTCTATTTTCACTGCATCTAATCCAGTTAATAGTTTAGGGCCTAGGAGCAGTGTCTGCACGTCAGCAGAGTACCCCGCCTGTGAAACAAACTATACAACCTGTGTATCTCAATTTTCACTGCATCTAATCCAGTTATTAGTTTAGGGCCTAGGAGCAGTGTCTGCACATTAGCAGAGTAGCCCGCCTGTGAAACTAACTACACCGCCTGTGTATCTCAATTTTCACTGCATCTAATCCAGTTATTAGTTTTGGGCCTAGGAGCAGTGTCTGCAAGTCAGCAAAATAGCCGGCCTGTGAAACAAACTATACCACCTGTGTATCTCTATTTTCTCTGCATCTAATCCAGTTAATAGTTTAGGGCCTAGGAGCAGTGTCTGCACATTAGCAGAGTAGCCCGCCTGTGAAACTAACTACACCGCCTGTGTATCTCAATTTTCACTGCATCTAATCCAGTAATTAGTTTAGGGCCTAGGAGCAGTGTCTGCACGTCAGCAGAGTAGCCCGCCTGTGAAACTAACTACACCGCCTGTGTATCTCAATTTTCACTGCATCTAATCCAGTTATTAGTTTAGGGCCTAGGAGCACTGCCTGCACATTAGCAGAGTAGCCCGCCTGTGAAACTAACTACACCGCCTGTGTATCTCAATTTTCACTGCATCTAATCCAGTTATTAGTTTTGGGTCTAGGAGCAGTGTCTGCAAGTCAGCAGAATAGCCAGCCTGTGAAACAAACTATACCACCTGTGTATCTCTACTTTCACTGCATCTAATCCAGTTAATAGTTTAGGGCCTAGGAGCAGCGTCTGCACGTCAGCAGAGTAGCCCGCCTGTGAAACTAACTACACCGACTCTGTATCTCTATTTTTACTGCATCTAATCCAGTTATTAGTTTTGGGCCTAGGAGCAGTGTCTGCACGTCAGCAGAACAGCCCGCCTGTGAAACAAACTATACCGCCTGTGTATATCTATTTTTACTGCATCTAATCCAGTTAATAGTTTTGGGCCTAGGAGCAGTGTCTGCATGTCAGCAGAGTAGTCCGCCTGTGAAACGAACTACACCGCCTGTGTATCTCTATTTTTACTGCATCTAATCCAGTTATTATTTTTGGGCCTAGGAGCAGTGTCTGCATGTCAGCAGAATAGCCCGCCTGTGAAACAAACTATACCGCCTGTGTATCTCAATTTTCACTGCATCTAATCCAGTTATTAGTTTTTGGCTAGGAGCAGTGTCTGCACGTCAGCAGAGTAGCCCGCCTGTGAAACTAAGTACACCGACTCTGTATCTCTATTTTTACTGCATCTAATCCAGTTATTAGTTTTGGGCCTAGGAGCAGTGTCTGCACGTCAGCAGACCAGCCCGCCTGTAAATCAAACTATACCGCCTGTGTATCTCTATTTTTACTGCATCTAATCCAGTTATTAGTTTTGGGCCTTGGAGCAGTGTCTGCACGTCAACAGAATAGCCCGCCTGTGAAACAAACTATACCGCCTGTGTATCTCAATTTTCACTGCATCTAATCCAGTTATTAGTTTTGTGCTAGGAGCAGTGTCTGAACGTCAGCAGAGTAGCCCGCCTGTGAAACTAACTACACCGCCTGTGTATTTCTATTTTCACTGCATCTAATCCAGTTAATAGTTTATGGCTTAGGAGCAGTGTCTGCACGTCAGCAGAGTAGCCCACCTGTGAAACTAACTACACCGCCTGTGTATCTGAATTTTCATTGCATCTAATCCAGTTATTAGTTTTGGGCCTAGGAGCAGTGTCTGCACGTCAGCAGAGTAGCCCGCCTGTGAAACTAACTACACCACCTGTGTATCTCTACTTTCACTGCATCTAATCCAGTTAATAGTTTAGGGCCTAGGAGCAGTGTCTGCATGTCAGCAGAGTAGTCCGCCTGTGAAACGAACTACACCGCCTGTGTATCTCTATTTTTACTGCATCTAATCCAGTTATTAGTTTTGGGCCTTGGAGCAGGGTCTGCACGTCAGCGGAATAGCACGCCTGTGAAACAAACTATACCGCCTGTGTATCTCAATTTTCACTGCATCTAATCCATTTATTAGTTTTGGGCTAGGAGCACTGTCTGCACGTCAGCAGAGTAGCCCGCCTGTGAAACTAACTATACCGACTCTGCATCTCTATTTTTACTGCATCTAATCCAGTTATTAGTTTTGGGCCTAGGAGCAGTGTCTGCACATCAGCAGAACAGCCCGCCTGTAAAACAAACTATACCGCCTGTGTATATCTATTTTTACTGCATCTAATCCAGTTAATATTTTGGGGCCTAGTAGCAGTGTCTGCACGTCAGCAGAGTAGCTCGCCTGTGAAACTAACTACACCACCTGTGCATCTCAATTTTCACTGCATCTAATCCAGTTAATAGTTTAGGGCCTAGGAGCAGTGTCTGCACGTCAACAGAGTAGCCCGCCTGTGAAACTAACTACACCACCTGTGTATCTCTACTTTCACTGCATCTAATCCAGTTAATAGTTTAGGGCCTAGGAGCAGTGTCTGCACGTCAGCAGAGTAGCCCGCCTGTGAAACGAACTACACCGCCTGTGTATCTCTATTTTTACTGCATCTAATCCAGTTATTAGTTTTGGGCCTTGGAGCAGTGTCTGCACGTCAACAGAATAGCCCGCCTGTGAAACAAACTATACCGCCTGTGTATCTCAATTTTCACTGCATCTAATCCAATTATTAGTTTTGGGCTAGGAGCAGTGTCTGCACTTCATCAGAGTAGCCCGCCTGTGAAACGAACTACACCGCCTGTGTATCTCTATTTTCACTGCATCTAATCCAGTTAATAGTTTATGGCTTAGGAGCAGTGTCTGCACGTCAGCAGAGTAGCCCACCTGTGAAACTAACTACACCGCCTGTGTATCTCAATTTTCATTGCATCTAATCCAGTTATTAGTTTTGGGCCTAGGAGCAGTGTCTGCACGTCAGCAGAGTAGCCCGCCTGTGAAACTAACTACACCGCCTGTGTATCTCTATTTTCACTGCATCTAATACAGTTAATAGTTTAGGGCCTAGGAGCAGTGTCTGCACGTCAGCAGAGTAGCCCGCCTGTGAAACTAACTACACCGCCTGTGTATCTCTATTTTTACTGCATCTAATCCAGTTATTAGTTTTGGGCCTTGGAGCAGTGTCTGCACGTCAGCAGAATATCCCGCCTGTGAAACAAAATATACCGCCTGTGTATCTCAATTTTCACTGCATCTAATCCAGGTATTAGTTTTGGGCTTAGGAGCAGTGTCTGCACGTCAGCAGACTAGCCCGCCTGTGAAAATAACTACACCGCCTGTGTATCTCTATTTTTACTGCATCTAATCCAGTTAATAGTTTTGGGCCTAGGAGCAGTTTCTGCACATCAGCAGAGTAGCCCGCCTGTGAAACTAACTATACCGCCTGTGTATCTCTATTTTTACTGCATCTAATCCAGTTAATAGTTTTGGGCCTAGTAGCAGTGTCTGCACGTCAGCAGAGTAGCCCGCCTGTGAAACTAACTACACCGCCTGTGCATGTCAATTTTCACTGCATCTAATCCAGTTAATAGTTTAGGGCCTAGGAGCAGCGTCTGCACGTCAGCAGAGTAGCCCACCTGTGAAACTAACTACACCGCTTGTGTATCTCTACTTTCACTGCATCTAATCCAGTTAATAGTTTAGGGCCTAGGAGCAGTGTCTGCACATCAGCAGAGTAGCCCGCCTGTGAAATGAACTACACCGCCTGTGTATCTCTATTTTTGCTGCATCTAATCCAGTTATTAGTTTTGGGCCTTGGAGCAGTGTCTGCACATCAGCAGAATAGCCCGCCTGTGAAACAAACTATACCGCCTGTGTATCTCAATTTTCACTGCATCTAATCCAGTTATTAGTTTTTGGCTAGGAGCAGTGTCTGTACGTCAGCAGAGTAGCCCACCTGTGAAACTAACTACACCGCCTGTGTATCTCAATTTTCACTGCATCTAATCCAGTTAATAGTTTATGACTTAGGAGCAGTGTCTGCACGTCAGCAGAGTAGCCCACCTGTGAAACTAACAACACCGCCTGTGTATCTCAATTTTCACTGCATCTAATCCAGTTATTAGTTTAGGGCCTAGGAGCACTGCCTGCACATTAGCAGAGTAGCCCGCCTGTGAAACTAACTACACCGCCTGTGTATCTCAATTTTCACTGCATCTAATCCAGTTATTAGTTTTGGGTCTAGGAGCAGTGTCTGCAAGTCAGCAGAATAGCCAGCCTGTGAAACAAACTATACCACCTGTGTATCTCTATTTTCACTGCATCTAATCCAGTTAATAGTTTAGGGCCTAGGAGCAGTGTCTGCACATCAGCAGAGTAGCCCGCCTGTGAAACTAACTACACCGCCTGTGTATCTCTACTTTCACTGCATCTAATCCAGTTAATAGTTTAGGGCCTAGGAGCAGCGTCTGCACGTCAGCAGAGTAGCCCGCCTGTGAAACTAACTACACCGACTCTGTATCTCTATTTTTACTGCATCTAATCCAGTTATTAGTTTTGGGCCTAGGAGCAGTGTCTGCACGTCAGCAGAACAGCCCGCCTGTGAAACAAACTATACCGCCTGTGTATATCTATTTTTACTGCATCTAATCCAGTTAATAGTTTTGGGCCTAGGAGCAGTGTCTGCACGTCAGCAGAGTAGCCCGCCTGTGAAACTAACTACACTGCCTGTGTATCTCAATTTTCACTGCATCTAATCCAGTTAATAGTTTAGGGCCTAGGAGCAGTGTCTGCATGTCAGCAGAGTAGTCTGCCTGTGAAACGAACTACACCGCCTGTGTATCTCTATTTTTACTGCATCTAATCCAGTTATTATTTTTGGGCCTAGGAGCAGTGTCTGCATGTCAGCAGAATAGCCCGCCTGTGAAACAAACTATACCGCCTGTGTATCTCAATTTTCACTGCATCTAATCCAGTTATTAGTTTTTGGCTAGGAGCAGTGTCTGCACGTCAGCAGAGTAGCCCGCCTGTGAAACTAACTACACCGACTCTGTATCTCTCTTTTTACTGCATCTAATCCAGTTATTAGTTTTGGGCCTAGGAGCAGTATCTGCACGTCAGCAGAACAGCCCGCCTGTAAAACAAACTATACCGCCTGTGTATATCTATTTTTACTGCATCTAATCCAGTTAATAGTTTGGGGCCTAGTAGCAGTGTCTGCACGTCAGCAGAGTAGCCCGCCTGTGAAACTAACTACACCGACTCTGTATCTCTATTTTTACTGCATCTAATCCAGTTATTAGTTTTGGGCCTAGGAGCAGTGTCTGCACGTCAGCAGAACAGCCCGCCTGTGAAACAAACTATACCGCCTGTGTATCTCAATTTTCACTGCATCTAATCCAGTTATTAGTTTTTGGCTAGGAGCAGTGTCTGCACGTCAGCAGAGTAGCCCGCCTGTGAAACTAACTACACCGACTCTGTATCTCTATTTTTACTGCATCTAATCCAGTTATTAGTTTTGGGCCTAGGAGCAGTGTCTGCACGTCAGCAGACCAGCCCGCCTGTAAAACAAACTATACCGCCTGTGTATCTCTATTTTTACTGCATCTAATCCAGTTATTAGTTTTGGGCCTTGGAGCAGTGTCTGCACGTCAACAGAATAGCCCGCCTGTGAAACAAACTATACCGCCTGTGTATCTCAATTTTCACTGCATCTAATCCAGTTATTAGTTTTGTGCTAGGAGCAGTGTCTGAACGTCAGCAGAGTAGCCCGCCTGTGAAACTAACTTCACCGCCTGTGTATTTCTATTTTCACTGCATCTAATCCAGTTAATAGTTTATGGCTTAGGAGCAGTGTCTGCACGTCAGCAGAGTAGCCCACCTGTGAAACTAAGTACACCGCCTGTGTATCTGAATTTTCATTGCATCTAATCCAGTTATTAGTTTTGGGCCTAGGAGCAGTGTCTGCACGTCAGCAGAGTAGCCCGCCTGTGAAACTAACTACACCCCCTGTGTATCTCAATTTTCACTGCATCTAATCCAGTTAATAGTTTAGGGCCTAGGAGCAGTGTCTGCACGTCAGTAGAGTAGCCCGCCTGTGAAACTAACTACACCACCTGTGTATCTCTACTTTCACTGCATCTAATCCAGTTAATAGTTTAGGGCCTAGGAGCAGTGTCTGCATGTCAGCAGAGTTGTCCGCCTGTGAAACGAACTACACCGCCTGTGTATCTCTATTTTTACTGCATCTAATCCAGTTATTAGTTTTGGGCATAGGAGCAGTGTCTTAACGTTAGCAGAGTAGCCCGCCTGTGAAACTAACTACACCGCCTGTGTATCTCAATTTTCACTGCATCTAATCCAGTTATTAGTTTTGGGCATAGGAGCAGAGTCTGCACGTCAGCAGAGTTGCCCGCCTGTGAAACTAACTACACCGCCTGTGTATATCTATTTTTACTGCATCTAATCCAGTTATTAGTTTTGGGCCTAGGAGCAGTGTCTGCAAGTCAGCAGAATAGCCTGCCTGTTAAACAAACTATACCACCTGTGTATCTCTATTTTCACTGTATCTAATCCAGTTAATAGTTTAGGGCCTAGGAGCAGTGTCTGCACGTCAGCAGAGTAGCCCGCCTGTGAAACTAACTACACCGCCTGTGTATCTCTACTTTCACTGCATCTAATCCAGTTAAAAGTTTAGGGCCTAGGAGCAGTGTCTGCACGTCAGCAGAGTCGCCCGCCTGTGAAACTAAGTACACCGACTCTGTATCGCTATTTTTACTGCATCTAATCCAGTTATTAGTTTTGGGCCTAGGAGCAGTGTCTGCACGTCAGCAGAACAGCCCGCCTGTGAAACAAACTATACCGCCTGTGTATATCTATTTTTACTGCATCTAATCCAGTTATTAGTTTTGGGCCTTGGAGCAGTGTCTGCACGCCAGCAGAAAAGCCCGCATGTGAAACAAACTATACCGCCTGTGTATCTCAATTTTCACTACATCTAATCCAGTTATTAGTTTTGGGCTTAGGAGCAGTGTCTGCACGTCAGCAGAGTAGCCCCCTGTGAAACTAACTACACCGCCTGTGTATCTCAATTTTCACTGCATCTAATCCTGTTAATAGTTTAGGGCTTAGGAGCAGTGTCTGCACGTCAGCAGAACAGCCCACCTGAGAAACAAAATATACCGCCTGTGTATCTCTATTTTTACTGCATCTAATCCAGTTATTAGTTTTGGGCCTTGGAGCAGTGTCTGCACGTCAGCAGAATAGCCTGCCTGTGAAAAAAACTATACCGCCTGTGTATCTCAATTTTCACTGCATCTAATCCAGTTATTAGTTTTGGGCCTAGGAGCAGTGTCTGCACGTCAGCAGAGTAGCCCACCTGTGAAACTAACTACTCCGCCTGTGTATCTCAATTTTCACTGCATCTAATCCAGTTAATAGTTTAGGGCCTAGGAGCAGTGTCTGAACGTCAGCAGAGTACCCCGTCTGTGAAACAAACTATACCGCCTGTGTATCTCAATTTTCACTGCATCTAATCCAGTTATTAGATTAGGGCCTAGGAGCAGTGTATGCACGTCAGCAGAGTAGCCCGCCTGTGAAACTAACTACACCGCCTCTGTATCTCTATTTTCACTGCATCTAATCCAGTTAATAGTTTAGGGCCTAGGAGCAGTGTCTGCACGTCAGCAGAGTACCCCGCCTGTGAAACAAACTATACAACCTGTGTATCTCAATTTTCACTGCATCTAATCCAGTTATTAGTTTAGGGCCTAGGAGCAGTGTCTGCACATTAGCAGAGTAGCCCGCCTGTGAAACTAACTACACCGCCTGTGTATCTCAATTTTCACTGCATCTAATCCAGTTATTAGTTTTGGGCCTAGGAGCAGTGTCTGCAAGTCAGCAAAATAGCCGGCCTGTGAAACAAACTATACCACCTGTGTATCTCTATTTTCTCTGCATCTAATCCAGTTAATAGTTTAGGGCCTAGGAGCAGTGTCTGCACATTAGCAGAGTAGCCCGCCTGTGAAACTAACTACACCGCCTGTGTATCTCAATTTTCACTGCATCTAATCCAGTAATTAGTTTAGGGCCTAGGAGCAGTGTCTGCACGTCAGCAGAGTAGCCCGCCTGTGAAACTAACTACACCGCCTGTGTATCTCAATTTTCACTGCATCTAATCCAGTTATTAGTTTAGGGCCTAGGAGCACTGCCTGCACATTAGCAGAGTAGCCCGCCTATGAAACTAACTACACCGCCTGTGTATCTCAATTTTCACTGCATCTAATCCAGTTATTAGTTTTGGGTCTAGGAGCAGTGTCTGCAAGTCAGCAGAATAGCCAGCCTGTGAAACAAACTATACCACCTGTGTATCTCTATTTTCACTGCATCTAATCCAGTTAATAGTTTAGGGCCTAGGAGCAGTGTCTGCACATCAGCAGAGTAGCCCGCCTGTGAAACTAACTACACCGCCTGTGTATCTCTACTTTCACTGCATCTAATCCAGTTAATAGTTTAGGGCCTAGGAGCAGCGTCTGCACGTCAGCAGAGTAGCCCGCCTGTGAAACTAACTACACCGACTCTGTATCTCTATTTTTACTGCATCTAATCCAGTTATTAGTTTTGGGCCTAGGAGCAGTGTCTGCACGTCAGCAGAACAGCCCGCCTGTGAAACAAACTATACCGCCTGTGTATATCTATTTTTACTGCATCTAATCCAGTTAATAGTTTTGGGCCTAGGAGCAGTGTCTGCATGTCAGCAGAGTAGTCCGCCTGTGAAACGAACTACACCGCCTGTGTATCTCTATTTTTACTGCATCTAATCCAGTTATTAGTTTTGGGCCTAGGAGCAGTGTCTGCACGTCAGCAGAACAGCCCGCCTGTGAAACAAACTATACCGCCTGTGTATCTCAATTTTCACTGCATCTAATCCAGTTATTAGTTTTTGGCTAGGAGCAGTGTCTGCACGTCAGCAGAGTAGCCCGCCTGTGAAACTAACTACACCGACTCTGTATCTCTATTTTTACTGCATCTAATCCAGTTATTAGTTTTGGGCCTAGGAGCAGTGTCTGCACGTCAGCAGACCAGCCCGCCTGTGAAACTAACTACACCGACTCTGTATCTCTATTTTTACTGCATCTAATCCAGTTATTAGTTTTGGGCCTAGGAGCAGTGTCTGCACGTCAGCAGACCAGCCCGCCTGTAAAACAAACTATACCGCCTGTGTATCTCTATTTTTACTGCATCTAATCCAGTTATTAGTTTTGGGCCTTGGAGCAGTGTCTGCACGTCAACAGAATAGCCCGCCTGTGAAACAAACTATACCGCCTGTGTATCTCAATTTTCACTGCATCTAATCCAGTTATTAGTTTTGTGCTAGGAGCAGTGTCTGAACGTCAGCAGAGTAGCCCGCCTGTGAAACTAACTACACCGCCTGTGTATTTCTATTTTCACTGCATCTAATCCAGTTAATAGTTTATGGCTTAGGAGCAGTGTCTGCACGTCAGCAGAGTAGCCCACCTGTGAAACTAACTACACCGCCTGTGTATCTGAATTTTCATTGCATCTAATCCAGTTATTAGTTTTGGGCCTAGGAGCAGTGTCTGCACGTCAGCAGAGTAGCCCGCCTGTGAAACTAACTACACCCCCTGTGTATCTCAATTTTCACTGCATCTAATCCAGTTAATAGTTTAGGGCCTAGGAGCAGTGTCTGCACGTCAGCAGAGTAGCCCGCCTGTGAAACTAACTACACCACCTGTGTATCTCTACTTTCACTGCATCTAATCCAGTTAATAGTTTAGGGCCTAGGAGCAGTGTCTGCATGTCAGCAGAGTAGTCCGCCTGTGAAACGAACTACACCGCCTGTGTATCTCTATTTTTACTGCATCTAATCCAGTTATTAGTTTTGGGCCTTGGAGCAGGGTCTGCACGTCAGCGGAATAGCCCGCCTGTGAAACAAACTATACCGCCTGTGTATCTCAATTTTCACTGCATCTAATCCATTTATTAGTTTTGGGCTAGGAGCACTGTCTGCACGTCAGCAGAGTAGCCCGCCTGTGAAACTAACTATACCGACTCTGCATCTCTATTTTTACTGCATCTAATCCAGTTATTAGTTTTGGGCCTAGGAGCAGTGTCTGCACGTCAGCAGAACAGCCCGCCTGTAAAACAAACTATACCGCCTGTGTATATCTATTTTTACTGCATCTAATCCAGTTAATATTTTGGGGCCTAGTAGCAGTGTCTGCACGTCAGCAGAGTAGCTCGCCTGTGAAACTAACTACACCACCAGTGCATCTCAATTTTCACTGCATCTAATCCAGTTAATAGTTTAGGGCCTAGGAGCAGTGTCTGCACGTCAACAGAGTAGCCCGCCTGTGAAACTAACTACACCACCTGTGTATCTCTACTTTCACTGCATCTAATCCAGTTAATAGTTTAGGGCCTAGGAGCAGTGTCTGCACGTCAGCAGAGTAGCCCGCCTGTGAAACGAACTACACCGCCTGTGTATCTCTATTTTTACTGCATCTAATCCAGTTATTATTTTTGGGCCTTGGAGCAGTGTCTGCACGTCAACAGAATAGCCCGCCTGTGAAACAAACTATACCGCCTGTGTATCTCAATTTTCACTGCATCTAATCCAATTATTAGTTTTGGGCTAGGAGCAGTGTCTGCACTTCATCAGAGTAGCCCGCCTGTGAAACGAACTACACCGCCTGTGTATCTCTATTTTCACTGCATCTAATCCAGTTAATAGTTTATGGCTTAGGAGCAGTGTCTGCACGTCAGCAGAGTAGCCCACCTGTGAAACTAACTACACCGCCTGTGTATCTCAATTTTCATTGCATCTAATCCAGTTATTAGTTTTGGGCCTAGGAGCAGTGTCTGCACGTCAGCAGAGTAGCCCGCCTGTGAAACTAACTACACCGCCTGTGTATCTCTATTTTCACTGCATCTAATACAGTTAATAGTTTAGGGCCTAGGAGCAGTGTCTGCACGTCAGCAGAGTAGCCCGCCTGTGAAACTAACTACACCGCCTGTGTATCTCTATTTTTACTGCATCTAATCCAGTTGTTAGTTTTGGGCCTTGGAGCAGTGTCTGCACGTCAGCAGAATATCCCGCCTGTGAAACAAAATATACCGCCTGTGTATCTCAATTTTCACTGCATCTAATCCAGGTATTAGTTTTGGGCTTAGGAGCAGTGTCTGCACGTCAGCAGACTAGCCCGCCTGTGAAAATAACTACACCGCCTGTGTATCTCTATTTTTACTGCATCTAATCCAGTTAATAGTTTTGGGCCTAGGAGCAGTTTCTGCACATCAGCAGAGTAGCCCGCCTGTGAAACTAACTATACCGCCTGTGTATCTCTATTTTTACTGCATCTAATCCAGTTAATAGTTTTGGGCCTAGTAGCAGTGTCTGCACGTCAGCAGAGTAGCCCGCCTGTGAAACTAACTACACCGCCTGTGCATGTCAATTTTCACTGCATCTAATCCAGTTAATAGTTTAGGGCCTAGGAGCAGCGTCTGCACATCAGCAGAGTAGCCCACCTGTGAAACTAACTACACCGCTTGTGTATCTCTACTTTCACTGCATCTAATCCAGTTAATAGTTTAGGGCCTAGGAGCAGTGTCTGCACATCAGCAGAGTAGCCCGCCTGTGAAATGAACTACACCGCCTGTGTATCTCTATTTTTGCTGCATCTAATCCAGTTATTAGTTTTGGGCCTTGGAGCAGTGTCTGCACATCAGCAGAATAGCCCGCCTGTGAAACAAACTATACCGCCTGTGTATCTCAATTTTCACTGCATCTAATCCAGTTATTAGTTTTGGGCTAGGAGCAGTGTCGTACGTCAGCAGAGTAGCCCACCTGTGAAACTAACTACACCGCCTGTGTATCTCAATTTTCACTGCATCTAATCCAGTTAATAGTTTATGACTTAGGAGCAGTGTCTGCACGTCAGCAGAGTAGCCCACCTGTGAAACTAACTACACCGCCTGTGTATCTCAATTTTCACTGCATCTAATCCAGTTATTAGTTTAGGGCCTAGGAGCACTGCCTGCACATTAGCAGAGTAGCCCGCCTGTGAAACTAACTACACCGCCTGTGTATCTCAATTTTCACTGCATCTAATCCAGTTATTAGTTTTGGGCCTAGTAGCAGTGTCTGCACGTCAGCAGAGTAGCCCGCCTGTGAAACTAACTACACCGCCTGTGCATGTCAATTTTCTCTGCATCTAATCCAGTTAATAGTTTAGGGCCTAGGAGCAGCGTCTGCACATCAGCAGAGTAGCCCACCTGTGAAACTAACTACACCGCTTGTGTATCTCTACTTTCACTGCATCTAATCCAGTTAATAGTTTAGGGCCTAGGAGCAGTGTCTGCACATCAGCAGAGTAGCCCGCCTGTGAAATGAACTACACCGCCTGTGTATCTCTATTTTTGCTGCATCTAATCCAGTTATTAGTTTTGGGCCTTGGAGCAGTGTCTGCACATCAGCAGAATAGCCCGCCTGTGAAACAAACTATACCGCCTGTGTATCTCAATTTTCACTGCATCTAATCCAGTTATTAGTTTTGGGCTAGGAGCAGTGTCTGTACGTCAGCAGAGTAGCCCACCTGTGAAACTAACTACACCGCCTGTGTATCTCAATTTTCACTGCATCTAATCCAGTTAATAGTTTATGACTTAGGAGCAGTGTCTGCACGTCAGCAGAGTAGCCCACCTGTGAAACTAACTACACCGCCTGTGTATCTCAATTTTCACTGCATCTAATCCAGTTATTAGTTTAGGGCCTAGGAGCACTGCCTGCACATTAGCAGAGTAGCCCGCCTGTGAAACTAACTACACCGCCTGTGTATCTCAATTTTCACTGCATCTAATCCAGTTATTAGTTTTGGGTCTAGGAGCAGTGTCTGCAAGTCAGCAGAATAGCCAGCCTGTGAAACAAACTATACCACCTGTGTATCTCTATTTTCACTGCATCTAATCCAGTTAATAGTTTAGGGCCTAGGAGCAGTGTCTGCACATCAGCAGAGTAGCCCGCCTGTGAAACTAACTACACCGCCTGTGTATCTCTACTTTCACTGCATCTAATCCAGTTAATAGTTTAGGGCCTAGGAGCAGCGTCTGCACGTCAGCAGAGTAGCCCGCCTGTGAAACTAACTACACCGACTCTGTATCTCTATTTTTACTGCATCTAATCCAGTTATTAGTTTTGGGCCTAGGAGCAGTGTCTGCACGTCAGCAGAACAGCCCGCCTGTGAAACAAACTATACCGCCTGTGTATATCTATTTTTACTGCATCTAATCCAGTTAATAGTTTTGGGCCTAGGAGCAGTGTCTGCACGTCAGCAGAGTAGCCCGCCTGTGAAACTAACTACACCGCCTGTGTATCTCAATTTTCACTGCATCTAATCCAGTTAATAGTTTAGGGCCTAGGAGCAGTGTCTGCATGTCAGCAGAGTAGTCCGCCTGTGAAACGAACTACACCGCCTGTGTATCTCTATTTTTACTGCATCTAATCCAGTTATTATTTTTGGGCCTAGGAGCAGTGTCTGCATGTCAGCAGAATAGCCCGCCTGTGAAACAAACTATACCGCCTGTGTATCTCAATTTTCACTGCATCTAATCCAGTTATTAGTTTTTGGCTAGGAGCAGTGTCTGCACGTCAGCAGAGTAGCCCGCCTGTGAAACTAACTACACCGACTCTGTATCTCTATTTTTACTGCATCTAATCCAGTTATTAGTTTTGGGCCTAGGAGCAGTGTCTGCACGTCAGCAGAACAGCCCGCCTGTAAAACAAACTATACCGCCTGTGTATATCTATTTTTACTGCATCTAATCCAGTTAATAGTTTGGGGCCTAGTAGCAGTGTCTGCACGTCAGCAGAGTAGCCCGCCTGTGAAACTAACTACACCGACTCTGTATCTCTATTTTTACTGCATCTAATCCAGTTATTAGTTTTGGGCCTAGGAGCAGTGTCTGCACGTCAGCAGAACAGCCCGCCTGTGAAACAAACTATACCGCCTGTGTATCTCAATTTTCACTGCATCTAATCCAGTTATTAGTTTTTGGCTAGGAGCAGTGTCTGCACGTCAGCAGAGTAGCCCGCCTGTGAAACTAACTACACCGACTCTGTATCTCTATTTTTACTGCATCTAATCCAGTTATTAGTTTTGGGCCTAGGAGCAGTGTCTGCACGTCAGCAGACCAGCCCGCCTGTAAAACAAACTATACCGCCTGTGTATCTCTATTTTTACTGCATCTAATCCAGTTATTAGTTTTGGGCCTTGGAGCAGTGTCTGCACGTCAACAGAATAGCCCGCCTGTGAAACAAACTATACCGCCTGTGTATCTCAATTTTCACTGCATCTAATCCAGTTATTAGTTTTGTGCTAGGAGCAGTGTCTGAACGTCAGCAGAGTAGCCCGCCTGTGAAACTAACTACACCGCCTGTGTATTTCTATTTTCACTGCATCTAATCCAGTTAATAGTTTATGGCTTAGGAGCAGTGTCTGCACGTCAGCAGAGTAGCCCACCTGTGAAACTAACTACACCGCCTGTGTATCTGAATTTTCATTGCATCTAATCCAGTTATTAGTTTTGGGCCTAGGAGCAGTGTCTGCACGTCAGCAGAGTAGCCCGCCTGTGAAACTAACTACACCCCCTGTGTATCTCAATTTTCACTGCATCTAATCCAGTTAATAGTTTAGGGCCTAGGAGCAGTGTCTGCACGTCAGCAGAGTAGCCCGCCTGTGAAACTAACTACACCACCTGTGTATCTCTACTTTCACTGCATCTAATCCAGTTAATAGTTTAGGGCCTAGGAGCAGTGTCTGCATGTCAGCAGAGTAGTCCGCCTGTGAAACGAACTACACCGCCTGTGTATCTCTATTTTTACTGCATCTAATCCAGTTATTAGTTTTGGGCCTTGGAGCAGGGTCTGCACGTCAGCGGAATAGCCCGCCTGTGAAACAAACTATACCGCCTGTGTATCTCAATTTTCACTGCATCTAATCCATTTATTAGTTTTGGGCTAGGAGCACTGTCTGCACGTCAGCAGAGTAGCCCGCCTGTGAAACTAACTATACCGACTCTGCATCTCTATTTTTACTGCATCTAATCCAGTTATTAGTTTTGGGCCTAGGAGCAGTGTCTGCACGTCAGCAGAGTAGCCCGCCTGTGAAACTAACTACACCGCCTGTGCATGTCAATTTTCACTGCATCTAATCCAGTTAATAGTTTAGGGCCTAGGAGCAGCGTCTGCACATCAGCAGAGTAGCCCACCTGTGAAACTAACTACACCGCTTGTGTATCTCTACTTTCACTGCATCTAATCCAGTTAATAGTTTAGGGCCTAGGAGCAGTGTCTGCACATCAGCAGAGTAGCCCGCCTGTGAAATGAACTACACCGCCTGTGTATCTCTATTTTTGCTGCATCTAATCCAGTTATTAGTTTTGGGCCTTGGAGCAGTGTCTGCACATCAGCAGAATAGCCCGCCTGTGAAACAAACTATACCGCCTGTGTATCTCAATTTTCACTGCATCTAATCCAGTTATTAGTTTTGGGCTAGGAGCAGTGTCTGTACGTCAGCAGAGTAGCCCACCTGTGAAACTAACTACACCGCCTGTGTATCTCAATTTTCACTGCATCTAATCCAGTTAATAGTTTATGACTTAGGAGCAGTGTCTGCACGTCAGCAGAGTAGCCCACCTGTGAAACTAACTACACCGCCTGTGTATCTCAATTTTCACTGCATCTAATCCAGTTATTAGTTTAGGGCCTAGGAGCACTGCCTGCACATTAGCAGAGTAGCCCGCCTGTGAAACTAACTACACCGCCTGTGTATCTCAATTTTCACTGCATCTAATCCAGTTATTAGTTTTGGGTCTAGGAGCAGTGTCTGCAAGTCAGCAGAATAGCCAGCCTGTGAAACAAACTATACCACCTGTGTATCTCTATTTTCACTGCATCTAATCCAGTTAATAGTTTAGGGCCTAGGAGCAGTGTCTGCACATCAGCAGAGTAGCCCGCCTGTGAAACTAACTACACCGCCTGTGTATCTCTACTTTCACTGCATCTAATCCAGTTAATAGTTTAGGGCCTAGGAGCAGCGTCTGCACGTCAGCAGAGTAGCCCGCCTGTGAAACTAACTACACCGACTCTGTATCTCTATTTTTACTGCATCTAATCCAGTTATTAGTTTTGGGCCTAGGAGCAGTGTCTGCACGTCAGCAGAACAGCCCGCCTGTGAAACAAACTATACCGCCTGTGTATATCTATTTTTACTGCATCTAATCCAGTTAATAGTTTTGGGCCTAGGAGCAGTGTCTGCATGTCAGCAGAGTAGTCCGCCTGTGAAACGAACTACACCGCCTGTGTATCTCTATTTTTACTGCATCTAATCCAGTTATTATTTTTGGGCCTAGGAGCAGTGTCTGCATGTCAGCAGAATAGCCCGCCTGTGAAACAAACTATACCGCCTGTGTATCTCAATTTTCACTGCATCTAATCCAGTTATTAGTTTTTGGCTAGGAGCAGTGTCTGCACGTCAGCAGAGTAGCCCGCCTGTGACACTAACTACACCGACTCTGTATCTCTATTTTTACTGCATCTAATCCAGTTATTAGTTTTGGGCCTAGGAGCAGTGTCTGCACGTCAGCAGAACAGCCCGCCTGTAAAACAAACTATACCGCCTGTGTATATCTATTTTTACTGCATCTAATCCAGTTAATAGTTTGGGGCCTAGTAGCAGTGTCTGCACGTCAGCAGAGTAGCCCGCCTGTGAAACTAACTACACCGACTCTGTATCTCTATTTTTACTGCATCTAATCCAGTTATTAGTTTTGGGCCTAGGAGCAGTGTCTGCACGTCAGCAGAACAGCCCGCCTGTGAAACAAACTATACCGCCTGTGTATCTCAATTTTCACTGCATCTAATCCAGTTATTAGTTTTTGGCTAGGAGCAGTGTCTGCACGTCAGCAGAGTAGCCCGCCTGTGAAACTAACTACACCGACTCTGTATCTCTATTTTTACTGCATCTAATCCAGTTATTAGTTTTGGGCCTAGGAGCAGTGTCTGCACGTCAGCAGACCAGCCCGCCTGTAAAACAAACTATACCGCCTGTGTATCTCTATTTTTACTGCATCTAATCCAGTTATTAGTTTTGGGCCTTGGAGCAGTGTCTGCACGTCAACAGAATAGCCCGCCTGTGAAACAAACTATACCGCCTGTGTATCTCAATTTTCACTGCATCTAATCCAGTTATTAGTTTTGTGCTAGGAGCAGTGTCTGAACGTCAGCAGAGTAGCCCGCCTGTGAAACTAACTACACCGCCTGTGTATTTCTATTTTCACTGCATCTAATCCAGTTAATAGTTTATGGCTTAGGAGCAGTGTCTGCACGTCAGCAGAGTAGCCCACCTGTGAAACTAACTACACCGCCTGTGTATCTGAATTTTCATTGCATCTAATCCAGTTATTAGTTTTGGGCCTAGGAGCAGTGTCTGCACGTCAGCAGAGTAGCCCGCCTGTGAAACTAACTACACCCCCTGTGTATCTCAATTTTCACTGCATCTAATCCAGTTAATAGTTTAGGGCCTAGGAGCAGTGTCTGCACGTCAGCAGTGTAGCCCGCCTGTGAAACTAACTACACCACCTGTGTATCTCTACTTTCACTGCATCTAATCCAGTTAATAGTTTAGGGCCTAGGAGCAGTGTCTGCATGTCAGCAGAGTAGTCCGCCTGTGAAACGAACTACACCGCCTGTGTATCTCTATTTTTACTGCATCTAATCCAGTTATTAGTTTTGGGCCTTGGAGCAGGGTCTGCACGTCAGCGGAATAGCCCGCCTGTGAAACAAACTATACCGCCTGTGTATCTCAATTTTCACTGCATCTAATCCATTTATTAGTTTTGGGCTAGGAGCACTGTCTGCACGTCAGCAGAGTAGCCCGCCTGTGAAACTAACTATACCGACTCTGCATCTCTATTTTTACTGCATCTAATCCAGTTATTAGTTTTGGGCCTAGGAGCAGTGTCTGCACGTCAGCAGAACAGCCCGCCTGTAAAACAAACTATACCGCCTGTGTATATCTATTTTTACTGCATCTAATCCAGTTAATATTTTGGGGCCTAGTAGCAGTGTCTGCACGTCAGCAGAGTAGCTCGCCTGTGAAACTAACTACACCACCTGTGCATCTCAATTTTCACTGCATCTAATCCAGTTAATAGTTTAGGGCCTAGGAGCAGTGTCTGCACGTCAACAGAGTAGCCCGCCTGTGAAACTAACTACACCACCTGTGTATCTCTACTTTCACTGCATCTAATCCAGTTAATAGTTTAGGGCCTAGGAGCAGTGTCTGCACGTCAGCAGAGTAGCCCGCTTGTGAAACGAACTACACCGCCTGTGTATCTCTATTTTCACTGCATCTAATCCAGTTAATAGTTTATGGCTTAGGAGCAGTGTCTGCACGTCAGCAGAGTAGCCCACCTGTGAAACTAACTACACCGCCTGTGTATCTCAATTTTCATTGCATCTAATCCAGTTATTAGTTTTGGGCCTAGGAGCAGTGTCTGCACGTCAGCAGAGTAGCCCGCCTGTGAAACTAACTACACCGCCTGTGTATCTCTATTTTCACTGCATCTAATACAGTTAATAGTTTAGGGCCTAGGAGCAGTGTCTGCACGTCAGCAGAGTAGCCCGCCTGTGAAACTAACTACACCGCCTGTGTATCTCTATTTTTACTGCATCTAATCCAGTTATTAGTTTTGGGCCTTGGAGCAGTGTCTGCACGTCAGCAGAATATCCCGCCTGTGAAACAAAATATGCCGCCTGTGTATCTCAATTTTCACTGCATCTAATCCAGGTATTAGTTTTGGGCTTAGGAGCAGTGTCTGCACGTCAGCAGAGTAGCCCGCCTGTGAAAATAACTACACCGCCTGTGTATCTCTATTTTTACTGCATCTAATCCAGTTAATAGTTTTGGGCCTAGGAGCAGTTTCTGCACATCAGCAGAGTAGCCCGCCTGTGAAACTAACTATACCGCCTGTGTATCTCTATTTTTACTGCATCTAATCCAGTTAATAGTTTTGGGCCTAGTAGCAGTGTCTGCACGTCAGCAGAGTAGCCCGCCTGTGAAACTAACTACACCGCCTGTGCATGTCAATTTTCAGTGCATCTAATCCAGTTAATAGTTTAGGGCCTAGGAGCAGCGTCTGCACGTCAGCAGAGTAGCCCACCTGTGAAACTAACTACACCGCCTGTGTATCTCTACTTTCACTGCATCTAATCCAGTTAATAGTTTAGGGCCTAGGAGCAGTGTCTGCACATCAGCAGAGTAGCCCGCCTGTGAAATGAACTACACCGCCTGTGTATCTCTATTTTTGCTGCATCTAATCCAGTTATTAGTTTTGGGCCTTGGAGCAGTGTCTGCACATCAGCAGAATAGCCCACCTGTGAAACAAACTATACCGCCTGTTTATCTCAATTTTCACTGCATCTAATCCAGTTATTAGTTTTGGGCTAGGAGCAGTGTCTGTACGTCAGCAGAGTAGCCCACCTGTGAAACTAACTACACCGCCTGTGTATCTCAATTTTCACTGCATCTAATCCAGTTAATAGTTTATGACTTAGGAGCAGTGTCTGCACGTCAGCAGAGTAGCCCACCTGTGAAACTAACTACACCGTCTGTGTATCTCAATTTTCATTGCATCTAATCCAGTTATTAATTTTGGGCCTAGGAGCAGTGTCTGCACGTCAGCAGTGTAGCCCGCCAGTGAAACTAACTACACCGCCTGTGTATCTCAATTTTCACTGCATCTAATCCAGTTAATAGTTTAGGGCCTAGGAGCAGTGTCTGCACGTCAGCAGAGTTGCCCGCCTGTGAAACTAACTACACCGACTCTGTATCGCTATTTTTACTGAATCTAATCCAGTTATTAGTTTTGGGCCTAGGAGCAGTGTCTGCACGTCAGCAGAACAGCCCGCCTGTGAAACAAACTATACCGCCTGTGTATATCTATTTTTACTGCATCTAATCCAGTTATTAGTTTTGGGCCTTGGAGCAGTGTCTGCACGTCAGCAGAATAGCCCGCCTGTGAAACAAACTATACCGCCTGTGTATCTCAATTTTCACTGCATCTAATCCAGTATTAGTTTTGGGCCTAGGAGCAGTGTCTGCACGTCAGCAGAGTAGCCCGCCTGTGAAAATAACTACACCGCCTGTGTATCTCTATTTTTACTGCATCTAATCCAGGTAATAGTTTTGGGCCTAGGAGCAGTGTCTGCACATCAGCAGAGTAGCCCGCCTGTGAAACTAACTATACCGCCTGTGTATCTCTATTTTTACTGCATCTAATCCAGTTAATAGTTTTGGGCCTAGTAGCAGTGTCTGCACGTCAGCAGAGTAGCCCGCCTGTGAAACTAACTACACCGCCTGTGCATCTCAATTTTCACTGCATCTAATCCAGTTAATAGTTTATGGCTTAGGAGCAGTGTCTGCAAGTCAGCAGAGTAGCCCACCTGTGATACTAACTACACCGCCTGTGTATCTCAATTTTCATTGTATCTAATCCAGTTATTAGTTTTGGGCCTAGGAGCAGTGTCTGCACGTCAGCAGAGTAGCCCGCCAGTGAAACTAACTACACCGCCTGTGTATCTCAATTTTCACTGCATCTAATCCAGTTAATAGTTTAGGGCCTAGGAGCAGTGTCTGCACGTCAGCAGAGTAGCCCGCCTGTGAAACTAACTACACCGCCTGTGTATCTCTATTTTTACTGCATCTAATCCAGTTATTAGTTTTGGGCCTTGGAGCAGTGTCTGCACGTCAGCAGAATAGCCCGCCTGTGAAACAAACTATACCGCCTGTGTATCTCAATTTTCACTGCATCTAATCCAGGTATTAGTTTTGGGCCTAGGAGCAGTGTCTGCACGTCAGCAGAGTAGCCCGCCTGTGAAAATAACTACACCACCTGTGTATCTCTATTTTTACTGCATCTAATCCAGTTATTGGTTTTGGGCCTTGGAGCAGTGTCTGCACGTCAGCAGAATAGCCCGCCTGTGAAACAAACTATACCGCCTGTGTATCTCAATTTTCACTGCATCTAATCCAGGTATTAGTTTTGGGCCTAGGAGCAGTGTCTGCACGTCAGCAGAGTAGCCCGCCTGTGAAAATAACTACACCACCTGTGTATCTCTATTTTTACTGCATCTAATTCAGTTAATAGTTTTGGGCCTAGGAGCAGTGTCTGCACATCAGCAGAGTAGCCCGCCTGTGAAACTAACTATACCGCCTGTGTATCTCTATTTTTACTGCATCTAATCCAGTTGATAGTTTTGGCCCTAGGAGCAGTGTCTGCACGTCAGCAGAGTAGCCCGCCTGTGAAACAAACTATACCGCCTGTGTATCTCAATTTTCACTGCTTCTAATCCAGTTAATAGTTTTGGGCCTAGTACCACAGTTTGGCCACTCAGTTCTGCTCAGTTTTCATCCATTGGTTGTTGTGCCAACAACTACAGATTCAGGGTTTCCAATTAGTTATGCACTAAAATGAGTGGCAAAAGGCCTGCTGCTGGTGGAAAGACGAATAGGCGTGTTGGAAAGGGAAAAAAACTTGTGTCCATGGGGTAGGTGGTAAAGCAACAGTAACATCTGCAGAAGAAAGACTATCTTCCAGCCAAAGTAAGATGTCTACTTCTTTTCGTGGACAATCTCATATGATCCCTTTCTTACGACAACCGCTACAAGCATCGCCAAAAATTCCAGATGAGGCACAAAAACAGCAGGTGCTTGAACGGATATCAAGTGCTCGTTCATGTGGGTTCTCCTCCATGTCAACTTCAACATCACAACTACTTCAGTCCTCAGAGTTGTCACCCCAATCGCACTTTCTTCCTCACAGCTCCCAAGTCTCCAGCTGCCCATCTGAGCATGGGGTAACACACATGGTTGAGTCTGTAGAGCTGTTTACGCATACTATAGCCTGGGAATCAGAGGTCTGGTCCAGAGCTTCTGTGAATCCAGATAAGGAAATGATCTGCACTGATGCCCAGAATCTTTGTGAGTCAGATCCAGGCCTAGATGAAGAAGGTTCTGAGCATAATGTAGACCCTCGTTCCCAAACTGTAACTCCTGTTGGTGGAGACAATGAGGAAGATGATGATGAGACTAAGAAACCTGATTGGAACGAATACTTGACTTTTCGGTTGGGGCAGGAAGAGGTTGGCTCTGAGGACGACGGGTATGAGAACACACATGATGATGATGACGAGGTTGTAGACCCCACTTATTGTCAACCCCCAGTCCGCCAGTCCATGAGGTCAGCAGAGGAGGTGGAGGAGGATGCTAGAGATGAGTCTGAAGATGAGGTAACAGTGCGCCTTCCTGGACAGAGACGGAGTACTGGAAGCACGTCAACAACTGCATCCTCAACCCCAACTGTGCCTCAGACCAGAAGTTGTGGTGGCTCTTCAGGTCGCACGGGCTCTAAAGCCTTGCATAGCCTGGGCATTTTTTGACATCACAAAGGATGACCCAACTCATGTTGTCTGTAAGATTTGTCAACAAAATCTCAGTAGAGGCCAAAAAATCACCAGCTTAAGTACTTCATGCATGAACCGTCACATGGATATGAGGCATAAGTTGCAGTGGGAAGCTCACTGTGCTACAATGCGGCCTAATGGGCTGGGTCAACCACCATCTGCACCATCAAGTGCATCCGCGTCCTCTTCATCCTCTGTGACTGTGGGGACAGCAGTCGCACATGGTTTTGGATACAGACCTTCCACCTCTTTACCCGCAACAGCCAGTGTGATTGGCAGGTCGTCAGGACATTTGCAAGTGGAAACACCTGCTGATGTTGAGCGCTCTCCGACATCGACACCACATTTTGATCAAGGAAACATAACATCTCCGCCTGCACCATCCTCACAGACCAGCAGTTTTCCTGGGGACACCCTACTCAACTCTGTCTAATCACGGCAGCTAGCCCTCAGTCCCTCAGATGTGGACAAGTAAAAGACCATTTCCTCCTAGCCATGACAAAGCTAAGAGGTTGAATTTCTCCATCTGCAAGCTGTTGGCTACAGAAATGCTGCCTTTCTGCCTGGTGGACACAGAGGATTTTCGAGACCTTATGTTCGTCGCAGTGCCCCTGTACCAGATGTCCATTTGCCACTACTTCTCAAAGAAAGCTGTGCCTGCGCTACACCAGCATGTCGCACACAACATCACCGCTTCCTTGAGAAACTCTGTGTGTGACAGGGTGCATTTCACCACAGACACTTGGACGAGTAGACATGGACAGGGGCGTTACATGTTGGTGACTGGGCACTGGGTAACTACGGCGACACCAGGAGAAGGGGCTGCTGTCCAAGTCTTGCCGTCGCCACGAGTTGCTCGTTGATCCTCTGTATTTAGAAGTTCCTCCTTTGCTTCTGCCTCCTCAACCTCCTCTCGGTCCTCCACCTGCACCCAAAGCCTGTCTGGTAATGCCACCCGTGTTGTAACTGCGCAGAAGGAATCCTGCACACATCCTCACTATGCTGTCACCAGGGCACAACGGCATCAGGCAGTGTTTACATTGAAATGTCTGGGAAATGTGAGTCACACAGTTGAGGAGTTGTAGTCAGCTCTGGAGACCGAGTTCCATCAATGGTTGTCTCCACTCAACCTGCAGCCAGGAAAGGCTGTGTGTGACAATGCTGCAAACCTGGGTGCGGCCCTTCGCTGGGGCAATGTCACACACGTGCCTTGTATGGCTCATGTTTTGAACCTGGTTGTCCAGCAATTTTTATCCCACTATCCCAGACTTGATGGGCTTCTGCAGAGGGCTTGGTCGCTGTGTGCTCACTTCCGCCGTTCGCATCCCGCAGCTCGACGACTTGCATCTCTACAGAAGTTGTTGGGCCTGCAAGTTCACCGGCTGAAATGCGATGTGCCCACACGGTGGAATTCAACTCTGCACATGTTGCAGCGACTGTGGCAGCACCGACGAGCCCTTGTGCAATACGTTATGACGTATAGCCTGGGCCAACGAGATCAAGAGGTGGGGCAAATCACGCTTCAGGAGTGGTCTCAGATCAGGGACCTATGCACCCTTCTGCACAGTTTTGAAATAGCGACGAAGATGTTTATTGCTGACGATGCCATTATCAGCATGATCATTCCAGTGATTTACATGCTGGAGCACACCTTACACAGTGTTCGGAGTCAGGTGGTGGAACAAGAGGAGGAGGAGGAGGAACAGGAGGAGTCATATGTGGAAGGGATCATATCTCCAAGGTCAAGAAGGTTGGCAGCACCAAGATGGCTGGCATTGGAGGCTGGGGAAGAGGGATTACCGAGGGCGCATGGTAGCAGCCAAACTGTTGAGGAAGGTGCAGGAGGCGACAAAGAAGTGGAGGACGAACTGGCGCTGGGCATGGAAGACTCATCAGATGAGGGAGACCTTGATCAAATTTCTGTTGTGCAAGGTTGGGGGGAGAGGGCTGACGAAGGAAGCATGACTCTCACCTCGCCACCACCAAGACAACAAGGACTTGGTCCTCCTAGATGCGCAAGACACATGAGGATTGTCAGAATCCAACGAATGGTGACTACAGGGTTGCCACACTCTTAGATCCCTGGTACAAAAGCAAATTTGGCTAAATAGTTCCTGCCATAGAAAGGGATTCATGCATGCAGGAGTATCAGCAGAAACTGTTACAGAATCTAACATCTATACATTACCAAAAATGTCCAGTAGTGGAAAGGCCACCTCCAATCAATATAATCAACTCATTTTTACCAGGTAGATAACTGGCAAAACACAAAGGCTAAGGCACAAATAAATAAAATATATATTTTTTATTCACAAAAAATTATTATATAAAATCTCACATAACTCCCCCATTTGAGGAAGCCAGTAGGCGAAACGGCGCTGTCGGGGTCACTGATGGTCTCTCCTGTGTAAGTAATAGTATTCATATGCTGGGACACTTTTTTATCTTTACATTTCCTACTCCACTTTAGGTCCTAATCTTTCTGCTGCTTGTTTGATTGCAATATGCATAGTTGTACAGCACGGAGCACTTTATATAGTGCCGGTCACTACTGCTACTAGTTCACAACTATATGCTTTTTTATATTTCCTATTGCACTTTAGATCCTAAACTTTTTTGCTGCTAGTCTGATTGCAATATGCATAGTTGTACAGCACGGAGCACTTTATATAGTGCCGGTCGCCATTGCTGCTAGTTCACAAGTATGTGCCTTTTGTGCACAGCATTGTGCACCTTATATACACCAAGTTAGGACATACGGTATATAGTTATTGCATTGCAAAACATCGTTTGGGTTCATAGAAAATAATTTTTTGGTAGTCAGCAATTTCTTTCTGTCTAGCCCTCTATAAAATATATATCTTTTTGCATGATACACTTTATTTAATGGGCGTTGTAGTTCATAGGATTTATCGGTTATACTTATATATTTATTTATAATGAATTTCTTTGAACCTTTTTTTGATTATATATTCCCAGAGTAACTTAATTCTTGCACAGGTTACCATCAGTTATTTCAATCTTGAAACTTCCTTGTCTTGTTTTTTTATGTGAGATTTTATATAATAATCTTTTTGTGAATAAAAAATATATATTTTATTTATTTGTGCCTTAGCCTTTGTGTTTTGCCAGTTATCTACCTGGTAAAAATGAGTTGATTAGAATCTAACATCTGCTTTTCCACAAAACACCAGTGGTGCACGTAGTAAATCTCTGAGTTCTAACTTGCCAACCGTGGGACTATCGAGTCATCACTCAAACCGTAACAGTAACATCGTATCTGGTGGTAACAGCAATTTTTCCAATCGTTTCAAGATTTTTTTAGACCATCCTTTGCAAGGCCACAGGAGACAAGAAGTCTGACGCACAGCCAACGCCTAGAGAGGATGGTACAAGAGTATCTCCAATTTAACATCGATGCCATGACTGTGGAACTGGACCCTTGCTCATTTTGAGCTTCCAATCTTGAAAAATGGCCTTGGAGATCTTGTCGTGCCCCACAGCCAGCGTTCTCTCTGAACGTGTTTTCAGCACTGCTGGTGGTGTGCTGACAGATAAGCGCACGCGGCTGTCCAGTGACAATTTAGACAGACTAACGTTCATCAAGATGAACAAATCCTGGATCCGCAAGGACTTTTCTACCCCTGTGTCATCTTGGGGAGACTAAAAGCTTGATGATTTTTGAAAATCACCTCAACAACCGTTTTAAAAAACTCTAGCGAAATTGATGCCGCTTAAGTGGTGTCTGTGGCCGAATTTTTGGAAAAAATGGAGACTCTTTTATTTAGTCCCCTTGCTGAGTTTTACATGACGCTGCCATCGTCAATTCCAGGTGGGTGGGGTCGTCTGCAGATTTGTTTCCTCATATTATAGCCTGGGATTCAGAGGTCTGCTCCAAAGCTTCAGTGTCTGCTAGTCAGCAGAGTAGCCCAGCCACCCACCGCCTGTTTACCTAAGTACTATTTTTTAACGGCATCTAGCCCAGGAAATCCTTTTGGGCCTAGTAGAAGTTGGTGCTATTCAGCAGCGTACCCCACCCATTAAGCAAGCTACACTGCCTGTTTACCTAACTACTATTTTGTAACAGCATCTAGCCCAGGAAATCCTTTTGGGCCTAGTAGAATTTGGTGCTACTCTGCAGCATACTTCACCCATGAAGCAAGCTACACCGCCTGTTGATCTAATTACTAATTTTTAACTGTATCCGGCCCAGGAAATCGCTTTGTACCTAATAGCATTTTGTGCTACTCAGCACAGTACCCCACCCATGAAGCAAGCTACAAAGCCTGTTTACCTAACTACTATTTTGTAACGGCATCTAGCCCAGAAAATCCTTTTGGCATACCTCCCAACCGTCCCGGATCCAGCGGGACTGTCCTGATTTTGACAGTCAGCCACGCGATCCCGGGTGGGACACTACTTGTCCCGCACTGGTTGGGAGGTGTTTGATACATTCGGTCAGCTCCCTGAGTCCCTGCACCCGCAGAGCAGCACAACACATATCGGCTGCTCTGTGCGCACAGGACCTGTGATGAGGTCACAGGATGGGAGGAGTCAGGGGGTCACGTGATCGGGATGAGTCAGGGGGTCACATGATCGGGAGGACCTCCGTGTACAGGACTCTGCTTGTTGCCATGGCGCCGGACGAGGGTAAGTAAAGTGTATGTGTGAGGTCAGGAGGTGTTTACAGTGTGGATGTAGCAGAGCCGTGTGTGTATGAGGTGTACGGAGCGGAGCCACGTGTGTACGAGGTGTACGGAGCGGAGCCACGTGTGTACGAGGTGTACGGAGCGGAGCCACGTGTGTACGAGGTGTACGGAGCGGAGCCACGTGTGTACGAGGTGTACGGAGCGGAGCCACGTGTGTACGAGGTGTAAGGAGCAGAGCCGTGTGTGTACGAGGTGTATGGAGCGGAGCCACGTGTGTACGAGGTGTGTGGAGCAGAGCCGTGTGTGTACGAGGTGTGTGGAGCAGAGCCGTGTGTGTACGAGGTCTACGGAGCAGAGCCGTGTGTGTACGAGGTGTGCGGAGCGGAGCCACGTGTGTACGAGGTGTACGGAGCGGAGCCATGTGTGTACGAGGTGTGCGGAGCCGGGTGTGTACGAGGTGTGCAGAGCGGAGTCACGTGTGTACGAGGTGTGCGGAGCGGAGCCACGTGTGTACGAGGTGTGCAGAGCAGAGCCACGTGTGTATGAGGTGTACGGAGCGGAGTCGTGTGTGTATGAGGTGTACAGAGTGGAGGCGTGTGTGTACGAGGTGTACAGAGTGGAGGCATGTGTGTACGAGGTGTACAGAGTGGAGGCGTGTGTGTACGAGGTGTACGGAGCGGAGCCGTGTGTGTACGAGGTGTACGGAGCGGAGCAGCGTGTGAAAGGTGTATGGAGCATAGTCGTGTGTGTAAGACGTCTAGGGAGCGGAGCCATGTGTGTAAGAGGTATAGGGATCGGAGCAGAGTGTGAAAGGTGTATGGAGCAGAGTTGTGTGTGTATACGAGGTGTACGGAGCGGAGCAGCGTGTGCAATGTGTATGGAGCGGAGCCGAGTGTGTATGAGGTGTACAGAGTAGTGCTGTGTGTGTACGAGATGTATGGAGAGGAGCCGTGTGTGTATGAGGTGTATGGAGCGGAGTCGTGTGTGTATGAGGTGTATTGAGAGGAGCCGTGTGTGTATGAGGTGTATGGAGCAGATGCTGGCTGAGTCGGATCGGAGCAGATATTGCTCCTTGCTCTGACACTGACTGGCACAGGACACACGGAGAGGTCTTTATCAGTGGCGTATCACAGCTGCAGCGACGTGAGCAGTCTGTGGTGCAGCTGGATGACACCATTTAGCGCCGGGGGAGTGGAAGCTGCCGGCTGCTGCGAGGGTGCGCGGTGAAAGGTGTGTGTGTGTGTAGTGATGGAGTAGGCAATGATGGGGTGGGGTAACCATGTGTGGCCATTATACTGTACCCAGCATCGTGTGTGGCCATTATACTGTACAACGCATCATGTGGGGTCATTATACTGTATGGACCATCACGTGGGGCAAGTTTACTGTACGCAGCATCATGTGTGGTCAATATACAGTATGGAGCATCATGTGCGGTCATTATACAGTATGGAGCATCATGTGCGGCCAGTATGGAGTATCATGTGTGGCCATTATACAGTAAGGAGCATCATGTGTGGCCATTATACAGTACGAATCATCATGTGTGGCCATTATACAGTATGGGGCACTGTGTGGACATTATATAATATGGAGCATCATGTGTGGCCATTATACAGTAAGGAGCATCATGTGTGGCCATTATACAGTACGAAGCATCATGTGTGGCCATTATACAGTATGGGGCACTGTGTGGACATTATATAGTATGGAACATCATGTGTGGACATTATATAGTATGGAGCATCATGTGTGGCCATTATACAGTATGGAGCATCATGTGTGGTCAATATACAGTATGGAGCATCATGTGTGGATATTATACAGTATGGGGCACTGTGTGGACATTATACAGTATGGAGCATCATGTGCGGTCATTATACAGTATGGAGCATTGTGGGGCCATTATACAGTAAGGAGCATCATGTGTGGCCATTATACACTATGAAGCATCATGTGTGGCCATTATACAGTATGGGGCACTGTGTGGACATTATGCAGTATGGAGCATCATGTGTGGCCATTATACAGTAAGGAGCATCATGTGTGGCCATTATACAGTACGCAGCATCATGTGTGGCCATTATACAGTACGAAGCATCATGTGGGGCTATTATACAGTATGGAGCACAATGTGGCCATTATACAGTATGGAGCATCATATGTGGCCATTATACTGTATGGAACATCATGTGGGGCCAGTACACTGTATGCAGCATCATTTGAGGCCATTATGCAGTATGGAGTGTCATGTGGGGCCATTATACAGTATGGAGTGTCATGTGGGGCCATTATACAGTATGGAGCATCATGTGTGGTCATTATACAGTATGGACCATCACATGGGGCCAGTACACTGTATGCAGCATCATGTGTGGGCATTATACAGTATGGAGCATCACGTGGGGCCATTATACAGTATGGAGCATCACGTTGGGCCAGTACACTGTAAGCATCATCATTTGGGGCCATTATACAGTATGGAGCATCATGTGGGGCCATTATACAGTATGGAGCATCACGTTGGGCCAGTACACTGTAAGCATCATCATTTGGGGCCATTATACAGTATGGAGCATCATGTGGGGCCATTATACAGTATGGAGCATCATGTGTGGCCATTATACAGTATGTAGCATTGTGTGGCCATTTTTTTTTGTTTATAATTATTGTTTACGAAACATTGAAATCAGAAGTGCTAAATGGGTGGGACTAGTTGTGAAATGGGTGTGGTCAGAGGCGTGGCTTAAAATTTGCCTTGTCCCTCTTTCCCTTCCTCAAAAGTTGGGAGGTATGCTTTTGGGCCTAGTAGAATTTGGTGCTACTCAGCAGCGTACTTCACCCATGAAGCAAGCTACACCACCTGTTTACCTAACTACTATTTTGTAACAGCATCTAGCCCAGAAAATCCTTTTGGGCCTAATAGAATTTGGTGCTACTCAGCAGCATACTTCACCCATGAAGCAAGCTACACCGCCTTCTTTCTTTCTCAATCTAACCCCTCGGCTCTGGGGTGTCCACTCTCCCTCCAGCTCTCTCCTTCTCACAGGTGGACTACCGCTTGTTTTCACTCTGTGGCGAATCTTCTGGGCCCAGGCATAAGAAGTCGTCGAGGTAATAGATAATATGTGCCGCCTTACAAACATCCATGACGACACATTTGAGGAAGCAACTAAACGCCTCAAATAGTGAGCAGGATATGGAGCACCCCATGGGCAAACAGCGATCTATGTAGTATGCGCCTTCACAGAAGCAGCCCAATGGGAGGACACTATTCGGAGACACAGGTAGCAACCGGAACGCCCCCTCAATGTCTGTTTTGGCCATAAGGTGCCCCTAACCAACTTCTTGACCCGCCTGATTGCCTCGTCAAAGGAGGTACAGTACATAGTACTGTACTTGGTTCCACGTGGATGTTGTCGTTTACTGACCTGCCCCTTGGATATGACAAATGGTGGATTAGTCTGAATGTATTGGGTTCATTTTTTGGCACGGGGGTACCACTACGTCTTCTAAGGAAAGTGTTCTGAATGGACCAGCCGCCATTCTACCTAAAGATATTTCTTTTTTTTGTCAAGACGTCTGGGTATTAGTTATGAGTGGTATTGGAGTGAGTTTACATTTTTACTCCAGCCTTTCTTGATTTTAGAAGGGCATGACATGCCTATATCTGTGTCTCCTCCTATTACTCCTCCCTTCTTTTCTTTTCGCATGACTATATGTAGTTGTGACTTTTCCATGTGTTTGTTGTGTCTTCTGAGTAGTTCGTCAGCTTTTGGACACCTTTTAAAGTGTTTTCTATGTGTTTTCCATGTGTTTGTATGTGTTTGTGTTTACCTGCCATTGGTTTCAATGGGGTTCGACAGTGTTCGTCGAACGTTCGACGAACATTTCGTCGAACACGTCCCTGTTCGACGAACCGAACCGAACCCGAACACTAGGGATGTGGCTCAACACTAGTAGCTACAGGTTACCAATCGAGAGTAGTCTGGTGCGGATGGATGCACAGGAAAATACATGAGATAAGATGATGGGGCAGAGAGGATGGATAACGAGATAAAAAGGAGATGGAGTTAATCTGGCAGGGACTTTAAAGTAATGAAGGATTGAAATTCTAACGGTGAGGAACTCTGAGAAAGAAACCAAGGAGGTTTAATTGTGTTTGATATTGGTCACGTAATATCAGAGACCCAGTGAAAGAGAAGTGAAAAACATGTTGAAAAAAATGGGATTGATGGGAGTGCTTCTTTATAGTGAATCTGTCAACAGGATTTTACTATTAAATCTGAGAGAAGCATAATATAGGGCAAATGAGTCTAATTCCAATGATGTGTCACTTGTTCTGGGTTCAGCACTTGTGACACAGAGTTTTTAGATGCAACATATAGAAGAGCTGAGGAAGCTAACCCCATCCACACTGGCTCCTACATACATTGTCTATTGACTGTGAGCTGCTTATCAGAAGAGGTGGCGTAGTCGGACCAGGGCTCACGTACTAATATAGTACTGCAGTGATAATCGCCTCGTGATAAAAACTTTGATTGTAAGTAAAAAAACAGCATACAACAAAAAATGGGGCACATTATTGAATTCAGTATTTCAACTTCTACCTCATGCTGTTCTCAGATTAAATAGCAAAAACCTGCTGACAGATTTCTTTAAAAACTAAAGGTATACAATGGGGCTAAAGTAATTGTATATTATATAACATAATGCACAACTTATACAGCAATGATACAGTAAACGTGTCTCTGAAGTAGCTGAGGTGTACTATTGGAAATATCACCCCACTGTTCATTGTTAAGAATATCTATATATATAATTGTCTAAGGTCCATTTCCGTCTGTGTGTCTGTGACGGAAATCCCACGTCGCTGATTGGTCATGCCTGGCCGGCCGCGGCCAATCAGTGATATTGGAGCGGGATTTAAACACCACTTCACTTTTTACTATTGATGCTCCCTATGCAGCATCAATAGTAAAAAGATATAATGTTAAAAATAATAATAATAAAAAAATCGTGATATTCTCACCCTCCGGCGTCCCCGGCAGCTTTTCCGGCTCCTCGCGATGCCCCGGTCCCAGTAATGCTTTGTGGTAATGACCCCAGATGATGTAGCGGTTCGTGAAACCACTACATCATCATGGATTATTGCCACAAAGCATCACTGGGAACGGACCTGGCAGGAGCATCGCTAAAGGCATGGGCTGGATCCGGGGGCCGCCAGAAGGTGAGTATATAACTGTTTTTTATTTTAATAATTTTTTTAACAGGGATATTGTGCCCACTCTGCTATGTACTACATGGCTGTGTTATATACTGTGTGGGCTGTGTTATATACTGCATGGGCTGTGCTATATACTGTGTGGGCTGTGCTATATAGTACGTGGGCTGTGCTATATACTACATGGGCTGTGTTATATACTATGTGGGCTGTGTTATATACTACATGGGCTGTGCTATATACTGCATGGGCTGTGCTATATACTACGTGGGCTGTGCTGTATACTATGTAGGCTGTGCTATATACTACATGGGCTGTGCTATATACTATGTGTGCTGTATTATATACTACGTGGGCTGTGTTATCTACTGCTCAGGCTGTGCTATATACTACGTGGCTGTGCAATATACTACGTGGCTGTGCTATATACTACATGGCTGTGCTATATACTATGTGGCTGTGTTATATACTATGTAGCTGTGCTATATTCTACGTGGGCTGTTATATGCTACGTGGACTGTTATATACTATGTAACTGTGCTATATACTACGTGGCTGTGCTATATACTACATGGCTGTGCTATATACTACGTGGGCTGTGTTATATGCTACATGGGCAGTGCAATATACTATGTGGCTGTGTTATATACTACATGGCTGTGTTATATGCTACGTGGCTGTACTATGTACTATGTGGCTGTGTTACATACTACGTGGCTGTGCTATATACTAAGTGGGCTGTGTTATATGCTACATGGGCTGTGCAATATACTATGTGGCTGTGTTATATACTACGTGGCTGTGTTATATTCTACGCGGCTGTGCTATATGCTATGTGGGCTGTGCAATATACTACATGGCTGTGTTATATACCACGTGGGCTGTGTTATATGCTGTGTGGGCTGTGTTATATACTACGTGGGCTGTATTATATGCTATGCGGCTGTGCTATATTTCTCTGCTGTATCTGTGCATCATGAATCATGGTATGTTTTAAAGGGGGGCCCACTGAGACTCTTTCGCCCGGGGCCCTCAAAAACCTGGAGCCGGCCCTGGCTTCACTGATTGGTCACGCCCAGCCGGGCGCGACCAATCAGCAACAGGTGCAGTCCTGCCGCGAATTGGCGCTGGATTTGAACCACGCTTCGCTGATTGGTCGCGCCCGGCAGGCCGCAACTAATCAGCGATATTGGCGCAGGATTTAACACCGCTTCCCTGATTGGTCGTGTCCGGCCACGACCAATCAGCGACAGGTGCAGTCTGGCCGCGAATTGGCGCAGGATTTGAACCACGCTTCGCTGATGGGTCGCGCCCAGCCGCCTGGCCGAATCCTGTGTATTCATTGCATTATTCTCAAATCTTCATAAATAAACTACATTCATATTCTTGAATACCCTATGCGTTAGAATCGGGCAACCATCTAGTTAGACATAACCTTAGAGTAGGTTGAACTGTAAAAAAGCACAAGGCCTATGGTCGCGAAACTCCTTGGTTATTTCTATTACTAGTTCTCAGTAGGGGAGCCATTTTCCATATGTAGTCAAGATTCTTGAGGCATACAGTCTCAAGAATATATAAATGGAAATATAACTGTAAGTCTTCAAGATTGATGTATGTGGTGAAAGACAAGCATCTTTATAGTAGTTTTTCCTTCATCTAGTTTTTATGCATCAGATGAATGTCATTTATCTGTAAATATAACTCAAATGCTTTTAAAAGTTCTTTCTCCAGATTAAAAAAAGATCTCTAATGCTTTGAAATTATCTGCCAGATCTTTAACTCCCCCCAAAAAGAAAGAGTTTGATAATGGTTACATACTTTTTTCCTAATTTATTTGGATTTTCTTTCCTTCTTAATGTAATGCACTAATAGTTTTCTAAGACCAAGGTCAGACCGGTGACATTGCTGCAGGTTATTGTCCCATGTGCCTATTACAACATTTCCACTTTGTCGCTTCGGGTTTCTGTATACAGGATATTACAGTTTCAGAGCACTGTGCTGTTTACAAGTGACTGACTCCAAACTATGCTTTGGGATCTATCGTTTGTTATGTTTGTCTCTGTGTAGCCTGGAGTAATACAGTTCAATACATGAGAAACCCAACATTGCTGATATGTCTATGCAGCTTGTATCATGTAAATTGTTTCCTGGACAAATTCGTTATACATGACTGTCTGATACAAAATTCCAAAGTTTTAAATACTAATCGAATATACAGTGGGTACGGAAAATATTGATACCCCTTTAAATTTTTCACTCTTTGTTTCATTGCAGCCATTTGGTAAATTAAAAAAAATTCATTTTTTTTCTCATTAATGTACACTCTGCACCCCATCTTGACTGAAAAAAACAGAAATGTAATTTTTGCAAATTTATTAAAAAAGAAAAATTGAACTATCACACGGTCATAAGTATTCAGACCCTTTGCTCAGTATTGAGTAGAAGCACTCTTTTGAACTAGTACAGGCATAAGTCTTCTTGGGAATGATGCAACAAGTTTTTCACACCTGGATTTGGGGATCCTCTGCTATTCTTCCTTGCAGATCCTCTCCAGTTCCATCAGGTTGGATAGTGAACGTTGGTGGACAGCCATTTTCACGTCTCTCCAGAGATACTCAATTGGTTTTAGGCCAGGACTCTGGCTGGGCCAGTCAAGAATGGTCACAGAGTTGTTCTGAAGCCACTCCTTTGTTATTTTAGCTGTGTGCTTAGTGTCATTGACTTGTTGGAAGGTGAACCTTCGGCCAAGTCTGAGGTCCAGAGCACTTTGGAAGAGGTTTTCATTAAAGATATCTCTGGTCTTGGCCGCATTCATGTTTCCTTCAATGACAACCAGTCCCTGCAGCTGAAAAACACCCCTATAGCATGATGCTGCCACCACGTTTCACTGTTGAGATTGTATTGGGCAGATGATGAACAGTACCTGGCTTTCTCCACACATAACTCTTAGAATTATCATCAAAAAGGTCTACCTTTGTCTCATCATACCAGTACTTCATGTGTTTTTTTTAGCAAACTCTTTGCGGGCTTTCATATATCTTGCAGTGAGGAGAGGCTTCCATCAGACCACTCTGCCATAAAGGTCCGATTGGTGGAGGGTTGCAGTAATAGCTGACTTTGTGGAACTTTCTCCCATCTCCCTACTGCATCTCTGGAGCTCAGCCACAGTGATCTTGGGGTTCTTCTTTACCTCTCTCACCAAGGCTCTTCTCCCACGATTGCTCAGGTTGGCCGGACGTCCAGGTCTAGGGAAGACTTCTCATGGTCCTAAACGTCTTCAATTAAAGAATTATGGAGGTCACTGTGCTCTTAAGAACCTTGAGTACTGCAGAAATTCTGTTGTAACCTTGGCCAGATCTGTGCCTTGCCACAATTGTCTCCTTGGTCAGTTCCTTTGATCTCATGATTCTCATTTGGTCTGACATGCATTGTGAGCTGTAAGGTCTTATATATATCTTATGTGTGCCTTTCCAAATCAAATCCTATCAGTTTAATTAAACACAGCTGGACTCCAATGAAGGAGTAGAACCATCTCAAGGAGGATCACAAGGAAATGGACAGCATGTGACTTAAATATGAGCATCTGAGCAAAGGGCCTGAATACTTCTGACTATGTGATATTTCAGTTTTTCTTTTATTTATAACATTTGCAAACATTTATACATTTCTGTTGTTTCTGTGGGGTGCAGAGTGTACATTAACCCCTTCCCGACCTTTGACACATACGCTGTGTCATGAAAGTCGGTGCCATTCCGACCCATGACGCAGCATATGCGTCATGGAAAGATCGCGTCCCTGCAGGCCGGGTGAAAGGGTTAACTCCCATTTCACCCGATCTGCAGGGACAGGGGGAGTGGTAGTTTAGCCCAGGGGGGGTGGCTTCACCCCCTCGTGGCTACGATCGCTCTGATTGGCTGTTGAAAGTGAAACTGCCAATCAGAGCGATTTGTAATATTTCACCTAAAAAACTGGTGAAATATTACAATCCAGCCATGGCCGATGCTGCAATATCATCGGCCATGGCTGGAAACACTTATGTGCACCCACCCCACCCCTCCGATCGCCCCCCCAGCCCCCCGATCTGTGGTCCGCTCCCCTCCGTCCTGTGCTCCGCTCCCCCGTCCTCCTGTCCGCTTCCCCCGTGCACCAATCACACCCCCCGCGCTCCAATCAAACCCCCCCGCACTCCGATCCCCCCCCCGCACACAACGACCCCCCCCCGTGCTCCGATCCACCCCCCCCGCACAGCGATCCCTCACCCCGTGCTCCAATCCTCCCCCGTGCTCCAATCCTCCCTCCCGTGTTCCGATCCACCCCCCCATGCTCCGGTCCACCCCCCCGTGCTCCGACGCCCCCCCCCCCGTGCCCTGATCTCCCCCCCTTATACTTACCTAGCCGCCCGAGGTCCGTCCGTCTTCTTTCCTGGGCGCCGCCATCTTCCAAAATGGCGGGCGCATGTGCAGTGCGCCCGCCGAATCTGCCGGCCGGCAGATTCGTTCCAGAGTGAATTTTGATCACTGAGATATAACCTATCTCAGTGATCAAAATAAAAAAAATAGTAAATGACCCCCCCCTTTGTCACCCCCATAGATAGGGACAATAAAAAAAATAAAGAATTTTTTTTTTTCACTAAGGTTGGGGTAAGAACTAGGGTTAGGGGTAGGGTTAGGGGTAGGGTTAGGGTTAGGGGTAGGGTTAGGGGTAGGGTTAGGGGTAGGGTTAGGGCTAGGGTTAGGGTTAGGGGTAGGGTTAGGGTTAGGGGTAGGGTTAGGGGTAGGGTTAGGGGTAGGGTTAGGGCTAGGGTTAGGGTTTCGGTATGTGCACACGTATTCTGGTCCTATGCGGATTTTTCCGCAGCGGATTTGAAAAATCCACAGTGCTAAACCGCTGCCGATTTATCGTGGATTTACCGCGGTTTTTCTGCGCATTTCACTGCGGTTTTACAACTGCGATTTTCTATTGGAGCAGTTGTAAAACCGCTGCGGAATCCGCAGAAAGAAGTGACATGCTGCGGAATGTAAACCGCTGCGTTTCCGTGCAGTTTTTCCGCAGCATGTGTACAGCGATTTTTGGTTCCCATAGGTTCACATTGAACTGTAAACTCATGGGAAACTGCTGCGGATCCGCAGCATTTTCTGCAGCGTGTGCACATACCTTTAGAATTAGGCTATGTGCACACGGTGCGGATTTGGCTGAGGATCCGCAGCAGTGTTCCATCAGGTTTACAGTACCATGTAAACATATGGAAAACCAAATCCGCTGTGCCCATGGTGCAGAAAATACCGCGCGGGAACGCTGCGTTGTATTTTCCGCAGCATGCCAATTCTTTGTGCGGATTCCGCAGCGTTTTACACCTGTTCCTCAATAGGAATCCACAGGTGAAATCCGCACAAAAAACACTGGAAATCCACGGTAAATCCAAAGGTAAAACGCAGTGCCTTTTACCTGCGGATTTTTCAAAAACGGTGCTGAAAAATCTCATACGAATCCGCAACGTTGGCACATAGCCTTAGGGTTGGGTTGGAATTAGGGTTGTGGTTAGGGTTAGGGGTGTGTTGGGGTTAGGGTTGTGGTTAGGGGTGTGTTGGGGTTAGGGTTGTGATTAGGGTTACGGCTACAGTTGGGATAAGGGTTAGGGGTGTGTTGGAGGTAGAATTGAGGGGTTTCCACTGTTTAGGCACTTCAGGGGGTCTCCAAACGCAACATGGCGCCACCATTGATTCCAGCCAATCTTGTATTCAAAAATTCAAATGGTGCTCCCTCACTTCCGAACCCCGACGTGTGCCCAAACAGTGGTTTACCCCCACATATGGGGTACCAGCATACTCAGGACAAACTGCGCAACAATTACTGGGGTCCAATTTCTCCTGTTACCCTTGAGAAAATAAAAAATTGCTTGCTAAAACATCATTTTTGAGGAAAGAAAAATGATTTTTTATTTTCACGGCTCTGCGTTGTAAACGTCTGTGAAGCACTTGGGGGTTCAAAGTGCTCACCACATATCTAGATAAGTTCCTTGGGGGGTCTAGTTTCCAAAATGGGGTCACTTGTGGGGGGTTTCTACTGTTTAGGCACACCAGGGGCTCTGCAAACGCAACGTGACGCCCGCAGACCATTCCATCAAAGTCTGCATTTCAAAAGTCACTACTTCCCTTCTGAGCCCCCACGTGTGCCCAAACAGTGGTTTACCCCCACACATGGGGCATCAGCGTACTCAGGAGAAACTGGACAACAAATTTTGTGGTCCAATTTCTCCTGTAACCCTTGGGAAAATAAAAAATTCTGGGCTAAAAAATTATTTTTGAGGAAAGAAAACGTATTTATTATTTTCACGGCTCTGCGTTATAAACTTCTGTGAAGCACTTGGGGGTTCAAAGTGCTCACCTCACATCTAGATAAGTTCCTTTCGGGGTCTAGTTTCCAAAATGGGGACACTTGTGGGGGGTTTCTACTGTTTAGCCACATCAGGGGCTCTGCAAACGCAACGTGACGCCCACAGAGCATTCCATCAAAGTCTGCATTTCAAAACGTCACTACTTCACTTCCGAGCCCCAGCATGTGCCTAAACAGTGGTTTACCCCCACATATGGGGTATCAGCGTACTCAGGAGAAACTGGACAACAACTTTTGGGGTCAAATTTCTCCTGTTACCCTTGGGAAAATAAAAAATTGCGGGCTAAAATTCATTTTTGAGAAAATAATTTTTTTTTTTTATTTTCATGGCTCTGCGTTATAAACTTCTGTGAAGCACTTGAGGGTTCAAAGTGCTCACTACACATCTAGATTAGTTCCTTTGGGGGTCTAGTTTCCAAAATGGGGTAATTTGTGGGGGATCTCCAATGTTTAGGCACACAGGGGCTCTCCAAACGCGACATGGTGTCCGCTAATGATTGGAGATAATTTTCCATTTAAAAAGCCAAATGGCGTGCCTTCCCTTCTGAGCCCTGACGTGCGCCCAAACAGTGGTTTACCCCCACATATGGGGTATCTGCATACTCAGGACAAACTGGACAACAACATTTGTGGTCCAATTTCTCCTATTACCATTGGCAAAATAGGAAATTCCAGGCTAAAAAATCATTTTTGAGAAAAGAAAAATTATTTTTTATTTTCATGGCTCTGCATTATAACCTTCTGTGAAGCACCTGGGGGTTTAAAGTGCTCAGTATGCACCTAGATAAGTTCCTTGGGGGGTCTAGTTTCCAAAATGGGGTCACTTGTGGGGGAGCTCCATTGCATAGGCACACAGGGGCTCTCCAAATGCGACATGGTGTCCGCTAACAATTGGAGCTAATTTTCCATTCAAAAAGTTAAAAGGCGCGCCTTCCCTTCCGAGCCCTGCCGTGTGCCCAAACAGTGGTTTACCCCCACATATGAGGTATCGGTGTACTCGGGAGAAATTGCTCAACAAATTTTAGGATCCATTTTATCCTATTGCCCATGTGAAAATGAAAAAATTGAGGCGAAAATAAATTTTTTGTGAAAAAAAAGTACTTTTTCATTTTTACGGATCAATTTGTGAAGCACCTGAGGGTTTAAAGTGCTCACTAGGCATCTAGATAAGTTCCTTGGGGGGTCCAGTTTCCAAAATGGGGTCACTTGTGGGGGAGCTCCAATGTTTAAGCACACAGGGTCTCTCCAAACGCGACATGGTGTCCGCTAACGATGGAGATAATTTTTCATTCAAAAAGTCAAATGGCGCTCCTTCCCTTCCGAGCCTTACCATGTGCCCAAACAGTGGTTTACTCCCACATGTGAAGTATCGGTGTACTCAGGAGAAATTGCCAAACAAATTTTAGGATCCATTTTATCCTGTTGTCCATGTGAAAATGAAAAAATTGAGGCTAAAAGAATTTTTTTGTGAAAAAAAAGTACTTTTTCATTTTTACGGATCAATTTGTGAAGCACCTGGGGGTTTAAAGGGCTCACTATGCATCTAGATAAGTTCCTTGGGGCGTCTAGTTTCCAAAATGGGGTCACTTGTGGGGGAGCTCCAATTTTTAGGCACACGGGGGCTCTCCAAATGTGACATGGTGTCCGCTAAAGAGTGCAGCCAATTTTTCATTCAAAAAGTCAAATGGCGCTCCTTCCCTTCCAAGCCCTGCCGTGCGCCCAAACAGTGGTTTACCCCCACATATGAGGTATCAGCGTACTCAGGACAAATTGGACAACAACTTACGTGGTTCAGTTTCTCCTCTTACCATTGGGAAAATAAAAAAATTGTTGCTGAAAAATCATTTTTGTGACTAAAAAGTTAAATGTTCATTTTTTCCTTCCATGTTGCTTCTGCTGCTGTGAAGCACCTGAAGGGTTAATAAACTTCTTGAATGTGGTTTTGTGCACCTTGAGGGGTGCAGTTTTTAGAATGGTGTCACTTTTGGGTATTTTCAGCCATATAGACCCCTCAAACTGACTTCAAATGTGAGGTGGTCCCTAAAAAAAATGGTTTTGTAAATTTCGTTGTAAAAATGAGAAATCGCTGGTCAAATTTTAACCCTTATAACTTCCTAGCAAAAAAAAATTTTGTTTCCAAAATTGTGCTGATGTAAAGTAGACGTGTGGGAAATGTTATTTATTAACTATTTTGTGTCACATAACTCTCTGGTTTAACAGAATAAAAATTCAAAATGTGAAAATTGCGAAATTTTCAAAATTTTCGCCAAATTTCCATTTTTATCACAAATAAACACAGAATTTATTGACCTAAATTTACCACTAACATGAAGCCCAATATGTCACGAAAAAACAATCTCAGAACCGCTAGGATCCATTGAAGCGTTCCTGAGTTATTACCTCATGAAGGGACACTGGTCAGAATTGCAAAAAACGGCAAGGTCTTTAAGGTCAAAATAGGCTGGGTCATGAAGGGGTTAATGTGAAAAAAATGAACTTTTTTGAATTTACCAAATGGCTGCAATGAAACAAAGATGAAAAATTTAAAGGAGTCTGAATACTTTCCGTACCCACTGTAAATTTGGCACGAATTTGGCACATTCGGAATCGTGATCGGAAACCCGAGCAAAATTTTATAAAATCAGTAACATTCGGTAAAAGTGCAAGAAAATATTGCGTTGCCACAAAAACATTTTCAGCACTTTAGCAACTATATTGCTATGCAAATTAATTGGGACAATCCATTTTTTAAGTAAAATTGTAAGTTGGTTACCAGTAGAAGGACGTAGATCTGGGGATTTATTATGATGGAATATAGGCTGAACTGGATGGACAAATGTCTTTTTTCGGCCTTACTAACTATGTTACTATGTTACTATGTTACCAGTCAGTGATTCAAACCAGTTTTACTATATAATAAATAAATCTTGGTCAACTAGCCAGGTAATTTTCAGTGATGAACCCCATCTTTTTGTTCAAGGGTACAGAGCAAGTGTTAGAAGAAGCAAAAATTAACCATTGCAAGCTGATCATATTCAACAAACTGTAAAATATCCTCAAAAACAGATGTTTTGGGGCTTTTTTTTTTACAGCTGATGGTACAGGGAGCTTATTTCCTGTTGATGGTGTGATGAATTCATCCAAATACATAGATGTTTTAAAACGGTTTATTATGCCATTCATGTGTACATTTGAAGGGACATTCCAACAAGATTTGGCTCCGTGCCACATTTCCAAGTGTGTGAAGAAATTCCTGGAAGAAAATAAAGTAAAAGTGCTGGACTGGCCTGGCAATTCACCAGACTTAAATCCTATAGAAAATTTGTTGAGCATTGTGAATTGTCCATTACAACATTTTATTATTAAATATTCAAAAATATGTGTTTTTTTGCTTTGTACCAATGAATTTGCACAGCATTGTATAATGGTGTGTATCATGAGCATGTGGCATGTGTTTGATGAGGGGAGGGGGTTTGCAGAGCTCAGAGGCACGTCGTTCTTGTAAGCACAGCACAGCATCTTTGTGTGCACATTGCGGCTAGCCACTCAGGGCATAGCAAACACCCACAATGTCCTGACACAATGGCTTGTGTCATTGGCTGATCACTTGTACCTCTCCATATAATAGCGGACATCTTGTTTTAGAGCCATTTTGACACTGTGACAGCGCAGAGAGGCTGCTCCTGACACTGCTACTGTTAACAGCAAGATTTTAGCTAGTTAGTTAGGCAGTTGTATATCAGTCAGATAGTGTAGCTAGATAGTGTCCAGTGTGGATTTACCTTACAGAATTTATTTTTTTAGGGCCATTACTGAGGTCCACAGACAAAGCCGTAGGGCACATGTCCTACAAGTGTGTTGTGCACTGCTTCTATAGTGCTCCATGCATGAGTATAGCATTCTAAATAATATTATTTCAGTAGGTAAATGTGAAAAAGCCTGCTGTATCCCATGTTTTAGCTAGTTAGATAGGTGGTTGTATATGAGTCACGTAGTATAGCAAGCTACTGTCCAGTGTGGCTGTTAAATTTACCATCCAGCATTTTTTTTTGGGACATTACTTGGGTCCACAGACAAAGCCAGCAAGGCACATGTCTTGCAAGAGTGATGTGCACTGCAAATTATACATTTTTCTGTTGCTGAAAGTGATACAGCCTGCAGTATCCCACGTTGTCATGTTAAGGTGGTGATATGAAGCTGTCTGCAGACCTCAAGCACATTAAAATATTTATTTTTTACTCTTCGCCACGACAGCACCCACACGAGAGAGGGATCCGCCCATAGGAACAGGAAACCTACAGAAATAAAAGGGGTGATCCCCCTCTCCTATAAGATTCCCTGGAATACCTGCATGAAATGGAGATTCCTGGGAAAATGCACCCGCCTGCGTGGTCTCTGTGGGAAAGCAGGGGCTGCGGCTTCAGAAGCAGCGGCAGTGGAGCCACTGCATGTAGCCTCCCCCCTCATCTGGACACTATCCGGCAGGCTTTGGGGAGATGACTTGGCCTCCCAAGGACATGTTCGGGAGTGTAAGCGGGGCAGCGGTGATTCCCAGTGTCATGCGGCTACAGTAAGTGATCTCCGGTGTGTCTGACCTGGAAGTAGCAGAAGCACTTCCAGGGGAGGTCCGGGGAGGAAGTATTGATAGTGCCATGTTTTAAAAATGTCGGTGGCACACAGAGCGGTGTGCTCATTATGTCGTTCTCGGCGCATGAGGTGCACCCATCAGCGGTGGAGTCGAGCAGGGCTACTAAGAGTAGTAGCGCAGGATTACTTAAAGTGGCTGGAGTGGCCACAATGGCAGCACAAAAAGCAGCAGTACCAAGAAGAGTGGACGCTCCAGAAAGGAGACTTCCACAGGCACAGGGCAACAGAGTAGAGAAGTGGATCTACCTAAAACCACATGGCTTCTCCCCCTCCAGAACCAGTACTGTTGTAGCTTAACTGGGTGAGTGTGAACAAGCCTCTTCCTATTAAGCTGACCCCTTCCATCTCTATACCTCTTCCTCCTAGGCTAAGAAAACCCATAAGTCAAAATGTGGAATGCGCCCTGTGTATTCACCCCCTTCCCGAGTCATACCCCAAATGGTTGTGCCCAGGTTGCATTGATCTGACCTTGCAAGAGGAGGCTGCAGTAACAACCACAAATGTCAGAGCCTTGATTAGACAAGAAATTCAGGCTCTGGAATAAAAGGGTTCAAAGAAACAGGAGAACAGAGTCTCCGCCTCCGGCCTCAAGTTCAGGATCCGAAGAGGTCTTGATCCGATCATCTAGTTCCTCTGGCTCGTCATCTGGTTAATCAGACGACGAGGGCCGAACTTGCTTCCCCTTCGATAGATAATCTTGTGAAATCTGTTAAGCATACGATGGGGTGCCCAGAAACGAAAGAGTCTCGGTCCGCACAAGATAGAATGTTTGCTGGACTAGCACAGAAGAAGCAGCGGGCCTTTTCAGTGGTCTCCACCATTAAGGACCTTGTTAGATAGAAATGGGACAGACAAGGTAAAGGATTCCTCCCATCCTCTTCTGAAAGGTGTTACCCTTTTAGTGATGAGGAACTGTCCGTCTGGTCTTAGATTCCAAAAGTAGATGCCGCTGTTGCATCCTCCTCAAAACAGTCGTTTCTGCGAGTGGAGGATGCAGGGGTATTGTCAGACCCATTGGACGACAAGACTGAAGCTTTGCTTAAAAGGTCCTGGGAAACAAACACCGGAGCTTTCAAACCTGCCATCTCCGGCACATGCACAGCAAGATCACTATTAGTCTGGATAGATCAGCTGGAGCAACAGGTCAAAGGGAAAGTGGCGAGAGAAAAAGTCCTACAGACAATTCTATTGATCAGAGATGACGCAGCATTTTTAGCCGATGCATCAGCAGATTTTTTGCGTCTGGCGAGTAGGTCGGCCGGCCTGGTTAATGCGGCTCAACGAGCCCTCTGGCTAAAGGGCTGGAAAGGGGATGCACAGTCCAAATCTAGACTTTGTACTATCCCATGTCAGGGTGAGTTCCTGTTTGGAAAAGTGTGGGATGATTTTCTCACCAAAGCAGGGGAGAGAAGGAAGGGATTCCCTAAACAATTTCTTCCTTCCTAGAGGAGGGCGTTTAGAAGATGGCTATTTAATAGAAGGAAGCCCTATGAGCCTCAAAAAGACCACTGGGATTCGAAAGAAACAAGGCAAAGAGGTGCCTTGTTTAGTGGGTCCGATACAACTAGACTGATAGTATAAAAACCCCAGTAGGTGGGTGGTAGCTTAAGATTTTTTCACCACAAATGGAGGCATATAACATCAAGTCAGTGGATCCTTCACCTAATAAATCTGGGTTGAAATTGGAGTTTTTTCAAATTCCACAGGATACATTCATACTGACATCCCTTAGAGTGCCAGAAAAACAGGAGGCGCTCCAATTACAAATCTTCAGTCTTTTGGCCAAAAACGTTCTGGTGGAAGTTCCAAAAGATCAGGATGGAAGGGGATTTTATTCCCCTTTATTCCTGGTCCCCAAACCTGACGGTTCATTCCGTACTATAATAAATCTTAGGAAATTGAATACCTTTCTGCATACACATACCTTTAAGATGGAATCAATCAGGTCTACTATCAAACTTTTGTTCCCCAGATCTTTTATGGCTGGACTAGACTTGAGGGATGCATATTATCATCTTCCTATTCACGTAGAACACCAGCAGTACTTCAGGGTGGCGGTCAATCTCGCAGGTCAAACCCGACATTTCCAGTTTGCAGAAATGCAGTTCGGCCTTTCGATGGCTCCTCGAGTGTTCGCGAAGCTTATACTGGAAGTGATGGCTTATCTACATCAACAGGATACACTAACCGTGCCCTATCTAGATGATTTTCTAGTAATAGGAAAATCTGCCTCCCAATGTAAAGAGCGCCTGGCTAATACCATTTCATCTTTACAGGCATTAGGATGGATTGTGAATTTCAAAAAATCCAGGCTGGTTCCAGAAACCCTCCAGTCCTTCCTGGGACTACACCTGGACTCCGTAAGTCAGAGGTGTCTCCTCCCAGAATCCAAAATGGTCACCTTTAATGGTCAAAGTTAGTTTAGCAAAGGACAGCCCTCACATGTCAATAAGGAAGGCCATGTCCCTCCTAGAGTCACTCACCTCCTGTATTCCAGCAGTCCAATGGGCTCAATACCACACTAGATCCTTGCAACATGAGATCCTGCATGCACAGCACCATTGTGAGGGGCATTTAGACAGAAAGATTACCCTGTCTCAGGAGGTATTAGACTCCCTATCTTGGTGGTTAAATGAAAATCATCTGTCCATGGACAATAAGACCCTCTAAAATAGTTATGACTGACTCTAGTCCAGACGGGTGGGGTGCCCATTTGGAGAAAAATCTAGCTCAGGGCCTCTGGAACACTGTTGAATAACAACATTCCTCCAATTGGAAGGAATTGAAAGCAGTTAATCATGCTTGAATTGTTTTCTTCTCCAGCTCCAAAGATCTCACATAAGAATCCTACCAAACAACATGACAGTGGTTGCGTATTTAAATCCTCAGGGTGGAACGCGATCAAAACGTCTAATGTCTACAACAAGAAATATTTTTGACTTAGCAGAAATCAACTTGTTGTCTCTCACAGCTCTTCGAATCAGAGGCTGACTTCCTCAGTCGCTATACTCCACGGCAGGGAGAATGGACTCTCAATGGTCGAATGTTCAGGAGAATAGTAGAATTATGGGGCTTCCACAAATAGACCAGGAAAAACTGGCAGGTGCAGAAGTTTGCCTCCCTAAACACAGCAGATCTGCCAGACATAGTAGATTCGCTTCAATTTCCCTGGCAATTCGACCTTGCATACGCCTTTACGCCGATGATATTAATTCCACTGGTTATCAGGAAGATAAAGGAGGAAAGAGCAAGGGTGATTCTCATAGCACTCTTCTGCCAAAGAGACCTTGGTTCTCATTCCTCCGAGCCATGTCTGTATGCGACCCCTGGATACTGCCAGTGGACCTGTACCTTCTATCTCAGGGAGCGTTCTATCACCCGCAAGTGGAAGGCCTCCACTTGACGGCGTGGAACTTGAGAGGCAGATATTAAGATCAAGGGGCTTCTCCAATGACCTTTTCAACACACTGCTGCTAAGTAGGAAAGAATATGCAACCACAATATATGGCAGAGTGTGGAGAAAGTTTCTGGACTACTATAGGGAACCCTTCTCTGAAGTAGTTCCGATTATAGCCATCCTATAGCTTTTACAGAAAGGTCAAGAGCTGCAACTATCAGTCAATAAATTAAGAGTTCAGGTGTCTGCTTTAGGAGCTCTTTATGGTGCCAATATAGCAGGAGATAGATGGGTAGCACGATTCATTAAGGCATGTGAAAGAAGTAACCCAGTTCACATCCTGCTTCTACCACCTTGGGACCTGAACCTGGTCCTTGATGCCCTAACTGACCCCCCCACTTGAGCCATTAGAATCTATCCCTCTAAAAAACATCTCATATAAGGTAGCCCTATTAGTGGCCTTAACATCTGATAGAATTGGGGATATCCAAGCCCTTTCGGTAGACCCTCCCTTCCTATTGATATTCCAGGATAGGATAATTCTCAAGCCAGATCCTTTATACCTCCCTAAAGTGGCGACAAGTTATCATAGGTCACAAGAGATTTTTCCTTCCTTCCTTTCATAACAATCCGTCAAGTCTGGAGGAAGAGAAGCTTCATATGTTGGATGTAAGAAAAGCATTCTTGAGTTACATAGACAGAAACCGGTCCTGGAGACAGAGTAGGGCTCTGTTTATATCTTTTCAGGGTCACAGAAAGGGTCATGGGGTCACAAAGGCTATCTTTTCCTGATGGATAAGAGATGCCATCTATCTGGCCTACTCGGCAAAAGGCCAGAGTCCTCCAGAAGGAGTGAAAGCACATTCTGCTTGGGCTATTGTATCCGTCTTGGGCGGAGAAAGCAAACATTTCTATTGACCTTATATGTAAGGCCGCAACCTGGTCGACACCTTCAACTTTTTATAATCATTATAGGATTGACCTGTCTTCTGTCAGACTGGCCTACCGCCTCAATGCATTAACCTAACGATCCCTGTGTGGCCTATTTATAATAAAAAAAAAAAAAAAAAAGGTTCCTCGCATCATGTTCTCATACACTTTATGCAGTATTAGCCCTCTGTGTCTGTACTGCTACATACTTAGGCAGGTAACTGGTTCATGCAGCTTTACATGAACACCTGAGCCTTACACTATAGCTGGTCCGAATAACTAAAGCAATTGTTACCATCCACCTCTCGTGTCTCCCCTTTTCCTCATAGTTTGTAAGCTTGCGAGCAGGGCCCTCACTCCTCCTGGTATCTGTTTTGAACTGTATTTCTGTTATGCTGTAATGTCTATTGTCTGTACAAGTCCCCTCTATAATTTGTAAAGCGCTGCGGAATATGTTGGCGCTATATAAATAAAATTATTATTATTATTATTATTATTCTTCATCTGACTTGGCTTTTGGTAGAGCTGTCCTCAGCACAGTGATCCCACCCAGGTGACAGTTCTCTGCAAATTTCTCATGTGGGTGCTGTCGTGGCTGGATTACTTATCGGTAATGCTCTTTTAATGAGTCCACGACCGCACCCACTCACTTCCCTCCCTAGTCAGATATATTATTAATAGAATAATGATTCCCTCACAGGTGGATATATGTAAATAAGCTAAAATATATAGAAATTGTGAATAAGTATTAAACTAACACCGGACGGTTCCTCTCGTACTCTAAAAAATATCTGAAGAGGAGAGGGGGACCGCCCCTTTTATTTCTGTAGGTTTCTTGTTCCTATGGGTGGATCCCTCTCTCATGTGGATGCTGTCGTGAACTCATTAAAAGAGCATTGCCATTAAGTAATCTGGCTTTTTCTGTTGATAAATGTAATACAGCCCGCTATATCCAACCTTTTCATTTAGTGGCGTTGAAATTGTTCTGTGTGCAGAGCTGTTGCACATTCAAATTAATTTTATTTTTTTTTACAAACATGATGCAGCAGCCGAGATCTGAGTTTGAAATTGTTTTAAGCCTATCTTCTAGATTATGTGCATCTTTGGCATCCAATTTCTCAAGGGCATCTTTTATACCTAGCTTGAGACACGCATCTGTTACACCTATCTTCTGATGAGTATCAAACGCACTCTGGTAATTGGTGTTGGGTAGATAAGTAATAGATGTAGGCTGGATCCTGGATTTTGTACTTAACATAGCCGCCCTGTTATTGATCCCGTTGAATGTTCCCATTCCCGCCAAAAAAATCCTTCTGTTACTAATGCCATACAGTAGGGGACATGTGACTTTGAATTTGTTTGGAGTATCTACTCAATCTTATACAGGCCTTATCGACAGGCCCCCCAAAATTCTTCTGTTACTAACATCATACAGTAGGAGACATGTCACTTTGAAATTGTTTGGAGTATCTCATCAATGTTATACAGGCCTTATTGATAGGCCAGAAAAATTCTTCTGTTACTAACGTCATACAATAGGGGACATGTCACTTTTAAATTGTTTGGAGCAAATTTTCAATGTTATACAGGCCTCAAAAAAAATCTGTTGCTAATGTCATACAGTAGGGACATCTCACTTTGACATTTTTGGGAGCAGATCTTCTTTGTCATACAGGCCTCATCGACACTGAAACAATTCTTTCTGCTGTGAGTAACATGATTAACCATGCCATATTTCACTTTCTAATTTTGTGCCCCTGAAATTCAGCTGTGTATAGCATGATAGTGGTTTCTGCAGCAACACATCCAGGCTTGGACAGTGGCGGAGGAATTGCTGTACCATCAGGTTGAGGAAGTGAACCATGCAAGGCATGTGTGTAAGGTTGGCCCGTTGAAGGGCTGTTACTAGGTCAATAATAATAATAATCATTTAATCCCTTGCACCGTTATTGCACACGGCCTTCCCTGGCTCCAGGTTGAGTGTAGACAGCCATTGCTCAAACTTGCCATAGATAGCTGTCCACAACTGTTGCTGTATGACTGCAATCTCCAGGTCATATTATTGTAAACACTTCCTGATTATGGTGAGCCCTGGCTGCACAGTACGGAGGTGGGGGAGGGATTCTCTCCGCAGTGTTGTAACATGTAGACACAAAAAGAGCACAGCGAGGTCAACAATACTCTGTTATAAAGAAGTCACAGTAAATGAGCAAGTGCTACTCAAAAATGAAAAAAAATACAGGGTATTTAGTTAATACGCTTTTTTGCAAAAAAATGTATATTAAGCTGCTCCACCAATCGCCAAGGTATACCCATAATAGAGCAGTCCTATCTAATTTATATAATCCCTATCTGATGTATTAAAAACCTGATCATCTGTATAGTACCTGTAAAAGCAGGGTTCAGAGAGAAAATATCCATGTGGACATCCAGGGTGGAACAGCTTCTATGCAAATGGTCCACAGAGGAGTTGTGGACTCCCCAGCCTTGTGGAAACAAGAGAACAATTATAGAACCAAAAAACACATGGGCTACATGCACAGTGAACAAGTCTGTAGAAACCTGTTCACACCACCAAGAAACTTGAAGACACAAAAAGAGCACAGCGAGGTCAAAAATACTCTGTTGTAAAGAAGTCACAGTAAATGAGCAAGTGCTAGTCAAAAAATGAAAAAAAAAAATACAGGGTATTTAGTTAATATGCTTTTTTGCAAAAAAATGTATATTAAGCTGCTCCACCAATCGCCAAGGTATACTCCTAACAGAGCAGTCCTATCTAATGTATATAATCCCTATCTGCTGTATTAAAAACCTGATCATCTGTATAGTACCTGTATAAGGAGGGTTCAGAGAGAAAATATCCATGTGGACATCCAGGGTGGAACAGCTTCTATGCAAATGGCACACAGAGGAGTGGTGGACTCCCCAGTCTTGTAGAAACAAGAGAACAATTATAGTATCAAAAAACACATGGGCTACTTGCACAGTGAAGAAGTCTGTAGAAACCTGTTCACACCACCAAGAACCTTTTTTTCATTTTTTGACTAACACTTGCTCATTTACTGTGACTTCTTCACAGCAGAGTATTTTTGACCTCGCTGTGCTCTTTTTGTGTCTTCAAGTTTCTTGGTGGTGTGAACAGGTTTCTACAGACTTGTTCACTGTGCAAGTAGCCCATGTGTTTTTTGGTTCTATTACTGTTGTAACGTGTTTAATTAAGGCAGAGGTTGAGGTCGCAGGTGGAGGCCCTAGAGGAGGTGGAGGAGGCAGAAGCACTGCAGGAACTGTTACATACCGAGGTTTGTTCCGCAAGATCTGGGTATTCCAAGACTTGGTGTCTATTGCTTTAGATCTCCATCCAGTGTGTACTAGTTTAGTTCTCCAACCCAAGCTGTTTAGTTCTCCAATCCCTGTTGTCTAATAATTTAGTTCTCCATGTTCTGTTATTTTGATTGATTAGTTCTGCAATCATAGATGTTTAGTTCTCCAACCCCTGTTGTCTATTAGTTTAGTTAGCCATCGTTTGGTGTGTAGTGGTTTAGTTCTCCAACCCTAGCTGTTTAGTAGTTTAGTTAGCCATCTTATGGCGTGTTGTGGTTTATTTCTCCATCCCCAAGCGCCCTGCAAAGCTTTGGAGATTGCAAAACTTGTGGATCAGCCCCCTTCCAAACTGCTCCTACAGCCATCAGAGTCACCCAGTGCCTAGTCATCTAGCTGTAACTCCCCTATCCATGCTTTCTCATCCAGGTGTCATTGTTGAAATGCACCCTGGCAGACATAGAATTTTTCAGGGAACAGGTGATGTTGTCTGCAACTTGTTGCAGTATCGCAGGCACATCTTTCTTAGAGAAGTAATGGTGACTAGGCAACTGGTATTGGGGGGACAAATCATCCAAGGAGGCAGCAGGCTGTTCACAATAATTAGTTTTCAGAAAAGTAATAGCATACGGCTTATCCACATCCAGATTACAACACATGGAATATGCATATATATCCTGCTGTATGATCACTGCTTACTCCACGATAACCCTACAATCCTCACTGCCAACAACAATCCTGTTTATAACCCAATAAATAAATGCATGCTCTTTGGACGCCATTCTTTGAGGACCACACCATCAGGGTGTTCCATCCCCTCTCCCTCAGAGTAGCAGTTATATACCGGCCCCCAGGCTCACCCACCCACTTCCTTGACCACTTTTATGTGTTGCGGCCACACTACATGTCCTCAGGATTGAAAACCCTGATCCTGGGAGACTTTAACAGCTCCAGCTCCCCAACTGCATCCCAGCTTCTATCTCTAGACAATTCTCGTCGCCTCTCACAACTTTAAAACGCTGAGACACCCAAAGACGGTAACACCCCACATCTGGACTTTGTCTGGCTCAGTTCAGTTTCCTACCAAGATGACTCACCGCTTACCCTTTGTCCCCCATGAAAAGCCCTGGCATGCCAAAACAGCAGAAACCTCTAAACGTTATCTCATTTTGCAAACTACACTTATTGAGAAATTCATTTAGGGGAGTAGTGAGAATTTTTAACAATTAGGCAATTCATAGAATTGTATAACATTGTGCTGAGTCAAAGGAAAGCTATCACTTTTTCCACTAAAATATGGCTTTGTTGTTTTCAATTTTCAAAACGGTTAATAGGAGAAAATAACCATACAATTTATTACCCAACGTCTTTTGAGTATGACAATACCCCATATGTGATTTTTGGAGGCAGAAAGTACAAAAACCAGCACCTCAAGAATTGTTTTTGTGGTTTTTTTTTTTAATGCTGTTCATCGTATGTCAAATGTGATAAGGCAGTCATATTCTTCGGGTCAGTGTGAGTACAGCGATACCACACTTATATTATTTCTTATACTGCTTTTACACAATAAAAATTATTTTATAGAAAAAAATGGAATTTGCATCGCTATTTTTTTTGAGCAGTGTATATACACTCTTCAAAAAAAATAAAGGGAACACTTAAACAGAATATAACTCCAAGTAAATCAAACTTAGGTGAAATCAAACTGTCCACTTAGGAAGCAAGACTGTTTGACAATCAATTTCACATGCTGTTGTGCAAATGGAATAGACAATAGATGGAAATTATTGGCAGTTATCAAGACACAATCAATAAAGGAGTGGTTCTGCAGGTGGGGACTACAGACCACATCTCAGTACCAATGCTTTCTGGCTGATGTCTTGGTCACTTTTGAATGTTGGTTGGGCTTTCACACTCGTGGTAGCATGAGACAGACTCTACAACCTACACAAGTGGCACAGGTAGTGCAGCTCATCCAGGATGGCACATCAATGCGAGCTATGGCAAGATGGTTTGCTCTGCCTGTCAGTGTAGTGTCCAGAGGCTGGAGGCACTACCAGGAGACAGGCCACTACAGCAGGAGACATGGAGGGGGCCGTAGGAGGGCAAGAACCAGTTAGAATCTGTTTTGTTTATTGACCATTCACCATCTTGTTGTAGTTTTCAGGCTGCTGGTCTTTTCCTCCTGGTGCTTGGTTGTCTTAGGTCAGGTGATTGAGGCTAAGGCTCTTATAATGTTGAACCCCGTCTCTCAGGATAGCCCCGTCAACTGCGAGGAACCGATGCAACTTGGGGCGATGTCCTCTCGTTCCCAGGAGAGGGAGAAGAGGTTTTCTGAAGGGCAATGCTTGTATTGTAGTAAGGCTGACCATTTTATTAAGCAATGTGAGGTTCGCATAAGGAAAGAAAAAAAAAGGTCAGTGGGTGTAACACTCCAGTTCGTATTGCGCTTTTACGGTCTGCCGGAGTTACCTTTATTACCCTGCCTCCCATTCCTTGCTGGACAACAGTGTTAATCCGCTTGAGTTCTGGCTAGATGCTTTTATAGCTTTCTGTGTTTGACATTGTGACTTGTTTTTATGCACAGTCCTAAGATTTTTCAGGGTCCTCCTTCCCCCTATCTATAGGTCTTCGCTGAGATTAACCTAGGATCATCGGTGGCTCTATTCGCAAGGAATGGGTCATCCACTCCATCGTAGGGTATCAGCCTAGTCTCAGTGCAGGGTCAGTTTTTCCCCTTCTATCCTAGCTCTGTGTTGCAGTTCCGTAACAGTTTGTCCACACATTAAAAAAAAGAAATTTTCTCTCCCGGATTCCTTCAATATGTGCAGCATCCAGGAACTTGCTCAATGCTTGCAAGGGTTAACTTTGGAAGTAGCCGACCTGCAACAGCACATGAGTAATTACTCTGGAGCACACTCTGAAGAACCTAAGGTAGGATTACCTAAGTTTTTTTCTGGTAACTGGCAGGAATTTTTTACACTTAAAAATGCATGTTTACTATATTTTCGGCTTTGACCCAGATCCTCTGGGAGTGAATTACAGTGTGTGGGGATTATTATGCCTTTATTGTGAAATGAACCCCAAATCTGGGCATTTTCATTAGATCCTAATGATCCTTGTTTGACATCAGTAGAAGCATTTTTTTTCTGCTATGGGGGTGTTATATGATGATCCTGATCTGGTCATATCAGCTGAGGCAGAGCTCAGATGGCTTAAACAGGGTTCTGTTGATGGAGCGAGGTATTGCACCCAGTTCAGGCGATGGTCCACAGAGGTCAGGTGGAATGACTCAGCACTCAAGAGTCAGTTTTTAGCAGGTTTGAGTGAAAGAGTTAAAGATTTGCTCATTGCATATTCTGCGCCTGATACTTTGGATATTGCTATACAGTTGGCTATCCGTGTGGATAGAAGATTGAGAGGCAAACAGAATGAAAAGAAGGCTCTTATAATGTTGAACTCCGTCTCTCAGGATAGCCCCGTCGACTGCGAGGAAATGATGCAACTTGGGGCGATGTCCTCTCGTTCCCAGGAGAGAGAGAAGAGGTTTTCTGAAGGGCAATGCTTGTATTGTGGTAAGGCTGACCATTTTATTAAGCAATGTGAGGTTCACATAAGGAAAGAAAAAAAAAAAGGTCAGTAGGAGTAACACTCCAGTTCGTATTGCGTTTTTACGGTCTGCTGGAGTTTTTTTTTTCTGGTAATACCACATATCATGGTCATTCCATTGAATTTCAGGTAATGGTGGATTGTGATTCTGCACTTAATTTGGATTGATCAACAATTCCTAGACAAATATATGTTTGATTCTGAACCATTGTCATCTCCTATTCCTGTCGTGGCTATTGATAACACTCCTCTGTAACATGGGTGTATTTCTCGAAAGGTTACCGCGTTCCCACTTATTATGAATATGGAACATCAGGAGTGTGTAGACTTGTTTGTCCTTGCTAAATTACCTTGCCCAGTTGTCTTGGATTTACCCTGGCTAAAAATGCACAATCCTTTGCTGGACTGGTCATCTAGTACTATAAGGTCCTGGGGTCAGGGGTGATATAGTAATTGTTATAATGTTCACATTGCTGCTGTTGTGAAGAAGGAGCTACCTGAAGCCATTCAGGATTTCTGGAGGGTATTTTCGGAGGTTGAGTCACAAGCTCTACCACCCCATAGAGATTACGACCGCGCTACTGAGTTCGTCCCAGGTGCCACACTACCGAAGAGTCGTTTATTTAATCTGTCGATTCCCGAGAGGGAAGCCTTAAGGGAATACCTACAGACTAGTTTAGCTGCAGGTCATGTAAGCTGTGGCTTATGTCCCCTGTGGCTGTAGGATTCTTTTTTGTCAAAAAGAAGGATGGTGGCCTTAGGCCGTGTCTGGATTTTCGGTAGATTAATAAGATTACTGTGCGCAATCCTTACCTGTTTATTCCGGATTTGTTTAACCAACTAACCAGAGCGAAGAGGTTCTCTAAGATTGACCTTCGTGGGGCATATAATTTGCTGTGGGTGAAGGAGAACCTTTAATACCCCGGAAGGTAATTGAGTGTCTGGTGATGCCTTTTGGTCTTACTAATGCGCCTGCATTTTTTCAAAGTTTCATTAATGACATTCTGAGGTCCTTGATCGGTAGGAGTGTTATTGTTTATTTGGATGATATTTTGATCTATTCACCTGATCTGGAGTCGCATTGGCAGAGAGTCCGCGAAGTTCTACAGATTTTGAGCGAAAACTCACTCATTGCTAAATTGGAGAAGTGCGAGTTTGCGGTACAGAAAATGAGTTTTTTGGGGTACCTTGTCTCCAGTGATGGGTTTGAGATGGACCCGGTGAAGGTTCAGGCAGTGCTGGAGTGGCCTAGGCCTGAATATTTGAAGTCAGTTCAGAAATTTTTAGAGTTTGCTAATTATTATAGAAAATTCATAAAGAATTTTTCTGTGATCACTAAACCTGTAACTGATCTCACCAAGAAGGGTTCCAATACTGTCCAATGGTCCTCTTAGGCTGTTAAGGCTTTTGAGCATCTCAAGGAGAAGTTTAGCTCTGCTCCAGTTTTGATCTAGACAGATGAGACCAAGCCATTTCTGGTAGGGGTTGATGCCTCTTCAGTAGGGGTGAGGGCAGTTCTGTCCCAAGAGGGAGAGGATGGGGTGCATCTCTGTGCTTTCTTTTCTAAAAAATTTTCGGAGACTGAGCTCAACAATGATGCTGGGAACAGAGAGTTGCTGGCTATTAAACTCGCTTTTGAGCATTGGCAATATTTTTTGGAGGGGGCTAGACATCCGATACAGGTTTTTACTGATCATAAGAATATGATATATCTGGATACTGCTAAACGTTTGAATGCCCATCAAGCTAGGTGGGCACTGTTTTTTGCCCGGTTTCATTTCTCTGTAACACATACAGTGGGGCAAAAAAGTATTTAGTCAGTCAGCAATAGTGCAAGTTCCACCACTTAAAAAGATGAGAGGCGTCTGTAATTTACATCATAGGTAGACCTCAACTATGGGATACAAACTGAGAAAAAAAAATCCAGAAAATCACATTGTCTGTTTTTTTATCATTTTTTTTGCATATTATGGTGGAAAATAAGTATTTGGTCAGAAACAAACAATCAAGATTTCTGGCTCTCACAGACCTGTAACTTCTTCTTTAAGAATCTCCTCTTTCCTCCACTCATTACCTGTAGTAATGGCACCTGTTTAAACTTGTTATCAGTATAAAAAGACACCTGTGCACACCCTCAAACAGTCTGACTCCAAACTCCACTATGGTGAAGACCAAAGAGCTGTCAAAGGACACCAGAAACAAAATTGTATCCCTGCACCAGGCTGGGAAGACTGAATCTGCAATAGCCAACCAGCTTGGAGTGAAGAAATCAACAGTGGGAGCAATAATTAGAAAATGGAAGACATACAAGACCACTGATAATCTCCCTCGATCTGGGGCTCCACGCAAAATCCCACCCCGTGGGGTCAGAATGATCACAAGAACGGTGAGCAAAAATCCCAGAACCACGCGGGGGGACCTAGTGAATGAACTGCAGAGAGCTGGGACCAATGTAACAAGGCCTACCATAAGTAACACACTACGCCACCATGGACTCAGATCCTGCAGTGCCAGACGTGTCCCACTGCTTAAGCCAGTACATGTCCAGGCCCGTCTGAAGTTTGCTAGAGAGCATTTGGATGATCCAGAGGAGTTTTGGGAGAATGTCCTATGGTCTGATGAAACCAAACTGGAACTGTTTGGTAGAAACACAAATTGTCGTGTTTGGAGGAAAAAGAATACTGAGTTGCATCCATCAAACACCATACCTACTGTAAAGCATGGTGGTGGAAACATCATGCTTTGGGGCTGTTTCTCTGCAAAGGGGCCAGGACGACTGATCCGGGTACATGAAAGAATGAATGGGGCCATGTATCGTGAGATTTTGAGTGCAAACCTCCTTCCATCAGCAAGGGCATTGAAGATGAAACGTGGCTGGGTCTTTCAACATAACAATGATCCAAAGCACACCGCCAGGGCAACGAAGGAGTGGCTTCGTAAGAAGCATTTCAAGGTCCTGGAGTGGCCTAGCCAGTCTCCAGATCTCAACCCTATAGAAAACCTTTGGAGGGAGTTGAAAGTCCGTGTTGCCAAGCGAAAAGCCAAAAACATCACTGCTCTAGAGGAGATCTGCATGGAGGAATGGGCCAACATACCAACAACAGTGTGTGGCAACCTTGTGAAGACTTACAGAAAACGTTTGACCTCTGTCATTGCCAACAAAGGATATATTACAAAGTATTGAGATGAAATTTTGTTTCTGACCAAATACTTATTTTCCACCATAATATGCAAATAAATTGTTAAAAAAACAGGCAATGTGATTTTCTGGATTTTTTTTTCTCAGTTTGTCTCCCATAGCTGAGGTCTACCTATGATGTAAATTACAGACGCCTCTCATCTTTTTAAGTGGTGGAACTTGCACTATTGCTGACTGACTAAATACTTTTTTGCCCCACTGTATCCCTGGGGCGAAGAATGTTAAAGTGGATGTTTTGTCTCGTAGTTTCTATCCAGCAGTTAATACTGAGAAGTAGGAATGTATTGTGCAGAGAGGGGTGGTGGTGGCAGCATTGGGTTTTGAGTTGGAGAGTAGCATCCTAAAGGCCCAGAATGCTGCACCAAATAACACTCCGTATGGTGAATTATTTGTGCCTAGAGCCTTGCAGAGAGCTTTGTTTGCTGAATGTCATGAGTCTCGGTTGGCGGGTCATCCAGGGATTTCGGAAACTAGAAAGTCAATTGGTCGAAGTTTCTGGTGGCCAGGGTGGCAAAGAGTGGGTGCATCAGTGTACTGTGTGCCCTAGGTCAAAGGCCTCACATGCCCCGGCTGCAGGGTTACTGTGCCCTTTGGAGGTTCCTAGTTCGCCATGGTCACATCTTTCTATGGATTTTATCACCAATCTGCCGGTGTCTGAAGGTTTTTCTGTCATCTGGGTTGTTGTGGACCGGTTAAGTAAGATGTGTCATCTGGTCCCGTTCAATAAATTACCCTGCACCAAGACTCTAGCTAAGGCATTTGTGAAAGAGATTGTCAGGCTCCATGGGGTTCCCGCAGACATTGTCTCCGATAGAGGACCGCAGTTCGTGGCTCGCTTTTGGAGGCTTTTTATGACAGATTAAAGGTTCAGTTGTTGTTTTCATCAGGTTATCATCCGGAGTCCAATGGACAGACTGAAAGGAAGAACCAGGACTTCGAGCAGTTTCTGAGATGTTTTGTAGCAATCAGGAGATGTGGTCGGAATATCTACCACTAGCTGAGTTTGCTCTTAATAATCATATGTCTTCCTCGGCTGGGTGTTCTCCTTTTTTTTGCTGTACAGGGAGGCATCCATCTTTCGGTCCATTTTCTAAGATTGGGGCAGCGCTCCCTTCGGAGGAGAGTTTTTCTGGAAATTTGGACAGGGTTTGGACCAATGTACGCCATAATCTGAAATAGACAAATAGGAGGTCAAATAAATGTTTTGATAAGAAAAGAAGGTCGGCTTTGTTTGCAGTTGGGGACATGGTCTGGTTGTCCTCTAGGAATCTGCATTTGAAGATCCCTTCCAAAAATCTGGGGCCTAAATTTGTAGGACCTTTAAAGTGGTTCAGGTTGTCAACTTGGCAGCAGTGAGATTAGACATCCCCTCGTCCTGGAGAATTAATTCAGTTTTTCATGTATATTTACTGAAGAAAGTTGACACAAAAGATAAGGAGGGGATGCCGACTGTTCCTCCAGTTGATGAGGATGGTGAGTTTGAGATTTCACGCATTTTTGATTCCAGGTGGCACAGAGGAAGGTTGCAGTATCACGTGTCCTGGAAGGGTTTCGGTCCCGAGGATTATTCCTGGGTGAAAGCTGAGGATGTCTCGGCCTCAAGGCTGATTAAGGCTTTTCACTGGAGATTTCCGAATAAGGCTTGGCCAAGAGGATCCGGAGGATCCTCGTAAAAGGGGAGGTATTGTTAGAATCTGTTTTCTTTTTTGACCATCCGCCATCTTGTTGTGGTTTTCTGGCTGCTGGTCTTTTTCCCTTGGTGCTGGGTTGTCTTAGGTCAGATGATTGTATCACCCTTTATTACCCAGCACCTGCCTCTCATTCCTTGATGGACAACAGTGTTAATCCGCTTGAGGTCTGGCTAGGTGCTTTTATAGCTTTCTGTGTTTGACATTGTGCAGTTCTGGCATCTCTGGTTCTGCTATCTTTAGTTTCTGTTTTCAGTTGGTTTCTGCAACCATCTCTGTGTTTTCTATTAGGAGGTGACCTGTTTTTATACCCAGTCCTTAGATCTTTCAGGGACCTCCTTCCCCCTTTATATAGGTCTTCGCTGAGATTAACCTAGGATCGTCGGTGGGTTTATTCACAAGGAATGGGTCGCCCACTCCATCGTAGGGTATCAGCCTAGTCTCAGTGCAGGGTCAGTTTTCCCCCTTCTTTCCTAGTTTTGTGTTGCAGTTCCATAACACAACCCAGCAGCAGGACTGCTACCTCAGCCTTTGTGCAAGGAGGAACAGGAGGAGCACTGCCAGAGCCCTGCAAAATGACCTCCAGCAGGCCACAAATGTGCATGTGTCTGCACAAGCAGTTAGAAACCGACTCTGAGGATGGTCTGAGTGCCTGAAGTCCACAGATGGGGGTTGTGCACACAGCCCAACACCATGCAGGATGCTTGGCATTTGTCACAGAACACCAGGATTGGCAAATTCGCCACTGGCGCCCTGTGCTCTTCACAGATGAAAGCAGGTTCAGACTGAGGACATGTGACAGACGTGACAGAGTCTGGATACACCGTGGAGTGATCTGCTGCCTGCAACATCCTTCAGCATGACCGGTTCGGCAGTGGGTCAGTAATGGTGTGGCTTGGAATTTCATGTGTCGCAACATCCACCAACATCACATTGCACCACAGACTGTCCAGGAGATGGAAGATGCTTTAGTCCAGGTCTGGGAGGATATCCCTCAGGAGACCATCCGCCGCCTCATCAGGAGCATGCCCAGGCATTGTAGGGAGATCGTACAGGCACATGGAGGCCACACACACTACTGGGCATCATTTCCTTGTCTTGAAGCATTTCCACTGAAGTTGGATCAGCCTGTAACTTTATTTTCCAATTTTAATTAGAGAATCATTTCAACTCCAGACCTCCGTGGGATATCAGTTGTGATTTATGTTGATCATTTTTAGTTTTTATTGTTCTCAACACATTCCACTATGTAATGAATAAAGATTTACAACTGGAATATTTCATTCAGTGATATCTTGGATGTGGGATTTTAGTGTTCCCTTTATTTTTTTAACAGTGTGTGTATGTAAATATACAATACAAACCAAAGGTTTGGACACACCTTCTCATTTAAATATTTTTCTGTATTTTCATGACTATGAAAATTGAAAATTCACACTGAAGGCAACAAAACTATGAATTAATACATGTGAAATTATATACTTAAGAAAAAAGTGTGAAGCAACTGAAAATATGTCTTATATTCTAAGTTCTTCAAAGTAGCCACCTTTTGCTTTGATGACTGCTTTGCACACTCTTGACATTCTCTTGATGAGCTTCAAGAGTTAGTCATCGGAAATGGTCTTCCAACAATCTTGAATGTGTTCACAGAGAAGCTTAGCACTTGTTGGCCCTTTTGCCTTCACTCTGCGGTCCAGCTCAACCCAAACCATCTTGATTTTGTTCAGGTCTGGTGACTGTGGAGGCCAGGTCATCTGACGTAGCAGCCCATCACTCTCCTTCTTAGTTTCTTGGTCAAAAAGCCCTTATACAGCCTGGAGGTGTGTTTAGGTTCATTGTCCTGTTGAAAAATAAATGATGGTTCAACTAAATGCAAACCGGATGGAATAGCATGCCGCTGCTATTCCAAGATGCTGTGGTAGTCATGCTGGTTCAGTATGCCTTCAATTTTTGCATAAATCCCCAACAGTGTCACCAGCAAAGCACCCCCACACCATCACACCTCCTCCTCCATGCTTTATGGTGGGAACCAGGCATGTAGAGTCCACCTGTCCCTTTTCTGCGTCGCGCAAACAGCCGGTGGTTTGAACCAAAGATCTCAAATTTGGACTCATCAGACCAAAACACAGCTTTGCACTGGTCTAATGTCCATTCCTTGTGTTCTTTAGCCCAAACAAGTCTCGTTTGCTTGTTGCCTGTCCTTAGCAGTGGCTTTCTAGCAGCTATTTTACCATGATGGCCTGCTGCACAAAGTCTCCTCTTAACAGTTGTTGTGGAGATGTGTCTGCTGCTAGAACTCAGTGGCATTGACCTGGTCTCTAATCTGAGCTGCTGTTAATCTGCGATTTCTGAGGCTGGTGACTCGGATAAACTTATCCTCAGAAGCAGAGGTGACTCTTAGTCTTCCTTTCCTGGGGCTGACCTCATGTGAGCCAGTTTCTTTGTAGTGCTTGATGGTTTTTGCCACTGCACTTGGGGACACTTTCAAAGTTTTCCAAATTTTACAGGCTGACTGACCTTCATTTCTTAAAGTAATGATGGCAACTCGTTTTTCTTTACTTAGCTGCTTTTTTCTTGCCATAATACAAATTCTAACAGTCTATTCAGTAGGACTATCAGCTGTGGATCCACCAGACTTCTGCTCAACACAACTGATGGTCCCAACCCCATTTATAAGGCAAGAAATCCCACTTATTAAACCTGACAGGGCAAACCTGTGAAGTGACAACCATTTCCGGTGACTACCTCTTGAAGCTCATCAAGAGAATGCCAAGAGTGTGCAAAGCAGTCATCAAAGCAAAAGGTGGCTACTTTGAAGAACCTAGAATATAAGACATATTTTCAGTTGTTTCACACTTTTTGTTAAGTATATAATTCCACATGTGTTAATTCATAGTTTTGATGCCTTCAGTGTGAATTCACAATTTTCATAGTCATGAAAATACAGAAAAATCTTTAAATGAGGTGTGTCCAAACTTTTGGTCTGCACTATATATATATATATTTACATAGATAGATAAAAGAAAATCCAGCAATTCATTTGCCATGTGCTGAAAAATCACTGCTGGAGCCGACAGTATAGAAGAGATGGATTACATACAGAAAAGACAAATAGAATAGGTAGATATACAGATGTCTGTGACAAATGCAATCAGTACAGTGTGTGTGCAACTTACTGTACATGTATTTAACTAATACAAGTTTATTTTTCTGAAAAAAAGGTGTGGGCTCCTGCGTAATTTTCAAGGCCGATGTTTGTAGCCTGGGAAGGGGGTAATACCAATGGAGCTTCACAGGCTATTAATATCAGCTCACAACTGTAAACTTAGCCTTCACTGGCTATTAAAATGGGGGACCCCCTAAAAAATAACATAGAGTCACCCAATAATTAATAACCAGCAAAGGCTATGCAGACAGCTGCAGGCTGATATTAGTAGCCTAGGAAGGGGCTATGGGCATTGGCTTCCCAGGCTTAAAACATCAGCTCTCAGCTGCCCCAGAAAAGACGCATCTCTAAGATGCACCAATTCTGGCACTGACCTCTCTCTTCCCACTTGCCCTGTAGCGGTGGCAAGTGGGGTGATAGTTGGGGATAGTTGATGTCACATTTGTATTGTCAGGTGATATCAAGCCCCAAGGTTAACAATGGAGAGACGTCAACAAGACGCCCCCATTGCTAACCCTAGTCACATTGTATGAAAACGCAGACACCCAGAAAAAAGGCCTTTAATTCATAGAAAGACACAGACTCCTTTAATAATCTTAATTAAACCATACCTACGACCTCACCCATTCCCCTGATGCCCTCGCTATTTGTAAAAGAGGGGAAAAAACATGTGCTCAGTTTATGCCTGTGAATTGCTATTACTAGTCTGAGGGCACCACGAGCGTGAGAAAGTTCTCCTACTTGCGGTGCCATCAGATAGGTCCTGCGAGTTCACAGCCAATGAAATTCTCACAGTGTTCTGCTGTGAAGTCACTGAGCTTGAACTGCGGTGAACTCATCACTGACTTTTTCCCACGGTGTTGAGGTCACGGCAGTTCAGCCCTGCTGGGAACGCAGCCTCAGTGACTGGCGGTAACCTCAATGACATCACCACCGGTCATTGACGATGCACTCACAGCAGCTCATTCACGCCTCTCCATTAGTAATCCATGGGCTTCATGTCACCTGACAATACAAAAGTGACATCGACCCCACAAATACAAACTCCACTTGCCACAGCTACAGGGCAAGTGGGAAAAGCCAGGCAATGTGCCAAAATTTGGGTGTCTAATATATGTGCCTTTTCTGGGCAGCTGCGGGCTGCTATTTTTTGGCTGGGGCAATATCCATGGCCCCTTTCCAGCCTGAGAACACTAGCCCCCAGCTGTGAGCTTATCAAGTCTGTTTGTTTAAAATGGGGGGACCTCATGCTGTTTTTTTAAATTATTTAAATAATTACAAAATATGGCGTGGGGACCCCTCTATTCTTGATAAGCAGCCTTGCTGAAGCTGACAGCTGAGGGTTGCATACTCCAGCTGTGAGTTTTGCCTGGCTGGTTATCAAAAAAAATAATTATTATTATTTATTTACAGCATAGGAGCAGCTGATGAATACTCCCATCTGCCGCTACTGTTCTCACTGTTACTAGCAGCAGCAAGTGTCAACTGATGGGAGCTGTAGTTCCATCAGCTGACACCAGTGACCGGAGGTAAACGTTATACCTCTGATCACAGCTGAGCGCTCATGCTGTCTTCTGCCAGTGTGGCAACCATGCCTCTCTGACCGGCGGGGATGATTTCCCCGCCAATCAGAAGCACTACGCTGGTGTTACACAACATGGGAAACACTGGCTTTTGTGTTGTGTATGTTGGGCTGTATTCGGCGATTAAATCGACAATTAAATCGTTGAATATTGCAAATTCGACGATCGTGAGCTGAACAGAACATTTAAATATTCGCTCATCTCTACTGCTGACTGTACCGGCAGAAAATACAAAAGCTGTGATCCAACCAAAAGTTATGAGACAATGGGTATAGCCGAGTACGGGGACAATAGAACTACGGACTCCATGTTGGGATCTTGTAGACTGGGGGCATTGTATTTTGCCCACCTTGCCGGAGCTTGCGTAGGACTATGGATGTAAGGAATAAAATATTGTTGCATTGTCAACTGGCCTAACCTTGCCCACAAACTCAGAACCTCACAATTGGTACATGTGGCATTCGTGAAAAAAAGTCTACCACAGATATGTGAAGAGCACCTAAAATATAGTTAGAAGAGGAAGAAGTGTAATAGTTTTTCCCAATAGTTATCTTAAAGCATCATTTCTGACATACTGTAATACTCAAAGCAAGCTTGAGTGTTGAGTTCAGAATGTGATAATCCAATAAATTAATAAAATACAAAAAAATGAATGGAGTTACTGTGTGCAACTGTCAAAAATCCCAATGTAAGAATGAAGTAATATCTTAAAAAGGATGAATCCCCCTAAGGGTGTTGTAATTAATAACTTGCTATGGAGAAGCAATCAGCAGCTGCCAACGTTGTTTTTGTATGTGCCTGTGTTTAATGAAGTACAAGGGCTGCAGATGCCACACTTTATCTTTTATAATCCTGCATTTTAGTGCAAAATTTATTATTGGCTCTGTAAAAGATTTAGTGAAATTGAGAAATATATAGTGCGGTCCCATTGTTTACAATTATTTTTTAGATATGTTACTGAATATAGCTAGGCTGTCTCTTCGCAGATTCTCAAGGATGAAGAAATAATTAAGGATTGTCTGCCACACACTGTAATGCTGCAGCCATGTTGGTTGTGGCATTACATTGATTGGCTCTCCGCACAGCATCATTAGGTCTATATCAGACCTGGCGCCGCCCTGCTCGTCACAGCCAGCTCCGGACTTAGGCAGTGTAGGGAGAGTTGCTGCAGAGACTGCGGCAAATTTGGTGGTGTATAAGTTAGTGTAGGTATACCATATTGAATACACAAATACATCTAAACCAACAGTCATTCTGAGGACTAATTACAGTGTATATAGGTATCAGTGCTAGGTAGGCTAGGCAGGCATTTTATGTGGCATACTTTATTGCATACAGCAAGAGAGTCCATTCCATTACTGTCTGCTGCTACTGGAGCGCCCCGTCAGGGCAGTGTGGATACTCGGTACTGGGTCCTGCGGTTCACTGGGAGATGTCTCGGTGGCTGACGCGGTCCGTGGCCCTGGGACGTCCGTATAAAAGGGAAAGGTCTTTAAAGGGATAAAGTTTATGTTCGTGATGCCACCTGTGGTATTTGGTCAGGGTGAACGACGCTGCTTTAAGGGGTCCGCTGGGCTGATGTTATGGCAGCTAGATGGTATACCTTCCCACAGGTGAAGTATATCCCCAGATTTTCCCGGTGTACAGATGGGGAATGGTGAGTGGCGCAGAGAAGAATGAGGACACAGGGTTGCAGTCTCATTACCTTTAAAGAAGACTCCAGCTTCCACAGTCCAGAGCACCAGACCACAGGGCAGGCAGAGTAGTCCGGACAGTCTAGAGACAAGCAAGTTCCCCTGGGTAAGTCAGGTGGGAGCCTACCACTCTGCGCTTTCTGTTTCTAAGTTGCTGCTGCCACTAAGTGTCTCAACAAGGTCTTTGATTGTTCTGCTGTCCTAGGATAGGTACCTGCCCTCCGGTTCTGCTCCGTGTCGTTGAGTCCACGTGAACCTCTGGCTCCCGTTTCCCTGATTCTTGCGCTGCAGCTCTTCAGAGGCCTGCTTGTGGCCTCTTGGAGCTTTCACTTTCCTCTGTGCTCCCTCCTGTCTGTCCTCGCACACAGACTCCTACTACAAACTGAACTCTCTCTTCCTCCAAACCAAGATCTTTATTCAGGGAAGCTGCCCTAAAACAGGGCTTGGAGCTCCTCCTCCTGGCCTGGAAGTGGAAGGTGTTGTGTGTGTGTAAACCTACCAAAGGAAATCTCACTTATCTCCAGACATAGCACTATCCTCCCCGTGAGGAAGACATCACTACTGTGGTACCTGAACTCCTGGGGTGCCACACTGCCTATTACAGATATTTACCATATATACATAGCCACATGTATCAGTGGCCAGGAATTATTTTTTTGCATCTTAATTCTGATTATTTTCTTCAAAAGCATCCAGAGCACACTTTTTTTTGCTCCATTTGCTTGTTGTCAGTGCAGAATACAGCTAGCTGCATTCCATATTACAGCGTGAAAATCCAGCTATTTTAAACAGGGGTTTGGCCATCCCAGCAATCACATCTGAGTGCACAGACAATTCTGCCATTTCTGGGCTACTGTAAAATTTTGTTGGAGTGTTTTATACAAGTTATTGACACCAGTTTGCTGAAAAAAAATAGTTACCTACAGGCCAGGTATTTTAAACAGGGGTTCGGCCATCACAGGGTCGACATCTGAGTGCTCTGAAAATTCTGCCATTTCTGGGCTACTGTAAAATTGATAACCCCAAAAAGGCCATTTGCACCACCTGCCATGCCAGCATCATCAGGGGTAGCAAAACTACCAGCCTGACCACCACCAGCATGATCAGGCACATGGCAGCAAAGCACCCAACTTTATGGTCTGAACTCCAAGGTCCACGAACAGTGTCTGCGGGTGACACCACTGCTTCTTCAGCTGTTGTGCTTGAAAGCCAATCCCCTGTCGATGGTGCATGTGAAGATGCCTCCTGCCCTGCACCTGTCATTGCACACACTCAACTAGTACTATCATCAATCACATTGTCCCAGTACAGCGTTCAGTTGTCCATACCCCAGTCCTTGTAATGCAGCACAAATACGCAGCCAACATCCCACAGGCCACACTACTAAATTCACACATTTCTCATCTGCTTGTGCTCAAAATGTTGCCTTTTAGGCTCGTGGAGATGGAAGCTTTCCACAACCTGATGATGGCGGCCATCCCTCGGTACTAGATCCCCAGCCGCCACTATTTCTCCCAGTGTGCCGTCCCCGCATTACACACGCACGTGTCCCACAACACAAGCCATGCCCTCAACAATACAGTTACTAGGAAAGTCCACCTAACCACGGACACGTGGACAAGTGCTTGTCGGCAGGGACAGTGCATCTCGCTGATGGCACACTGAGTTAACATATTGGAAGCCGGGACCCAGTTGGACCTTGGGATGGAACATGTCCTCATGACGCCGAGGATTGCTGGCCCTACGTCAATCTGAGTTGGAATGGAAATTCACCGGCCATGCGTGGAAAGATGTGTAGACGCCGCGATGGGACAGCAGGAGCCGCCGAACCAACAGCATCCACTGCCGTATCAATCATTGTAAAAGGTACCAAACCCAACATATGTCTCTGTTATAGAAAAGTGCCACATAATACACAATCATTACATAGTACATATTAATAATAACATAAGGAATTGCATATCATCATAAGTACGATAAATTCTGCCGAGGTGACATGCAATAAGAAAGGAGGTATATGTGGATATATTCCAGTCTTTGCCAAAAGTTGAATTTAAGCTGTAAAAATAATAAACACAAAAGAGAATTAAAATAGATAACTTAAAAAAAACAGATATATGGATCAAGGGGGTACAAATGATAGATGGTAATTAGGGCAAGCAACCAATTTCAGGAGAAAAACTGCTAGTATAAATTATAAGAATGAGACGAAACTTAATGCTTCATTTAGCCCCTTTGATACCATGGTGTCTAATTGCACTATCCAATTCGCCTCCCGTTGTGCTAGCAGTTTCTTATTGTTTCCTACCCTGATCCCCATATGTAAACTCTCAATTCCCCTGACCCGAAGGGACCGTCACAGTTGTGGTATGGTTTTAAGTGGCGCGGTATAGTCTTCAAACCAGAGGGATTGACCACTATCCTGGTCGCGCAAATGTCCCGAACATTTTCGCACACTCTACCTCTAAGCTCCCTAGAGGTAAGGCCCATATAAATCCGAGAGCAAACACACGTGGCATAGTATATAACATTACTCGGGCCACAAGTGATGTGCTGTCTGATTTTGAATTGTTTTAGGCCATCTGAGGACTGAAAAGAACAGTGGCCACACTGGAAACAGCCCAAAAGAGGGCCCCGAGTACCAAATATATTCTAAATTGGTGGAATATAATGACTTCTAACTAGTAGATTACTGATATTGGGTGCTCTCCTAGAAGTCATAAGGAAAATCGCCCAGAGTGGCCCCCAGGGCAGGCTCCGTCTTCAATATTGACCAATGTTTGTTCAAGATGTCCCTAATATTATGCCACTCATGATTGTAGGTACTAATAAACCTAATGGTGTAATTATTAACCATTTTACTACGATTATGTGTTGCATATAATAGGTGCCTACGCGGAGTCTTCCTAGCCCTATCAAAGCCGCGCTTGATGCTCCTGCGGCTATAACGGCGTGATTCAAATCAAGACTGCAAATCAGCAGCCTGAATGAGGAACTTTTGATCAGATGAACAGATCCATTTCATTCTCAGGGACTGTCTGACCTAGACAGCTCTAATAGTAGAAGGATAAAGGCCGAATCAGCATGAATTAAAGCGCTGACAGAAGTGGACTGTGCACCCTCATATGCTAATATCTTCCGAGGACACTAGGAGAGGTTCTTGATTGGTGACGGGGCGCAGAGGCCGCTGACCATGTGCTGTGCTGGCTTCGATATATTGACATCTTCTTTATGTGGGGTGGGACGGTACAGCAGCTTGATGAATTTATGTTCCAACTAAATTCAAATTCTTAAAATATTAGGCTGACTTATCAACACCATTCTACAAAGGTGGACTTCTTGGACGTCACTCTGGAGCTTGATACCATGCAATGCATCCAGACTGACTTCTTTAGAAAGTCCACTTCTGTCAATGCTTTAATTCGTGCTGATTTAAATCACACGGTTATAGCCGCAGGAGCATCAAGCGTGGCTTGATAGGGCTAGGAAGATTTTCCTGTTATGACTTCTAGGAGAGCACCCAATATCGGTAATCTACCAGTTAGAAGTCATTATATTCCACTGATTAAGAATATATTTGTTACTCGGAGCCCTATTTTGGGCTGTTTCCAGTGTGACCACTGCCTTGCTTGCGCCTTGCTTGCGCAAATGTCCAGCACAGCTTCTCTTTTGAGTTGTCAGACTGCCTAAAACAATTCAAAATCAGAGATCACTTGTGGCACGAATAATGTTATATACTATGCCATGTGTGCTTGCTCTCGGATTTATATAGGCCTTACCTCTAGGGAGCTTAGAGTTAGAGTGCGCAAACATGTTCGGGACATTTGCGCGGCCAGGACAGTGGCCGATCCCTTTGGTTTGAAGACTATACTGTGCCACTTTAAAACGCACCACAACTGTGGTGGTAGGAAGCAATAAGAAACTGCTAGCACAATGGGAGGCAAATTGGATAGTGCAATTAGACACCATGGTACCAAAGGGGCTAAATGAAGCATTAAGATTTGCCTCATTCCTACATTTATACTAGCAGTTTCTCTCCTGAGATGGGTTGCTTGCCCTAATTACCATCCATCATTTACATAGTAACATAGTAACATAGTTAGTAAGGCCGAAAAAAGACATTTGTCCATCCAGTTCAGCCTATATTCCATCATAATAAATACCCAGATCTACGTCCTTCTACAGAACCTAATAATTGTATGATACAATATTGTTCTGCTCCAGGAAGACATCCAGGCCTCTCTTGAACCCCTCGACTGAGTTCGCCATCACCACCTCCTCAGGCAAGCAATTCCAGATTCTCACTGCCCTAACAGTAAAGAATCCTCTTCTATGTTGGTGGAAAAACCTTCTCTCCTCCAGACGCAAAGAATGCCCCCTTGTGCCCGTCACCTTCCTTGGTATAAACAGATCCTCAGCGAGATATTTGTATTGTCCCCTTATATACTTATACATGGTTATTAGATCGCCCCTCAGTCGTCTTTTTTCTAGACTAAATAATCCTAATTTCGCTAATCTATCTGGGTATTGTAGTTCTCCCATCCCCTTTATTAATTTTGTTGCCCTCCTTTGTACTCTCTCTAGTTCCATTATATCCTTCCTGAGCACCGGTGCCCAAAACTGGACACAGTACTCCATGTGCGGTCTAACTAGGGATTTGTACAGAGGCAGTATAATGCTCTCATCATGTGTATCCAGACCTCTTTTAATGCACCCCATGATCCTGTTTGCCTTGGCAGCTGCTGCCTGGCACTGGCTGCTCCAGGTAAGTTTATCATTAACTAGGATCCCCAAGTCCTTCTCCCTGTCAGATTTACCCAGTGGTTTCCCGTTCAGTGTGTAATGGTGATATTGATTCCCTCTTCCCATGTGTATAACCTTACATTTATCATTGTTAAACCTCATCTGCCACCTTTCAGCCCAAGTTTCCAACTTATCCAGATCCATCTGTAGCAGAATACTATCTTCTCTTGTATTAACTGCTTTACATAGTTTTGTATCATCTGCAAATATCGATATTTTACTGTGTAAACCTTCTACCAGATCATTAATGAATATGTTGAAGAGAACAGGTCCCAATACTGACCCCTGCGGTACCCCACTGGTCACAGCGACCCAGTTAGAGACTATACCATTTATAACCACCCTCTGCTTTCTATCACTAAGCCAGTTACTAACCCATTTACACACATTTTCCCCCAGACCAAGCATTCTCATTTTGTGTACCAACCTCTTGTGCGGCACGGTATCAAACGCTTTGGAAAAATCGAGATATACCACGTCCAATGACTCACCGTGGTCCAGTCTATAGCTTACCTCTTCATAAAAACTGATTAGATTGGTTTGACAGGAGCGATTTCTCATAAACCCATGCTGATATGGAGTTAAACAGTTATTCTCATTGAGATAATCCAGAATAACATCCCTCAGAAACCCTTCAAATATTTTACCAACAATTGAGGTTAGACTTACTGGCCTATAATTTCCAGGTTCACTTTTAGAGCCCTTTTTGAATATTGGCACCACATTTGCTATGCGCCAGTCCTGCGGAACAGACCCTGTCGCTATAGAGTCACTAAAAATAAGAAATAATGGTTTATCTATTACATTACTTAGTTCTCTTAGTACTCGTGGGTGTATGCCATCCGGACCCGGAGATTTATCTATTTTAATCTTATTTAGCCGGTTTCGCACCTCTTCTTGGGTTAGATTGGTGACCCTTAATATAGGGTTTTCATTGTTTCTTGGGATTTCACCTAGCATTTCATTTTCCACCGTGAATACCGTGGAGAAGAAGGTGTTTAATATGTTAGCTTTTTCCTCGTCATCTACAACCATTCTTTCCTCACTATTTTTTAAGGGGCCTACATTTTCAGTTTTTATTCTTTTACTATTGATATAGTTGAAGAACAGTTTGGGATTAGTTTTACTCTCCTTAGCAATGTGCTTCTCTGTTTCCTTTTTGGCAGCTTTAATTAGTTTTTTAGATAAAGTATTTTTCTCCCTATAGTTTTTTAGAGCTTCAATGGTGCCATCCTGCTTTAGTAGTGCAAATGCTTTCTTTTTACTGTTAATTGCCTGTCTTACTTCTTTGTTTAGCCACATTGGGTTTTTCCTATTTCTAGTCCTTTTATTCCCACAAGGTATAAACCGCTTACACTGCACCCCATTGATCACATTTGGATACATATATCTGTTTTGTTTTTTATGTTATCTATTTTAATTAACTCTTTTTTGTTTATTATTTTTAGAGCTTTAATTCAACTTTTAGCAAAGACTGGAATATATCCTCATATACCTCCTTTCTTATTGCATGTCGCCTCAGCAGAATTTATTGTACTTATGATGTAATGCAATTACTTATTATGTTATTATTAATATGTACTATGTAATGATTGTGTATTATGTGGCACTTTTCTATTACGGAGACATATGTTGGGTTTGGTACCTTTTACAATGGTTGATATGGCAGTGCGCGTGCGTGCTGTTGGTTCGGCGGCTCCTGTCCCATTGCGGCATCTCCACAGCTTTCCACGCACGGCCGGTGAATTTCAATTCCCACGCATGCACGGTTATGCCTGACGCTGGTAACTGATGCAGGACCTGCGAGCTCCAGCGCGCACGCGCCATAAGCGCCGATACTATTGGATGGTTCTCATCATGTGATCAGCCACACCGCTAAGCACCAATCATATATAAAGGTCCTTGCCAAGACCATTAACTATCCTTGAGAAAGCTACAAATCAAAAAGCAAAACGTATGTTGGAGGCTTTGTTGGATGTATTCGATCTATTCGGGTACCATCCACCCTATCTATGATTTATTGGTAAGCGCTGCTTCATTAATGTTTACTTGAGACCATTTGGTCGCATTTATCTTTGCACTTTATTGATAAAACGCTTCCCATTTTTGTGTCTTGCGATGGGGTACTTGGCACCGGTGATCTTATACATCATCCTTTTGCACTTTATTCTTGTGTTTTGTACCTAGTTTTATTGTGATACTGGTATGTTTATAATAAAATACTCATTTTAAACAAAATACTCCGATTTTCTCCAGTTATTCATAACTATATGGAGTTGGTTACTCTTTTTTTACCTTTGGGGTTTTGTTTTGCACAACTCGGTGCATGTTACATAGTAACATAGTAACATAGTTAGTAAGGCCGAAAAAAGACATTTGTCCATCCAGTTCAGCCTATATTCCATCATAATAAATCCCCAGATCTATGTCCTTCTACAGAACCTAATTGTATGATACAATATTGTTCTGCTCCAGGAAGACATCCAGGCCTCTCTTGAACCCCTCGACTGAGTTCGCCATCACCACCTCCTCAGGCAAGCAATTCCAGATTCTCACTGCCCTAACAGTAAAGAATCCTCTTCTATGTTGGTGGAAAAACCTTCTCTCCTCCAGACGCAAAGAATGCCCCCTTGTGCCCGTCACCTTCCTTAGTATAAACAGATCCTCAGCGAGATATTTGTATTGTCCCCTTATATACTTATACATGGTTATTAGATCGCCCCTCAGTCGTCTTTTTTCTAGACTAAATAATCCTAATTTCGCTAATCTATCTGGGTATTGTAGTTCTCCCATCCCCTTTATTAATTTTGTTGCCCTCCTTTGTACTCTCTCTAGTTCCATTATATCCTTCCTGAGCACCGGTGCCCAAAACTGGACACAGTACTCCATGTGCTGTCTAACTAGAGATTTGTACAGAGGCAGTATAATGCTCTCATCATGTGTATCCAGACCTCTTTTAATGTACCCCATGATCCTGTTTGCCTTGGCAGCTGCTGCCTGGCACTGGCTGCTCCAGGTAAGTTTATCATTAACTAGGATCCCCAAGTCCTTCTCCCTGTCAGATTTACCCAGTGGTTTCCCATTCAGTGTGTAATGGTGATATTGATTCCTTCTTCCCATGTGTATAACCTTACATTTATCATTGTTAAACCTCATCTGCCACCTTTCAGCCCAAGTTTCCAACTTATCCATGTTGTTGTGATTATGCGGTTATCTGGTACTTATTCAGGTCTACTAAAATGTTGCAGTACCAGAGGGCCCTTGTTGTGGAATGATTAAAAAAATTCCCATCTGAAAACATGGCAGATGAGTTCACAGTGCGTTGGAAAATCAAGGAGTACAGGTGAGAGAGACACAACTCCAATCCAGCAGCAACAGGGGAACACTGGCAAAGTTCTGGAAGAGTTTTCTCAGACCCTCCCATCGCACTGGCCATGAGGCGCAGTGTGCTCTCACATGGAGTGCAAAGTTTTGGGAGATGCTGACCGTACCAACGTCCTCCATGATTCCTCTATGTCTATAATTATTGGGTATCCAAGCTGGACACATGGCATGAACTGGCTCTCTACGCCTTGGAGGTCCTGACATGCCCTGCTGCTAGTGTTTTGTCAGAGCGGGTATTTAGTGCCGCTGGTGGAATTATAATTGATAAGCGCATCCGCCTGTCAACTGAAAATACTGACAGGCTGACTCATAAAAATGAACAAGGGCTGCATTGGGCCAGACTTCTCAACACCATCGAATGATAGCAGCTTAATATAAACTCAAATCCAGTGTCTTTCTTTGGGTCTTTTCCCATGCACCTCTTCACACCCACACAAGGGTATATGCTTCCTGAATTGGCCTATTTGCTGTTGTTCACCTCCTTCTCCTCATCATCCACCACCACTATATAACCAGGGTGACCATGGTCCTTGATGCAACACCAACTTTATTGTTTTAAAGGGTGTTTATGATGCCTGGAAATAAAATTTTTAGAAAGTATGTTGATGTATACCCCCCAGGGGGAAATGTTTGTCAGCCCATACACTGACTGCATGGGCATTACAAGTATTGGAGACCAGCTCCTTTGTAGTTGGAAAATATTTTCAGGAGTCCCTCCTCCTTGTCTCTTCCAAGGGATATTGGGGTGCATCCAAATTTGGGCATATCTTGCATTCATTGCATAGGCAAACAGTATGGGAGAACCACTTCCTAATATTGGGAACTGTAGGGGTTGGTCAGCTTCAACAATGCAATTAACCACTGCCGAGTTTCAGCCTCAACACTGACATTCTCCACTGCCGGACCTTAATCCCCAACACTGCAATTCTCAAATGCAAGTTCTTCAGGCTCAACACTGAAATGCTCCACTGCCAGGTGTTCAGTCTCAACACTGCAATGCTCCAATGCCAGGTCTTCAGCCTCAACACTGACATTTTTCAATGCAGGTTCTTCAGGCTCAACACTGCAATGCTCCACTGCCGGGTGTTCAGCCTCAATACTGACATTCTCCACTGCCAGGTCCCCAGCCTCAACGCTGACATTCTCCAAGGCAAGTTCTTCAGGCTCAACACTGAAATGCTCCACTGCCGGGTGTTCAGCCTCAACACTGCAATTCTCCACTGCAGTTTCTTCAGCCTCAACACTGAAATTCTCCACTGCAGGTATTTCAGCCTCAACAGACATTCTCCACTGCTTGGTCTTCATCCTCAACACTGCAGTTCTCCAATGCAGCTTCTTAAAGGGAACCTGTCACCCCGTTTTTTCAGTAGGAGTTAAAAATACCGTTAAATAGGGCCTGAGCTGTGCTTTACAATAGGGTATTTTTTGTCCCCTGATTCCCTACCTATGCTGCCGAAATACCTTACAAAAGTGTCCTTTTTCGCCTGTCAATCAGGCTGGTCAGGTCAGATGGGCGTGGTCACAGTCCTGTTTCTCCCCCACATATTGCTTATGTTCCCGTTGGTGGCGTAGTGCTTCTCGCATGCGCAAGTGCCGAATGCACTGCGCAGCTGTAGAAAAAGAGCGCGCTCGCCGCTATTCAGCGGTTTCTCGGTGGGCGCGGCCATCTTCCTGAGGCCGCGCGTGCGCAGATGGAGTCTCCTGCTTCCCGGGGCTTCAGGAAAATGGCCGTGGGATGCCGCACATGCGCAGATGGACATCGCGGCGGCCATTTTCTTGAAGCCGAGTTCGAATCTCGGCTTCAGGAAAATGGCCGCCGCGATGTCCATCTGCGCACGCGCGGCATCCCGCGGCCATTTTCCTGAAGCCCCGGGAAGCAGGAGACTCCATCTGCGCACGCGCGGCCTCAGGAAGATGGCCGCACCCACCGAGAAACCGCTGAATAGCGGCGAGCGCGCTCTTTTTCTACAGCTGCGCAGTGCATTCGGCACTTGCGCATGCGAGAAGCACTACGCCACCAACGGGAACATAAGCAAGATGTGGGGGAGAAACCGCGCTGTGACCACGCCCATCTGACCTGACCAGCCTGATTGACAGGCGAAAGAGGACACTTTTGTAAGGTATTTCGGCAGCATAGGTAGGGAATCAGGGGACAAAAAATACCCTATTGTAAAGCACAGCTCAGGCCCTATTTAACGGTATTTTTAACTCCTACTGAAAAAATGGGGTGACAGGTTCCCTTTAAGGCTCAACACTGCAATTCACTGCTTATGCAAACAGTATGGGAGTACCAAATTGCTAATAATGGGAACAATGCTTTCGGGTGGACATCCTGTACGTGACTTCAAAGGGGTATTGTGGTGCATCTAAATTTAATGCAGGGTAGGCATTGAATGCAATGCATAAGCAAACACTATGGGAGTACCAACTTCCTAAGAATGGGAACAATGCTTTCAGGTGGACATCCAGTACGTCTGTTCAAAGGGTTATTGGGATGAGTGTAACTTTGGGGCAGCGCAGGCCTTGCATTCAATGCACAGGCAAACAGTATGGCAGTAATAATAATGGGAACTATGGTTTCATGTGACCATCCACTACGTCGGTTCAAAGGGTTTTAGGGTGCGTGTAACTTTGGGACAGGGCAGGCCTTGCATTCAATGTATAGGCAAAGAGTATTGCAGTACCAAATAAAAAAAAAGAATGGGAACTTTGGCTTCATGGGGCCATCCAGGATGTAATTTTTTGGGGGGTTATTTGGGTGCATCCAAATTTGGAGCAGGCCTTGCATTTACTTCATGGGCAAACTGTATGAAAGTAAAAAAAAAATCATAATGTGATCTTTGTTTTCATGTGACAATGCACCACGTCTGTTTAAACTGTTTTTGGGGTGCATTAAACTTGGGGCAGGCCAGACCCTGCATTCAATGCATAGGCAAACGGTATGGCAGTGCCAAATAAATAATAATTGGAACTTTAGTTTCATGTGGCCATCCACTATATCGGTTCAAAGGGTTATTGGGGTGCATGTAACTTTGGGGCAGGGCAGGCCTTGCATTAAATGCATATTCAAACAGTATGGGAGTACAAAATAATGGGAACTTTGGTTTCATGGGGCCTTCCAAGACATCTGTTTTTTGGATTAGGGTGCGTCCAAATTTGGGGCAGGACTTGCATTCAATGCATAGGCAATAACAGTATAGGAGACCCACTGTTTAATAATGGGAACAACAAAGCATAGCCGGCTGATGGCTCTCTAAGAAAAGTGATGAACAACTGCTGTCCCTTTAATAATATTAAAGTCTGCCTGATGGCACTCCTCCTTTATCAGTCATGCCTTCATAAATGAAACAGGACGTGTCTGATGATGTGTCACACACCACATGGCCAGCTAAGATTGTAAAATGTTAAAATGACATATCCCAGTGAATGCATTTGTCTTGGTTGAAAGCAATGCTAAAGTTGAAAAACGCATCAAAAACGCTACATCTGAACATAGCCCAAGTGGTTGAGGAACATTTATTTTTTGGGTGATTTATTTTGCCTTACATGCAATTCATTACCCTGGAAAGGATGTTCCTTAACAAATTTCCCAGGAAAATCCATTTTGGTTTTGTTTTTGTATATTTTATTGTGCGCCTGGAAAAGTGGCGTAAGACTCTGACAACATTGTTCACAGCAGTGACCTGGGAGTCAGAAATGCTTCCAGTGGTCTTCCCTATGATGTTCCCATGTCTTCTGAGCACTGTTTCTATCGATTTCCAACGTTTTTAGACCCTAAAGGGACCCCCGGGGGAATGTTGTGGCAAAAATGCTTGGGTTTCCCATAGACTTACATTGGGCTCGTTGCTCGGGTAGCGCACCCGAGCATTACAATTTGCTCGACCCGAGCAACGAGCACCCGAGCATTTTAGTGCTCGCTCATCAATAAGTATGATGGAATTAAAATATGGTTTCAAATCTGAGGAATGTGTTTATATTTTGATTAATTTGTAGCAAAATCTTGCAATGATGAATTAGGATAACTGTCTTTTGCCTACTGGAGTAGAACACCTGACAAGATACTGAATGAACCTGCAAAACAACTTGGAAACCATTTATCATCCAACATCAATGAGAGATTGGGTAAAGGTTTGTAGTAACGCCTCTTATATTTGTATTCAATGCCTTATTTCAGTGTTTGTGCACCATCACTTTTGTTTCTTTCTTTCCTATTTTCTCCTGCATACATCTACTCGGTAAGGTATAATACTGTATACTGTTACACTACGGTACTAACATACATATCTTACAGTATAAACCAGAAGTTTACATATACTATATAAAAAGACACATACAGTGGGGAAAAAAAGTATTTAGTCAGCAACCAATTGTGCAAGTTCTCCCACTTAAAAAGATGAGAGAAGCCTGTAATTGACATCATAGATAGACCACAACTATGAGAGTCAAAATGAGAAAACAAATCCAGAAAATCACCTAGTCTGATTTGGCAAGATTTATTTTGCAAATTATGGTGGAAAATAAGTATTTGGTCACCCAAAAACATGCAATATTTCTGGCTCTCATAGACCTGTAACTAGAGTTGAGCGACCTTGACCTTTTTAGAGTCGAGCCGGGTTTTGCGAAACCCGACTATGTCCAAAGTCGGGTCGAGTGAAATCGGCCGATTATGACGTAAAGTCGGGATCGACCGAAACACGAAACCCAATGCAAGTCAATGGGGCAGCATAGTCGGCAGTGAGTGGGGGCCAGGAAAACACCTAGAGTGCCCATTTTAATGTCAAAACCATCCATTCTTCTTAATGAAGCTTGTCAAGCGTAATTTACCTTAAAATAATTGGAAGGCATTTGAAATTGGGGGTCATTTGGCTAAAGTTGTGGGGGGTAGGGCTGGTTCAAGTAATTAGTGGGCCCAGTAAATCTGGACCACGTCACGGCAGTGGAGCAGGGAGAGGTAAGTATTTCAACTTTGCAAGTGCTGTGATCCTGAGCAAGCAGGGGGGGCCCACTCGTTGGCATTGGCACTGGCACAGGGCCCCTCAAAGTACAGCGGTGTGTTTGCACGGCGGGGGCGCCTCCCACCGGCAGCAACACTTTTGCGTACTATGAGAGGCCCTGTGCCAGTGACGTCGCCAACTAGTATTCCTCCCCCCACCTGATGAAGGAACCTGCACTTTCATCTGCACCTTCCTCTTTGTCCCCGTGTAAGGTGGTATGGTATGCGGGAAGAGCAACCTGACTTTCAGCAGGGTCACAATGTTGTTGTGTAGCGTGCACGGGGAATGTTGCGTTATGGGTCAATGTACCAGCAGACTCATCTATCACTGGCTGGGCAATGGGCACGATGAAGTGGAAACACAGATATAGGCCCAAAGAATAAAGTGGGCTAAATGCAGTTCAAAATTGGTAACACAGGAATAACCAGGGGGCATTGCAGTGGAGGACAACTGGAATGAGAGGCTGACACAGAGAGTAGGGCCAAATCAGTAAGTAGTCGAAATGCAGTTCAAAATTGGCAACCGTAGTAAACAGGCGGCACAGCTTTGTTCAGTGGAGGAGAACAGCAAGGAGTGGCAGACACCGATAGTAGGCCCCAACCCAACTAGTAGGCCAAATGCAGTCTAACATTAACAACTACTTAACGAGAGGCTGAAAATGGAATTTCAGGACAGGAAACCAGGAGAACAGCAAGGAGTGGCAGACACCGATAGTAGGCCCCAAACCAACTAGTACGCCAAATGCAGTTGTTCCATTTAACCACAATTTAATGAGAGCCTGAAGATAGAAGCTCAGGAAAGGCAACCTGGGGAACACCTTGGAGTGTAACACACCATCTCTCTCCACCCCATACCCATTTTGTAGGCCTAATGCTGTGTACTTTTCTACAACTACTAAACGAGAGTCGGAAGACCGAAGCAATGGCAAGGAAACCTGGGGAACACCTTGGAGTGTAACACACCATCTCTCTCCACCCGATACCCATTTTGTAGGCCTAATGCAGTGTAGTTTTCTACAACTACTAAACGAGAGTCGGAAGATCGAAGCAATGGCGAGGAAACCTGGAGAACACCTTGGAGTGTAACACACCATCTCTCTCCACCCCATTCCCCATTTTTTAGGCCTAATGCAGCCTACTTTCCGACACCTACTAAACGAGAGCATGAAGATCGAAGCTCAGGAAAGGCAACCTGGGGAACACCTTGGAGTGTAACAACAACCTCTCTCTACACCACGGAAGGGCTGATTCTTAGGAAGGAAGGCTGTTGTAAATAAGCATTGCGCGTCCGAGGGTGATTATATTCTTATTCGGTATCTACTCACCCTCGGACGCGCCATGCTTCTTGATTTGTAATTAATGTTTATTTGCAATGTGCTTTTGACTTACTCAATTATTTTTTTAATTATTGATTTTATTAAATTAATAGTTTAACATCTTATTGGAAATAATTTAAAGGAGACGCGACAGGACAACACTCGGTGGATGCCATATCTGTGTTAACAACTCCAAAAAACTTTCAGTTAACTTCTTGCAGGAGAAAGAAATTGTAGCTGTTGGACCTTTGTAGTACAGTTCCAGATATTTGTTGTGTGTTTGTTTTGATTGTTAAAATGTCTGCATTTGAGATCTCAACACGATCTTATTTTTTATAATCAAATTAATTTTTTAAATATTTTATTAGGTTGGTTCAAGGGGTACACGGGCCGCAGTAGACAGGTCAGTGGAGGCCTAGTGGAAGGAGGGACCGCAGATGCGCCACTGTTTCACCCATACACAATTAGTAGGCCTAATGCAGCGTAGTTTCCAACAGCTACTAAACGAGAGCCGGAAGATCGAAGCTCAGGAAAGGCAACCTGGGGAACACCTTGGAGTGTAACAACAACCTCTCTCTACACCACGGAAGGGCTGATTCTTAGGAAGGAAGGCTGTTGTAAATAAGCATTGCGCGCCCGAGGGTGATTATATTCTTATTCGGTATCTACTCACCCTCGGACGCGCCATGCTTCTTGATTTGTAATTAATGTTTATTTGCAATGTGCTTTTGACTTACTCAATCATTTTTTTAATTATTGATTTTATTAAATTAATAGTTTAACATCTTATTGGAAATAATTTAAAGGAGACGCGACAGGACAACACTCGGTGGATGCCATATCTGTGTTAACAACTCCAAAAAACTTTCAGTTAACTTCTTGCAGGAGAAAGAAATTGTAGCTGTTGGACCTTTGCAGTACAGTTCCAGATATTTGTTGTGTGTTTGTTTTGATTGTTAAAATGTCTGCATTTGAGATCTCAACACGATCTTATTTTTTATAATCAAATTAATTTTTTAAATATTTTATTAGGTTGGTTCAAGGGGTACACGGGCCGCAGTAGACAGGTCAGTGGAGGCCTAGTGGAAGGAGTGACCGCAGACAGGCATCGAAGGCCTAAAATAATCACACATGGCTGTAGGCAATTTTAAATTGGTTCCAGGGGTACACGGGCAGCAGTGGTGTGGTCAGTGGAGGCCTAGTGGAAGGAGTGACCACAGACAGGCATCGAAGGCCTAAAATATTAACACATGGCTGTAGGCAATTTTAAATTGGTTCCAGGGGTACTTGGGCAGCAGTGCCCTGGTCAGTGTAGTAGTAGTTGAAAGAATGGACCGCAGACAGGCATCGAAGGCCTAAAATAAAAAAATTGGGCTGGCTGTAGGCAATTTTAAATTGGTTCCAGGGGTACACGGGCAGCAGTGGTGTGGTCAGTGGAGGCCTAGTGGAAGGAGTGACCGCAGACAGGCATCGAAGGCCTAAAATAATAACACATGGCTGTAGGCAATTTTAAATTGGTTCCAGGGTTACACGGGCAGCAGTGGTGTGGTCAGTGGAGGCCTAGTGGAAGGAGTGACCGCAGACAGGCATCGAAGGCCTAAAATAATCACACATGGCTGTAGGCAATTTTAAATTGGTTCCAGGGGTACACGGGCAGCAGTGGTGTGGTCAGTGGAGGCCTAGTGGAAGGAGTGACCACAGACAGGCATCGAAGGCCTAAAATATTAACACATGGCTGTAGGCAATTTTAAATTGGTTCCAGGGGTACTTGGGCAGCAGTGCCCTGGTCAGTGTAGTAGTAGTTGAAAGAATGGACCGCAGACAGGCATCGAAGGCCTAAAATAAAAAAATTGGGCTGGCTGTAGGCAATTTTAAATTGGTTCCAGGGGTACACGGGCAGCAGTGGTGTGGTCAGTGGAGGCCTAGTGGAAGGAGTGACCGCAGACAGGCATCGAAGGCCTAAAATAATAACACATGGCTGTAGGCAATTTTAAATTGGTTCCAGGGTTACACGGGCAGCAGTGGTGTGGTCAGTGGAGGCCTAGTGGAAGGAGTGACCGCAGACAGGCATCGAAGGCCTAAAATAATCACACATGGCTGTAGGCAATATTAAATTGGTTCCAGGGGTACACGGGCAGCAGTGGTGTGGTCAGTGGAGGCCTAGTGGAAGGAGTGACCACAGACAGGCATCGAAGGCCTAAAATATTAACACATGGCTGTAGGCAATTTTAAATTGGTTCCAGGGGTACTTGGGCAGCAGTGCCCTGGTCAGTGTAGTAGTAGTTGAAAGAATGGACCGCAGACAGGCATCGAAGGCCTAAAATAAAAAAATTGGGCTGGCTGTAGGCAATTTTAAATTGGTTCCAGGGGTACACGGGCAGCAGTGGTGTGGTCAGTGGAGGCCTAGTGGAAGGAGTGACCGCAGACAGGCATCGAAGGCCTAAAATAATCACACATGGCTGTAGGCAATTTTAAATTGGTTCCAGGGTTACACGGGCAGCAGTGGTGTGGTCAGTGGAGGCCTAGTGGAAGGAGTGACCGCAGACAGGCATCGAAGGCCTAAAATAATCACACATGGCTGTAGGCAATTTTAAATTGGTTCCAGGGGTACACGGGCAGCAGTGGTGTGGTCAGTGGAGGCCTAGTGGAAGGAGTGACCACAGACAGGCATCGAAGGCCTAAAATATTAACACATGGCTGTAGGCAATTTTAAATTGGTTCCAGGGGTACACGGGCAGCAGTGGTCTGGTCAGTGGAAGTCTAGTGGAAGGAGTGACCGCAGACAGGCTTCGAAGGCCTAACATAACAAAAATGTCAAAACAATGGTATTGTCAGTGCCAGGCATTGAAGGATGTCAGCGCCTAGACTACACATTGGTGAAGCTGTGAGAGATAATTTTGCTAGTGGTAGAGCACTGTTTGAGCTGGGGGGGGGGGAACTGGCTTGTGGCCGGCGGTACAGGCACAGGGCCCCTCATATTACAACGGTGAGTCTGACGTTGGGTGCGCACCACCACCGCCAGAGACACTTTATTGTACTATGAGGGACCCAGTGGCAGTGCCGTCGACCAAAAGCGGCCACACCCACCTCTTCAGACAAACAGCACTCTCAAGGGTCCAAGCGCAAAGTGGCGATAGCACGACCCCGTGTGGGGAGTTTGGCCATTTCGTGAGGTGGAAACATGTCGTATGCTGGACAATCAGGTGAAGAAAATTACGAGATTGGAAAAGTCATTCAGAATAGTCCACAGGCAAGACCTTTTCATAGGAAAGCTAGGTGTCAGCCGGGCAGGGTGGGGCAAAAGATTTTGAAATCCAGTTGTGGTTCATTTTAATGAAGGTTAGATCATCTACATTTTGGGTAGCCAGACGAGTCCTTTTTTCTGTTAGTATTGAACCTGCAGCACTGAATACTCTTTCTGATAGGACACTAGCTGCCGGGCAAGCAAGCTCCTGCAATGCATATTCTGCCAATTCTGGCCAGGTGTCTAATTTGGATGCCCAGTAATCAAATGGGAATGACGGTTGAGGGAGAACGTCGATAAGGGATGAAAAATAGTTTGTAACCATACTGGACAAATGTTGTCTCCTGTCACTTTGAATTGATGCTGCAGTACCTGTCCTGTCTGCGGTCATAGAAAAATCACTCCACAACCTGGTCAGAAAACCCCTCTGGCCAACGCCACTTCTGATTTCTGCCCCTCTAACACCTCTGGTCTGCTGGCCCCTGGAGCTCGTGTGAGAACGATCACGGGCGCTGTGTGCAGGGAATGCCAGAAGCAAACGGTCAACAAGAGTTGATTGTTTTGTTGCTAATATTAGTTCCAAGTTCTCATGTGGCATAATATTTTGCAATTTGCCTTTATAGCGAGGATCAAGGAGGCAGGCCAACCAGTAATCGTCATCGTTCATCATTTTTGTAATGCGTGTGTCCCTTTTGAGGATACGCAAGGCATAATCCGCCATGTGGGCCAAAGTTCCCATTGTCAAATCTGCGGTTGTGCTTGGTTGAGGGGCAGTTGCAGGCAAATCTACGTCACTTGTGTCCCTCAAAAAACCAGAACCCGGCCTTGCCACGCCACCAATTTCCCGTGCCCCCGGGAAAGCTTCCTCATTAAAAATATACTCATCCCCATCATCCTCCTCATCCTCCACCTCCTCTTCGCCCGGTACCTCGTCATGTACACTGCCCTGACCAGACAATCGCTGACTGTCATCAAGGCTTTCCTCTTCCTCTGGTGCAGACGCCTGATCCTTTATGTGCGTCAAACTTTGCATCAGCAGACGCATTAGGGGGATGCTCATGCTTATTATGGCGTTGTCTGCACTAACCAGCCGTGTGCATTCCTCAAAACACTGAAGGACTTGACACATGTCTTGAATCTTCGACCACTGCACACCTGACAACTCCATGTCTGCCATCCTACTGCCTGCCCGTGTATGTGTATCCTCCCACAAAAACATAACAGCCCGCCTCTGTTCGCACAGTCTCTGAAGCATGTGCAGTGTTGAGTTCCACCTTGTTGCAACGTCTATGATTAGGCGATGCTGGGGAAGGTTCAAAGAACGCTGATAGGTCTGCATACGGCTGGAGTGTACAGGCGAACGGCGGATATGTGCGCAAAGTCCACGCACTTTGAGGAGCAGGTCGGATAACCCCGGATAACTTTTCAGGAAGCACTGCACCACCAGGTTTAAGGTGTGAGCCAGGCAAGGAATGTGTTTCAGTTGGGAAAGGGAGATGGCAGCCATGAAATTCCTTCCGTTATCACTCACTACCTTGCCTGCCTCAAGATCTACAGTGCCCAGCCACGACTGCGTTTCTTGCTGCAAGAACTCGGACAGAACTTCCGCGGTGTGTCTATTGTCGCCCAAACACTTCATAGCCAATACAGCCTGCTGACGTATGCCAGTAGCTGCCCCATAATGGGAGACCTGGTGTGCAACAGTGGCAGGTGCGGATGGAGTGTTTGTGCGACTGCGGTCTGTGGACGAGCTCTTGCTTCTGCAGGAGGACGAGGAGGAGGAGGAGGGGGTGCGAACGGCTACAGACAACTGTTTACTAGACCGTGGGCTAGGCAGAACTGTCCCAAACTTGCTGTCCCCTGTGGACCCTGAATCCACCACATTTACCCAGTGTGCCGTGATGGACACGTAACGTCCCTGGCCATGCCTACTGGTCCATGCATCTGTTGTCAGGTGCACCTTTGTGCTCACAGATTGCCTGAGTGCATGGACGATGCGCTCTTTAACATGCTGGTGGAGGGCTGGGATGGCTTTTCTGGAAAAAAAGTGTCGACTGGGTAGCTCGTAGCGTGGTACAGCGTAGTCCATCAGGTCTTTGAAAGCTTCGCTTTCAACTAACCGGTAGGGCATCATCTCTAACGAGATTAGTCTAGCTATGTGGGCGTTCAAACCCTGTGTACGCGGATGCGAGGCTAAGTACTTCCTTTTTCTAACCATAGTCTCATGTAGGGTGAGCTGGACTGGAGAGATGGAGATCGTGGAACTAGCGGGGGTGCCGGTGGACATGGCAGACTGAGAGACGGTGGGAGATGGTATTGTTGCCGCCGGTGCCCTAGATGCAGTGTTTCCTACTACGAAACTGGTGATTCCCTGACCCTGACTGCTTTGGCCTGGCAAAGATACCTGCACAGATACAGCAGGTGGTGCGCTAAATGGTGGTCCTACACTGCCGGAAGGGATGTTGCGTTGATGACTAGCTTCATTGGCCGAGGGTGCAACAACCTTAAGGGACGTTTGGTAGTTAGTCCAAGCTTTCAAATGCATGGTGGTTAAATGTCTATGCATGCAACTAGTATTGAGACTTTTCAGATTCTGACCTCTGCTTAAGGAAGTAGAACATTTTTGACAGATGACTTTGCGCTGATCAATTGGATGTTGTTTAAAAAAATGCCAGACTGCACTCTTTCTAGCATCGGATACCTTTTCAGGCATTGCAGACTGAGCTTTAACCGGATGGCCACGCTGTCCTCCACCAGGTTTTGGCTTTGCCACGCGTTTTGGGCAAGATACGGGCCCGGCAGATGGAACCTGTGGCGATGTTGATGCCTGCTGCGGCCCCTCCTCCTCCTCTGCTTCAGAACTGCTGCCGCCTGCACCCTGTTCCCCCAATGGCTGCCAATCGGGGTCAAGAACTGGGTCATCTAATAACTCTTCTTGTACCTCCTGCGCAACTTCGTCTGTGTCACCGTGTCGTTCGGTGGTATAGCGTTCGTGATGGGGCAACATAGTCTCATCAGGGTCTGATTCTTGATCGGCACCCTGCGAGGGCAATGTTGTGGTCTGAGTCAAAGGACCAGCATAGTAGTCTGGCTGTGGCTGTGCGTCAGTGCACTCCATGTCAGATTCAATTTGTAATGGGCATGGACTGTTAACTGCTTCACTTTCTAAGCCAGGGACGGTATGTGTAAAGAGCTCCATGGAGTAACCCGTTGTGTCGCCTGCTGCATTCTTCTCTGTTGTTGTTTTTGCTGAAGAGGACAAGGAAGTGACTTGTCCCTGACCGTGAACATCCACTAACGACGCGCTGCTTTTACTTTTACCAGTTTCACGAGAGGAGGCAAAAGAGCTAGAGGCTGAGTCAGCAAGATAAGCCAAAACTTGCTCTTGCTGCTCCGGCTTTAAAAGCGGTTTTCCTAATCCCAGAAAAGGGAGCGTTCGAGGCCTTGTGTAGCCGGACGACGAACCTGGCTCCACAGCTCCAGACTTAGGTGCAATATTTTTTTCCCCACAACCACCTGATGCTCCACCACTACCACTACCCTCATTACCAGCTGACAATGAACGCCCCCGGCCACGACCTCTTCCACTAGACTTCCTCATTGTTTTAAAAACGTAACCAAACTAACGTTATTTGTTGCAGTCACACAACTTACACGGTGAGCTATAACTTCAGTATGATTTAGCTACCCCTTTACAGGTTGGTGAGACCACCGCGAAAATCAGGCACAATGTTACACACTCTTTTTTTGGTGGCTGCAAATTAGAGAGATGCCCCACACGCAGGACTGTCACTGAAGCACAAATGTTAATATTAATGTCACACTATTATTTGTTTTTTATTTTTATTTTTTTCAGGAACACTTTAGAAACCCCCCCAAAAAAAAAAAATTGATTTTTGCAGGGAGAATTTAGAAAACAAATGTAACAAACTATATGCTTTCTATGGGCCACTGAGTGAGAGATGACGCACACAGGAATCAGGAGTGGCACACAAGCCCAGAGGCCAATATTTTTCTACCAATGATTGATGGAGTTATTTTCTCTGGTAGATTTTGGAACCCAAATCAAGGAAAAAAAATATAGGCTTTCTATGGACCACAATTGGAGAGAGAGAGAGAGAGAGAGAGAGAGATGGCACACCCAGGAGTCAAGACTGGCACACAAGCAGAAAGGCCAATATTAATCTCCCACTGTTTTTTTTTTTTTTTTTTTTTTTTCAGGGAGACTTTAGAAAAATAAAAAATAAAAAAAATATGTTTTTATCAGGAAGAATTTAGAAACCAAATAAAATAAAATGATTTTTTCAGGGAGAATTTAGAAAACAAATAAAACCAAAAATAGGCGTTCTATGGCCCACTGACTGAGAGATGACGCACACAGGAATCAGGAGTGGCACACAAGCCCAGAGGCCAATATTTTTCTACCAATGATTGATGGAGTTATTTTCTCTGGTAGATTTTGGAACCCAAATCAAGGAAAAAAAATATAGGCTTTCTATGGACCACAATTGGAGAGAGAGAGAGAGAGAGAGAGAGATGGCACACCCAGGAGTCAAGACTGGCACACAAGCAGAAAGGCCAATATTAATCTCCCACTGTTTTTTTTTTTTTTTTTTTTTTTTCAGGGAGACTTTAGAAAAAAAAATAATAAAAAAAATATGATTTTATCAGGAAGAATTTAGAAACCAAATAAAATAAAATGATTTTTTCAGGGAGAATTTAGAAAACAAATAAAACCAAAAATAGGCGTTCTATGGCCCACTGACTGAGAGATGACGCACACAGGAATCAGGAGTGGCACACAAGCCCAGAGGCCAATATTTTTCTACCAATGATTGATGGAGTTATTTTCTCTGGTAGATTTTGGAACCCAAATCAAGGAAAAAAAATATAGGCTTTCTATGGACCACAATTGGAGAGAGAGAGAGAGAGAGAGAGAGAGAGAGAGAGATGGCACACCCAGGAGTCAAGACTGGCACACAAGCAGAAAGGCCAATATTAATCTCCCACTGTTTTTTTTTTTTTTTTTTTTTTTTCAGGGAGACTTTAGAAAAAAAAATAATAAAAAAAATATGATTTTATCAGGAAGAATTTAGAAACCAAATAAAATAAAATGATTTTTTCAGGGAGAATTTAGAAAACAAATAAAACCAAAAATAGGCGTTCTATGGCCCACTGACTGAGAGATGACGCACACAGGAATCAGGAGTGGCACACAAGCCCAGAGGCCAATATTTTTCTACCAATGATTGATGGAGTTATTTTCTCTGGTAGATTTTGGAACCCAAATCAAGGAAAAAAAATATAGGCTTTCTATGGACCACAATTGGAGAGAGAGAGAGAGAGAGAGAGAGAGAGAGAGAGAGAGAGAGAGATGGCACACCCAGGAGTCAAGACTGGCACACAAGCAGAAAGGCCAATATTAATCTCCCACTGTTTTTTTTTTTTTTTTTTTTTTTTCAGGGAGACTTTAGAAAAAAAAATAATAAAAAAAATATGATTTTATCAGGAAGAATTTAGAAACCAAATAAAATAAAATGATTTTTTCAGGGAGAATTTAGAAAACAAATAAAACCAAAAATAGGCGTTCTATGGCCCACTGACTAAGAGAGAGAGAGAGAGATGGAACGCTTAGTACTGGCACACAAGCCCAAAGGGCAATATTAATCTCCCTTTTTTTTTCCAGGGAGAATTTCTAAAACCCCCCCAAAAAAAAAATAGGCTTTCTATGGCCCACTATTTGTGAGAGAGATGGGACGCTCAGGACTGGCACAGATGGCACGCTCAGGACTGGCACAGAAGCCCAGAGGCCAATATTAATCTCCCTTTTTTTCTGGGAGAATTTATAAAACCAAAAAAAAAATTAAATAGGCTTTCTATGGCCCACTATTTGTGAGAGAGATGGCACGCTCAGGACTGGCACAGATGGCACGCTCACAACTGGCACACAAGCCCAGAGGCCAATATTAATCTCCCTTTTTTCAGGGAAAATTTATAAAACCAAAAAAAAAATTAAATAGGCTTTCTATGGCCCACTATTTGTGAGAGAGATGGCACGCTCAGGACTGGCACAGATGGCACGCTCACAACTGGCACACAAGCCCAGAGGCCAATATTAATCTCCCTTTTTTCAGGGAAAATTTATAAAACCAAAAAAATATTTAAATAGGCTTTCTATGGCCCACTATTTGTGAGAGAGATGGCACGCTCAGGACTGGCACAGATGGCACGCTCACAACTGGCACACAAGCCCAGAGGCCAATATTAATCTCCCTTTTTTCAGGGAAAATTTATAAAACCAAAAAAAAAATTAAATAGGCTTTCTATGGCCCACTATTTGTGAGAGAGATGGCATGCTCAGGACTGGCACAGATGGCACGCTCACAACTGGCACACAAGCCCAGAGGCCAATATTAATCTCCCTTTTTTCAGGGAAAATTTATAAAACCAAAAAAAAAATTAAATAGGCTTTCTATGGCCCACTATTTGTGAGAGAGATGGCACGCTCAGGACTGGCACAGATGGCACGCTCACAACTGGCACACAAGCCCAGAGGCCAATATTAATCTCCCTTTTTTCAGGGAAAATTTATAAAACCAAAAAAAAAATTAAATAGGCTTTCTATGGCCCACTATTTGTGAGAGAGATGGGACGCTCAGGACTGGCACAGATGGCACGCTCAGGACTGGCACAGAAGCCCAGAGGCCAATATTAATCTCCCTTTTTTTCAGGGAGAATTTATAAAACCCAAAAAAAAATAAAATAGGCTTTCTATGGCCCACTATTTGTGAGAGAGATGGCACACTCAGGACTGGCACACAAGCCCAAAGGCCAATATTAATCTCCCACTGTATTTTTATCAGGGAGAATTTATACACCCCACAAAAAAAAATACAGAAAAATGAAAAGGCTTTCTATGGCCCACTATGTGAGAGAGATGGCACACACAGGGATGGCACTCTAGCAGAAATGCCAAATTGCCAATCTTAATCTCCCACCAAAAAAAAAAAAAAAAAAAAAACAGGGAATGTCCTACAATTACTATCTCCCTGCCTGCAGTAATCTCAGCCAGGTATGGCAGGCAGCTACTATCTCCCTGCCTGCAGTAATCTCAGCCAGGTATGGCAGGCAGCAATAAGGAGTGGACTGATGCACAAATGAAATAAAAAGTGTGGACAAACAAAAAAGATAGCTGTGCAGAAAGGAAGGAACAAGAGGATTTGTGCTTTGAAAAAAGCAGTTGGTTTGCACAGCGGCGTACACACAGCAATGCAGCTATCAGGGAGCCTTCTAGGGCAGCCCAATGAGCTACAGCGCTGAGGGGAAAAAAAAAAAAAAAAAACTTCCACTGTCCCTGCACACCGAGGGTGGTGTTGGACAGTGCAAATCGCTGCAGCACAAGCGGTTTTGTGGTTAATGGACCCTGCCTAACGCTATCCCTGCTTCTGACAAAGCGGCAGCAACCTCTCCCTAAGCTCAGATCAGCAGCAGTAAGATGGCGGTCGGCGGGAACGCCTCTTTATAGCCCCTGTGACGTTGCAGACAGCAAGCCAATCACTGCAATGCCCTTCTCTAAGATGGTGGGGACCAGGACCTATGTCATCACGCTGCCCACACTCTGCGTTTACCTTCATTGGCTGAGAAATGGCGCTTTTCGCGTCATTGAAACGCGACTTTGGCGCGAAAGTCGCGTACCGCATGGCCGACCCCGCACAGGGGTCGGATCGGGTTTCATGAAACCCCGACTTAGCCAAAAGTCGGCGACTTTTGAAAATGTTCGACCCGTTTCGCTCAACCCTACCTGTAACTTCTTCTTTAAGAGACTCCTCTGTCCTCCACTCATTACCTGTAATAATGGCACCTGTTTGAACTTATCAGTATTAAAGACGCCTGTCCACAACCTCAAACAGTCACACTCCATACTCCACTATGGTGAAGACCAAAGAGGTGTCGAAGGCCACCAGATACAAAATTGTAGCCCTTGACCAGGCTGAGAAGACTGAATCTGCAATAGGCAAGAATCTTGGTGTGGTGAAATCAACTGTGGGATCAATAATAAGAAAATGGAAGACATACAAGACCACTGATAATCTCCCTCGATCTTGTGCTCCATGCAAGATCTCACCCAGTGGGATCAAAACGATCACAAGAACAGTGAGCAAAAATCCCAGAGCCACATGGGGGGACTAGTGAAAGACCTGCATAGAGCTGGGACAACTGTAACAAAGGCTACGCCGCCAGGGAATCAGATCCTGCAGTGCCAGATGTGTCCCCCTTGCTTAAGCCTGTTCATGCCTGGGCCCGTCTGAAGTTTGCTAGAGAGTATTTGGATTATCCAGAAGAGTATTGGGAGAATGTCATATGGTCTGATGAAACCAAAGTAGAACTCTTTTATAGAAACAAAACTCGTCGTGTTGCATCCAAAGAACACCATACCTACTGGGAAGCAAGGGGGGCAACATCATGCAATGGGGCTGATCTGTGTGCATTAAAGATTGAATGGGGCCATGTATCATGAGAATTTGAGTGCAAACCTCCTTCCATCAGCAAGGGCATTGAAGATGAAATGTGGATGGGTCTTTCAGCATGATAATGATCCGTAGCATACTGCCAGGGCAATGAAAGAGTGGTTTCGTAAGAAGCATATGAAGGTCCTGGAGTGGCCTAGCCAGTCTCCAGATCTCAACCCCATAGAAAACCTTTGGAGGGAGTTGAAAGTCCGTGTTGCCTAGCGACAGCTCCGAAACATCACTGCTCTAGAGGAGATCTGCATGGAGGAATTAGCCAACATACCACCAACAGTGTGTGCCAACCTTGTGAAGACTTACAGAAAACGTTTGACCTCTGTCATTGCCAGCAAAGGATATATAACAAAATATTGAGATGAACTTTTGTTAACCCCTTTACCCCAAGGGTGGTTTGCACATCAATGACCAGGCCAATTTTTACAATTCTGACCACTGTCCCTTTATGAGGTTATAACTCTGAAACGCTTCAACAGCTCCTAGTGATTCTGACATTGTTTCTCATGGCATATTGTACTTCATTATAGTGGTAAAATGTATTTGATATAACTTGCGTTTATTTGTGAAAAAAACTGAAATTTGGCGAAAATATAGAAACTTTTGCATTTTTCCAACTTTGAATTTTCATGCCCTTAAATCAGAGATATGTTACACAAAATACTTAAAAAGTAACATTTCCCACATGTCTATTTTACATCAGCACAATTTTACAACCAAAATTTTTTTTGTTGGGGAGTTATAAGGGTTAAAAGTTGACCAGCGATTTCTCATTTTTACTACACCATTTTTTTTAAGGTTCACATCACATTTAAAGTCGCTTTGAGGTGTCTATATGATAGAAAATACCAAAAATGACACCATTCTAAAAACTGCACCCCTCAAGGTGCTCAAAATCAATTTTAAGATGTTTATTAACCCTTCAAGTGCTTCACAGGAATTTTTTGAATACTTTTTTGAAAAAATGAACACTTAACTTTTTCACAAAAAAATTACTTCAGAACCAATTTGTTTTATTTTACCAAGGGTAACAGGAGAAATTGGGCCCAAAAGTTGTTGTACAATTTGTCCTAAGTACGCCGATACCCCACATGTGGGCGTAAATCACTGTTTGGGCGCATGGCAGAACTTGGAAGGGAAGGAGTGCCATTTGATTTTTTCAATGCAAAATTGGCTGGAATTGAGATAGATGCCATGTCGCGTTTGGAGACCCCCTGATGTGCCTAAACAGTGGAAACCCCCCACATTTTACACCATTTTGGAAAGTAGACACCATAAGGAACTTATCTAGATGTGTGGTGAGCACTTTGAGCCCCCAAGTGTTTCACTAAAGTTTATAATATAGAGCCATGAAAATTAAAAAATATTTTTTTTCCATAAAAATGATTTTTTTATCCCCCAGTTTTGTATTTTTCCAAGGGTAACATGAGAAATTGGACCCCAAAGGTTGTTGTCCCATTTGTCCTGAGTGCGCTGATACCCCATATGTGGGAGAAAACTATTGTTTGGGCACACGTCAGGGTTCGGAAGGGAAGTGCCATTTTGGAATGCACACTTTGATGGAATAGTCTGCAGGCGTCACATTGCGTTTGCAGAGCCCCTGATGTACCTAAACAGTATAAACCTCCAAGTGACCTCATATTGGAAACTAGACACCCCAAGGAACTTATCTAGATGTGTTGTGAGCCCCCAAGTGTTTCACTAAAGTTTATAACTCAGAGCTGTGAAAATAAAAAACATATTTTTTCCCACAAAAATGATTTTTTAGCTTCCAAATTTCTATTTTCCCAAGGGTAACAGGAGAAATTGGACCACAAAAGTTGTTGTCCAACTGATCCTGAGTACGTTGATACCCCATATGTGATACCCCTCTGTTTGGGCGCACGGGAGAGCACGAAAGAGAAGGAGCACCGTTTTACTTTTTCAAAGCAGAATTGGATGGAATTGAGATCGGACATCATGTTGCACTTGCAGAGCCCCTGATGTGCATAAACATTGGAAACCCCCCAATTATAACTCCAACCCTAACCCCAACACACCCCTAACCCTAATCCCAACCCTAACCACAACCCTATCCCCAACACATCCCTAATTCTAATCCCAACCCTAGCAATAACCCTAACCACACCCCTAAACCGAACACACCCCTAACCTTAATCCCAACCCCAGCAAACCCCTAACCCTAATCCCAACCATAACCCTAACCACACCCCAAACCCAACTGTAAGCGTAATCCAAACCCTAACCCCAACTCTAGCCCTAACCCCAACTCTAGCCCTAACCCTAAAACTTTAGCCCCAACCCTAACCCTAATGGGAAAATGGAAATACATTTTTATTATTTTTCTCTAACTAAGGGGATGATTTACTATTTATAGCGGGTTTTTATAGCGGGTTTTTGTTTGGCAGCTGTCACACACTAAAGCTATGTACACACATTGCCGATTTCTCCTCTCAGTTTTTGAAAAATCCGCAGGTGAAACACACTGCATTTTACCACCTGCGGATTCCTATACAAGAACATGTGTACAATGCTGTGGAATCCGCACAAAGAATTGACATGCTGCAGAGAATACAACGCAACATTTCTGCACAGTATTTTCCGCATATCCACTGCGGATTTTGTTTTCCATAGGTTTACATGGTACTGTAAATCAGATGGAAAACTGCTGCGAATCCACAGCGTCAAATCCGCTGGGGATCCGCAGGTAAATCCGCAACATGTGCACAAACCCTTTAAGACGCTTTTTATTGCAAAAAATGGTTTTTGCGTCACCACGTTTTGAGGCACATGACATTTTTTGATCACTTTTTATTCCAATTTTTGTTAGGCAGAATGAACAAAAACCAGCAGTTCATGAATTGTTTGGGGGTGGGGCATTTATACCGTTCCGCGTTTGGTAAAATTCATAAAGCAGTTTTATTCATCGTGTCAGTACGATTACAGCAATACCTCATTGATATCTTGGATCCGGGGGCCTGCAGGGAGAATGGAGATCACATCGCGTTGTTCTGAGGGTCTCAGGGAAGCACGCAGGGAGCCCTATGCCGCCCAAAAGCTGCGATCTTGTTTGATGGCAGTGTTCTGGGGGTTAAAGTGTCTGGATAGGTCCGTGACCACTCCTGGCACATAGTGCCATATGTCAGCTGTGATAATCAGCTGTAATCAGCTGACAGCCGGCTGCGATCGGCTGCGTTCACCCCGTGAGCACGGCTGATCGCGTTGGACGTACTATTCCGTCCATGGGATTTAGGGCTTGGGTCACATGGATGCAAGGAATAGTATGTCCAATGGTAGAAAGGGGTTAAACAATACTGGACTGCCCATATGATGATGTCATGTGTTTGGAAGCAAAAGACCTTGTGAAGATGATGGCGCAAGCTCGTAAGATTGTGTCAAAATCGACAGTGAAACAAGTAATGTTTTAAGGCATTTTTATTACTTACTGCAAAGTCAAAAGTTTACATACATTTCATTAGTATTTGGTAGCATTGCCCTTAAACTGAAGGACTTGGGTCAAACGTTTGGTATATCCTTCCACAAGCTTCTCACAATAGTTGGTCAGAATTTGGGCCCATTCCTCCTGACAAAACTGGTGTAACTGATCCAGATTTGTAGGTCGCCTTGTTCGCACCTGCCTTTCCAGCTTTGCCAATAAATTTTCAATAGGATTGAGATCACAACTTTTCACTTTGCAGTAAGTAATAAAAATGCCTTAAAACATTCCTTCTCTCTCATTATTCTGGCATTTGGCAAATATTAAAAACTATGGTAATCCTAGTTGACTTAAAATGGGAAAATTGTATTCTGATTTCATGTCAGATATTATCAAAACATGCATATGTGTCTTTTTAGCTAGTGTATGTAAACTTCTAGTTTCATCTGTACTTCTGGAGACGGTCCCAGATTTGGACGCATGTAGACAATTCTGCATATTGTTGATTACCCCAGGTAGAATTTGAGGTGAAAGACCACATATGACGAACCAGTTGAGAGGAAGCTAAAAGGCAATAAAAAATAAAAAATGCAAAGTGCTAGCAATATAAAAGCATTTATCAATTTGTACAAATGACAACCAAAGAAGAAAAAAAAAATGGCCACAAAATTAACCGGCCAAGATCTCTTACCTCAGGGTTAGCAGTAGACGCTCCTCTGCAGACACACATTTTTGTAATCTGGTGTTCTGAAACATCCCTGGATGTAACTCCGTCAGTAGGACATCAAATGTTTGCAGACTCATTCGGCAATAGTCAAAAAATGTCTCGGGGTGCGTGTGTAATTTACCATAGATACGTGCAAAATGTCAACTTTTGACTTTGCAGTAAGTAATATAAATGCCTTAAAACATTCTCTCTCATTATTCTGACATTTGGCAAATATCAATAATTATGAAAATACTAATTGACCTAAAACGCGAAAGGTTTATTCTGATTTCATGTCAGATATTGAGAAAAACATGCATGTGTGTCTTTTTATACAGTGTATGTAAACTTCTGGTTTCAACTGCATAACATCTCATTGGGGAAAAATCCTCAGGTAATGAAAATGTCATATAAAAGTAAAAATTTTTTTCCAAATTGCACTTATTTCTTATTCACATTTCTTTCATGAACAATACAATGACAATAACTAGAAGCAGTTGCTTGTTTAGAAACAATGTGCAACTTCAACTCACATTTCGAAAAGCATTTCAAAGTATAAACCACCCCTCGTCCATTATGCTTTAGTTTTAAAGGGAATCCGTCACAAGGTTTTTACTTTTTAATCTGAGTGCAATATGATATATGGGCAGAGACGAAGAAGATAAAAGGATTTTATTGCACTTCCATCCATAAAATTCATCGTTTTTCAACAGAAATGAATTTAAAAACAGGAGGATACATCATGAGGATAAAACCTTACGCGTTTCTGGCATACACTATGTCCTTAGTCAAGGGCTGATACCTTGATTTCAGTGATGTGTCATTTACTAGGTTGTGTGTTGTTACTTCATTGAAATCAATTTTTTATCAGCAGGAGATTATCATGAGAGGACCAGATGTCTTATGCTGTGTAGACCTCCTGTTCTGTATAACCTTGCCCCATCACTGATTGGCCAGTGTACAGTGTACATGTGTGGTGTGGGCGGGGTTATACGTAGCTCAGCATTCAGAGAACTGCTAGGTCTGCAGCAGATCAAACAGTGATTTTATTTAAAAAATGACATCAAGCAGACCAGTACTTGATACATTGCTGGAATCTGTGTCTCTGCCACCACATTATGCTACTCTCAAATTACATTGAATGCCTGCTGATAGATTCATTTTATGAGAAGTATTTGTCAATGAGTGTTTTAAAAATCCAGTGCAAAGTGTCGAAAGGGAAAGAAAAATCTTCCAAGTGTTTTGTTCACATTTCACCAATTAAAAATGTATGATGCAATAAAAATGGTTTGTGAAATTTAAAAAGCCAAAAATTCTACTAAAGTTTGGAATTCTGAACACAACGTCATTTTTATCTTTTGTTTCTGTTACCATTCTTTATATACTTTACATTATGCGAAAATGCTTGTGTCCTTCTCCATACACATCTTTAACTGTTCAATGCTCTACAAGTTCATTTTATTATCACAGTTTTTATTTTTATTTTACCTTTTCCTCATGTTGGTCATGTCACATTTGAGGTGACAGCTCTTTGGTTTTTTACACGGTGATAAATGACAAAGTGATTTTACATAAATAATGTAATGAAAACAGTATACAGCCATAGTCAATAGTTTTGGATGAGAACAAGAAAAAATACATTTTTTTTAAATAAAAACACAAATATAATCACACTTTGGAGTACTGGACAGATCGCTTGGAAAACGCTAGCATTCTGCAAGCTAATTACGCTTGTAAAACGCTAGTGTTTAGCGGGAAAACGCATGCCAATTCCGCATGCATTATACCCGTGGCACAGTTGCAGAATTGCCGTGGAAATTTCCGCGGCAATTCCAGACGTGTGCACATAGCGTTATACTTTTCCTCTGATGTTTTTACGGTACAGCTGTACTGAACTGTTTTAGAAATCAGTCAAGTTTTAGTCTTCAAAACAATGTATAGTATTTCATTAACAGTAATGTATCATTGTTCAGCATGCTGTCTGTATACGCAATTGACTGCACACAGACCACATACTGACCAAGGAAAGTCAATGTACTAGAGCATATGAGCGATGAGTCTTCTTTGCTTTCCGAATAAGATTGCTCCTGCCACCATCTGCAATGTGGATGAGCCAAAAGAGCTGCAATCATATCAGTATTTTTGATCAGTATTTCATCAGTATTTGTATGCCAAAACCAGGAGTATCTCCAAAACACAGAACAGTTGTCAAACTTTCAATCATAGCTTTTCTCTGTAAGTTCCACGCCTGGTTTTGGCATACAAACACTGATCCAAAATACTAACGTGTGAATAAGCCCTAAAGCAAGCTATTGAAAGATGTATATCAAATGCATACCACACACCTGAAGACTACTGTAGGAAACAAAATTGAGGACACCAAGCACTGATTAATGATCCAAGGTTAGATCAATGATGTGGCATTACTGATATTACTGTCCAATCAAAGAGAATGACAGAGTCTAAGTGGACAATTCTGGTCATGTGATTAAAGGAGCACTACATGTGACAGCAATGTACCGTTATTGCAGATTTGTTACCTTGGTAACTGAATTCGGATTAGACATTGGAAACAAGAGAAGAGGATGTAAATGAATGACGGCTGGCAAAATAAGGCAAATTGCTACTTTATCCAGACATTGCGCCTTATCTCATAACTGTGAGCATAGCATTGTGAAATAGAACTCTATCTCCATTTTATCCATTCAGCAAATTTTGAGGGATGCAACAAACCAGATTTTCAAACTTCAAGAAATATATTGGATATAAAATGTATATTTCTTACATCCTAGTGAATCTCATAAGACTCTTGAAATGTCCTTCTAGCTATCATTTGTCTTCATTTGTATTTTAAAGGGGACCAATTATCAACAGGGAAACTTCAAGACGTTAAAGTTTTAAAAAAAAATATATTAAAAAATCTAATCTCAAAGGTAATGGTGAAAGCTCTGTCCCTGGAAGACACCAATGTGTGGAGGTAGTGCAGAGAACAGTAGAGACATAATAAAAAAGGACTAGTATGTATTGGCATATGGCACAAATTGGATGTGAAAAATTAAAGAAGCACTCCTCCCATCAAAGTTTTTATCCTCTTAATTTACTGCAGTCATCATGTATATAGCACTGTGTACTTACAATTGCTCATTTTGTCCTTCTACCCAGTTAATTCTTCTCGGTTACATTAGGTCTCTGGCATCACCTGATGAAAAACAGACTAGATGAAATCTTCTAAGCTCTATGTTGAAACAGGAAGTCAATTCCCTGCATGAGTCATCAGTCACTGCAAAAGTCCCTGTTTGGGGGAGAAGCAGAGCAGCTGGGTCAGGAGTTGTAGAGGGAAATGATTAATGCTGAGAAAAGAAACTTTCTGTTTTCACAGAAGGCAAAATGAGCAATTGTAAGTACACAGTGCTGTATAATATGAGGACTGCAATATATTAAGATGATAAAACCTTTCAAGGGAGTTCTTCTTTAAGGCTCACCTTATAGGGTTGTACGATGGATAGGCATAATACTACTGAAGTGTGTATCACAGGATGAATGCTGCAGATGTCCTAATTCTTATGATGGAGGTGATGAACCTCTGCAAGGCTGAGATCCAAGTAGTAACATTTGTCGTGAGGTTTGTACATGGCGAATGCTAAATGGACATCACTGAGGCGCAGAGATGCAAGAAGAGATTAACTCAGTCAACAATGAAACAAACTTATTTTTATTCTTTTTATTGATAAAAGGCAGTCTCCATGCACATAACACAATTCAGGACACTTGGGGTCGTTTTTTTTAAGTCACAATGTAACAAAGACTTATTTAAACACAGTCATAAATGGCACCTAAATAGGCAGGTGCATGATGGGGGAATGACCCCTGGGACATGACAACTACTAAATAATGTGCATAATATAAATATAATGCATAAATGAATGTACACAAAAATACAAAAATGGTCTTAGGTCTATGCAGAATATGTTTCATGTTCCAGGCACATGGCCCATCTGACAATTCAAGTCCTGTGCATATGAGGATATACACACAGTAATAATAAGGTACGTAAAATGACACAAATGATGACACAATATATCTGGTTGGTGATTATTTAAATACCCTTTGGGCACAGTAGATCTATGGGCCATTTGATGAAGCAAATTGTCTACCATTACACATTATCAATATGAATATACTATTTGCTCTTTATCGGTTTCTATTGTTATACTTTTATAAGTACAAAACAATATTACTTTCCTTTCTACTAGTCTGTGGCTAGTGATTTAATCCACTATAGTTACATTTGACTATGATCACATTTTCTACCAATCTACGGATAGCGGTTTAATTCAGAACGGTTACAATAAAATCTATTATGCGATATCTGTTGTACTATTGATACCTGGTTTACAATAATATCTACAGTGACTTGTAAAAGTATTCACCATCCTTAACATTTTTTGTTTCTTTTGCAGTAATTACAGTTGCAAGTCGCTTGGGATAAGTCTGTATGAGCTTTACTCATCTTGCTACTGGGATTTTTGCCCATTACTCAAGGTAAAACTGCTCCGGCTACTTCAAGTTAGATGGTTTCCTCTAGTGAACTGCAATCTTCAAGTCTGACCACAAATTCTCAATTGGATTAAGGTCTGGGCTTTCACTAAAGGTACCTTCACACTGAGCGACTTAACAACGATATCGCTAGCGATCCGTGACGTTGCAGCGTCCTGGATAGCGATATCGTTGTGTTTGACACACAGCAGCGATCTGGATCCTGCTGGGACATCGTTGGTCGGAGCAGAAAGGCCAGAACTTTATTTCGTCACTGGATCTCCCGCAGACATCGCTGAATCGGCGTGTGTGACGCCGATTCAGCGATGTCTTCACTGGTAACCAGAGTAAACATTGGGTTACTAAGTGCAGGGCCAGGTTTACCCTGGTTATCATTGTAAATATAAAAAAAAAAAAAAACTACATACTTACAATCCGGTGTCTGTCCCTTCGCCGTCAGCTTCCCGCACTGACTGTGAGCGCCGGCCGGCCGGCCGTAAAGCACAGCGGTGACGTCACCGCTCTGCTTTACGGCCAGCCGGCGCTGAGACAGTGCAGGGAAGCTGACGGCGCGCGACAGACACCGGAATGTGAGTATGTACTGTTTGTTTTTCTTAACTTTTACAATGGTAACCAGGGTAAACATCGGGTTACTAAGCGCGGCCCTGCGCTTAGAAACCCGATGTTTACCCTGGTTACCAGGGGACTTCGGCATCGTTGGTCGCTGAAGAGCTGTCTGTCTGACAGCTCTCCAGCGACCACACAGCGATGAAACAGCGACGCTGCAGTGATCGGCATCGTTGCCTATATCGCTGCAGCGTCGCTTAATGTGACGGTACCTTTAGGTCACTCCATTATGAAGTCTGAAGACTACCAACAAATTTTGCAGCATAATGTAGGGCCCAGTGTGAGAAAGTTGGGTCTCCCTCAGAGGTCATGGGTCTTCCAGCAGGAGAATGACCCAAAACACACTTCAAAAAGCACTAGAAAATGGTTTGAGAGAAAGCACTGGAGACTTCTAAGGTGGCCAGCAATGAGTCCAGACCTGAATCCCATAGAACACCTGTGGAGAGATCTAAAAATTGCAGTTTGGAGAAGGCACCCTTCAAATATCAGGAACCTGGAGCAGTTTGCCAAAGAAGAATGGTCTAAAATTCCAGCAGAGCATTGTAAGAACCTCAGTGATGGTTACCGGAAGCGGTTGGTCGCAGTTATTAAAAGGTTGTGCAACCAAGTATTAGGCTGAGGGTGCCAATACTTTTGTCTGGCTCATTTTTGGAGTTTTGTGTGAAATGATCAATGTTTTGCTTTTTGCTTCATTCTCTTTTGTGTTTTTTCATTTAAGACAAATTAAATGAAGATAATAATACCAAATAATTTGTGATTGCAATCATTTTCAGGAAGAAACTGATTATTATCTGACAGAATTGCAGGGGTGTCAATACTTTTGGCCACAACTGTAGTTGTTCAGGGGAAGGATACAAAAAGCTGTCTCGGAGATTTAACCTGTCAATTTCCACTGTGAGGAACATAGTAAGGAAATGGAAGAACACAGGTACAGTTCTTGTTAAGGCCAGAAGTGGCAGGCCAAGAAAAACATCAGAAAGGCAGAGAAGAATGGTGAGATTAGTCAAGGACAATCCTCAGACCACCTCCAGAGAGCTGAGGCATCAACTTGCTGCAGGTGTTGTCACTGTGCATCGGTCAACTATACAACGCACTTTGCACAAGGAGAAGCTGTATGGGAGAGTGATGCAAAAGAAGTTGTTTCTGCATGCACACCACAAACAGAGTCGGCTGAGGTATGCAAAAGCACATTTGGAGAAGCCAATTTCTTTTTGGAAGAAGGTCCTGTGGACTGATGAAACCAAGATTGAGTTGTTTGGTCATACAAAAAGGCATTATGCATGGCGGCCAAAAAACACAGCATTCCAAGAAAAACACTTGCTACCCACAGTAAAATTTGGTGGAGGTTCCATCATGCTTTGGGGCTGTGTGGCCAATGCCGGCACCGAGAATCTTGTTAAAGTTGAGGGACGCATGGATTCCTCTCAGTATCAGCAGATTCTTGACAATAATGTTCATGAATCAGTGACAAAGTTGAAGTTACGCAGGGGATGGATCTTTCAGCAAGACAATGATCCAAAACACTGCTCCAAATCTACTCAGGCATTCATGCAGAGGAACAATTACACTGTTCTGGAATGGCCATCCCAGTCCCCAGACCTGAACATCATTGAACATCTGTGGGATCATTTGAAGAGGGCTGTCCATGCTCGGCGACCATCAAACTTAACTGAACTGGAATTGTTTTGTAAAGAGGAATGGTCAAAAATACCTTCATCCAGGATTTCATTAAAAGCTACAGGAAGCGACTACAGGCTGTTATTTTTGCAAAAGGAGGATCTACTAAATATTAATGTCATTTTTCTGGTGGGGTGCCCATACTTATGCACCTGTCAAATTTTGTTTGAATGCAGATTGCACATTTTCTGTTAGTACAATAAAACTCATTTCAAGGCAGAAACATTACAGTTATTAGATATATGAAACTGAAATAGCTGTTGCAAAAAAAACAATTTTTATAAAACATTAAGCTTAAGATTAATAGGGGTGCCCAAAATTTTTCATATAACTGTATGTAAACACTGAAAACAAACATTAAATCTAAACTATGTTGCTACTCAATAAGATGTACTTATGGTAACCTTTCTGTGGTTGACAGCACACATGAATTTGCCAATTTATGCACTAAGAACCTTCAATTTTTTGGAAGTACATCTTATTGAGTAGCAGCATTGTTTAGATTTCGTGTTTTCAAGTGTCTGCATATATCTTGGCTCATACAGAGTGCTGCTGTGTTTCATTTAGATAGATTGTTAGATGATGGATAGATAGATAGATGGATAGATAGATAGATAGATAGATAGATAGATAATTCCACAAGCATTACCTTATGCAGTTGTTTTGTTCCATCCGAAAATTCATGGTATACTTCTTCTCAGTGAGGTTATGTGATCATCACATGGTGACTTTCCTGGGTATTTTATGTTTTCATGTTCCCTTCAAGGAGTCAACATCTCAGTCACCTGAACTTGCTGTATGATCAGTAGCGTAGCTACTGGGGGGCAGAGGGGGCAGTCACCCCCATCAGAGCTACGTTACTGTAACTGCAAAAGCGTGCGCAGTTTTCCCATGCAGTTATAATGTGTGGCAGAGCACGAAAACTCAATCTTCCTGCACTGCTGCTGTGGGGCCTTTGAGCAGTCATCACAAGTTGAACTGTATTGGCTGGATGCCGATACAGTTGAAAGCAATGATAAGACAGGGAGCTGCACTCTCCATCACCGATCATTCCCCCTGTGCGTCCGACATAAATGACGCAGACACTGGCAGAGGGCGCAATGATGTCAATACATGATGCCTGCTGTGCTGAGATGAGCGGGCACTCGGAGCAGCGGGGGAATGAGGAGGAGAGTTGAGTGATGAGTAGTTTTTTTTATGAGAAGTGCATTATACTGTATGGAGGCCTATGGGGAGCGAATTATATTATATAGAAGCCTTTGTTTAGTGTATTATGCTATATAGAGGCCTATAGGGAGTGCATTATACAAAATAGTGGCCTATAAGGAGTGCAATATATAATATGGAGGACTATGGGGTGCATTATACGGAGGCCTATGGGGAGTGCATTATACTACATAGAGGCCTATAGGGAGTGCATTATACTATATGATGCCTATGGAGAGTTCTTTATACTATACTGAGGTCTATGAGGAGTGCATTATACAGTACTTTATGGAGGATTATGGGATGTATTATACTACAATGGAGGCCTATGGGGAGTGCATTATACTATATAGAGGCCTATGAAGAATTCAGAATATTATATAGAGGACTATGGGATGCATTATACTATATGGAGTCTATTTAGAGGGCCATCATACAGTGTGGGAGCTAATGTGGGGTCTTTGTACAGTGTGGGGGCCATCATACAATGTTGGAGTCATCAGTTTGTTGGGCACTAAGGGACCAGTATTGTTGTGATAGGCAATTCAGTATCCTAATGGACATAGCGGTCAGAGCACATACAGTGATCTGACAATAACCCAAAATAATAAAACGAGCTCTGAGACGTGGGAACTCTGCAGACCGCAATCCCTAATCCTCTTCAAACAACACTAGAGGCAGCCGTGGATTGCGCCTAACTCTGCCTATGCAACTCGGCACAGCCTGAGAAACTAACTAGCCTGAAGATAGAAAATAAGCCTACCTTGCCTCAGAGAAATACCCCAAAGGAAAAGGCAGCCCCCCACATATAATGACTGTGAGTTAAGATGAAAAGACAAACGTAGGGATGAAATAGATTCAGCAAAGTGAGGCCCGACTTTCTTAACAGAGCGAGGATAGGAAAGATAACTTTGCGGTCTACACAAAACCCTAATTAAAACCACGCAAAGGGGGCAAAAAGACCCTCCGTACCGAACTAACGGCACGGAGGTACACCCTTTGCGTCCCAGAGCTTCCAGCAAAACAATTAGACAAGCTGGACAGAAAAAATAGCAAACAAATAGCAAAGAAGAACTTAGCTATGCAGAGCAGCAGGCCACAGGAATGATCCAGGGAAAAACAAGTCCAACACTGGAACATTGACAGGAAGCATGGATCAAAGCATTAGGTGGAGTTAAGTAGAGAAGCACCTAACGACCTCACCAGATCACCTGAGGGAGGAAACTCAGAAGCCGCAGTACCACTTTCCTCCACAAACGGAAGCTCCCAGAGAGAATCAGCCGAAGTACCACTTGTGACCACAGGAGGGAGCTCTGCCACAGAATTCACAACAGTACCCCCCCCTTGAGGAGGGGTCACCGAACCCTCACCAGAGCCCCCAGGCCGACCAGGATGAGCCACATGAAAGGCACGAACAAGATTGGGAGCATGGACATCAGAGGCAAAAACCCAGGAATTATCTTCCTGAGCATAACTCTTCCATTTAACCAGTTACTCGAGTTTCCGTCTTGAAACACGAGAATCCAAAATCTTCTCCACAATATACTCCAATTCCCCCTCCACCAAAACCGGGGCAGGAGGGTCAACAGATGGAACCATAGGTGCCACGTATCTCCGCAACAATGACCTATGGAATACGTTATGTATGGAAAAAGAATCTGGGAGGGTCAGACGAAAAGACACAGGATTAAGAACCTCAGAAATCCTATACGGACCAATGAAACGAGGTTTAAACTTAGGAGAGGAAACCTTCATAGGAATATGACGAGAAGATAACCAAACCAGATCCCCAACACGAAGTCGGGGACCCACACGGCGTCTGCGATTAGCGAAACGTTGAGCCTTCTCCTGGGACAAGGTCAAATTGTCCACTACATGAGTCCAAATCTGCTGCAACCTGTCCACCACAGTATCCACACCAGGACAGTCCGAAGACTCAACCTGTCCTGAAGAGAAACGAGGATGGAAACCAGAATTGCAGAAAAATGGCGAAACCAAGGTAGCCGAGCTGGCCCGATTATTAAGGGCGAACTCAGCCAAAGGCAAAAAGGACACCCAGTCATCCTGATCGGCAGAAACAAAGCATCTCAGATAGGTTTCCAAGGTCTGATTGGTTCGTTCGGTCTGGCCATTAGTCTGAGGATGGAAAGCCGAGGAAAAAGACAAGTCAATGCCCATCCTACCACAAAAGGCTCGCCAAAACCTCGAAACAAACTGGGAACCTCTGTCAGAAACGATATTCTCTGGAATGCCATGCAAACGAACCACATGCTGGAAGAACAATGGCACCAAATCAGAGGAGGAAGGCAATTTAGACAAGGGTACCAGATGGACCATCTTAGAAAAGCGATCACAGACCACCCAAATGACTGACATCTTTTGAGAAATGGGAAGATCTGAAATAAAATCCATAGAGATATGTGTCCAAGGCCTCTTTGGGACCGGCAAGGGCAAAAGCAACCCACTGGCACGAGAACAGCAGGGCTTAGCCCGAGCACAAATCCCACAGGACTGCACAAAAGTACGCACATCCCGCGAGAGATGGCCACCAAAAGGATCTAGCCACTAACTCTCTGGTACCAAAGATTCCAGGATGACCAGCCAACACCGAACAATGAACCTCAGAGATAACTTTATTCGTCCACCTATCAGGGACAAACAGTTTCTCCGCTGGACAACGATCAGGTTTATTAGCCTGAAATTTTTGCAGCACCCGCCGCAAATCAGGGGAGATGGCAGACACAATTACTCCTTCCTTGAGGATACCCGCCGGCTCAGATAAACCCGGAGAGTTGGGCACAAAACTCCTAGACAGAGCATCCGTCTTCACATTTTTAGAACCCGGAAGGTACGAAATCACAAAGTCAAAACGGGCAAAAAACAGCGACCAACGAGCCTGTCTAGGATTCAAACGCTTAGCAGACTCGAGATAAGTCAAGTTCTTATGATCAGTTAATACCACCACGCGATGCTTAGCTCCTTCAAGCCAATGACGCCACTCCTCGAATGCCCACTTCATGGCCAGCAACTCTCGGTTGCCCACATCATAATTTCGCTCAGCAGGCGAAAACTTCCTGGAAAAAAAAAGCGCATGGTTTCATCACTGAGCAATCAGAACTTCTCTGCGACAAAACAGCCCCTGCTCCAATCTCAGAAGCATCAACCTCGACCTGGAACGGAAGAGAAACATCTGGTTGACACAACACAGGGGCAGAAGAAAAACGACGCTTCAACTCTTGAAAAGCTTCCACAGCAGCAGAAGACCAATTGACCAAATCAGCACCCTTCTTGGTCAAATCGGTCAATGGTTTGGCAATACTAGAAAAATTGCAGATGAAGCGACGATAAAAATTAGCAAAGCCCAGGAACTTTTGCAGACTTTTCAGAGATGTCGGCTGAGTCCAATCATGGATGGCTTGGACCTTAACAGGATCCATCTCGATAGTAGAAGGGGAAAAGATGAACCCCAAAAATGAAACCTTCTGCACACCAAAGAGACACTTTGATCCCTTCACAAACAAAGAATTAGCACGCAGGACCTGAAAAACCGTTCTGACCTGCTTCACATGAGACTCCCAATCATCCGAGAAGATCAAAATGTCATTTAAGTACACAATCAGAAATTTATCCAGGTACTCTCGGAAGATGTCATGCATAAAGGACTGAAACACTGATGGAGTAGGGTTGAGCGAAATGGGTCGAACATTTTCAAAAGTCGCCGACTTTTGGCGAAGTCGAGTTTCATGAAACCCGATCCGACCCCTGTGCATGGTCGGCCATGCGGTACGCGACTTTCGCGCCAAAGTCGCGTTTCAATGACGCGAAAAGCGCCATTTCTCAGCCAATGAAGGTAAACACAGAGTGTGGGCAGCGTGATGACATAGGTCCTGGTCCCCACCATCTTAGAGAAGGGAATTGCAGTGATTGGCTTGCTGTCTGCGGCGTCACAGGGGCTATAAAGGGGAGTTCCCGCCGACCGCCATGTTACTGCTGCTGATCTGAGCTTAGGGAGAGGTTGCTGCCGCTTCGTCAGAAGCAGGGATAGCGTTAGGCAGGGTCCATTAACCACAAAACCGCTTGTGCTGTAGCGATTTCCACTGCCCAACACCACCTTCGGTGTGCAGGGACAGTGGAAGCTCCTTTTTTTTTTTTTTCCTCAGCGCTGTAGCTCATTGTGCTGCCCTAGAAGGCTCCCTGATAGCTGCATTGCTGTGCAAACCAACTGCTTTTTTCAAAGCACAAATCCTCTTGTTCCTTCCTTTCTGCACAGCTATCTTGTTTGTTTGTCCACACTTTTTATTTAATTTGTGCATCAGTCCACTCCTTATTGCTGCCTGCCATACCTGGCTGAGATTACTGCAGGGAGATAGTAATTGAAGGACAGTTCCTTTTTTTTTTTTTTTTTTGTGGGAGATTAAGATTGACATTTCTGCTAGAGTGCCATCTCTGTCTGTGTCATCTCTCACTCAGTGGGCCATAGAAAGCCTATTTATTTTTTTGCTTGATTTGGGTTCCAAAATCTACCAGAAAAAATCACAACATCAATCAGTGGGAGAAAAATATTGGCCTCAGGGCTTGTGTGCCACTCCTTACTCCTGTGTGTGCCATCTCTCACTCAGTGGGCCATAGAAAGCCTATTATTTTTTTTGCTTGATTTGGGTTCTAAATTCTACCTGAAAAAATCAATAAATCAATCAGTGGGAGATTAATATTGGCCTTTGGGCTTGTGTGCCAGTCCTAAGCGTGCCATCTCTCTCTCTCTCAGATAGTGGGCCATAGAAAGCCTATTTTTTTATTATTTTATTGGGTTTATAAATTTTCCCTGGAAAAAAAAAAAAGTGGGAGATTAATATTGGCCTCTGGGCTTGTGTGCCAGTCCTGAGCGTGCCATCTCTCTCACAAATAGTGGGCCATAGAAAGCCTATTAATTTTTTTGCTTGATTTGGGTTCCAAAATCTACCAAAAAAAATCACTAAATCAATCAGTGGGAGATTAATATTGGCCTCTGGGCTTGTGTGCCACTCCTGACTCCTGTGAGCGTCATCTGTCACTCAGTGGGCCCTAGAAAGCCTATTTTTTGTTTTATTTGTTTTCTAAATTCTCCCTGAAAAAATCATTTTATTTTCTTTGGTTTCTAAATTATTCCTGAAAAAAATCATTTTTTTTGTATTTTTTTTTCTCTAAAGTCTCCCTGAAAAAAAAAAAAAAATCTGTGGGAGATTCATATTGCCCCTTCTGCTTGTGTGCCAGTCTTGACTCCTGGGTGTGCCATCTCTCTCTCTCTCCCCAATTGTGGGCCATAGAAAGCCTATTAATTTTTTTGCTTGATTTGGGTTCCAAAATCTACCAAAAATAATCACTAAATCAATCAGTGGGAGATTAATATTGGCCTCTGGGCTTGTGTGCCACTCCTGACTCCTGTGTGCGTCATCTGTCACTCAGTGGGCCCTAGAAAGCCTATTTTTTGTTTTATTTGTTTTCTAAATTCTCCCTGAAAAAATCATTTTATTTTCTTTGGTTTCTAAATTATTCCTGAAAAAAATCATTTTTTTTGTATTTTTTTTTCTCTAAAGTCTCCCTGAAAAAAAAAAAAAAAAAATCTGTGGGAGATTCATATTGCCCCTTCTGCTTGTGTGCCAGTCTTGACTCCTGGGTGTGCCATCTCTCCCTCTCTCCCCAATTGTGGGCCATAGAAAGTCTATTAATTTTTTTGCTTGATTTGGGTTCCAAAATCTACCAAAAAAAATAACTAAATCAATCAGTGGGAGATTAATATTGGCCTCTGGGCTTGTGTGCCACTCCTGACTCCTGTGTGCGTCATCTGTCACTCAGTGGGCCCTAGAAAGCCTATTTTTTGTTTTATTTGTTTTCTAAATTCTCCCTGAAACAATCATTTTATTTTCTTTGGTTTCTAAATTATTCCTGAAAAAAAATCATTTTTTTTGTATTTTTTTTTCTCTCAAATCTCCCTAAAAAAAAAAAAAAAAAAAAAAAAAAAATCTGTGGGAGATTCATATTGCCCCTTCTGCTTGTGTGCCAGTCTTGACTCCTGGGTGTGCCATCTCTCTCTCTCTCCCCAATTGTGGGCCATAGAAAGCCTATTAATTTTTTTGCTTGATTTGGGTTCCAAAATCTACCAAAAAAAATCACTAAATCAATCAGTGGGAGATTAATATTGGCCTCTGGGCTTGTGTGCCACTCCTGACTCCTGTGTGCGTCATCTGTCACTCAGTGGGCCCTAGAAAGCCTATTTTTTGTTTTATTTGTTTTCTAAATTCTCCCTGAAACAATCATTTTATTTTCTTTGGTTTCTAAATTATTCCTGAAAAAAATCTTTTTTTTTGTATTTTTTTTTCTCTCAAGTCTCCCTGAAAAAAAAAAAAAAAAAAAAAAAATCTGTGGGAGATTCATATTGCCCCTTCTGCTTGTGTGCCAGTCTTGACTCCTGGGTGTGCCATCTCTCTCTCTCTCCCCAATTGTGGGCCATAGAAAGCCTATTAATTTTTTTGCTTGATTTGGGTTCCAAAATCTACCAAAAAAAATCACTAAATCAATCAGTGGGACATTAATATTGGCCTCTGGGCTTGTGTGCCACTCCTGACTCCTGTGTGCGTCATCTGTCACTCAGTGGGCCCTACAAAGCCTTTTTTTTTTTTTTTTCCTAAATTCTCCCTGAAACAATCATTTCATTTTATTTGTTTTATAAATTCTTCTGTAAAAAATATTTTTTTTTTTATTTTTTTTTTTCTGAAGTCTCCCTTTTAAAAAAAACAAACACAAATCAGTGGGAGATAAATATTTACATTTGCGCTTCAGTGACAGTCCTGCGTGTGTGCCATCTCATTTGTTGCCAACAACAACAGAGTGTGTAACATTGTGGCTGATTTTCGTTGTGGTCTCACCCACCTGTAAAGGGGTAGCTAAATCATACTGAAGTTATAGCTCACCGTGTAAGTTGTGTGACAGCAACAAATACCGTTCGTTTGGTAACGTTTTTAAAACAATGAGGAAGTCTGGTGGAAGAGGTCGTGGCCGGGGGCGTTCATTGTCAGCTGGTAATGAGGGTAGTGGTAGTGGTGGAGCATCAGGTGGTCGTGGGAAAAAAAATATTGCACCTAAGTCTGGAGCTGTGGAGCCAGGTTCGTCGTCTGGCTACACAAGGCCTCGAACCCTCCCTTTTCTGGGAGTAGGAAAACCGCTTTAAAAGCCGGAGCATCAAGAGCAAGTTTTGGCTTATCTTGCTGACTCAGCCTCTAGCTCTTTTGCCTCCTCTCGTGAAACTGGTAAAAGTAAAAGCAGCGCGTCGTTAGTGGATGTTCACGGTCAGGGACAAGTCGCTTCCTTGTCCTCTTCAGCAAAAACAACAACAGAGAAGAATGCAGCAGGCGACACAACGGGTTACTCCATGGAGCTCTTTACACATACCGTCCCTGGCTTAGAAAGTGAAGCAGTTAACAGTCCATGCCCATTACAAGTTGAATCTGACATGGAGTGCACTGATGCACAGCCACAGCCAGACTACTATGCTGGTCCTTTGACTCAGACCACAACATTGCCCTCGCAGGGTGCTGATCAAGAATCAGACCCTGATGAGACTATGTTGCCCCTTCACGAACGCGATACCACCGACCGACACGGTGACACAGACGAAGTTGCACACGAGCTACAAGAAGAGGTAATAGATGACCCAGTTCTTGACCCCGATTGGCAGCCATTGGGGGAACAGGGTGCAGGCGGCAGCAGTTCTGAAGCAGAGGAGGAGGGGCCGCAGCAGGCATCAACATCGCAACAGGTTCCATCTGCCGGGCCCGTATCTTGGCCAAAACGCGTGGCAAAGTCAAAACCTGTTGGAGGACAGCGTGGCCATCCGGTTAAAGCTCAGTCTGCAATGCCTGAAAAGGTATCCGATGCTAGAAAGAGTGCAGTCTGGCATTTTTTAAACAACATCCAATTGATCAGCACAAAGTAATCTGTCAAAAATGTTCAACTACCTTAAGCAGAGGGCAGAATCTGAAAAGTCTCAATACAAGTTGCATGCATAGACATTTAACCACCATGCATTTGCAAGCTTGGACTAACTACCAAACGTCCCTTAAGGTTGTAGCACCCTCGGCCAATGAAGCGACTCATCAACGCAACATCCCTTCCGGCAGTGTAGGGCCACCATTTTCTGCACCACCTGCAGTATCTGTGCAGGTTTCTTTGCCAGGCCAAAGCAGTCAGGGTCAGGGAATCTCCAGTTTCGTAGTAGGAAACACTGCATCTAGGGCACCGGCGGCAACAATACCATCTCCCACCGTCTCTCAGTCTGCCATGTCCACCGGCACCCCCGCTAGTTCCACGATCTCCAGCTCTCCAGTCCAGCTCACCCTACATGAGACTATGGTTAGAAAAAGGAAGTACTTAGCCTCGCATCCGCGTACACAGGGTTTGAACGCCCACATAGCTAGACTAATCTCGTTAGAGATGATGCCCTACCGGTTAGTTGAAAGCGAAGCTTTCAAAGACCTGATGGACTACGCTGTACCACGCTACGAGCTACCCAGTCGACACTTTTTTTCCAGAAAAGCCATCCCAGCCCTCCACCAGCATGTTAAAGAGCGCATCGTCCATGCACTCAGGCAATCTGTGAGCACAAAGGTGCACCTGACAACAGATGCATGGACCAGTAGGCATGGCCAGGGACGTTACGTGTCCATCACGGCACACTGGGTAAATGTGGTGGATTCAGGGTCCACAGGGGACAGCAAGTTTGGGACAGTTCTGCCTAGCCCCAGTCTAGGAAACAGTTGGCTGTAGCCGTTCGCACCCCCTCCTCCTCCTCCTCCTCCTCGTCCTCCTGCAGAAGCGAGAGCTCGTCCACAGACCGCAGTCGCACAACCACTCCATCCGCAGCTGCCACTGTTGCACACCAGGTCTCCCATTATGGGGCAGCTACTGGCAAACGTCAGCAGGCTGTATTGGCTATGAAGTGTTTGGGCGACAACAGACACACCGCGGAAGTTCTGTCCGAGTTCTTGCAGCAAGAAACGCAGTCGTGGCTGGGCACTGTAGATCTTGAGGCAGGCAAGGTAGTGAGTGATAACGGAAGGAATTTCATGGCTGCCATCTCCCTTTCCCAACTGAAACACATTCCTTGCCTGGCTCACACCTTAAACCTGGTGGTGCAGTGCTTCCTGAAAGGTTATCCGGGGTTATCCGACCTGCTCCTCAAAGTGCGTGGACTTTGCGCACATATCCGCCGTTCGCCTGTACACTCCAGCCGTATGCAGACCTATCAGCGTTCTTTGAACCTTCCCCAGCATCGCCTAATCATAGACGTTGTTACAAGGTGGAACTCAACACTGCACATGCTTCAGAGACTGTGCGAACAGAGGCGGGCTGTTATGTTTTTGTGGGAGGATACACATACACGGGCAGGCAGTAGGATGGCAGACATGGAGTTGTCAGGTGTGCAGTGGTCGAAGATTCAAGACATGTGTCAAGTCCTTCAGTGTTTTGAGGAATGCACACGGCTGGTTAGTGCAGACAACGCCATAATAAGCATGAGCATCCCCCTAATGTGTCTGCTGATGCAAAGTTTGACGCACATAAAGGATCAGGCGTCTGCACCAGAGGAAGAGGAAAGCCTTGATGACAGTCAGCCATTGTCTGGTCAGGGCAGTGTACAGGACGAGGTAACGGGCGAAGAGGAGGTGGAGGATGAGGAGGATGATGGGGATGAGTATATTTTTAATGAGGAAGCTTTCCCGGGGTCATTGGAAATTGGTGGCGTGGCAAGGGCGGGTTCTGGTTTTTTGAGGGACACAAGTGACGTAGATTTGCCTGCAACTGCCCCTCAACCAAGCACAACCGCAGATTTGACAACTGGAACTTTGGCCCACATGGCGGATTATGCCTTGCGTATCCTCAAAAGGGACACACGCATTACAAAAATGATGAACGATGACGATTACTGGTTGGCCTGCCTCCTTGATCCTCGCTATAAAGGCAAATTGCAAAATATTATGCCACATGAGAACTTGGAACTAATATTAGCAACAAAACAATCAACTCTTGTTGACCATTTGCTTCTGGCATTCCCTGCACACAGCGCCCGTGATCGTTCTCACACGAGCTCCAGGGACCAGCAGACCAGAGGTGTTAGAGGGGCAGAAATCAGAAGTGGCGTTGGCCAGAGGGGTTTTCTGACCAGGTTGTGGAGTGATTTTGCTATGACCGCAGACAGGACAGGTACTGCAGCATCAATTCAAAGTGACAGGAGACAACATTTGTCCAGTATGGTTACAAACTATTTTTCATCCCTTATCGACGTTCTCCCTCAACCGTCATTCCCATTTGATTACTGGGCATCCAAATTAGACACCTGGCCAGAATTGGCAGAATATGCATTGCAGGAGCTTGCTTGCCCGGCAGCTAGTGTCCTATCAGAAAGAGTATTCAGTGCTGCAGGTTCAATACTAACTGAAAAAAGGACTCGTCTGGCTACCCAAAATGTAGATGATCTAACCTTCATTAAAATGAACCACAACTGGATTTCGAAATCTTTTGCCCCACCTTGCCCGGCTGACACCTAACTTTCCTATGAAAAGGTCTTGCCTGTGGACTCTTCTGAATGACTTTTCCAATCTCGTAATTTTCTGCACCTGATTGTCCAGCATACGACATGTTTACTCCTAACAAAATGGCCAAACTCCCCACACGGGGCCGTGGTATCGCCACTTTGCGCCAGCACCCGTGAGAGTGCTGTTTGTCTGAAGAGGTGGGTGTGCCCGCTTTTGGTCGACGGCACTGCCACTGGGTCCCTCATAGTACAATAAAGTGTCTCTGGCGGTGGTGGTGCGCACCCAACGTCAGACACACCATTGTAATATGAGGGGCCCTGGGCCTGTACCGCCGGCCACAAGACAGTTCCCCCCCCAGCTCAAACAGTGCTCTACCACTAGAAAAATTATCTCTCACAGCTTCACCAATGTTTAGTCTATGCGCTGACATCCTTCAATGCCTGGCACTGACAATACCATTGTTTTGACATTTTTGTTATGTTAGGCCTTCGAAGCCTGTCTGCGGTCCGTTCTTTCTACAACTACTACACTGACCAGGCCACTGCTGGCCGTGTTCCCCTGGAACCAATTTAAACTTGCCTACAGCCAGCCCAATTTTGTTATGTTAGGCCTTCTTAGCCTGTCTGCCGTCACTCCTTCCACTAGACTTCCACTGACCAGACCACTGTTGCCCGTGTACCCCTGGAACCAATTTTAAATTGCCAACAGCCAAATGTTATTATGTTAGGCCTTTGATGCCTGTCTGCCGTCACTCCTTCCACTAGACTTCCACTGACCAGACCACTGTTGCCCGTGTACCCCTGGAACCAATTTTAAATTGCCAACAGCCCAATGTTATGATGTTAGGCCTTTGATGCCTGTCTGCCGTCACTCCTTCCACTAGGCCTCCACTGACCTGTCTACTGCTGCCCGTGTTCCCATGGAACCAATTGTAAATTGCCTACAGCCAGCCCATTTTATTACGTTAGGCCTTCGAAGCCTGTCTGCGGTCCCTCCTTCCACTAGGCCTCCACTTACCTGTCTACTGCTGCCCGTGTTCCCCTGGAACCAATTTTAAATTGCCTACAGGCAGCCCAATTTATTATGTTAGGCCTTCGAAGCCTGTCTGCGGTCCCTCCTTCCACTAGGCCTCCACTTACCTGTCTACTGCTGCCCGTGTTCCCCTGGAACCAATTTTAAATTGCCTACAGCCAACCCATTTTATTATGTTAGGCCTTCGAAGCCTGTCTGCGGTCCCTCCTTCCACTAGGCCTCCACTGACCTGTCTACTGCTGCCCGTGTTCCCCTGGAACCAATTTTAAATTGCCTACAGCCAGCCCATTTTATTATGTTAGGCCTTCGAAGCCTGTCTGCGGTCCCTCCTTCCACTAGGCCTCCACTTACCTGTCTACTGCTGCCCGTGTTCCCCTGGAACCAATTTTAAATTGCCTACAGGCAGCCCAATTTATTATGTTAGGGCTTCGAAGCCTGTCTGCGGTCCCTCCTTCCACTAGGCCTCCACTGACCTGTCTACTGCTGCCCGTGTTCCCCTGGAACCAATTTTAAACTGCCTACAGGCAGCCCAATTTATTATGTTAGGGCTTCGAAGCCTGTCTGCGGTCCCTCCTTCCACTAGGCCTCCACTGACCTGTCTACTGCTGCCCGTGTACCCCTTGAACCAACATCATAAAATAAAAAAAAAAGTAGTTTGCTTATAAAAAAGAAAATACTGGTGAGATATCAAATGCAGACATTTTAACATTAAAAACAAACACACAACTAAAATCTGGTACAGTACTAAAAATGGCCACTAGCTACAATTACTTTCTCCTGCAAGTAGTTAACTGAAAGGTTTTTTAAATTGAAAACACAGATATGGCATCCACCGAGTGTTGTCCTGTCGCGTCTTCTTTATATTATTGCCGAGAAGATGCAAAACAATGAAAATAATAAAATCATTAATTACCAAAATAATAGAGAAAGTCAACACCACATTGCAAATAAACATTCATTCCAAATAAAGAAGCAGGGCGCGTCCGAGGGTGAGTATATACCTAATAAGAATATAATCACCCTCGGACGCGCAATGCTTATTTCCAACAGCCTTCCTTCCTAAGAATCAGCCCTTCCGTGGTGTAGAGAGACGTTGTGTTACACTCCAAGGTGTTCCCCAGGTTGCCTTTCCTGAGCTTCGATCTTCCGGCTCTCGTTTAGTAGTTGTTGGAAACTACGCTGCATTAGGCCTTCAAATTGGGTATGGGGTGTAGAGAGATGGTGTGTTCCACTCCAAGGTGTTCCCCAGGTTGCCTTTCCTGAGCTTCGATCTTCCGGCTCTCGTTTAGTAGTTCTTGGAAACTACACTGCATTAGGCCTTCAAATTGGGTATGGGGTGTAGAGAGAGGATGTGTTACACTCCAAGGTGTTCCCCAGGTTGCCTTTCCTGAGCTTCGATCTTCATGCTCTCGTTTAGTAGTTGTCGGAAACTACGCTGCATTAGGCCTACAAATTGGGTATGGGGTGTAGAGAGAGGGTTTGTTACACTCCAAGGTGTTCCCCAGGTTGCCTTTACTGAGCTTCGATCTTCCGGCTCTCGTTTAGTAGTTGTTGGAAACTACGCTGCATTAGGCCTTCAAATTGGGTATGGGGTGTAGAGAGAGGGTGTGTTACACTCCAAGGTGTTCCCCAGGTTGCCTTTCCTGAGCTTCGATCTTCCGGCTCTCGTTTAGTAGTTCTTGGAAACTACACTGCATTAGGCCTTCAAATTGGGTATGGGGTGTAGAGAGAGGGTGTGTTACACTCCAAGGTGTTCCCCAGGTTGCCTTTCCTGAGCTTCGATCTTCCGGCTCTCGTTTAGTAGTTCTTGGAAACTACACTGCATTAGGCCTACAAATTGGGTATGGGGTGGAGAGAGATGGTGTGTTACACTCCAAGGTGTTCCCCAGGTTTCCTTGCCATTGCTTCGGTCTTCCGACTCTCGTTTAGTAGTTGTAGAAAAGTACACTGCATTAGGCCTACAAAATGGGTATGGGGTGGAGAGAGATGGTGTGTTACACTCCAAGGTGTTCCCCAGGTTGCCTTTCCTGAGCTTCTATCTTCAGGCTCTCATTAAATTGTGGTTAAATGGAACAACTGCATTTGGCGTACTAGTTGGTTTGGGGCCTACTATCGGTGTCTGCCACTCCTTGCTGTTCTCCTGGTTTCCTGTCCTGAAATTCCATTTTCAGGCTCTCGTTAAGTAGTTGTTAATGTTAGACTGCATTTGGCCTACTAGTTGGGTTGGGGCCTACTATCGGTGTCTGCCACTCCTTGCTGTTCTCCTCCACTGAACAAAGCTGTGCCGCCTGTTTACTACGATTGCCAATTTTGAACTGCATTTCGACTACTTACTGATTTGGCCCTACTCTCTGTGTCAGCCTCTCATTCCAGTTGTCCTCCACTGCAATGCCCCCTGGTTATTCCTGTGTTACCAATTTTGAACTGCATTTAGCCCACTTTATTCTTTGGGCCTATATCTGTGTTTCCACTTCATCGTGCCCATTGCCCAGCCAGTGATAGATGAGTCTGCTGGTACATTGACCCATAACGCAACATTCCCCGTGCATGCTACACAACAACATTGTGACCCTACTGAAAGTCAGGTTGCTCTTCCCGCATACCATACCACCTTACACGGGGACAAAGAGGAAGGTGCAGATGAAAGTGCAGGTTCCTTCATCAGGTGGGGGAGGAATACTAGTTGGCGACGTCACTGGCACAGGGCCTCTCATAGTACGCAAAAGTGTTGCTGCCGGTGGGAGGCGCCCCCGCCGTGCAAACACACCGCTGTACTTTGAGGGGCCCTGTGCCAGTGCCAATGCCAACAAGTGGGCCCCCCCTGCTTGCTCAGGATCACAGCACTTGCAAAGTTGAAATACTTACCTCTCCCTGCTCCACTGCCGTGACGTGGTCCAGATTTCCTGGGCCCACTAATTGCTTGAACCAGCCCTACCCCACACAACTTTAGCCAAATGACCCCCAATTTCAAATGCCTTCCAATTATTATAAGGTAAATTACGCTTGACAAGCTTCATTAAGAAGAATGGATGGTTTTGACATTAAAATGGGCACTCTAGGTGTTTTCCTGGCCCCCACTCACTGCCGACTATGCTGCCCCATTGACTTGCATTGGGTTTCGTGTTTCGGTCGATCCCGACTTTACGTCATAATCGGCCGATTTCATTCGACCCGACTTTTGAGATAGTCGGGTTTCGCGAAACCCGGCTCGACTCTAAAAAGGTCAAGGTCGCTCAACTCTATGATGGAGCATTGACAAGTCCGAATGGCATCACTAGATACTCAAAATGACCCTCGGGCGTATTAAATGCAGTTTTCCATTCATCGCCTCGCCTGATTCGCACCAGATTATACGCACCACGAAGATCTATCTTGGTGAACCAACTAGCCCCCTTAATCCGAGCAAACAAATCAGATAACAATGGCAAGGGGTACTGAAATTTAACAGTGATCTTATTAAGAAGGCGGTAATCTATACAAGGTCTCAGCGAACCATCCTTCTTGGCTACAAAAAAGAACCCTGCTCCTAATGGCGACGATGACGGGCGAATATGCCCCTTCTCCAGGGATTCCTTCACATAACTGCGCATAGCGGTGTGCTCAGGCACGGATAAATTAAACAGTCGACCTTTTGGGAATTTACTACCAGGAATCAAATTGATAGCACAATCACAATCCCTATGCGGAGGTAGGGCATCGGACTTGGGCTCATCAAATACATCCCGGTAATCAGACAAGAACTCTGGAACCTCAGAAGGGGTGGATGACGAAATTGACAGAAATGGAACATCACCATGTACCCCCTGACAACCCCAGCTGGACACCGACATGGATTTCCAATCCAATACTGGATTATGGGCTTGTAGCCATGGCAACCCCAACACGACCACATCATGCAAATTATGCAACACCAGAAAGCGAATAACCTCCTGATGTGCAGGAGCCATGCACATGGTCAGCTGGGTCCAGTATTGAGGCTTATTCTTGGCCAAAGGCGTAGCATCAATTCCTCTCAATGGAATAGGAAACTGCAAGGGCTCCAAGAAAAACCCACAATGCTTAGCATATTCCAAGTCCATCAAATTCAGGGCAGCACCTGAATCCACAAACCCCATGACAGAATACGATGACAAAGAGCAGATCAAGGTAACGGACAGAAGAAATTTTGACTGTACTGTACCAATGGTGGCAGACCTAGCGAACCGCTTAGTGCGCTTAGGACAATCAGAGATAGCATGAGTGGAATCACCACAGTAGAAACACAGCCCATTCAGACGTCTGTGTTCTTGCCGTTCAACTCTGGTCATAGTCCTATCGCACTGCAAAGACTTAGGTTTAATCTCAGGTAATACTGCCAAATGGTGCACAGATTTACGCTCACGCAAGCGTCGACCGATCTGAATGGCCAAAGACATAGACTCATTCAAACCAGCAGGCATAGGAAATCCCACCATGACATCCTTAAGGGCTTCAGAGAGACCCTTTCTGAATATAGCTGCCAGCGCAGATTCATTCCATTGAGTGAGAACGGACCACTTTCTAAATTTCTGACAATATACCTCTATCTCATCCTGAGCCTGACAAAGAGCCAGCAAATTTTTTTCTGCCTGATCCACTGAATTAGGCTCATTGTACAGCAATCCAAGCGCCAGGAAAAACGCATCGATATTACTTAATGCAGGATCTCCTGACGCAAGAGAAAATGCCCAGTCCTGAGGGTCGCCACGCAAAAAGGAAATGACGATCCTAACCTGTTGAACTGGGTCACCAGAGGAGCGAGGTTTCAAAGCCAAAAATAGTTTACAATTATTTTTGAAACTCAGAAATTTAGTTCTATCTCCAAAAAACAACTCTGGAATAGGAATTCTCGGTTCTAACAAAGAATTCTGAACCACAAAATCTTGAATATTTTGAACTCTTGCCGTGAGCTGATCCACACATGAAGACAGACCTTTAATGTCCATTGCTACACCTGTGTCCTGAACCACCCAAATGTCTAGGGGAAAAAAAAGGCAAAACACAGTGCAAAGAAAAAAAAATGGTCTCAGAACTTCTTTTTTCCCTCTATTGAGAATCATTAGCACTTTAGGCTTCCTGTACTGTTGTGATAGGCAATTCAGTATCACAATGGACATAGCGGTCAGAGCACATACAGTGATCTGACAATAACCCAAAATAATAAAACGAGCTCTGAGACGTGGGAACTCTGCAGACCGCAATCCCTAATCCTCTCCAAACAACACTAGAGGCAGCCGTGGATTGCGCCTAACTCTGCTTATGCAACTCGGCACAGCCTGAGAAACTAACTAGCCTGAAGATAGAAAATAAGCCTACCTTGCCTCAGAGAAATACCCCAAAGGAAAAGGCAGCCCCCCACATATAATGACTGTGAGTTAAGATGAAAAGACAAACGTAGGGATGAAATAGATTCAGCAAAGTGAGGCCCGACTTTCTTAACAGAGCGAGGATAGGAAAGAAAACTTTGCGGTCTACACAAAACCCTAATTAAAACCACGCAAAGGGGGCAAAAAGACCCTCCGTACCGAACTAACGGCACGGAGGTACACCCTTTGCGTCCCAGAGCTTCCAGCAAAACAATTAGACAAGCTGGACAGAAAAAATAGCAAACAAATAGCAAAGAAGAACTTAGCTATGCAGAGCAGCAGGCCACAGGAATGATCCAGGGAAAAACAAGTCCAACACTGGAACATTGACAGGAAGCATGGATCAAAGCATTAGGTGGAGTTAAGTAGAGAAGCACCTAACGACCTCACCAGATCACCTGAGGGAGGAAACTCAGAAGCCGCAGTACCACTTTCCTCCACAAACGGAAGCTCCCAGAGAGAATCAGCCGAAGTACCTCTTGTGACCACAGGAGGGAACTCTGCCACAGAATTCACAACACAGTATACTGTATGAGTGCTACTATACACTGAGGGGGCATTATACTGTGTATACGGGAACATATTAGTATGTAGAGGGGATCTGTACAGGGGGAGACTTGGAACATTATTAAATTTTAAGTGGGCACTTAATGTTATAGGGGCACTTTGGTTATTGTGTCAAAAGGGCACACAGGGCATTATTACTTTCTGGCGGGCAAAATGTGGGCACTCCTTTCTAGGGCACTTATACATGGGCATTTGGCATTCATATATTCTAGAGTTTTTTATTTACCCTCTAGAGTACCACACAGTCGGTGCACTAATAGGGACATACACGGCAGCGGCTCAGTATTGGGGTATTAGCAGGATAAGAGGTTTCTGCAGGATGAGAATAGATGTGGACGGTGCTGAAAATGTGAAAAGTCAAATGTATCTTGGTTGTAATCTCTGCAGCTGAGCCTTAACTGGAGAAGTTGTCATGTTGGTCTGGGCCAGATTGAAAAGACGGGAAAAGTTACTCCACCAGAAAGAACGTCATCTGTAAGTCACTATTTATAACTGTAATCTCCTATATGTTCTGCAGGACTGGTTTCTACCACTATATGGTCACCATATGGCGTTAATATCAGTGTTGGTCTTTGTATAGAGATTTTTATTAATAACAGTGCTGTCATCTTATGAGGTTCTGCTACATCCACTTAAGGTGCATCACCTAGTTGTAATCATGGGTTACCTAGTTAGGGGTCTACTTAGATGTTTTGCGCCCCCTAAGCCAAAACACTAGCCATGACTCTGTGTATGGTACACTATCATTGGTGAACACACTTTCTCTCAGGTCAGGGGAGGAGGCAAACAAATATCACTGATGATGAAAATACTTACCGTATATACTCGAGTATAAGCCGAGATTTTCCGCCCATTTTTTTGGATGAAAGTCCCCCTCTCGGCTTATACTCGAGTGATACCCAGGGGTCGGCAAGGGAGGGGGAGCGGGGGCTGTCTATTTATACTCAGCTACTCCTGGTGCGGTCCCTGCATGTCCTTGCTTCTTCCAGCGTTGCAGCTTCTTCCTGTACTGAGCGGTCACATGGTACCGCTCATTACAGTAATGAATATGCGGCTCCACCTCCCATAGAGGTAGAGCCGCATATTCATTACTGTAATGAGTGGTAACTGTGACCGCTCAATACAGGAAGAAGATGCAGCGCTGGTAGAAGCAGGGACGTGCAGGGACCGCGCCAGGAGTAGGTGAGTATACCGGGAGGGGAGCACTGCGCTGTGCGATATTCACCGCTCCTCATTCTGGTGCGGCTCCATCTTCAGCGTCCTCTGGCTGTGACGCTCAGGTCAGAGGGCGCGGTGACGTGGTCAGTGCGCGCCCTCTGCGTGAACGTCAGTGCTGAAGACGGAGCCACACCGGAACGAGGAGCGGTGAATATTGAAAGTGCCGAAGGTCCTGAGCAACGAGAGTTGAGTATGTGATTTTTTTTTTTTTATTACAGTAATGAATATGCGGCTCCACCTCCCATAGAGGTAGAGCCGCATATTCATTACTGTAATGAGTGGTAACTGTGACCGCTCAATACAAGAAGAAGATGCAGCGCTGGTAGAAGCAGGGATGTGCAGGGACCGCGCCAGGAGTAGGTGAGTATACCGGGAGGGGAGCACTGCGCTGTGCGATATTCACCACTCCTCATTCCGGTGCGGCTACGTCTTCAGCGTCCTCTGGCTGTGACGCTCAGGTCAGAGGGCGCGGTGACGTGGTCAGTGCGCGCCCTCTGCGTGAACGTCAGTGCTGAAGACGGAGCCACACCGGAACGAGGAGCGGTGAATATTGAAAGTGCCGAAGGTCCTGAGCAACGAGAGTTGAGTATGTGATTTTTTTTTTTAATCGCAGCAAAAGCATATGGGGCAAGTGACTGTATTGATGATCTTATGGGGCCATAATGCTTGTGCAGCACTATATGGGGAAAGTGACTGTATGGATGACCTTATGGGGCCATAACGCTTGTGCAGCACTATATGGGGCAAGTGACTGTATGGATGATCTTATGGGGCCATAACACTTGTGCAGCACTATATGGGGCAAGTGACTGTAAGGAGCATCTTATTGGGCCATAACGCTTGTGCAGCACTATAAGGGGCATGTGACTGTATGGAGCATCTTATGGGGCCATGTGCAGCACTATATGGGGCAAGTGACTGTATGGAGCATCTTATGGGGCCATAACGCTTGTGCAGCACTATAAGGGGAAAGTGACTGTATGGAGCATCTTATGGGGCCATGTGCAGCACTATATGGGGCAAGTGACTGTATGGAGCATCTTATGGGGCCATGTGCAGCACTATAAGGGGCAAGTGACTGTATGGATGATCTTATGGGGCCATAACGCTTGTGCAGCACTATATGGGGCAAGTGACTGTATAGAGCATCTTATGGGGCCATAATGCTTGTGCAGCACTATAAGGGGAAAGTGACTGCATGGAGCATCTTATGGGGCCATAACGCTTGTGCAGCACTATAAGGGGAAAGTGACTGTATGGAGCATCTTATGGGGCCATGTGCAGCACTATATGGGGCAAGTGACTGTATGGAGCATCTTATGGGGCCATGTGCAGCACTATAAGGGGCAAGTGACTGTATGGATGATGTTATGGGGCCATAACGCTTGTGCAGCACTATATGGGGCAAGTGACTGCATGGAGCATCTTATTGGGCCATAATGCTTGTGCAGCACTATAAGGGGAAAGTGACTGTATGAAGCATCTTTTTGGGCCATAACGCTTGTGCAGCACTATAAGGGGCAAGTGACTGTATGGAGCATCTTATGGGGCCATAACGATTGTGCAGGACTATATGGGGCAATTATCTGAATGGAGCATTTTATGGGGCCATAGCGTTTGTGCAGCACTATATAGGGCAAATATCTCTATGAAGCATGTTATGGGGCCCTTATTACCCTTTAAGCAGGATTATATGGGGCATATTTTAATATGGAGCATCTAATGGGGCCCATAAAACTTTATGGAACATTATATGCAGTCTTGTAGACTGGATACTGATATAATAGCTTATTTAGGAGATTATAAAGGGAAGGATAATGAACAGTAGGGAGTGATGATGCAGGCCCTAGCTGCCTATGTGATGTTTTGATGAAACGTTTTGGGATTAATAGCAGAGCATAGAGGAAACAGAGTGAAATTTGAATTCCAAGAAGTTTGAAGGGAAGAAAACTGTTTTGAAGTGCATGAAAGTAGATACACTATACAGCTCTGGCAAAAATTAAGAGACCACCACTTCAAAACCCTATCTAGGCAGCCCAATCTCCAGACCTGAACCCCACTGAAAACCTCTTGAAAGTAATCAGGATGATGATGGATAGCCACAAGCCATCAAACAAAGAAGAACTGCTTCAATTTTTGTACCAGGAGCAGTGTAAAAGACTGGTGGAAAGCATACCAAGACGCATGAAAGCTGTGATTAAAGATCATGGTTATTCCACAAAATATTGATTTCTGAACTCTTCCTGAGTTAAAACATTAGTATTGTTATTTCTAAATGATTATGACCTTGTTTTCTTTGCATTATTTGAGGTCTGAAAGCACTGTTTTTTTTTTATTTTGACCATTTCTCAATTTCAGAAAATAAATACAAAAATTATTGCTTGGAAATTTGTAGACATGTTGTCAGAAGTTTATAGAATAAAAGAACAATTTACATTTTACACAAATATATACCTATAAAGAGAAAAATCAGACAACCTGAACATTTTGCAGTGGTCTCTTAAAGGGAACCTGTCACCTGAATTTGGCGGGAACGGTTTTCGGTCATATGGGCGGAGTTTTCTGGTGTTTGATTCACCCTTTCCTTACCTGCTGGCTGCATGCTATCCGCAATATTGGATTGAAGTTCATTCTCTGTCCTCCGTAGTACACGCCTGCGCAAGGCGTGAACTGGAGAGGGACTCTCACTATTTCACTATCTTCACAGCTTTGTGAGACTTCCTGCTTCTGAGCAGGGAGATACCACTGTGTTGGGGAAGACTGAGTGTGCAACAGGTAAACACACCAAGATCTGTAATTCACACTTAATGTATATGTATAAGAAATAATAATAAGATGGATTCCTCTGTATTATGGGGCAGCTGGAAAAAAGAGAAAACCAGAAGCAATAGCATGGCTAAATGCACACTACATCTAGGCACTTAGCTTAAAAGACATATCAGGACCTTATCCCAACATTTACTATAACAATGCCATAGACCCCTAATCACTAGACGGAGGCCAAAAGTGTGTTGTTTTTTTGTCTGTCTGGCCAATATGTGTCTGCATAACATTTACTTAATTGTATAGGAAAGTCCAGCAGACCACACTTTCCTATACAGATAGCTATCGCAAAAAAAGTATTCCATGCTAAAACTATGTTCAAAACAGTGGCCATAAACACAGTGTCCACATCAGAACAGAGCTGAATGCTGGCACAGACTTTTATTAAAGGAACCCCTGCTTAATCACTTAAGGGCCCCACAGGAAATAAAATCAATCTATACTTACCTCCCTCAGTGGTGTTCTAGTGATATCTGCACTGCTATTACCGGCAGATCAGGTGACCACTGCAGCCAATCAATTGCCGCTGATAGGCTACAGCCTTTACTTTTTCTCCTCCAAACATAGGAAGCTGTATCTAGAGACCATAAGACACACAAATAAAAAGTACGTCTTATCATCCCAAAAATATGGTAACTCATTACAAGCATCTACACTTCTCAACATTGAATTTACAACACCAAAAAAGAAAAGACGTGCAGTTAAAGGGGTTGTCCGGTCCCAATAAAGAAAAGTTTGCTGTCACTCTGTGGGGAATCGCCGGTTTCTTACCCGGGACCAAAGGGTACAGTGGCATGTAAAAGGTTGGGCACCCCTGGACAAATTACTGTTATACTGTGAATGGCTAAGCAAGCTGAAGATGAAATGATCTCTTAAAGGCCTTAAGTTATAGATGACACATTTCCATTGTATTTTAGGGGAAAAAATATATATATTATATTGTGAGGGGTTGACATGCTTAGCTGCTCAACGAGGTAGACTCAGGGCCATGTTTGGTTACATAGTTACATAGTTATATAGTTAGTAAGGCCGAAAAAAGACATTTGTCCATCCAGTTCAGCCTATATTCCATCATAATAAATCCCCAGATCTACGTCCTTCTACAGAACCTAATAATTGTATGATACAATATTGTTCTGCTCCAGGAAGACATCCAGGCCTCTCTTGAACCCCTCGACTGAGTTCGCCATCACCACCTCCTCAGGCAAGCAATTCCAGATTCTCACTGCCCTAACAGTAAAGAATCCTCTTCTATGTTGGTGGAAAAACCTTCTCTCCTCCAGACGCAAAGAATGCCCCCTTGTGCCCGTCACCTTCCTTGGTATAAACAGATCCTCAGCGAGATATTTGTATTGTCCCCTTATATACTTATACATGGTTATTAGATCGCCCCTCAGTCGTCTTTTTTCTAGACTAAATAATCCTAATTTCGCTAATCTATCTGGGTATTGTAGTTCTCCCATCCCCTTTATTAATTTTGTTGCCCTCCTTTGTACTCTCTCTAGTTCCATTATATCCTTCCTGAGCACCGGTGCCCAAAACTGGACACAGTACTCCATGTGCGGTCTAACTAGGGATTTGTACAGAGGCAGTATAATGCTCTCATCATGTGTATCCAGACCTCTTTTAATGCACCCCATGATCCTGTTTGCCTTGGCAGCTGCTGCCTGGCACTGGCTGCTCCAGGTAAGTTTATCATTAACTAGGATCCCCAAGTCCTTCTCCCTGTCAGATTTACCCAGTGGTTTCCCATTCAGTGTGTAATGGTGACATTGATTCCTTCTTCCCATGTGTATAACCTTACATTTATCATTGTTAAACCTCATCTGCCACCTTTCAGCCCAAGTTTCCAACTTATCCAGATCCATCTGTAGCAGAATACTATCTTCTCTTGTATTAACTGCTTTACATAGTTTTGTATCATCTGCAAATATCGATATTTTACTGTGTAAACCTTCTACCAGATCATTAATGAATATGTTGAAGAGAACAGGTCCCAATACTGACCCCTGCGGTACCCCACTGGTCACAGCGACCCAGTTAGAGACTATACCATTTATAACCACCCTCTGCTTTCTATCACTAAACCAGTAACTAACCCATTTACACACAATTTCCCCCAGACCAAGCATTCTCATTTTGTGTACCAACCTCTTGTGCGGCACGGTATCAAACGCTTTGGAAAAATCGAGATATACCACGTCCAATGACTCACCGTGGTCCAGCCTATAGCTTACCTCTTCACAAAAACTGATTAGATTGGTTTGACAGTAGCGATTTCTCATAAACCCATGCTGATATGGAGTTAAACAGTTATTCTCATTGAGATAATCCAGAATAACATCCCTCAGAAACCCTTCAAATATTTTACCAACAATAGAGGTTAGACTTACTGGCCTATAATTTCCAGGTTCACTTTTAGAGCCCTTTTTGAATATTGGCACCACATTTGCTATGCGCCAATCCTGAGGAACAGACCCTGTCGCTATAGAGTCCCTAAAAATAAGAAATAATGGTTTATCTATTACATTACTTAGTTCTCTTAGTACTCGTGGGTGTATGCCATCCGGACCCGGAGATTTATCTATTTTAATCTTATTTAGCCGGTTTCGCACCTCTTCTTGGGTTAGATTGGTGACCCTTAATATAGGATTTTCATTGTTTCTTGGGATTTCACCTAGCATTTCATTTTCCACCGTGAATACCGTGGAGAAGAAGGTGTTTAATATGTTAGCTTTTTCCTCGTCATCTACAACCATTCTTTCCTCACTATTTTTTAAGGGGCCTACATTTTCAGTTTTTATTCTTTTACTATTGATATAGTTGAAGAACAGTTTGGGATTAGTTTTACTCTCCTTAGCAATGTGCTTCTCTGTTTCCTTTTTGGCAGCTTTAATTAGTGTTTTAGATAAAGTATTTTTCTCCCTATAGTTTTTTAGAGCTTCAATGGTGCCATCCTGCTTTAGTAGTGCAAATGCTTTCTTTTTACTGTTAATTGCCTGTCTTACTTCTTTGTTTAGCCACATTGGGTTTTTCCTATTTCTAGTCCTTTTATTCCCACAAGGTATAAACCGCTTACACTGCCTATTTAGGATGTTCTTAAACATTTCCCATTTATTATCTGTATTCTTATTTCTGAGGATATTATCCCAGTCTACCAGATTAAGGGCATCTCTAAGCTGGTCAAACTTTGCCTTCCTAAAGTTCAGTGTTTTTGTGACTCCCTGACAAGTCCCCCTAGTGAAAGACAGGTGAAACTGTACAATATTGTGGTCGCTATTTCCTAGATGCCCGACCACCTGCAGATTTGTTATTCTGTCAGGTCTATTAGATAGTATTAGGTCTAAAAGTGCTGCTCCTCTGGTTGGATTCTGCACCAATTGTGAAAGATAATTTTTCTTGGTTATTAGCAGAAACCTGTTACCTTTATGGGTTTCACAGGTTTCTGTTTCCCAGTTAATATCCGGGTAGTTAAAGTCCCCCATAACCAGGACCTCATTATGGGTTGCAGCTTCATCTATCTGCTTTAGAAGTAGACTTTCCATGGTTTCTGTTATATTTGGGGGTTTGTAACAGACCCCAATTAGAATTTTGTTACCATTTTTCCCTCCATGAATTTCGACCCATATGGACTCGACATCCTCATTTCCTTCGCTAATATCCTCCCTTAAAGTGGACTTTAGACAAGACTTTACATAGAGACAAACCCCTCCTCCTCTCCGATTTTTACGATCCTTTCTAAACAGACTGTAACCCTGTAAGTTAACTGCCCAGTCATAGCTTTCATCTAACCATGTCTCGGTTATTCCCACTATGTCAAAGTTACCTGTAGATATTTCTGCTTCTAGTTCTTCCATCTTGTTTGTCAGGCTTCTGGCGTTTGCGAGCATGCAGTTTAGAGGATTTTGTTTTGTTCCAATCTCCTCGCTGTGGATTGTTTTAGAAATGTTCTTACCTCCCTTCTGAGTATGTTTTCCTGGATCTTCTTTGTTCAAGTCTAATGTTTTTCTTCCCGTCCCCTCTTCTTCTAGTTTAACGCCCTCCTGATGAGTGTAGCGAGTCTTCTGGCGAATGTGTGTTTCCCAGGTTTGTTGAGGTGTAGTCCGTCTCTGGCGAGGAGTCCATCGTACAAGTAATTCACACCGTGGTCCAGGAATCCGAATCCTTGTTGTCTGCACCATCGTCTTAGCCAGTTGTTTGCATCAAGGATCCTGTTCCATCTCCTGATGCCATGCCCGTCTACTGGAAGGATAGAAGAAAAAACTACCTGTGCATCCAGTTCCTTTACTTTCTTCCCCAACTCTTCAAAGTCTTTGCAGATTGTCGGTAGGTCCTTCCTTGCCGTGTCATTGGTGCCAACATGTATCAGAAGAAATGGGTGGACGTCCTTGGAGTTGAAGAGCTTTGGTATCCTATTGGTCACATCCTTGATCATCGCACCTGGAAGGCAGCATACTTCTCTTGCAGTTATGTCCGGTCTGCAGATGGCTGCTTCTGTGCCTCTCAGTAGTGAGTCTCCCACCACCACCACTCTTCGTTGCTTCTTGGCTGTACTTTTTGCTGTCACTTGTTGCTGTGTGCCCTTTTCTTTTTTGCTTGCTGGTATTGCTTCATCCTTAGGTGTGCCATCTTCATCCTCTACAAAGATTTGATATCGGTTCTTCAGTTGTGTGGTTGGTGATTTCTCCATGGTCTTCTTGCTTCTTTTGGTCACATGCTTCCACTCATCTGCTTTTGGAGGTTCTCTGACACTTTTTTCACCTTCTGTGACCAGTAGAGATGCTTCTGTTCTGTCTAGAAAGTCTTCATTCTCTTTGATGAGTTTCAAAGTTGCTATTCTTTCTTCCAGACCCCGCACCTTTTCTTCTAAAAGGGCCACTTGTCTACACTTCTGACAGGTGAAATTTAATTCTTTTTCTGGTCGATCTGTGAACATGTAGCACATGCTGCAGCTCACCATGTAGGTTGTCACATCTGCCATGTTGCTCCTAGATCCTGCTGACTTGCTGTGTGTTTTCCTTCTTGTGTAATCTACTCAGCCAAGCTCTCTTGCAATAATGTCCTACAGGCAAAAATTTGCGCGCCGTAAGACGCGCGGTTTGGTGATTCTTTCCAAGCAGCTGGTCCCGGCTGTACCCAACGATCTTCTAGCTTAGGGAGACTCTTCGCTTTTCCCAGAAGGCACCTGGAATATGCAAATTAGCCTCCTCAAGTTTGAATCCCTGGTTTGGTGATTCTTTCCAAGCAGCTGGTCCCGGCTGTACCCAACGATCTTCTAGCTTAGGGAGACTCTTCGCTTTTCCCAGAAGGCACCTGGAATATGCAAATTAGCCTCCTCAAGCTTGAATCCCTGGTTTGGTGATTCTTTCCAAGCAGCTGGTCCCGGCTGTACCCAACGATCTTCTAGCTTAGGGAGACTCTTCGCTTTTCCCAGAAGGCACCTGGAATATGCAAATTAGCCTCCTCAAGCTTGAATCCCTGGTTTGGTGATTCTTTCCAAGCAGCTGGTCCCGGCTGTACCCAACGATCTTCTAGCTTAGGGAGACTCTTCGCTTTTCCCAGAAGGCACCTGGAATATGCAAATTAGCCTCCTCAAGCTTGAATCCCTGGTTTGGTGATTCTTTCCAACCAGCTGGTCCCGGCTGTACCCAACGATCTTCTAGCTTAGGGAGACTCTTCGCTTTTCCCAGAAGGCACCTGGAATATGCAAATTAGCCTCCTCAAGCTTGAATCCCTGGTTTGGTGATTCTTTCCAAGCAGCTGGTCCCGGCTGTACCCAACGATCTTCTAGCTTAGGGAGACTCTTCGCTTTTCCCAGAAGGCACCTGGAATATGCAAATTAACCTCCTCAAGCTTGAATCCCTGGTTAAAGACTCTGGGTGGTTTATTGCATCATAAGCCACCTAAACACCTAAGGCAGCTCTCACAGGAGCTTCAGTATGGAGACTGTTATGACCTGGTGGTCAGGACAATAATGGACCTGGTGGTTAAGAGCACACGGAATGACCTGAGAGTTACTGATAATAAGGACGAGCTCTGGGACGTGGGAACTCTGCTGACCGCAATCCCTAAACTTATCAAACACACTAGAAATAGCAGTGGATTGCGCCTAACGCTCCCTATGCAACTCGGCACAGCCTAAGAAACTATCTAGCCTGAAGATAGAAAAATAAACCCTACCTTGCCTCAGAGAAATTCCCCAAAGGAAAAGGCAGCCCCCCACATATAATGACTGTGAGTAAAGATGAAAATACAAACACAGAGATGAAATAGATTTAGCAAAGTGAGGCCCGACTTACTGAACAGACCGAGGATAGGAAAGGTTACTTTGCGGTCAGCACAAAAACCTACAAAAAGACCACGCAGAGGGCGCAAAAAGACCCTCCGCACCGACTCACGGTGCGGAGGCGCTCCCTCTGCGTCCCAGAGCTTCCAGCAAGCAAGACAACAAATTAAATAGCAAGCTGGACAGAAAAATAGCAAACCAAAGAAATACAAGCTGGAACTTAGCTTCTGATGGGAAGACAGGCCACAAGAACGATCCAGGAGTGAACAGACCAATACTGGAACATTGACAGGTGGCATGGAGCAAAGATCTAAGTGGAGTTAAATAGAGCAGCAGCTAACGAATTAACCTCGTCACCTGTGAAACTCAGAAACACCCACCAGAGGAAGTCCATAAACAGAACCAGCCAAAGTACCATTCATGACCACAGGAGGGAGCCCGACAACAGAATTCACAACAGTACCCCCCCCTTGAGGAGGGGTCACCGAACCCTCACCAGAGCCCCCAGGCCGACCAGGATGAGCCAAATGAAAGGCACGAACCAGATCGGCAGCATGAACATCAGAGGCAAAAACCCAGAAATTATCTTCCTGACCATAACCCTTCCACTTGACCAGGTACTGGAGTTTCCGTCTCGAAACACGAGAATCCAAAATCTTCTCCACCACATACTCCAACTCCCCCTCAACTAACACCGGGGCAGGAGGATCAACGGATGGAACCACAGGCGCCACGTATCTCCGCAATAACGACCTATGGAACACATTATGGATGGCAAAAGAAGCAGGAAGGGCCAAACGAAATGACACAGGATTGATAACCTCAGAAATCTTATACGGACCAATGAAACGAGGCTTAAACTTAGGAGAGGAAACCTTCATAGGAACATAACGAGACGACAACCAAACCAAATCCCCAACACGAAGTCGGGGACCCACACAGCGCCGGTAGTTAGCGAAATGTTGAGTCTTCTCCTGGGACAATGTCAAATTGTCCACCACATGAGTCCAAATCTGCTGCGACCTATCCACAACAGTATCTACACCAGGACAGTCTGAAGACTCAACCTGCCCTGAAGAGAAACGAGGATGGAAACCAGAATTGCAGAAAAACGGCGAAACCAAAGTAGCCGAGCTGGCCCGATTATTAAGGGCGAACTCAGCCAACGGCAAAAAGGACACCCAATCATCCTGATCAGCAGAAACAAAGCATCTCAGATAGGTTTCCAAACTTTGATTAGTTCGTTCGGCTTGGCCATTTGTCTGAGGATGGAAAGCCGAGGAAAAAGACAAATCAATGCCCATCCTAGCACAAAAGGATCGCCAAAACGTTGAAACAAACTGGGAACCTCTGTCAGAAACGATGTTCTCCGGGATACCATGTAAACGAACCACATGCTGGAAAAAAAATGGCACCAAATCAGAGGAGGAAGGCAATTTAGACAAAGGTACCAAATGGACCATCTTAGAAAAGCGATCACAAACCACCCAAATGACCGACATCTTTTGAGAGACGGGGAGATCTGAAATAAAATCCATAGAAATATGCGTCCAGGGCCTCTTCGGGACCGGCAAGGGCAAAAGCAACCCAATGGCACGAGAACAGCAGGGCTTAGCCCGAGCACAAGTCCCACAGGACTGCACAAAAGAACGCACATCCCGCGACAAAGACGGCCACCAGAAGGATCTAGCCACCAAATCTCTGGTACGAAAGATTCCAGGATGCCCAGCCAACACTGAACAATGAATCTCAGAGATAACTCTACTAGTCCATCTATCAGGGACAAACAGTTTCTCCGCTGGGCAACGGTCAGGTCTGTCAGCCTGAAATTTTTGCAGCACCCGCCACAAATCAGGGGAGATGGCAGACAAAATTACCCCCTCTTTGAGAATACCCGCCGGCTCAGGAACACCCGGAGAGTCAGGCACAAAACTCCTTGACAGGGCATCAGCCTTCACATTCTTAGAGCCCGGAAGGTACGAAACCACAAAATTAAAATGGGAGAAAAATAATGACCATCGAGCCTGTCTCGGATTCAACCGTTTGGCAGACTCAAGATAAGTCAAATTCTTGTGATCTGTCAAGACCACCACGCGATGCTTGGCTCCTTCCAGCCAATGATGCCACTCCTCGAATGCCCACTTCATGGCCAACAATTCACGATTACCAACATCATAGTTACGCTCAGCAGGCGAAAACTTTCTAGAAAAGAAAGCACATGGCTTCATCACCGAGCCCTTAGAACTTCTTTGCGACAATACAGCCCCTGCTCCAATCTCAGAAGCATCAACCTCAACCTGAAACGGAAGCGAAACATCTGGCTGGCACAACACAGGGGCAGAAGAAAAACGATGCTTCAACTCCTGAAAAGCCTCTACAGCCGCAGAAGACCAATTGACCACATCAGCACCCTTCTTGGTCAAATCAGTCAACGGTTAAGCAACAGTAGAAAAATTAGCGATGAAGCGCCGATAAAAATTAGCAAAGCCCAGGAACTTTTGCAGGCTCTTCACAGATGTCGGCTGAGTCCAATCGTAAATGGCCTGGACTTTAACAGGGTCCATCTCGATAGTAGAAGGGGAAAAAATGAACCCCAAAAATGAAACCTTCTGAACGCCAAAGAGACACTTTGACCCCTTCACAAACAAGGAATTCGCACGAAGGACCTGGAACACCATTCTGACCTGCTTCACATGAGACTCCCAATCATCCGAAAAGACCAAAATATCATCCAAATACACAATCAGGAATTTATCCAGGTACTCTCGGAAGATGTCATGCATAAAGGACTGAAATACTGATGGAGCATTGGAAAGCCCGAATGGCATAACCAGGTACTCAAAATGGCCCTCGGGCGTATTAAATGCTGTTTTCCATTCATCGCCTTGTTTAATACGCACAAGATTATACGCCCCTCGAAGATCTATCTTGGTGAACCAACTAGCCACTTTAATACGAGCAAACAAATCAGACAGCAACGGCAAAGGATACTGAAATTTGACTGTAATTTTATTAAGAAGGCGGTAATCAATACAAGGTCTCAAAGAACCATCCTTCTTGGCCACAAAAAAGAACCCTGCTCCTAACGGTGATGACGACGGGCGAATATGGCCTTTCTCCAAGGATTCCTTTATATAACTCCGCATAGCGGCGTGTTCTGGCACAGATAAATTGAACAATCGGCCCTTAGGAAACTTACTACCAGGAATCAAATTAATTGCACAATCGCAATCCCTATGAGGAGGTAGGGCACTGGCTTTGGGCTCATCAAATACATCCCGATAATCCGACAAAAACTCTGGAACTTCAGAAGGAGTGGAAGATTAAATAGACAAAAATGGAACATCACCATGTACCCCCTGGCAACCCCAGCTGGACACAGACATAGATTTCCAGTCCAATACTGGATTATGAACCTGTAGCCATGGCAACCCCAAAACAACCACATCATGCAGATTATGCAACTCCAGAAGGCGGATATCCTCCTGATGTGCAGGAGCCATGCACATGGTCAATTGGGTCCAATACTGAGGCTTATTCTTGGCCAAAGGCGTAGCATCAATTCCTCTCAATGGAATAGGATACTGCAAGGGCTCCAAGAAAAAACCACAGCGCCTAGCATACTCCAAGTCCATCAAATTCAGGGCAGCGCCTGAATCCACAAATGCCATAACAGAATAGGATGACAAAGAGCAAATCAGAGTAACAGACAATAGATATTTAGACTGTACCGTACCAATGGTGGCAGACCTAGCGAACCGCTTAGTGCGCTTAGGACAATCGGAGATAGCATGAGTGGAATCACCACAGTAAAAACATAGCCCATTCCGATGTCTGTGTTCTTGCCGTTCAGCTCTGGTCAAAGTCCTATCACATTGCATAGGCTCAGGCCCATGCTCAGATAGTACCGCCAAATGGTGCACAGCTTTACGCTCACGCAAGCGTCGATCGATCTGAATGGCCAAGGACATAGACTAATTCAGACCAGCAGGCATGGGAAACCCCACCATGACATCCTTAAGGGCTTCAGAGAGACCCTTTCTGAAGATTGCTGCCAGGGCACATTCATTCCACTGAGTGAGCACAGACCACTTTCTAAACTTCTGACAATATATCTCCGCTTCATCCTGACCCTGACACAGAGCCAGCAAGATTTTCTCTGCCTGATCCACTGAATTAGGTTCGTCATAAAGCAATCCAAGCGCCAGGAAAAACGCATCAACATCACGCAATGCCAGATCTCCTGGCGCAAGGGAAAATGCCCAGTTTTGAGGGTCACCACGTAACAAAGAAATAATGATCTTTACTTGTTGAACAGGGTCACCTGAGGAGCGAGGTTTCAAGGCAAGAAACAATTTACAATTATTTTTGAAATTCAAGAACTTAGATCTATCACCAAAAAACAAATCAGGAAATGGAATCCTAAGCTCTGACATCGGATTCTGAACCACAAAATCTTGAATGTTTTGTATCCTTGTAGTGAGATTATCCATCCAAGAGGACAGACCTTGAATGTCCATGTTTACACCAGTGTCCTGAACCACCCAGAGGTAAAAGGGAAAATAGAGACAAAACACACTGCAAAGAAAAAAAAAATGGTCTCAGAACTTCTCTTATCCCTCTATTGAGATGCATTAGTACTTTGGGCTACCTGTACTGTTATGACCTGGTGGTCAGGACAATAATGGACCTGGTGGTTAAGAGCACATGGAATGACCTGATAGTTACTGATAATAAGGACGAGCTCTGGGACGTGGGAACTCTGCTGACCGCAATCCCTAAACTTATCAAACACACTAGAAATAGCCGTGGATTGCGCCTAACGCTCCCTATGCAACTCGGCACAGCCTAAGAAACTAGCTAGCCCTGAAGATAGAAAAATAAAGCCTACCTTGCCTCAGAGAAATTCCCCAAAGGAAAAGGCAGCCCCCCACATAAAATGACTGTGAGTAAAGATGAAAATACAAACACAGAGATGAAATAGATTTAGCAAAGTGAGGCCCGACTTACTGAACAGACCGAGGACAGGAAAGTGTTATGAAAGGTAATTCAGTACCACAATGGACATAGAGATCAGCGCACATACAGTGACCTGGCAATAACCCAAAAAACAAGAACGAGCTCTGAGACGTGGGAACTCTGTTGACCGCAATCCCTAATCCTCTCCAACCACACTAAAGGCAGCCGTGGATTGTGCCTAACGCTACCTATGCAACTCGGCACGGTCTGAGAAACTAGCTAGCCTGAAGATAGAAAATAAGCCTACCTTGCCTCAGAGAAATACCACAAAGGAAAAGGCAGCCCCCACATATAATGACTGTGAGTTAAGATGAAAAGACAAACGTAGAGATGAAATAGATTTAGCAAAGTGAGGCCCAACTTTCTGAACAGAGCGAGGATAGGAAAGGAAACTTTGCGGTCAACACAAAACCCTACAAACACCACGCAAAGGGGGCAAAAAGACCCTCCGTACCGAACTAACGGCACGGAGGTACACCCTCTGCGTCCCAGAGCTTCCAGCAAGTAGAAAAAACAAATTGACAAGCTGGACAGAAAAAAACAGCAAACAAATAGCAAAGAGGAACTTAGCTATGCAGAGCAGCAAGCCACAGGAACGATCCAGGAGGAAACAGGTCCAATACTAGAACATTGACTGGAGGCCAGGATCAAAGCACTAGGTGGAGTTAAATAGAGCAGCACCTAACGACTTCACCACATCACCTGAGGAAGGAAACTCAGAAGCCGCAGTACCACTTTCCTCCACCAACGGAAGCTCACAGAGAGATCCAGCCGAAGTACCACTTGTGTCCACAGGAGGGAGCTCCGCCACAGAATTCACAACAGTACCCCCCCCTTGAGGAGGGGTCACCGAACCCTCACCAGAGCTCCCAGGACGACCAGGATGAGCCATATGAAAGGCACGAACAAGATCGGGAGCATGGACATCAGAGGCAAAGACCCAGGAATTATCTTCCTGAGCATAACCCTTCCACTTAACCAGATACTGGAGTTTCCGCCTTGAAACACGAGAATCCGAAATCTTCTCCACAATATACTCTAACTCCCCCTCCACCAAAACCGGGGCAGGAGGATCAACAGATGGAACCATAGGTGCCACGTATCTCCGCAACAATGACCTATGGAATACGTTATGTATGGAAAAAGAATCTGGAAGGGTCAGACGAAAAGACACAGGATTAAGAACCTCAGAAATCCTATACGGACCAATAAAACGAGGTTTAAACTTAGGAGAGGAAACCTTCATAGGAATATGACGGGAAGATAACCAAACCATGTCCCCAACCCGAAGTCGGGGACCCACACAGCGTCTGCGATTAGCGAAACGTTGAGCCTTCTCCTGGGACAAAGTCAAATTGTCCACTACATGAGTCCAAATCTGCTGCAACCTGTCCACCACAGTATCCACACCAGGGCAGTCCGAAGACTCAACCTGCCCTGAAGAGAAACGAGGATGGAACCCAGAGTTGCAGAAAAACGGTGAAACCAAGGTAGCCGAGCTGGCCCGATTATTAAGGGCGAACTCAGCCAAAGGCAAAAAGGACACCCAGTCATCCTGATCAGCAGAAACAAAGCTTCTCAGATATGTTTCCAAGGTCTGATTGGTTCATTCGGTCTGGCCATTAGTCTGAGGATGGAAAGCCGAGGAAAAAGACAAGTCAATGCCCATCCTACCACAAAAGGCTCGCCAAAACCTCGAAACAAACTGGGAACCTCTGTCAGAAACGATATTCTCTGGAATGCCATATAAACGAACCACATGCTGGAAGAACAATGGCACCAAATCAGAGGAGGAAGGCAATTTAGACAAGGGTAGCAAATGGATCATCTTAGAGAAGCGATCACAGACCACCCAAATGACTGACATCTTTTGAGAGACGGGAAGATCTGAAATAAAATCCATAGAGATATGTGTCCAAGGCCTCTTCGGGACCGGCAAATGCAAAAGCAACCCACTGGCACGAGAACAGCAGGGCTTAGCCCGAGCACAAATCCCACAGGACTGCACAAAAGTACGCACATCCCGCGACAGAGATGGCCACCAAAAGGATCTAGCCACTAACTCTCTGGTACCAAAGATTCCAGGATGACCAGCCAACACCGAACAATGAACCTCAGAGACAACTTTATTCGTCCACCTATCAGGGACAAACAGTTTCTCCGCTGGGCAACGATCAGGTTTATTAGCCTGAAATTTTTGCAGCACCCGCCGCAAATCAGGGGAGATGGCAGACACAATTACTCCCTCTTTGAGGAAACCCGCCGGCTCAGATACACCCGGAGAGTCGGGCACAAAACTCCTAGACAGAGCATCCGCCTTCACATTTTTAGAGCCCGGAAGGTATGAAATCACAAAGTCAAAACGGGCAAAAAACAACGACCAACGAGCTTGTCTAGGATTCAACCACTTGGCGGACTCGAGATAAGTCAAGTTCTTATGATCAGTCAAGACCACCACGCGATGCTTAGCTCCTTCAAGCCAATGACGCCACTCATCGAATGCCCACTTCATGGCTAGCAACTCTCGATTGCCCACATCATAATTTCGCTCAGCAGGCGAAAACTTCCTGGAAAAGAAGGCGCATGGTTTCATCACCGAGCAAACAGAACTTCTCTGCGACAAAACAGCCCCTGCTCCAATCTCAGAAGCATCAACCTCGACCTGGAACGGAAGCGAAACATCTGGTTGACACAACACAGGGGCAGAAGAAAAACGACGCTTCAACTCTTGAAAAGCTTCCACCGCAGCAGAAGACCAATTGACCAAATCAGCACCTTTCTTGGTCAAATCGGTCAATGGTTTAGCAATACTAGAAAAATTGCAGATGAAGCGACGATAAAAATTAGCAAAGCCCAGGAACTTTTGCAGACTTTTCAGAGATGTCGGCTGAGTCCAATTATGGATGGCTTGGGCCTTAACAGGGTCCATCTCGATAGTAGAAGGGGAAAAGATGAACCCCAAAAATGAAACCTTCTGAACACCAAAGAGACACTTTGATCCCTTCACAAACAAAGAATTAGCACGCAGGACCTGAAACACCGTTCTGACCTGCTTCACATGAGACTCCCAATCATCCGAGAAGATCAAAATGTCATCTAAGTACACAATCAGGAATTTATCCAGGTACTCTCGGAAGATGTCATGCATAAAGGACTGAAACACTGATGGAGCATTGGCAAGTCCGAATGGCATTACTAGATACTCAAAATGGCCCTCAGGCATATTAAATGCAGTTTTCCACTCATCGCCTCGCTTAATACGCACAAGATTATACGCACCACGAAGATCTATCTTGGTGAACCAACTAGCCCCCTTAATCCGAGCAAACAAATCAGATAACAATGGCAAGGGGTACTGAAATTTAACCGTGATCTTATTTAGAAGGCGGTAATCTATACAAGGTCTCAGTGAACCATCCTTCTTGGCTACAATAAAGAACCCTGCTCCTAATGGCGACGATGACGGGCGAATATGCCCCTTCTCCAAAGACTCCTTCACATAACTCCGCATAGCGGCGTGCTCAGGCACAGATAAATTAAACAGTCGACCTTTTGGGAATTTACTACCAGGAATCAAATCGATAGCACAATCAGAACCTCTATGCGGAGGTAGGGTATCGGACTTGGGCTCATCAAATAAATCCCGGTAATCAGACAAGAACTCAGGAACCTCAGAAGGGGTGGATGACGAAATAGTCAGAAATGGGACATCACCATGTAACCCCTGACAACCCCAGCTGGACACAGACATGGATTTCCAATCTAATACTGGATTATGGACTTGTAGCCATGGCAACCCCAACACGACCACATCATGCAGATTATGCAACACCAGAAAGCGAATAACCTCCTGATGTGCAGGAGCCATGCACATGGTCAGCTGGGTCCAGTACTGAGGCTTATTCTTGGCCAAAGGCGTAGCATCAATTCCTCTCAATAGAATAGGACACTGCAAGGGCTCCAAGAAAAACCCACAACGCCTAGCATACTCCAAGTCCATCAAATTCAGAGCAGCGCCTGAGTCCACAAATGCCATGACAGAATACGATGACAAAGAGCAGATCAAGGTAACAGACAGAAGAAATTTTGACTGTACCGTACCAATGGTGGTTGACCTAGCGAACCGCTTAGTGCGCTTAGGACAATCAGACATAGCATGAGTGGAATCACCACAGTAGAAACACAGCCCATTCAGACGTCTGTGTTCTTGCCGTTCAACTCTCGTCAAAGTCCTATCGCACTGCATAGGCTCAGGTTTAAGCTCAGGTAATACCGCCAAATAGTGCACAGATTTACGCTCGCGCAAGCGTCGACCGATCTGAATGGCCAAAGACATAGACTCATTCAGACCAGCAGGCATAGGAAATCCCACCATGACATCCTTAAGAGCTTCAGAGAGACCTTTTCTGAAAATAGCTGCGAGCGCACCTTCATTCCACTGAGTGAGTACGGACCACTTTCTAAATTTCTGACAATATACCTCTATTTCATCCTGACCCTGACACAGAGCCAGCAAATTCTTCTCTGCTTGATCCACAGAATTAGGCTCATCGTACAGCAATCCAAGCGCCAGGAAAAATGCATCGATATTACTTAATGCAGGATCTCCTGACGCAAGAGAAAATGCCCAGTCCTGAGGGTCACCACGCAAAAAAGAAATAACGATCCTAACTTGTTGAACTGGGTCACCAGAGGAGCGAGGTTTCAAAGCCAGAAATAGTTTACAATTATTTTTGAAACTCAGAAATTTAGTTCTATCTCCAAAAAACAAATCAGGAATAGGAATTCTCGGTTCTAACATAGAATTCTGAACCACAAAGTCTTGAATACTTTGTACTCTTGCCGTGAGCTGATCCACACATGAAGACAGACCTTTAATGTCCATTGCTACACCTGTGTCCTGAACCACCCAAATGTCTAGGGGAAAAAAAAGGCAAAACACAGTGCAAAGAAAAAAAAATGGTCTCAGAACTTCTTTTTTCCCTCTATTGGGAATCATTAGTACTTTTGGCCTCCAGTACTGTTATGAAAGGTAATTCAGTACCACAATGGACATAGAGATCAGCGCACATACAGTGACCTGGCAATAACCCAAAAAACAAGAACGAGCTCTGAGACGTGGGAACTCTGCAGACCGCAATCCCTAATCCTCTCCAACTACACTAAAGGCAGCCGTGGATTGCGCCTAACGCTACCTATGCAACTCGGCACGGCCTGAGAAACTAGCTAGCCTGAAGATAGAAAATAAGCCTACCTTGCCTCAGAGAAATACCCCAAAGGAAAAGGCAGCCTCCACATATAATGACTGTGAGTTAAGATGAAAAGACAAACGTAGAGATGAAATAGATTTAGCAAAGTGAGGCCCAACTTTCTGAACAGAGCGAGGATAGGAAAGGAAACTTTGCGGTCAACACAAAACCCTACAAACACCACGCAAAGGGGGCAAAAAGACCCTCCGTACCGAACTAACGGCACGGAGGTACACCCTCTGCGTCCCAGAGCTTCCAGCAAGTAGAAAAAACAAATTGACAAGCTGGACAGAAAAAAACAGCAAACAAATAGCAAAGAGGAACTTAGCTATGCAGAGCAGCAGGCCACAGGAACGATCCAGGAGGAAACAGGTCCAATACTAGAACATTGACTGGAGGCCAGGATCAAAGCACTAGGTGGAGTTTAATAGAGCAGCACCTAACGACTTCACCACATCACCTGAGGAAGGAAACTCAGAAGCCGCAGTACCACTTTCCTCCACCAACGGAAGCTCACAGAGAGATCCAGCCGAAGTACCACTTGTGACCACAGGAGGGAGCTCCGCCACAGAATTCACAACAGGAAAGGTTACTTTGCGGTCAGCACAAAAACCTACAAAAAGACCACGCAGAGGGCGCAAAAAGACCCTCCGCACCGACTCACGGTGCGGAGGCGCTCCCTCTGCGTCCCAGAGCTTCCAGCAAGCAAGACAACAAATTAAATAGCAAGCTGGACAGAAAAATAGCAAACCAAAGAAATACAAGCTGGAACTTAGCTTCTGATGGGAAGACAGGCCACAAGAACGATCCAGGAGTGAACAGACCAATACTGGAACATTGACAGGTGGCATGGAGCAAAGATCTAAGTGGAGTTAAATAGAGCAGCAGCTAACAAATTAACCTTGTCACCTGTGAAACTCAGAAACACCCACCAGAGGAAGTCCATGGACAGAACCAGCCGAAGTACCATTCATGACCACAGGAGGGAGCCCGACAACAGAATTCACAACAGGAGACTTAATTTCTTCACACAACACAGACGGAGAAAAAAAAACTGGCTGGACATTTAACTCCCTCCCACCACACCCCAAAGGTGGAGATATGGTGGGTAGGTGTCCACCATGAAAGCCAGGCCCATATAGAGGAAAACACTTATGGCTTTCATATCACACAGAAAAGCAATCTTTGTGACGCATATCTCCGTTCATGTACGACACCAGTATATTTTTTTATTATTATTATTTTTTTTTGATCTTTGCAATTTAAAAATTACAAAAAGGAAAATAGGCCGATTCAAATGTTTTTGGCATCCTGCATGGTTAGTACCAAATAGGGCACCCTGCATGGTCAGTACATATTAGCACACCCTTTTTCAAGTATCACAGCTTTTAAATATTTTTTGTAGCCAGACAAGTCTTTCAATTCTTGAGGGATTTCCATCATTTTTAAGCTCTGTGAGATTCCTGGGTTGTCTTGCATGCGCTGCTAATTTGAAGTCTAGCCAAACATTTTCAATGATTTTCAGATCAGGGGACTGTGTGGGCCATTGTAAGACCTTCAACTTGCGCCTTTTAAGGTAGTCTATTGTGGATTTTTTTACTTGTGTTTAGAATCATTATCCATTTGTAGAAGCCATCCTCTTTTCAACTTCAGCTTTTTTACAGATGGTGCTATGTTTGCATCAAGAATTTGTTGAAATGTAATTGAATCCATTGTTCTTTTGCTTGGTCTGCCAGACCTTATCTTGAACTCCACTATTCCTGTTGACTTCCATTTCTTTTTTACATTTCAAACTGAGGAAAGGGAATCAATTCTTCCCTTTACCCGTAAAATATTCCCTGTGGCATTGGCTACAACACAACCCCAAAGCATGATTGATATACCCTCATGTTTAATGGTTGGCGAGATGTTAAATTCAAGTTTCCTTAAATTATATGCCCCTTTCTTTATCCACATACGTTTCATCATTGTGGCCAAACAATGCATCAGGCTTGTTTACAAGTTATCTTGCATACTTCCGATGCTGAATTTAATGGTGAGGAAGCAGAAGAGGTTTTCTTCTGATGACTCTTTCATGAAGGCCATATTTGTGCAGATGTCTCTGAACAGTATAACAATGTAGCAGAAGTCCAGAATTTGTTAAGTCGTTCTGAAGGTATTCTGCAGCCAAGCAAGAGTTCTAATTTGCCTCTCTAGGAATTCTATAAGCAGATTTCACTGACAGTTTGCTTGACCTCCACTGTTCTTGTTTACTGCCATTTCTTAATTACATTTCAAACTGAGGAAAGTGCAACTTAAAAATGCTTTGCTATCTTCTTATAATCTTCTCCTACTTTGTGGGCCTTCACCATTTTCATTTTCAGAGTGCTAGGCAACTGTTTAGAAGAATCTATGGCTGCTGTTTTTTGGCACAAGATTAGAGCAGGCTGGGCCTTTATAAAGCATCACCTGGCCTTTCCTAATGATGATAGTGAACAAGTCATAACCCTAAAAGGCTAATTAAAGTCTGAAACCTTGGTCAAAGGTATCTGAGTACATAAATCTCCAAAAGTGCCCAAACTTTTGAATCAGCCCATTTTCATTTTTGTAATTTTTAATATGAAAAAGTATTTTTTGCCTAAAACACAAAGGAAATGTGTCATCTTTAACTTTAGGCTTTTTAAAGATCATTTGATCTTCAATTTGCTTAACTCTTCACAATAACCGTAATTTTGATCAGAGGTGTCCCAACTTTTATATGCCACTGTATGTATTAGTTATATATACTCCCAGCCAGTGAGCACAGCATCGCTCCATACACTTGTACTGAGCCGAGGCCGCACCCTGACTAGTGACTAGTGACACGGCTGGCCAATGGGCGCGTCTGACCATAGAGGGAGGCCATGCTCCTACAAGTGTATGGAGAGTCTACTGGCTGGGAGTATTACTCATGCATACTCTCCAGTCCCGGGCATCGGAAACTGGCCAATCCCTGAATGACTGCAGATTTATTGATTTGGGCGGACAATCCCTTTAAGGAAGAGTTAATGAAATCCAAATGATAGCATAATGGAAACAAAATTTACAAAACATCTCAATTTATTCAGTATTATGCATGAGCGCCATGCACAGAAATATACTTTCATGCCTTAGCAATGCATGCTATGAATAAGTTTATTAACGATTGTCTGACGAATGTTTCAACACAATGAATTCACTTTGGAAAGCAAATCAACAAGATCCGCTGCTGACAACTCCCTGTGCAATTGCAGAGTAATGGTGTCCAAGATGTGCTTGATAGGAGATAAATCCGGAGATGCTGCATGCTATGGTGGCACATTTAGGCCATACAAGCTGCTTAAAGTAGCATGAATAGCTATTGGTCTGACATTGTTGGGTTTAAAAATGCCTCCAGTTACACTGGAGAAATAGTGATACAACTGGTGTTAAAACTAAATATAAGCTGTTAGTGTATGTGCAAAGGAGACTAGAGGGGTCCAGCTACTATACATTCTGCCACCCACACCACACCATGATCCCCAGAAAAATGATGAGTGTGACTTGCCTCATAAAGGCCTCTAAATGGTGTGGCCCACATGTTCTCCAGACTAATCTCCAGCTAGACAAAGACACGAGCAGGAATCATTGGTGAAGTGGATAGACCTCCATTGGAATCTTCATTATTCTGGAGACCATGTAGCCCAAACATGCTACCGTGGACTGCAGCATCTCCAGTCTAGTCTGCTATCGTGCACATCTGATACATTATTAGTCAGCATTTGTAAATACATTTTTATGATTTGGATACCCAAGTGCATTTAGAATGGCAGAACATACCTCAGATAATCATTAATAATCTCATTAATATCATGCCAAAGAGTGTCAGTGGCACTCATAGGTGATACTGAATAAATCAAGATGTTTTGAAAATTTGGTTTCAATTTTTTTTTATTCTTTTTTATAAATGATACCTTAACTAAACCTCAATATTACTAAAACATCATAATTGGCAAAAGCAAAATGAAACAATCCATTACAATGAATCAGATGACAAGCAATACAGATAAGAATTTAAAGTCCTTAGAATGGAGACAAACATCTATAACGTAGGTGGAATTGCACAGTGCATTTTATAGTTTCATCAAAGTTATTCCTTTTATGTAAAGGAGAAGAAAAGTTGTAGAAAACAATGAGAAGATTAGCAAGAGCAAGGGGTAAGATAAAGAGAGAGGTGTGGACTGGGCCGGACTGGCCATCTGGCAATTGTGGCAAATGCCAGAAGAGCCTGTCTGGTTGTAGGCTGCCTTGTCTGCTATGTTGTTTGCAGAATTGGTGTTCTCAAGGCACACACACTGTTAAGGCCATGTGCACACATTGCAGATTTTCCTGCGGATCCGCAGCGTTTTTGATGCTGCGGATCTGCAGCAGTTTTCAATGCGGTTTACAGTACCATGTAAACCTATGGAAAACCAAATCCGTTGTGTACATGCTGGGGAAAAAATGCGCGGGAATGCAGCGTTGTTTTTTCTGCAGCATGTCAATTCTTTGTGCGCATCTGCAGCATTTCTGCACCCACTGTCTTGCATTGAGTCAGGCACATCTCAAAAACACAAAGAGGCGGGCACCACACACAATTAGTACTAAGGGGATCAACCACGTGCATATATGAGATACCAGAAAAACAAAAGAAAAAAGGAATATGCACACAGTGGGATCAGCCTGATAAATTTTATTTAATTATAACAGTCCACCATACACAAAGGCAAGAAAAAGGAGAAACAGACATTTAAAAGCATTTAAAAACAAAACGGACCTACCCGCATCCCTCCAAATGCAATAACAAGGATCCACATGACAAATATATAGCGAATATACAAATAATGCAAGGAACCCTTAAGCAAGTCGGCAGATTAATACAATGACAAACACGTTTATTAAATACACTATGCTGCCACCTGACAGAGTCCTAATAGAAAAAAACTTTATCAGAAGTCAGATCCCAAAGATGACTACTACCCCCCAGTCACACAATAGGCCTATAATCAATCAAGTTGCTATCCAAAAAGAGGATTAGATGTAAAGCTGGCAAAATGGTTAAATAGCTAATGCAGCTAGCGAGCAACCTTCCCTAGTACTAGCACCCAATATCATACTTTACCAAGATGTGGCGAAAAGCTACCAGTCACCAAGGAGTCAATACCCCATTTGTGTCTGTGGATGAATGTGCCCTTGAAGCAGATATAAAGACCTCCCCGATCTCGGCCTTATTCCCTGCTCGCCCCTACTTTACTTAGGTGTATGCACTTCTGCATGCTCGCTGTCTTTATATCTGCTTCAAGGGCACATTCATCCACGGACACAAATGGGGTATTGACTCCTTGGTTTTTTTCTATTAGGACTCTGTCAGGTGGCAGCATAGTGTATTTAATAAACGTGTTTGTCATTGTATTAATCTGCCGACTTGCTTAAGGGTTCCTTGTATTATTTGTACATTTGCTATATATTTGTCATGTGGATCCTTGTTATTGCATTTGGAGAGATGCGGGTAGGTCCGTTTTGTTTTTAAATGCTTTTAAATGTCTGTTTCTCCTTTTTCTTGCCTTTGTGTATGGTGGACTGTTATAATTAAATAAAATTTATCAGGCTGATCCCACTGTGTGCATATTCCTTTTTTCTTTTGTTTTTCTGGAGTAAGGCACATCTGCAGCAAAACCGCAGATGTAAAAAAGACCTGCGGTTTAGCTGAGGGGGAAACACTGCAGATCGGGAGGAGGGAAGTGTGTGGGCGGAGTGTGGGCGGTGACTGTGTGTGGAAGGGAGTTTGGGCGGGGTCTGCGGGCTGTCCGTGGGTCTGCCAGGGCATCTGCGCGTGGTCCGGGGGGTCTGTGGGCTGTCCCAGGGCCTGCGGCGTTCTCCGTAGATCTGCTTGGGCATCTGCGGGCTGTCTGGGGGAATCTGTGGTCTGTCCGGGGGGGTCTGTGGGCTGTCCGGGTGTGAGCGGGACTGTGCGGGTGTGTGTGTGTGTGTCCCATCGGGCTATGCCTGCTACAGTGATAGTGATTGGCACATTACAATAGCAAGGTGACATTAACCCCTTATTACCCCATATCCCACCGCTACAGGGGAGTGGGAAGAGAGTGGCACATGTTCATTAATCAACATCAGCCTTGCGATAGATAGATAGATAGATAGATAGATAGATAGATAGATAGATAGATATACAGTAGATAGATAGATAGATAGATAGACAGATAGATAGATAGATAGATATGGGATAGATAGAAGAAATGAGATAGATATATCTATTCATATATCTATCTATAGATATATCTATGGATAGATATATGGATAGCTAGATAGATATATGGTTAGATACATAGATATATCTATCCATATATCTATCTACATCTATCCATAGATATATCTATAAATAGATATATGAATAGATACACAGTATCTATCTATCTCATTCCTTCTATCTATCTATCTATCTATCTATCTATCTATCTATCCCATTTCATCTATCTATCTATCTATCTATCTATCTATCTATCTATCTATCTATCTATCTATCTATCTATCTATCTATCTATCGATAGAAGGAATGAGCTAGATAGACAGAATGAGAGATAGATAAATGATAGATAGAATAGATAGATAGAAGGAATGAGATAAATAGATAGAATAGACAGAAGGAATAAGCTAGATAGATAGATGACAGATCTATAGATAATATCTATGTATAGATCTATCTATCTATAGATCTATCTGTCATCTATCTATCTATCCCATTCCTTCTATCTATCTATCTATCTATCTATCTATCTATCTATCTATCTATCTATCTATATATATCTATCTATCGATAGAAGGAATGTGATAGATAGAATAGATAGATAGATGGAATGAGAGATAGATAGATGATAGATAGAATAGATACATAGATAGAAGGAATTAGATAGATAGATAGATAGATAGATAGATGGATAGATTGGACACACCTTCTCATTTAAAGATTTTTCTGTATTTGCATGACTATGAAAATTGTACATTCACACTGAAGGCATCAAAACTATGAATTAACACATGTGGAATTATATATTTAACAAAAAAGTGTGAAGCAACTGAAAATATGTCTTATATTCTAGGTTCTTCAAAGTAGCCACCTTTTGCTTTGATGACTGCTTTGCACGCTCATGGCATTCCCTTGATGAGCTTCAAGAGGTAGTCACCAGAAATGGTTTTCACTTCACAGGTGTGCCCTCTCAGGTTTAATAAGTGGGATTTCTTGCCTTATAAATGGGGTTGGGACCATCAGTTGTGTTGAGCAGAAGTCTGGTGGATACACAGCCGATAGTCCTACTGAATAGACTGTTAGAATTTGTATTATGGCAAGAAAAAAGCAGCTAAGTAAAGAAAAATGAGTTGCCATCATTGCTTTAAGAAATGAAGGTCAGTCAGTCCGAAAAATTGGGAAAACTTTGAAAGTGTCCCCAAGTGCAGTGGCAAAAACCATCAAGCACTACAAAGAAACTGCTTCTGAGGATAAGTTTATCCAAGTCACCAGCCTCAGAAATCGCAGGTTAACAGCAGCTCAGATTAGAGACCAGGTCAATGTCACACAGAGTCTATCAGCAGACACATCTCTACAACAACTGTTAAGAGGAGACTTTGTGCAGCAGGTCTTCATTGTAAAATAGCTGCTAGGAAACTACTGCTAAGGACAGGCAACAAGCAGAAGAGACTTGTTTGGGCTAAAGAACACAAGGAATGGACATTAGACCAGTGGAAATCTGTGCTTTGGTCTGATGAGTCCAAATTTGAGATCTTTGGTTCCGTGCGATGCAGAAAAGAAGAACGGATGAACTCTACATGCCTGGTTCCCACCGTGAAGCATGGAGGAGGAGGTGTGATGGTGTGGGGGTGCTTTGCTGGTGACACTGTTGGGGATTTATTTAAAATTGAAGGCATACTGAACCAGCATGGCTACCACAGTATCTTGCAGCGGCATGCTATTCCATCCAGTTTGCGTTTAGTTGGACTATCATTTATTTTTCAACAGGACAATGACCCCAAACACACCTTCAGGCTGTGTAAGGGCTATTTGACCAAGAAGGAGCATGATGGGGTGCTACGCCAGATGACCTGACCTCCACAGTCACCAGACCTGAACCCAATCAAGATGGTTTGGGGTGAGCTGGACCGCAGAGTGAAGGCAAAAGGGCCAACAAGTGCTAAGCATCTCTGGGAACTCCTTCAAGATTGTTGGAAGACTATTCCCGGTGACTACCTCTTGAAGCTCATCAAGAGAATGCCAAGAGTGTGCAAAGCAGTCATCAAAGCAAAATGTGGCGACTTTGAAGAACCTAGAAAATAAGACATAATTTCAGTTATTTCACACTTTTTTATTAAGTACTGCATTTTTTGGTGTATAAGACGACTGGGCGTATAAGACGACCCCCAACTTTTCCATATGAAATATGGAATTTGGGATATACCCGACGTATAAGACGGGGGGGTCATCTTATATGCCCAGTCATCTTATACGGCATGTGGTTCCCAGGGTCTGGAGGAGAGGAGACTCTCCTTCAGGCCCTGAGATCCATATTCATGTAAAAAATAAAGAATAAAAATAAAAAATATGGATAGCAAGCATCTGCCTCCATTCCTAAGAATGCAGTGAGTGTAGGACCTTCGACCTGACCGGTCCCCTGACTGCGACGTCATCGAAGGTCCTTCACTCACTGCATTCTTAGGAATGGAGGCAGACGCTCCATTTTTTTATTTTTATTCTTTATTTCTTACATGAATATGGATCCCAGGGCCTGAAGGAGAGTCTCCTCTCCTTCACACCCTGGGAACCATCCAGGATCGCTCCGTGCACCCGTACCCGGCGTATAAGACGACCCCCGACTTTTGGGATAATTTTTAGGGGTTAAAAAGTCGTCTTATACGCCGGAAAATACGGTATATAATTCCACATGTGTTAATTCATAGTTTTGATGCCTTCAGTGTGAAAGAACAATTTTCATAGTCATGAAAATACAGAAAAATCTTTAAATGAGGTGTGTCCAAACTTTTGGTCTGTACTGTAGATAGATAGAAGGAGTGAGCAAGATAGACAGATGACAGATCTATAGATAGATAATATCTATCGATCTATGTATAGATCTAACTATAGATCTAATAGCATTAGAAAAAATAAGGCAGCACTCCTTTCTTTGGGTGAAAAATCTGTGATTTACTTTAGACCCACATGGCAAGGCTTGCCTTGTGGGTCTAAAGTAAATCACAGATTTTTCATCGAAAGCAAGGAGTGCTGCCTTATTTTTTCTAATGCTATTGGAATGTTTGCATAGTGGATAGATTGCAGTAAAGGCCTGTGCACCCGACAGTATATATTGGGCTGTTCCGCTTTATTTATTTTATCTATAGATCTATCTGTCATCTATCTATCTATGTATCTCATTCTATCTATCTATCTATCTATCTATCTATCTATCTATCTATCTATCTATCCCATTACTTCTATCTATCTATCTATCTATCTATCTATCTATCTATCTATCTATCTATCTATCTATCTATCTATCTACAGTATCTATCTATCTATCTATCTATCTATCTATCTATCTATCTATCTATCTATCTATCTATCTATCTATCTATCGATAGAAGGAATGAGATAGATAGATAGATAGATAGATAGATGATAGATATAATAGATATAATAAATAGATAGATAGAAGGAATGAGACATAGATGATAGATTGAATAGATAAATAGAATGAGATAGATAGATAGATAGATAGATAGATAGATAGATAGATAGATAGATAAAAGAATAGATAAATAGATAGAAGGAATGAGCTAGATAGATGACAGATAGATCTATAGATAGTTAATATCTATCGATCTATGTATAGATCTACCTATCTATATATCTATCTGTCATCTATCTATCTCGCTCATTCCTACTATCTATCTATCTATCTATCTAACTAACATCTATCTATCTGTCTATCTGTGTGTGTAATGGAGTGTGGGTTGGACAAATGTAAAAGAGGAGGTTGGAAAAGAAATGACATCACAAATCTTTTTTTTGTTCAACAATACATCTTTATTTAGCTTTCAAAAACGCATACAAAAACGTATCAAAAACACACAAAAAACGCATTAAAAACGCACCTGTTTTCTGCCAAGAGATGCAGATTCAGTGCAGAAAAATCCGCAGGCAAATCTGCAACGTGTGCACATACCCTAAGGGTGCGTGTCCATGGTCCGAAATCACAGCGCTTTGGACGGAGCAGAAAACCAGCTCTGCCCAAAGCGCCGCCCCCTTCTGCACACGTGGTGATTCCGGATGTTTTCTCCTCACCCCATATATAGGGCCCTGTGATTTACCTTGCGGCGACGGAGCGTCACCACAAGGTAAACAGACATGCTGCGTTCTAAAAAGACGCGCCGCAGGTCCGTAAACGAAGGGCCGCCGGATGTGTGTTCGCACGCATAGTAGAGACAGGATTTCATAAAATCGCCTCCACTGTGCGGTAACATCTGGACGCTGCGGGTTTAACGCTGCGGCTGTGCGCAGCGTTCAATCCGCAGCTAATCCAGATGTAATACTGAACATGGACACATACCCTAAGAATTATGACGGAGAACAAAGTTGCTGACTCCGTATCTTACCCCAGCAGGCCACGGGTATCATTAGAAATATTGGTGTTGTAGTAAATCTTCCTTTCCTCCATCCAGGGTAATATCGAATATATAAAGCTGAATGTGTGTATGTGTGTGTGTATGTGTGTATGTATGTCCGGGATTGGCATCTGCACCGTCGCAGCTACAGCCACAAAATTTTGCACAGTCACACGTCCGCCCGTTCCAATTCACCAAACAATTTTGCCCCTATGTACATAATGGGGAAAAAGTGAAAGGAAAAGTGTTGGAGGTGTGGCAGCTACAGACACAAAATTTTGCACAGTCACACGTCTGGACCCCGAGAGCGTCATAGGCTATGTTGTGAGGTGAAATTTTAACCCCGCGCTTTCCAATTCACCAAACAATTTTGCCCCTATCTACATAATGGGGAAAAGTGAAAGGAAAAGTGTTGGAGGCAAATTGACAGCTGCCAGATGTGAACAAGGGGGACTTAAAGAGTGAGAGCGAGGTGGGGCCCCGACATGGGATACTCACCACACACGGGGATATGAACACACACACAAAATGCGCCACACACTACCACGTGCTTGAACACATATTACCCTCAGCACACATTTCACCACACATACACCAACCTCGCCACATAAAAGTCGAAACACAAAAGTCGCTGCTCAGAACTCGCCACCCGCAAAACTCGCCACATGCAAAAACTAGGCTCACGCAAAACTCGCCACAAGTGCAAAACTCACCTCATGGAAAACTCGCCACACGCAAAACTTGCACACGCGGAAAAATTGCCACATGCACAAAAGTTGCAACACATGCAAAAGTTGCCTCACACAAAACTTGCACATACTCAAAAGGCACCACACATAAAACTCGCCATGCACAAAACTCGCCATGCGCAAAACTCGCCATGTGCAAAACTTGCTGCACACAACTTGCTACACTAACCTGTCACATGCAACTCGACACACAAAAAGTTGCTACACGCATATCGCCACACAAAACTCATCTCACAAAAGTCGCTACATGCATGTCGCCACACGCAACTCAACACACAACTTGACATATGAAACTCGCCCTAAAACACACACAAGTCTGGTATTATCCTTCAAAAATAAAAATCTGATTAATAAGCAGACAAACTACAAGAGCAACAAATGTACCATATAGGAAATACGGCAGCTGTCAGTCACATGACCTGTCTATTATGTGTATGTGTGAGCTAATATATACTGCCAGGGGGAGGGCTTCCTGTTGGCTGGGGATTTATCAGGCTGCCAATTTAGCTTACAAATACTTAGGTAAAAATACTGAGCAAATAACGTGTGAACAAGGTCTAATACAGGAGGAGATGACACACAGGTATATACTATATACAGGGGAGATGGCACACAGATACAGTGGGGCAAAAAAGTATTTAGTCAGTCAGCAATAGTGCAAGTTCCACCACGTAAAAAGATGAGAGGCGTCTATAATTTACATCATAGGTAGACCTCAACTATGGGAGACAAACTGAGAAAAAAAAATCCAGAAAATCACATTGTCTGTTTTTTTAACATTTTATTTGCATATTATGGTGGAAAATAAGTATTTGGTCAGAAACAAAATTTCATCTCAATACTTTGTAATATATCCTTTGTTGGCAATGACAGAGGTCAAACGTTTTCTGTAAGTCTTCACAAAGTTGCCACACAATGTTGTTGGTATGTTGGCCCATTCCTCCATGCAGATCTCCTCTAGAGCAGTGATGTTTTTGGCTTTTCGCTTGGCAACACGGACTTTCAACTCCCTCCAAAGGTTTTCTATAGGGTTGAGATCTGGAGACTGGCTAGGCCACTCCAGGACCTTGAAATGCTTCTTACGAAGCCACTCCTTCGTTGCCCTGGCGGTGTGCTTTGGATCATTGTCATGTTGAAAGACCCAGCCACGTTTCATCTTCAATGCCCTTGCTGATGGAAGGAGGTTTGCACTCAAAATCTCACGATACATGGCCCCATTCATTCTTTCATGTACCCGGATCAGTCGTCCTGGCCCCTTTGCAGAGAAACAGCCCCAAAGCATGATGTTTCCACCACCATGCTTTACAGTAGGTATGGTGTTTGATGGATGCCACTCAGTATTCTTTTTCCTCCAAACACGACAAGTTGTGTTTCTACCAAACAGTTCCAGTTTGGTTTCATCAGACCATAGGACATTCTCCCAAAACTCCTCTGGATCATCCAAATGCTCTCTAGCAAACTTCAGACGGGCCCGGACATGTACTGGCTTAAGCAGTGGGACACGTCTGGCACTGCAGGATCTGAGTCCATGGTGGCGTAGTGTGTTACTTATGGTAGGCCTTGTTACATTGGTCCCAGCTCTCTGCAGTTCATTCACTAGGTCCCCCCGCGTGGTTCTGGGATTTTTGCTCACCGTTCTTGTGATCATTCTCACCCCACGGGGTGGGATTTTGCGTGGAGCCCCAGATCGAGGGAGATTATCAGTGGTCTTGTATGTCTTCCATTTTCTAATTATTGCTCCCACTGTTGATTTCTTCACTCCAAGCTGGTTGGCTATTGCAGATTCAGTTTTCCCAGCCTGGTGCAGGGCTACAATTTTGTTTCTGGTGTCCGTTGACACCTCTTTGGTCTTCACCATAGTGGAGTTTGGAGTCAGACTGTTTGAGGGTGTGCACAGGTGCCTTTTTATACTGATAACAAGTTTAAACAGGTGCCATTACTACAGGTAATGAGTGGAGGAAAGAGGAGACTCTTAAAGAAGAAGTTACAGGTCTGTGAGAGCCAGAAATCTTGATTGTTTGTTTCTGACCAAATACTTATTTTCCACCATAATATGCAAAAAAAATGATAAAAAAAAACAGACAATGTGATTTTCTGGATTTTTTTTCTCAGTTTGTCTCCCATAGTTGAGGTCTACCTATGATGTAAATTACAGACGCCTCTCATCTTTTTAAGTGGTGGAACTTGCACTATTGCTGACTGACTAAATACTTTTTTGCCCCACTGTATATACTATCTACAGGAGAGATGACACACAGGTATATACTATATAGAGGAAGAAATGACATACAGGTACATATATATACAGGAGGAGATGACATACAGGTATATACTATATACAGGAGGAGATGACACACAGGTATATACTATATACAGGAGCAGATGACCTACAGGTATATACTATATACAGGAGGAGATGACATACAGGTATATGCTATATATAGAAGATGACATGCAGGTATATACTATATACAGGAGGAGATGACACACAGATATATACTATATACAGGGGAGATGACACACAGGTACAGTTAGGGCCAGAAATATTTGGACAGTGACACAAGTTTTGTTATTTTAGCTGTTTACAAAAACATGTTCAGAAATACAATTATATATATAATATGGGCTGAAAGTGCACACTCCCAGCTGCAATATGATAGTTTCCACATCCAAATCGGAGAAAGGGTTTAGGAATCATAGCTCTGTAATGCATAGCATCCTCTTTTTCAAGGGACCAAAAGTAATTGGACAATGGACTCTAAGGGCTGCAATTAACTCTGAAGGCGTCTCCCTCGTTAACCTGTAATCAATGAAGTAGTTAAAAGGTCAGGGGTGGATTCCAGGTGTGTGGTTTTGCATTTGGAAGCTGTTGCTGTGAGCAGACAACATGCAGTCAAAGGAACTCTCAATTGAGGTGAAGCAGAACATCCTGAGGCTGAAAAAAAAGAAAAAATCCATCAGAGAGATAGCAGACATGCTTGGAGTAGCAAAATCAACAGTTGGGTACATTCTGAGAAAAAAGGAATTGACTGGTGAGCTTGGGAACTCAAAAAGGCCTGGGCGTCCACGGATGACAACAGTGGTGGATGATCGCCGCATACTTAATTTGGTGAAGAAGAACCCGTTCACAACATCAACTGAAGTCCAGAACACTCTCAGTGAAGTAGGTGTATCTGTCTCTAAGTCAACAGTAAAGAGAAGACTCCATGACAGTAAATACAAAGGGTTCACATCTAGATGCAAACCATTCATCAATACCAAAAATAGACAGGCCAGAGTTAAATTTGCAGGAAAACACCTCAAGAAGCCAGCTCAGTTCTGGAAAAGTATTCTATGGACAGATGAGACAAAGATCAACCTGTACCAGAATGATGGGAAGAAAAAAGTTTGGAGAAGGGAACGGCACATGATCCAAGGCACACCACATCCTCTGTAAAACATGGTGGAGGCAACGTGATGGCATGGGCATGCATGGCTTTCAATGGCACTGGGTCACTTGTGTTTATTGATGACATAAGAGCAGACAAGAGTAGCCGGATGAATTCTGAAGTGTACTGGGATATACTTTCAGCCCAGATTCAGCCAAATGCAGCAAAGTTGATTGGACGGCGCTTCATAGTACAGATGGACAATGACCCCAAGCATACAGCCAAAGCTACCCAGGAGTTCATGAGTGCCAAAAAGTGGAACATTCTGCAATGGCCAAGTCAATCTCCCTATCTAAACCCAATTGAGCATGCATTTCACTTGCTCAAATCTAGACTTAAGACGGAAAGACCCACAAACAAGCAAGACCTGAAGGCTGCGGCTGTAAAGGCCTGGCAAAGCCTTAAGAAGGAGGAAACCCAGCGTTTGGTGATGTCCATGGGTTCCAGACTTAAGGCAGTGATTGCCTCCAAAGGATTTGCAACAAAATATTGAAAATAAAACTATTTTGTTTGGGTTATGTTTATTTGTCCAATTACTTTTGACCTCCTAAAATGTGGAGTGTTTGTAAAGAAATGTGTACAATTCCTACATTTTCTATCAGATATTTTTGTTCAACCCTTCAAATTAAACGTTACAATCTGCACTTGAATTCTGTTGTAGAGGTTTCATTTCAAATCCAATGTGGTGGCATGCAGAGCCCAACTCGCGAAAATTGTGTCACTGTCCAAATATTTCTGGCCCTAACTGTATATACTATATACAGGAGGAGATGACATACAGGTATATACTATATATAGAAGGAGATGACATTCAGGTATATACTATATATAGGGGAGATGACACACAGCAGGTATATACTATATACAGGGGAGATAACATACAGGTATATACTATATACAGGAGATGACATACAGATGTATACTACATATAAGGGAGATGACAAACATGTATATACTGAGGTGATGAGGTGAAAATGAGAGGTGTGAGGTGAAAATGAAAAGGTGTGAGTGCAAAATGAGAGGAGTGAGGAAAAATAGTGGAGTGATCAGAAAATGACAGATGTGATGTTGAAATGACAAGTGTTAGGGGGGAATGAGAGGAGTGAGGGAGAAAATGAGAGGTGTGAGGGAGAAAATGAGAGATGTGAGGGGGAAAATGAAAGATGTGATTGTGAAAATGAGAGGCGTGATGGGAAAATAAGAGGCGTGAGGTGCTATAACTAAAAACAGATATTTACTATGCCCAGGCAACGCCGGGCTCTTCAGCTAGTTAGTAATATATCCCATCTAGTTCTTGGGGACGGGAACATCATGAGCCTGTGTGATTTCAAATGCCAGGACTGAATTTCATTCCCAGTCCGTACCTGGGTGTGGATGGGAAGGGAGGGGATAAGGGATCCATACCCGATGACCATTCAATCATGACTCAAAGAGCAATCAAGTCAGAGAGCAAAAACATTTCATATTCACTAGAGTGCTGGAACTCCATCCAATAAAACTAAGTTTTATAGAAGGCCTCATATCTGTTGAAAAGAGAAGCCATCAAGTAATCTATATACGGTACTTTAAATCGTTGCCTTTAGAAATCCAAAGGGAAAAACTGGGTGGATTGGCTTTCTTCCAAAACGAAGGAATGCGAGCTCTGGCAGCTATCACCTAAAATCTTATGAGATAACGTTTATAGGAGGAAACAGAGGTCTCACATCCAGTTGTGCGAAAAAGTGTTTGCCTCCTTCCTGATTTCCTATTCTTTTTCATGTTTGTCATACTTAAATCCTTCAGATCACCAAACAGATTTAGATATTAGACAAAGATAACACAAGTAAACACAAAACAAAGTTTTTAAATGAAGACCTTTATTCTTAAGGAAAACAAACCCAAACCTACAGTGCCCTGTGTGAAAATGTGATTGCTCCCCCCAAAACATAAATGAACTGTGGTTTATCATATTTTTGGGAAGCTAAGTTCAAATTCCCTAGCCACACCCAGGCCTTATTACTGCCACACCTGTTCTCAATCAAGAAATCACTTAAATGGGACCTGCCTGACAAAGTGAAGTAGAACAAAAGATCTTCAAAATCTAGACATCATCCTGTGATCCTAAAAATTGTGGAACAAATGAGAAATAAAGTAACTGAGATTTATAAGTCTGGAAAAGGTTATAAAGCCATTTCTAAAGCTTTGGGACCCCAGTAAACCACAGTGAGAGCCATTATCCACAAATGACATAAATATGGAATTCCTTTCCAGGAGTGGCCAGTTGACCAAAATTTCCTCAAGAGCGGACAATCCAAGATGTCTCAAAAGACCCCACAACAACATCCAAAGAATTGCAGACGTCACTTGGCCCAGTAAAGGTCAGTGTTCATGACTTCACCATAATAAAGTGACTGAGCAAAAATGGCCTGTATGGAAGAGTTCCAAGATGAAGACCACCGTTGAGCAATAAAAACATAAAGGCTTGTCTCAGTTTTGCCAGAAAAAATCTTCATTATCCCCAAGACTTTGGGAGAATACTCTGTAAACTTACGAGGCAAAGGTTGAACATTTTGGAAGGTGTATGTCCCATTACATCTGGTATACAAGTAACAAAGCATTTTAGAAAAGGAATATCATACCAACAGTAAAATATAGTGGTGATAGTGTGATTTCTGGGGCTGGTTTGCTGCTTCAGGACCTGGAAGACTTGCTATGGTAAATGGAACCATGAATTCTGCTGTCTACCAAAAATTTCTGATGGAGTATGTCCGGTCATCCATTTGTGACCCCGAGCTGAAGCACACTTGGGTTACGCAGCAGGACAATGATCCAAAACACACCTGCAAATCCACCTCAGAATGGCTTAAGAAAAACAAAATTAAGACTTTGGAGTGTCCTAATCAAAGTCCTGACCTGAATCTGATTGAGATGCTGTGGCATGACCTTAAAAAGGTGTTTAATGCTTGGAACCCCCCAATGTTATTATTATTATTTATTTATATAGCACCATTAATTCCATGGTGCTGTACATGAGAAAAGGGGTTACGTACAAGGTTATAGATATCGTTTACAGTAAACAAATTTGCAATGACAGACCGGTACAGAGGGGAGAGGACCCTGTCCTTGCGGACTTACATTCTACGTGACGGAATTACAACAATTCTGCAAAGATGAGTGGGCCAAAATACCTTCAGAGAGCTATAAAAGACTCGTTGCCAGTTAACACAGTTGTTGCAGCAAGAAGTGGCCCAACCGGTTATTAGATTTAGGGAACAATAATTTTTTCACACAGGGCCCTGTAGGTTTGGATTTCTTTTTCCCTTTATAATAAAGAACTTCATTTAAAACTGCATTTTGTGTTTACTTGTGTTATCTTTGTCAAATATTTAAATTTGTTTGTTGATCTGAAACATCTAAGTGTGACTAACATGCAAAAGAATAGGAAATCAGGAAGGGCGTAAACACTTTTTTCACAACTGTAGCTGAAGTAGGAACATTCCACGACTCATTTTGGTGATATGGCATGTAACCAACCTGATTATGCTCTTCACTTTAGCCTAGAACAGTTGTAATACTGGACAGGACCAAAAGATGTGAAGGAAATCACCCTCAAGCGATCTACATCTCCAACACTTTGGGTCGATAGAGGGAAACATTTTGTTTAATTTAGACAGGACCCTGTACCACCTTGACAAGAGTTTGTAGCTTGATTCCTGCAAACATGAACTTATGGATGATTTATGCACCAAGGATAACACCTTATCCCTCTGTTCTATGGAAAAAGAGATGCTCAGATCATCCTCCCATTATGGTAAAAATCTGGAAGGAGGCTGATTCATTGGGTTAACAAGCCGGGAATATACGGAAGAAAGTGTATGGTGAATTACACCCACACAGAGATTTTCAAATGCAGAATGGCTTTGTGTATATTGGGAATAATTTGGGAGAGAGTGGAGAAAATAATGGAGTTGGAGAGAATGCCAGGTTCCCAGTGTCTGGTTTCCATTTTTTCATTATTCACATTTCAATAACATGTCGATTCTTCCTCTGATTTCCATAACTTCACAACTGTTCCTTCTTGGTGTCGCAATTTCAATGTTGATGAGCAGAAGAAAACTGAATAAAGCGGCTAGTGTTCAAGTCTTTACCATAATGATAGGGTTGGCGTATTTTACTGCCAAATGCTAAAACATGTGTACTGCTAAAACAGGATGCAAAAGTATTCAACTGGATGCCTATACAAATGCCTACTATTGCTATTGACTTTTATTTAAAGAATCAGCATAAGTGTGCATACTGCTTCTACAGGACATAAGTGTGCAGGTCCATTTTTCTGTCCTATCAAAAACTTATATCCAGCCATATACAGTTTTACAACAGAAGCCAGTGGAAGCAGGACCTAACTGTAGAGGCATTCAGTTGCATCACACTTTTAGCAATATACTTTTAAAGGCTAAAACACAAGATCTTAGGCTTTTACAAAAGGACCTCTCTCAATATTTCATTTAATTCGCAGTTACCAATCACTGCTGTTTTAATAATGCGAGCATCGCTCCTTTAGTGACCACCTTGAGATCAGGCATTTTGTCAGTAACGGCTTTTAAAGAGGGTAGCGGGATTCCACTATCCATGCTGTGATATTACAACAATGTTTCTAAATGAAAATGGTAGCGACAGGGCAGTGATACTTACACCTTTAAAATAATTGTGCACATTACTCCAGGGTAATGAAAAAACTGAAGTGTAGTCTTTTTTTCAAATTGGTAAAAAAAAAAAATTAAAACTGAAATATCATATGGTCATAAGTATTCAGACACTTTGCTCAGTATTGAGTAGAAGCACCCTTTTGAGCTAGTGCAGCCATGAGTCTTCTTGGGAATGATGCAACAAGTTTTTCACACCTGGATTTGGGGATCCTCTGACATTCTTCCTTGCTGATCCTCTCCAGTTCCGTCAGGTTGGATGGTGATCGTTGGTAGACAGCCATTTTCAGGTCTCTCCAGAGATGCTAAATTGGGTTTAAGCTAGGTCTCTCGCTGGGCCAGTCAAGAATGGTAACAAAGTTGTCCTGAAGCCACTCCTTTGTTATTTTAGCTGTTTGCTTTGGGTCATTGTCTTGTTGGAAGGTGAACCTTTGGCCAAGTCGGAGGTCCAGAGCACTCTGGAAGAGGTTTTCATCCAGGATATCTCTGTACTTGGCTGCATTCATGTTTCCTTCAATGGCAACAAGTCGTCCCGTCCCTGCAGCTGAAAAACACCCCCATATAGCATAATGCTGCCACCACGTTTCACTGTTGGGATTGTATTGGGCAGGTGATGAGCAGTGCCCAGTTTTCTCCACACATACCACTTAGAATTATCACCAAAAAAGTCTATCTTCATCTCATCTGACCTTCATGTAACATAGTAACATAGTAACATAGTTAGTAAGGCCGAAAAAAGACATTTGTCCATCCAGTTCAGCCTATATTCCATCATAATAAATCCCCAGATCTACGTCCTTCTACAGAACCTAATAATTGTATGATACAATATTGTTCTGCTCCAGGAAGACATCCAGGCCTCTCTTGAACCCCTCGACTGAGTTCGCCATCACCACCTCCTCAGGCAAGCAATTCCAGATTCTCACTGCCCTAACAGTAAAGAATCCTCTTCTATGTTGGTGGAAAAACCTTCTCTCCTCCAGACGCAAAGAATGCCCCCTTGTGCCCGTCACCTTCCTTGGTATAAACAGATCCTCAGCGAGATATTTGTATTGTCCCCTTATATACTCATACATGGTTATTAGATCGCCCCTCAGTCGTCTTTTTTCTAGACTAAATAATCCTAATTTCGCTAATCTATCTGGGTATTGTAGTTCTCCCATCCCCTTTATTAATTTTGTTGCCCTCCTTTGTACTCTCTCTAGTTCCATTATATCCTTCCTGAGCACCGGTGCCCAAAACTGGACACAGTACTCCATGTGCGGTCTAACTAGGGATTTGTACAGAGGCAGTATAATGCTCTCATCATGTGTATCCAGACCTCTTTTAATGCACCCCATGATCCTGTTTGCCTTGGCAGCTGCTGCCTGGCACTGGCTGCTCCAGGTAAGTTTATCATTAACTAGGATCCCCAAGTCCTTCTCCCTGTCAGATTTACCCAGTGGTTTCCCGTTCAGTGTGTAATGGTGATATTGATTCCCTCTTCCCATGTGTATAACCTTACATTTATCATTGTTAAACCTCATCTGCCACCTTTCAGCCCAAGTTTCCAACTTATCCAGATCCATCTGTAGCAGAATACTATCTTCTCTTGTATTAACTGCTTTACATAGTTTTGTATCATCTGCAAATATCGATATTTTACTGTGTAAACCTTCTACCAGATCATTAATGAATATGTTGAAGAGAACAGGTCCCAATACTGACCCCTGCGGTACCCCACTGGTCACAGCGACCCAGTTAGAGACTATACCATTTATAACCACCCTCTGCTTTCTATCACTAAGCCAGTTACTAACCCATTTACACACATTTTCCCCCAGACCAAGCATTCTCATTTTGTGTACCAACCTCTTGTGCGGCACGGTATCAAACGCTTTGGAAAAATCGAGATATACCACGTCCAATGACTCACCGTGGTCCAGTCTATAGCTTACCTCTTCATAAAAACTGATTAGATTGGTTTGACAGGAGCGATTTCTCATAAACCCATGCTGATATGGAGTTAAACAGTTATTCTCATTGAGATAATCCAGAATAACATCCCTCAGAAACCCTTCAAATATTTTACCAACAATAGAGGTTAGACTTACTGGCCTATAATTTCCAGGTTCACTTTTAGAGCCCTTTTTGAATATTGGCACCACATTTGCTATGCGCCAGTCCTGCGGAACAGACCCTGTCGCTATAGAGTCCCTAAAAATAAGAAATAATGGTTTATCTATTACATTACTTAGTTCTCTTAGTACTCGTGGGTGTATGCCATCCGGACCTGGAGATTTATCTATTTTAATCTTATTTAGCCGGTTTCGCACCTCTTCTTGGGTTAGATTGGTGACTCTTAATATAGGGTTTTCATTGTTTCTTGGGATTTCACCTAGCATTTCTTTTTCCACCGTGAATACTGTGGAGAAGAAGGTGTTTAATATGTTAGCTTTTTCCTCGTCATCTACAACCATTCTTTCCTCACTATTTTTTAAGGGGCCTACATTTTCAGTTTTTATTCTTTTACTATTGATATAGTTGAAGAACAGTTTGGGATTAGTTTTACTCTCCTTAGCAATGTGCTTCTCTGTTTCCTTTTTGGCAGCTTTAATTAGTTTTTTAGATAAAGTATTTTTCTCCCTATAGTTTTTTAGAGCTTCAGTGGTGCCATCCTGCTTTAGTAGTGCAAATGCTTTCTTTTTACTGTTAATTGCCTGCCTTACTTCTTTGTTTAGCCACATTGGGTTTTTCCTATTTCTAGTCCTTTTATTCCCACAAGGTATAAACCGCTTACACTGCCTATTTAGGATGTTCTTAAACATTTCCCATTTATTATCTGTATTCTCATTTCTGAGGATATTGTCCCAGTCTACCAGATTAAGGGCATCTCTAAGCTGTTCAAACTTTGCCTTCCTAAAGTTCAATGTTTTTGTGACTCCCTGACAAGTCCCCCTAGTGAAAGACAGGTGAAACTGCACAATATTGTGGTCGCTATTTCCTAAATGCCCAACCACCTGCAGATTTGTTATTCTGTCAGGTCTATTAGATAGTATTAGGTCTAAAAGTGCTGCTCCTCTGGTTGGATTCTGCACCAATTGTGAAAGATAATTTTTCTTGGTTATTAGCAGAAACCTGTTGCCTTTATGGGTTTCACAGGTTTCTGTTTCCCAGTTAATATCCGGGTAGTTAAAGTCCCCCATAACCAGGACCTCATTATGGGTTGCAGCTTCATCTATCTGCTTTAGAAGTAGACTTTCCATGGTTTCTGTTATATTTGGGGGTTTGTAACAGACCCCAATGAGAATTTTGTTACCATTTTTCCCTCCATGAATTTCAACCCATATGGACTCGACATCCTCATTCCCTTCGCTAATATCCTCCCTTAAAGTGGACTTTAGACAAGACTTTACATAGAGACAAACCCCTCCTCCTCTCCGATTTTTACGATCCTTTCTAAACAGACTGTAACCCTGTAAGTTAACTGCCCAGTCATAGCTTTCATCTAACCATGTCTCGGTTATTCCCACTATGTCAAAGGTACCTGTAGATATTTCTGCTTCTAGTTCTTCCATCTTGTTTGTCAGGCTTCTGGCGTTTGCGAGCATGCAGTTTAGAGGATTTTGTTTTGTTCCAATCTCCTCACTGTGGATTGTTTTAGAAATGTTCTTACCTCCCTTCTGAGTATGTTTTCCTGGGTCGTCTTTGTTCGAGTCTAATGTTTTTCTTCCCGTCCCCTCTTCTTCTAGTTTAACGCCCTCCTGATGAGTGTAGCGAGTCTTCTGGCGAATGTGTGTTTCCCAGGTTTGTTGAGGTGTAGTCCGTCTCTGGCGAGGAGTCCATCGTACAAGTAATTCACACCGTGGTCCAGGAATCCGAATCCTTGTTGTCTGCACCATCGTCTTAGCCAGTTGTTTGCATCAAGGATCCTGTTCCATCTCCTGGTGCCATGCCCATCTACTGGAAGGATAGAAGAAAAAAATGTGCTTTTTAGCAAGCTGTATGCGGGCTTTCATATGTCATGCACTGAGGAGAGGCTTCATCAGGCCACTCCATAATGGCCAAACTGGTGGAGGGCTTCAGTGATAGTTGACTTTGTGAAACCTTCTTCTATCTCTCTACTGCATCTCTGGAGATCTGCCACAGTGATCTTGGGGTTCTTCTTTACCTCTCTCACCAATGCTCTTCTCCCACGATTGCTCAGTTTGGCTGGACGGCCAGGTCTAGAAAAACTTCTGGCGGTCCCAAACTTATTCAATTTAAGGATTATGGAGGCAACTGTGCTTTTTGGAACCTTGAGTACAGCCAAAATTCTTTTGTGACCTTGGCCAGATCTGTGCCTTGCCACAATTCTGTCTCTGAGCTCCTTGGCCAGTTCCTTTGACCTCATGATTCTCATTTGGTCTGACATGCACTGTGAGCTGTGAGGTCTTATATAGACAGGTGTATGCCTTTCCAAATCAAGTCCTATCAGTTTAATTAAACACGGCTGGACTCCAATGAAGGAGTAGAATCATCTCAAGGAGGATCACAAGGAAATGGATAGCATGTGACTTAAATATGAGTGTCTAAGCAAAGGGTCTGAATACTTATGACCATGTGATATTTCAGTTTTTCTTTTTTAATAAAAATGCAAAAATTTCTACATTTCTGTTTTTTTTCAGTCAAGATGGGGTGCAGAGTGTACATTAACCCCTTTACCCCCAAGGGTGGTTTGCATGTTAATGACCAGGCCAATTTTTACATTTCTGACCACTGTCTCTTTATGAGGTTATAACTCCGAAATGCTTCAACGGATCTTAGCGATTCTGAGACTGTTTTCTTGTAACATATTGTACTTCATGATAGTGCTAAAATTTATTCGATATAATTTGTGTTTATTTGTGAAAAAAACGGAAATTTGGCAAGAATTTTGAAAATTTCACAATTTTCCAACTTTGAATTTTTATTCTGTTAAACCAGAGAGTTATGTGACACAATATAGTTAATAAATAACATTTCCCACATGTCTACTTTACATCAGCACAATTTTGGAAACAATTTTTTTTTTTTCTAGGAAGTTATAAGGGTTAAAATTTGACCAGCAATTTCTCATTTTTACAACAAAATTTACAAAACCATTTTTTTAGGGGCCACCTCACATTTGAAGTCATTTTGAGGGGTCTATATGGCAGAAAATACCCAAAAGTGACACCATTCTAAAAACTGCACCCCTCGAGGTGCTCAAAACCACATTCAAGAAGTTTATTAACCCTTCAGGTGATTCACAGCAGCAGAAGCAACATGGAAGGAAAAAATGAACATTTAACTTTTTAGTTACAAGAATGATCTTTTAGCAACAATTTTTTTATTTTCCCAATGGTAAAAGGAGAAACTGAACCACGAAAGTTGTTGTCCAATTTGTCCTGAGTACGCTGATACCTCATATGTGGGGGTAAACCACTGTTTGGGCGCACGCCATGGCTTGGAAGGGAAGGAGCGCCATTTGACTTTTTGAATGAAAATTTGGCTCCACTCTTTAGCGGACACCATGTCACGTTTGGAGAGCTCCCGTGTGCCTAAAAATTGGAGCTCCCCCACAAGTGACCCCATTTTGGAAACTAGACACCCCAAGGAACTTATCTAGATGCATAGTGAGCACTTTAAACCCCCAGGTGCTTCACAAATTGATCAGTAAAATGAAAAAGTACTTTTTTTCACACAAAAAATCTTTTAGCCTCAATTTTTTCACTTTCAACGTTGTTGTCAAATTTGTCCTGAGTACGCTGATACCCCACATGTGAGGGGGAACCACTTTTTGGGCGCATGGCAGGGCTCAGAAGGAAAGGATCGTCGTTTGACATTTTCAAGCTAAAATTGGCTGGAATTAAGATCGGACGCCATGTCGCGTTTGGCGAGCCCCAGATGTGCCTATACAGTGGAAACCCCCCACAAGTGACCCCATTTTGGAAACTAGACCCCCTAAGGAACTTATCTAGATGTGTCGTGAGCACTTTTATCCCCCAAGTGCTTCACGAAAGTTTATAACGCCTGGGTGTGAAAAAGAAAATTCCTATTTTTTTAAAAGGAGAAATTGGACCCCAAAAGTTGTTGTCCAATTTGTCCTGAGTACGTTTATACCCCAAATGTGGGGGGGAATCACTGTTTGGGAGCATGGCAGGGCTCAGAAGGAAAGGAGCGCCGTTTGACTTTTTCAAGCTAAATTTGGCTAGAATTGAGATCGGACGCCATGTCGCGTTTGGCGAGCCCCTGTTGTGCCTAAACAGTGGAAACCCCCCACAAGTGACCCCATTTTGGAAACTAGACCCCATAAGGAACTTATCTAGATGTGTCGTGAGCACTTTTATCCCCCAAGTGCGTCACGAAAGTTTATTACGCCCGGGCGTGAAAAAAAAAAACCTATTTTGTCCACAAACATGATCGTTTAGTCCCCAATTTTTTATTTTCTCAAGGGTAAAAAGAGAAATTGGACCTCAAAAGTTGTTGTCCAATTTGTCCTGATTACGTTGATACCCCATATGTGGGGAAAACCACTGTTTGGGCGCATGGCAGGGCTCAGAAGGAAAGGAGCGCCGTTTGACTTTTTCAAGCTAAATTTGGCTGGAATTGAGATCGTACGCCATGTCACGTTTGGCGAGCCCCTGATGTGCCTAAACAGTGTAAACCCCCCACAAGTGACCCTATTTTGGAAACTAGACCCTCTGAGGAACTTATCTAGGTGTGTGGTGAGAATTTTGAACCCCCACGTGCTTCACTAAAGTTTATAATGCCCAGGCGTGAAAATAAAAAATCCTATTTTTTCCCACAAAAATGATCTTTTAGTCCCCAATTTTTAATTTACCCAAAGGTAACAGGAGAAATTGGACATTAAAAGTTGTTGTCCAAATTGTCCTGATTACGCTGGTATGCCACATGTGGGAAAAAACTGTTTAGGCACACGTTGGGGCTCGAAAGGGAAGTAGTGACGTTTTGGAATGCAGACTTTAATGAAATGGTCTGCGGTCTTCATGTTCCGTTTGCAGAGCCCCTGATGTGCCTAAACAGTAAAAAAAAAACACAAGTGACATCATTTTGGAACCTAGACCCCCCAAGGAACTTAACTAGATGTGCCCCCTTTTTGGAACTAATGTACGCTTTCTTGTAAACTAAATTAGTAGTGCATGGAGGTGTGGTACAATTTGAAGCAATCCAGGTTTTTCGGGGCAGGTGTTGCATTGATAAATGGTGTCCTTACGTATTCCCCTTTTGTAACACACTCGGCACCTTTTTTGTGGCTTACCTTCTCTTCCGGTTGGCGGGACCACCCCTGGAAAATGCTGGCCTGGTACGATACGAGCACCTTCAGTTCCGGAAGTACTGGGGCCCTCTCCTTCCGGAGTGCCAAATATCAGGGCCTTAACCACTACCTCCTGGAACTGAAGGTACGACGTATCGGTGTGGCGTGCACATCGTAACAGCAGGAAAGCGTTGAGCATTGCCATTTGTACAATGTGCACTGCCAGCTTTTTGTACCACACCTTGGCCTTTCTCAAAGCACTGTATGGTTGGAGGAGTTGATCAGAGAGATCAACCCCCCCCCATGCTTTTGTTGTAGCCCAGTACACAGTTCGGTTTGCTGACCTGTGTAGAGGTACCCCGTACAGTGCTGAGGGCTCTGCCATCACCGTGTATGGTGGTTAAGAGAAGGACATCCCTCTTGTCCAGCAGGTGGTCGCTACATTGGGCCTTGCTCTCACCTTTTCTGAGCATCTGCCCAAGAAGCGTCTTTGGGAGGCCTCTCTAATTTTTGCGGACAGTACCGCAGGCTGCGGTACCTCGCGCAGAGAGGGATTTGTAGAGTGGGATGCTGGTATAAAAGTTATCAGTATAGAGGTGATAACCTTTATCCAGCAGTGGGTGCACCAAATCCCACACGATCTTCCCACTCACTCCCAGGACAGGAGGACACTCACGGGGTTCAATCCTGCTGTCCTGCCCTTCATACACTGTAAACCTGTGGATGTACCCTGAGGCACTCTCACAAAGCTTGTAGAGTTTGATTCCGTACCTGGCCCTTTTGTTGGGCAGGTATTGATGGACTCCGAGCCGCCCCTTAAAATGGACCAAGGACTCATCCACGCAGATGTCCCTTTTGGGCACGTACACTTCAGAAAACTTTTTGTTGAAGTGTTCGATGACCGGCCGAACTTTGAACAGACGGTCAAAGTTGGGGTCATCTCGTGCGGGACACTGTGCATTATCGGAATAATGCAGGAACTTATGGATGGCCTCAAAACGCTTCCGAACCATGACCATTCGGAACACTGGAGTGTTATATAAAATATCTACACTCTAATATTGCCAAATTTCTGGCTTCTTCACGATCCCCATGTGGAGGACCAGGCCCCAAAACTGCATCATTTCAACTGCGTCTACAGGAGACCAGTTGGAAAATGATGTACCGGAGTTTTGCTCCAAAAATTGACGAGCATACAAATTAGTTTGCTCCACCATGAGGTTAATAAAATCCTCAGAGAAAAAGACTTTGAAAAAGTCTGTTTCTGTGAGTTCGGTGGTGTCAAACTTGATTCCTGATTCTGCCACAAAATCAGGAATCAGTGGCTCGTAATTTTCGGGGGGCGAGGTCCATATGGGGTCCGCAGTGGGGAGCGCTGGTTCAGGAGTGGTGGGGGCTGCCTCATCTTCTGTCCTGGGGCGTCTGCGTGGCGGTTCCGCAGGACCCGAGGAGGAAAATGAGGAGGAAGAGGAGGAGGATGAAGAAGAGGATGAAGAATCAGAAAAGTAAAGAAAAGTGAGATCCTCTCCCTCGCTATCAGTGTCGGAGGCAAGGAAAGCATATGCCTCCTCCAATGAATAGCGCTGTTGGGACGAACGGGACGAGCGGGACATTTTTGTGTGAATATGGTGATTGGGTGCACTTTATTGATAACTGTATGTGTATGTGTGGGGGGATAGTGATTTGTGCAAACTTATCTGAAAAGAAAACGCTAAAAGGAGAAAAAAAACCTGCAAAAAGAAAAGTCTAAAACAACAGGCCCTAGCTCTGATAAGTGAACTTGCGTCACTAATCAAAATTCGGCCGCTGCTTGATGTGCGCACGAGGGTCGGGCAAGGGGGGGGGTAAAAAAAAAAAGGAAAACGGCAGGCACAAACTCTGATAAGAGAACTGCGTCACTTATCAAAGTTTGGCGGCTGCGGGATGTGTGTACGGAGGTTGCGCAAAGGGGCTAAGGGAAAAAAAGCGAGCACGAGAGTTGATCGGTGAACTGCGTCACCAATCAACGCTCAGCGGCTGTTAAATGGGCGCACGGAAGGAGGTGCAAAGGGGGTAAAAAGAGGGGGAAGGGAGATGGGGGTGGAAGCGGGGTTGGGCAGGGATCAGTGATCAAAACATACGGTTGTAGTCAGGTGGCGCAAAGGGGGGGTGAAAAAAAAAGGAAAACGGCAGGCACAAACTCTGATAAGTGAACTGCGTCACTTATCAAAGTTTGGCGGCTGCGGGATGTGTGTACGGAGGTTGCGCAAAGGGGCTGAGGGAAAAAAAGCGAGTGCGAGAGTTGATCGGTGAACTGCGTCACCAATCAACGCTCGGAGGCTGTTAAATGGGCGCACGGAAGGAGGTGCAAAGGAGGGTAAAAAGAGGGGGAAGGGAGATGGGGGATTGGGCAGGGATCAGTGATCAAAACGTAAGGTTGTAGTCAGGTGGCGCAAAGGGGGGGTGAAAAAAAAAAAAAGGAAAACAGCAGGCACAAACTCTGATAAGTGAAATGCGTCACTTATCAAAGTTTGGCGGCTGCGGGATGTGTGTACGGAGGTTGCGCAAAGGGGCTGAGGGAAAAAAAGCGAGCGCGAGAGTTGATCGGTGAACTGCGTCACCAATCAACGCTCAGCGGCTGTTAAATGGGCGCACGGAAGGAGGTGCAAAGGAGGGTAAAAAGAGGGGGAAGGGAGATGGGGTGGATGTGGGGATTGGGCAGGGATCAGTGATCAAAACGTACGGTTGTAGTCAGGTGGCGCAAAGGGGGGGGTGAAAAAAAAAAGGAACACGGCAGGCACAAACTCTGATAAGTGAACTGCGTCACTTATCAAAGTTTGGCGGCTGCGGGATGTGTGTAGGAGTTGGCGCAATGGGGGTGAGGGAAAAAAAGCGAGCGCGAGTGTTGATCGGTGAACTGCGTCACCAATCAATGCTCGGCGGCTACTAAATGTGCGCACGGAGGCGGCACAAATGGGGGTGGAGGGGGTAAAAAGAGGGGGAAGGGGGGATTGGGGTGGATGTGGGGATTGGGGTGGATGAACGGGGATTGGGGTGGATGAACAGGGATTGGAGTGGATGAACGGGGATTGGGGTGGATGAATGGGGATTGGGGTGGATGAACGGGGATTGGGCAGGGATCAGGGATAAAACTTACGTTTAGTTGTCTTCTTTCTTTAGCAGGGATTGTGGTGCTACAGGCTGCTGTGGCACCACAATACCCAGCACAGCAGGTAGATCCAGGCACAAAATCCAGCAAGGAGATCCAGCAGTATGACCGCTCTGTAGGAATCCTCAGCTAGAGTGAGGACCCCTGCAGAGCGGTCATACACAGGTCAGGCAGGTGACAGACAGGTCACAGAGCGGTCATGCTGCTGCTGTGACCTGTCATTGGTGGGATCGACCATAACATCGATCCCACCAATCAGAGCTTTCCTGGTCACCCAGGCAACTGCTGGTGACCTGGCTGTGACCTGCCTAGGATCGAGCTGTTCGCGCCGATCCTAGGCAGGTCACAACCACAGTGGCATATCCAGGGGGGGGCAGCCGGGGCATGTGCCCCGGGCGCAGCTGATGGGGGGTGCCAGCGGGGCCACCTGATGTGATGCGGCACATTGCGGCTGTCAAAGCCAGCCCAGGCTCCTCATCAGCGGCATTCTGCCGCCCCCACACACAGACCAGTGAGATAATCCCCTCCCTTTCTGCCTGCGCTAGTAGTAGTACCCGCCGGTTGGTTCCGGTTCGCTTGCTTGCGAGGAGTCCCTTCCCTTGCCTCTGTGCCTGGCCTGCGCCTCTGAGTCAACAGCTGAGAGGCGCTGACCGCCGCTGGCACTTCCGCATCAGGGAAGCGCCAGCAGCGGCTGATGTCACACTGAGCGTGACTGCGTGTGACACTGTGACAGGCTGCCGCCGGTGCTGTTGCTTCCTTCGTCGTTGCGCGCAGTGCCGGATGGACGTGTCTAGTCACTCACAGACAGGAGACGTGCGGGTGCCGGTGGTAAGTGCCCCAGACCGCGGCCGCAGGGACCGGGTGGAGCTGAAGTTAGTTGAAGACACCGACCGAGACGTAGTCACCGAAGAGCCTGCCTGCTGCTGCATCATGCATGATGCATGATAGGGGGAGGGGAGGGGAGGGACGGGGAGCAGTGGCCAGCCAGGGCAGGGGCAACAACAACAATGCAAAATGAAATGGTATGTGTGTCAGACTCACTGTTGTGAGAATGTGAGTCTGACCACTGTGAAGAGTGAAGCAAAGGCAAAGCCTTAGCCAGGGGGGCAGGCAGCTCAGCTGCTGGATCATGAAAGACTGGTCTGAAGGAACATCATGATATGGGGGGGAATGGATGCGGATGGGTTTCAGAAATCAGGACATTAAGGGGGCACAACAAATCAGGACAGTATGGGGGCACAGATCTGGACATTATGGGAGCACAGAACTGGACATTATGGGCCATACTGTCCAGATCTGTGCCCCCATAATGTCCAGATCTGTGCCCCCATAATGTCCAGATCTGTGCCCCCATAATGTCCAGATCTGTGCCCCCATATGTCCAGATCTGTGCCCCATACTGTCCAGTTATGTGCCCCATACTGTCCAGATCTGTGCCCCATATGTCCAGATCTGTGCCCCCATAATGTCCAGATCTGTGCCCCCATAATGTCCAGATCTGTGGCCCCATAATGTCCAGATCTGTGCCCCCATATGTCCAGATCTGTGCCCCCATAATGTCCAGATCTGTGCCCCCATAATGTCCAGATCTGTGCCCCCATATGTCCAGATCTGTGCCCCCATAATGTCCAGATCTGTGCCCCCATATGTCCAGATTTGTGCCCCCATACTGTCCAGATTTGTGCCCCCATACTGTCCAGATTTGTGTCCCCCATACTGTCCAGATGTGTGCTCCCATATATCCAGATCTGTGCCCCCATATGTCCACATCTGTGCCCCCATATGTCCAGATTTGTGCCCCCATACTGTCCAGATTTGTGCCCCCATACTGTCCAGATTTGTGCCCCCATACTGTCCAGATTTGTGCCCCAATACTGTTCAGATTTGTGCCCCCATACTGTCCAGATCTGTGCCCCATATATCCAGATTTGTGCCCCCATACTGTCCAGATCTGTGCCCCCATATGTCCAGATCTGTGCCCCCATATGTCCAGATCTGTGCCCCCATACAGTTAATGTTCAAATGGGGGAGGTGGGGGTTATGCCGAACTGATCCTTTGCCCCGGGTGCAGGAAAGGCTAGGTACACCTCTGCACAGCCAGGTCACCTGCAGGGCACAGAGCGGTCACAGCGTGACCGTCGCTGTGCCCTGTGATTGGCGCAATCGACGATGACATCGATCGCGCCAATCAGCTCCTGCAGGCGCTGCTGGGCCTGTACTATGTTCTATCCTAGGATCGTTGCTATTAGAGCACCGATCCACGCAGGTTCCGGCAGGGCACAGCGCGGTCATACCGCCCGGTGCCTTGCGATTGGCACGATCGATGCGATCGGCGATCGCGCCAATCTGGGGTGTTCTTGTCACCTCATTGTTTCAGCCGCTCCGATTGGCTGAAACAATGAGAATGGTTGTGATTGGCTGTTCAACATTGAACAGCCAATCACAGCGATCGGGAGGGCGGGTGGGCGACGACATTGTCCTGGATGCCGAGGCCATCTTCCCCCAGGTAAGATGGCGTCGGAATTTTAATGCGATCACCGCGACTTAAGTCACGGTATCGCATTAAAGGGCATGACGTACTATCCCGTCGAGGATCAGATAGGCCCAGGGCACCTCGAGGGGACAGTACGTCGAAGGTCAGAGAGGGGTTAATGAAAACAAAATAACGTTTTGAATTTACAAATGGCAGCAATGAAACAAAGAGTGAAACATTTATAGGGGTCTGAATACTTTCCATACCCACTGTGTAGGTAGAACTGTTCCGCAATTGTCCACTTACAATGAGGCTATACAAAAAAATCAGCGTTTCATCCAGAAAATGTGGAAGATTTTATCCATACTGTCATCCATGTGTCCATATTTAACATCCAGGCGACATCTGTTATTCTGTATCAACATTTAGGAATGTACATGACAAAATACAATTCCCTAGGTTAACACTGGCAATGTATCTGCAAAAGCAGATGCTATTCAGTTGATCTGTATATGATCCAATTTTTTGGCTTACCTATAGACAGGTGAGTCTCATCTCATATATGGAAGACACTTGTGCATGCTGCGATTTTTTTCACCTACAGATTCAATCCATGAAAGAAAAGCTCAATTGAATAACAATGGTCCTAGTGGAATCCGCGTTATTTTTTTTCATGGAAAGCATGCAGTTGTGTGAACTTATCCTGATACTCACAGTTTGTTCAAGCTGCTTCTCTTTATCAATCATTTTTGCTTTTCTATTACCGTATTTTAATTATTCTTCTCATTGCTGCCCTGTATGTTAACTATTTATGTCCATTTTTATTGTTTTAATTTTAGGCTTTACATTTTTCTACATTTGGTTGTTAGTTACCATGTTAATGAGGTCCAGGGTCACTTCATCTGGTGCCGTTTTTGTAGTCTTAGTATACAGCTCTGGCAAAATATTCAGTTGGTCTGATTTTTCTCTTAATAGGTATATTTTTGAGTAAAAATATGCAAAGTTTTCATCCAGTCTATAAACTAATGACAACATGTCTCCATATTTCCAAGCAATACATTTTGTATTTTTTTCTGAAAAGGAGAAATGGTCAAAATAACAACAAAAAAACAGTGTTTTCAGATCTCAAATAATGCAAAGAAAACAAGTTCACAATCACTTAGAAATAACAATACTAATGTTTTAACTCAGGAAGAGTTCAGAAATCAATATTTTGTGGAATAACCATGATTTTTAATCACAGCTTTCATGTGTCTTGGCATGCTTTCCACCAGTCTTTCACACTCCTTCTGGCGCAAACATTTAAGCAGTTCTTTGTTTGATGGCTTGTGACTATCCTTCATCCTCTTGATTACATTCCAGAGGTTTTCAACGGGGTTCAGGTCTGGAGATTGGGCTGCCCATGACAGGGTTTTTGATGTGGTGGTCTCTTCATTTTAGCCAGAGCTGGATATACACTGTACAGTACTATTGTATTTATTGTGAAAACCTGGCTATGTATTATTGTGTCTGATGAATACACCACTGCAGTGGGGAAACGTGTGTCATGCCAGAGCAAGGAAATGCATGGTGTGCAGCACAAACGACAAAAAGAAGGTAAAGGGTGCCCTGACAATAGGGAAAGGGGAGAAGGGCCACCCCTAAACACTTACTTGAGACTGCACCCTGCACTCCCTATTGTCGCTAGATGGGTCCTTTTCCCCATGAGTGATCACGTGCCTAAGCCCTGGCTGGCCCTGAGCTAGCCCTGACCAGTGAGTAGAGCAGCAAGACACTAGTCTCACTGCTAAAGTAAGGAAACACAGTGAGGGAGACAAACAGGAAGAAATCAAATAGCAACTGGAACTCCGCAACTTAAACTAGAACAATTTCTCCAGGTAGGTCAGCATAGAAAACCTATAACCGGCATAGAAGAACTAGAAGTAAGTTTAACTAATGGAAGGGTGTGGCAGCAAGCTGCAGCAGCTGAGATTAGAGCTATGTGGAATCCCAGCAGGTTCAAAAAGGAACTTTTAACCCCTTTCACACCAAGTGAAACTCAATCTGCACCTCTCAAGTAAAATGCCAAGCGGACTCCAAAGAGGACTTGTGACCTACTGATGTCAGATACCCCAAAGGTCTCAGCAGGGTGTGGCACATTCATAACAACATGTTGTCTGTTGCTATGTGCTAAAACAGATGTTCATACAACAACCTACTGGGATCCTTCAGTAGCACTTGGAATCCACATATTTATTTCCTGCACTACATAGAAAATGGTGGTCCTAGTACCGGTCCAGTCAGAGGAAGAGCAGCGCTGAATCATATGAAAATACTAAAAGATGAGCAAACAGAATTATGCTTTCAACAATGGTGTAATTTGCAGCTTTTGGGCTCCAATACAAAATCACCAATAAGGGCCCAAACTATCAGGGGTCTGTAACAGTATTAGTCTCCTATGGGACCTTTTCAGCCCCCTGAAGCTTCACAGTCCAGGTGTGACTGAAACAACTGGGTCCATTTTCACAGTCCAGGTGTGACTGAAACAACTGGGTCCACCATTGTTACTCCCCTGAATGCCTGTCATATGCACAACTTACCCAGGTTTACAGATTACCTACCCCCCAGTAACATTTACCACAATTATCATGTATGTTTTAAGGTCACTATACACTATGGAGTGCTTTGTGTTTTCTCTTCTGTTATTAATGTGAAAAGCTCCTTATTGGGAATCTGTCACCATGTGTTTGCCGATATAGGAGCAGATACCCTGATTCCAGCAATGCATCACTTACTGAGCTGCATGCTGCTGTTTTATCTGCTACAGGTCTGCCAGTTCTCTGAATGCTGAGCTCTGTATAACCCTGCCCACGCTGTGTAGAAATCTGCCAATCGGTGGGAGAGGGGGTTATACAAAGCTTAAGAATATGGAGGACTACATGGCTAAGTTTACCCAGTTCTCTTGTGAAAATCTTCTATTAAATCAGTGGTTTTATCAAAACTACAGCAAGCAGCCCAGTGCATGACACATTGCTAGAATAAGGGCATTTGCCCCATACTCTACATTATGGTGGCAAAAACCTGATGACAGATTACCTTTAATAGTATTGGCCTCATGTGGGACAAATGGAACCTTTTGGGCTCCTCTAAGCTGTACGGCTTGGGCATGGCTGCCAACTTAATTTTTTATTTTTTCTAGACAGCTTCTCAAAACATCACAGCCAGCCAACCACAAAACCATAATAAATCATTAAGATTAATGATATATGTCTAAGACATGAGCTGCATTCAGGGTGATAAATACAGTCATACAAATCTGTATCTTCAGCTTCAAAAAAATCAAATTTCTTTCATGGATCGGGGAAAAAAGTGCCGTATTTTTTATGGACTGTCTAGGAATTTTTGGACATTCGGCAATCTTGGACCTGGGTGCGACTACAACCCCTGAAGCCACCAAAGTTACACCCCTGCGCACCTGTCATAAAAATAGCATACCCAGGTGGGCAGATTACGAAACCTCCAGAAACGTCATCCGCAATAACCATTTACGGTTCGTCTGCACTATAGAGCGCTGTGTATTTATTCTTCTGTTAACCTGTAAAGGTCCTTAGTCTGGATAGTCTCTCCACCCTGGAAATCTCTGCATGATATTGACCGTCAGCTCCCAAATTATGAGGTAATCCTGCTGCCTGCCTGGACTGCTGTGCAGTGCGTAACCCTTTATTTGCAAACACGACCCAATGATGCTGAATGTAGAGGAAATATTTCCATTTAGAAGCAATATCAAAGGTAAACAGCCCTGGAAGTACACATGGCTGAGGGAAGCCATCCTGAGGGCTGCTGCTCCTCCTCCCTGTGTAAGTGTGTAGCTGTGTGTGTCTCTGCCTCAGTCTGTAGCAGCAGCCTCAGCCGCAGCATCACTTCACTTCTCACAGGAGGTTTGGTCTCCATAAACCATTCAGCAAACAGACTCTGGTTCTCCTCCTTCCTCCATGCAGAGGCGTCAGGACTTGGCTACAGCATCATCTCCCCTGAAAACCCTACCTCTGATGTCTCTCAGAATTTTTCTCTCTCTCGCCTCTATTTTTCTCCTGGGCTTGTTGGAAATGTACTAACCCAATTTAGCCAGCCCCCTCCTCTCTGCTCTTCTCATTCTCACCATCACCAACCTCAAGTCTGCTGGGTCCTGCAAAACCTCCGCCCCATCAACCTCTTGTTGCTGCACCAAGAAATAACCTCTGCTTCCCCCTCCCAAAAGGCATCCTTCATTCAATCAGGTCCCCTGCCATCTCCCCAGGAGCCCCAGCACTAGGCTGGGGGGTGAGGTGTGGGCAGACGCCGGAGAGACAGCTTACCATGAGATTGCAATGCACATCCTCCTCTTCTTCCTCCTCCACATCATCCCTGGCTGCTGGTCTTGCACCTTGCCTGCTGCCTGGTCCAGGTTCTGGTCTTGCAGGTGGTGGCTGCTCCTGTTGTTGGGGTTGTTGCTATGGTGCACTCCTGTTTTTTCTCTGGACTTCGGCTGCAGTGACTGCCTCCTCCTCTTCTTCCTCATCTTCTTCTGCTGGAGGTGCTGGAGCAGGTGGTGCTGCAGTGACCGGTGCCCCTGGTAGTGCTGGTGGCTCTGGTGCTGCAGCATCTACTCATTCTCCAGCTCCTCCTCTCCCTGCTGCAGTGGTGGCTGGAGGGGCACTCCTGGCTGCTGTAGTAGCAGGTGCTGGTGGTGGAGGTGGTGGGCTGCTATCTTCAAGTGCAGGTGCAGGAGCCCTATGTTATTCTTCCCCAAGTGCAGGCTCTGTTCAGGAACTGGCTCAACGCTCTGGGGTGGTGATTGAGGGCAAAGTGCAGGCACCAGAGGGGCGCAAGAGGAAGGTGCCAGAGGAAGGGGACTTGGTTACTTCTGGGAGGAGAAGAGGACAGGTGGTTAAAGAGCAGGTGAATGGAACCATAGATAGGCAACAGACAGTGTCAGTGGTGAGTACTGCATCCCAAGAACAGGTAGCCACTGCCAACAATTCTGCAGGCATCTTTACTACTGCTGCCACAATAACACTCAGTGGCTTTTCTGACTTCACCACCTTTGATGGTCCAGCTTCCTCTGTGGCTCCTGGAATCCCACAGTCTTACCTGGTGAAGGTGCATCAGGTCTGGGCAGTGAAATCTGCAGGCTTGGAGAAAGACTCTATTATCACAGTGCGAGGGGATTTCGGTCCAAGCTGTGCCAAGCTGAAGGAGGACAGCAGGTATATTTTCTTCATGGATCCAACCAACAGCAGCTCAGTCTTCAGAACATCCTTCCCACCACTGGAGACTGGCAGGAACATGAAGAAGGATGTTGGCAGGGTGCTATGCAGAGGTTGTGGTAAGTTATTGAGTTGCTCCTACGCCTTCGTAGAAGTGTTCTGTTCATTCTTCTAGAAAGTATGGAGAAGTTTATGCAGTGTATAAGGTTTTTTTTTTGTATTGTCGTATTTGGATCAATAGGAGATATTCATGTGGAGAACGACAGTTGATTTAGTAGTTTGTCAGAAACAGCAGGTGAGCATTATTATTAAATCACCTTCACAGTATGAACAGACAATATTTTAGCATAACTTTTGCCTTAAAAAATAAAAAAAAATAATGAAAAAAAAAGACATCAGACAATTCCAGTAAACTACAATAGTTGATGTTATAGAATGGGTATCATTGGCTTTAAGGCAATGTTGGGTTTTAATATGAAGATTTGTCAGTGTTATTGTGGGTAAGAAAGTGTAAGAGGAAAAATGGAGTGGTTCAACAAGTTACATGTCTGTCAAATGGTGATAATATTTATTACTATGTAACTCTTAGGTGGCAATTTAATTACGTCGCCCTTCACCAATCAGAAATGCAGCAGGTTATGAGCATTCTATATTTCTAGTACAATCATTTTCGTCTACCTGTGCCTATTCAAGATTGATTTGGAGCAAATAATGCTTCCAAATTTCCATGATTATTTTGATTAAGCTTGTAACCTTTGCCATGTAACTGGCACCGCTTTACTCTCTATTGTTTCTACATGTTCCCATGCTGACATGGATATCACCAGTTCCCTTGGACATACAGTATATGGTTGTGTACTGTTTGAAGTTAGAGTCGTAGATCTGAGCACTATCTTCTCCATACTCAGGCCTGTTGAAGATTTCAGCACAGATTTGATGGCCCAGTGCTGCTCATTTCCTTTTACATTACATAGTCTCAGAACCATAAGTTTGCTCTATAATTGTTTACTTGCGATTCATTTGGTCGACATATACAAAGTTTCAATTTGCTCAAACTTGTCATTTTTGCCATATTTACCATATGCAAGACACATCTTAGTTTTTAATCATTTGTATATGTTTCCTTTCAACTAAAGGTATCAAGTTTTCCAGCAGATTTATAATATTTGGTCATTTTAATATTAGGATAACTGATCTGAGCACGACTTTTCCCCAGTGTTTTAGTCACTGATCTCCTCTTATGTTATATTTTCTGCAATAACAAATTCGCTCAACTCGTGTGTTAGGCCACTCATGTGTTAGGCCACTCGCGTGTTAGGCCACTCGCGTGTTAGGCCACTCATGTGTTAGGCCACTCCCATGTTAGGCCACTTGTGTGTTAGTGCACTCGCGTGTTAGGTCACTCGTGTGTTAGTCCACTGGCATGCTGGCCACTCGTGTGTTAGGTCACTCGTGTGTTAGGCCACTCGCTTGTTAGGCCACTCGTGTGTTAGTCCACTGGCATGCTGGCCACTCGTGTGTTAGGTCACTCGTGTGTTAGGCCACTCGCGTGTTAGGCCACTCGTGTGTTAGGCCACTCATGTGTTAGGCCACTCACGTGTTAGGCCACTCGCGTGTTAGGCCACTCACGTGTTAGGCCAGTTACGTGTTAGGCCACTCGCGTGTTAGGCCACTCACGTGTTAGGCCACTCATGTGTTAGTGCACTCGCGTGTTAGGCCACTCGTGAGTTAGTCCACTGGCATGTTAGGCCACTCGTGTGTCAGGTCACTCGTGTGTTAGGCCACTCGCGTGTTAGGCCACTCGTATGTTAGATCACTCGCGTGTTAGGCCACTCATGTGTTAGGCCACTCCCATGTTAGGCCACTCGTGTGTTAGTGCACTCGCGTGTTAGGTCACTCGTGTGTTAGTCCACTGGCATGTTAGGCCACTCGTGTGTTAGGTCACTCGTGTGTTAGGCCTCTCGTGTGTTAGGCCACTCTCGTGTTAGGTCACTCATGTGTTAGGCCACTTCCATGTTAGGCCACTCGTGTGTTAGTGCACTCGTGTGTTAGGCCACTCATGTGTTAGCCCACTGGGATGCTGGCCACTCGTGTGTTAGGTCACTCGTGTGTTAGGCCACTCGCGTGTTAGGCCACTTGCTTTTCTGTGTAGTTGGGCTATTAGTTGACTCATCTGTTTATGGTCAAATGTCCCTTATGCATCCCTAGATGAGACTGGATTACATGACAAAATAAAATGTTTTGGGATTGTTTTCTAGTATCTTTTAGTTCACACAACCACTAAAGGTCCTTGTTTAAGGCTAAATATAAGTAGTATCCATGCGATGCTAGCAATGTCTTACCCAGAAAATCCAGGTGATCCTGGAGACCCTATCAGACCCTGACGGGAAAGATTGTTCTTAGTCTAGTTTTGTTTTCACTGATGTGCTGTCAGTATTAATATATTCACAACAAAAAGTATACTTGTTTGTAGTGTAGGAAATGGTCTTATAGAAAAGCCATGAGTAAAAGTTATATTTTTAAATATTGTATGCTTATGCTGTGAAGGTCTAGCTGGTAGTGGTGGCTTTATGTGATCCAAATGGGTGCTGACTGGAATATTGAGATAATGGCCTTATCTAAATTATTTGTTTGGTTAAAGTAGTTATTCAGCTTTTTCAAAGTTAATAGCCTATTATAGATATCAGATTAGTGGGGGTCTGACTCTCAATACTCTTCCAATTAGCTGGCCTTTTCAATATTTACAAAGGCTCAGTTTTCCCTGTGTTGTATTTTTCTTAGTCACTGTGCAAAATTTTGCATTATTATTCCATGTCCCATCCACTTGGGACCAGTCAAGTGAAAAGAATGGTATTGGCAAGAATAAACCAGACTGAAAGAGGCTGCAAAGCGCAAGCAAGGCCTCTTTAACCTGGTGATTGGCAAGGGATGCTTAGAGCCACAACGCCACTGATCTAATATTGATCTTAAAGGTGATATCCAGGACTAATTTTTTTTTTACTATGAGACAAAACACTTACAGGTAGGTAGTTTCTAACTAATTACCAGCTACCTCCCTGGTCTATCTAGCGTTGGCTCAGAGTGGCCACTGGCAGCTCCTGCCGGCAATTCAGCTGCTCCATGTCAACAAAGTAACTCTTCTTCCGGGCTGCTCTGTTGACAGGGCAAGACCTGCTGACCTCATGTTGATTGACAGCCGGCTTCCCACAGTTATGGAGCAAGGAGTCGACTGTCAATCAGCATGACATTGGCCGTCACGCCCTCTCAACAGAGCAAAGAGGAAGAAAATCTGCTGCTGTGTCAACGTGATGTCAGCAGGAACCGCCGAATTGTCGACAGGAGACGTCAGTCAATGCCAGCAGAGATCTGCTCTGGGTAGAACAGGTAAATAGCAACTACCTGCCTGATAGCTCTTAGGCCCTATGTAAGAAAAATAATATAGTCCTGATAACCCTTTAATTCTTGATTCTTATCGAATAGTCATCCAGGGAACAGTTGGTGACAATATATATTGCCATACTTCAGTATAGTGTTTTGGGCAGAATATGGAATAAGTTTTTAGTAGTTTTAGTTTTATGATGTGTTATGTAGTCATAGAGTATGGTTATGACTTTACTGTATAACATTTCTGATGAATTTGTGTAATTAGCAGATATAATAACCAGTGAGCATATAACTGCCCAGAATGTGCAGCATGGATTGATATTAGTACTGGTGGTTTATTCACCATGGCATTTTGGTGAAATGTAACAAAAGACATAGATGGAAAAAATTTGAAAACAATATACAACTTTATGATATATAAATGTGCTGTTTATAAAATAATAGTACATCACATACGATATTTTTATGCTTTTTTTGCATCTGTAATGGCCAATAGGCTGTAGGGAGCTGTTCAGCAGGTGTGGTGCTGAAGAGAGCGAGGAATCTCCAGCTCTGGCTGATAGATGTCAGTGTAAAACATGGAAAATACCCTTCTGGGACTTTACTTAATAGCTGGCATAAAAGCTGAACATTGCTATGTAGCAAGCACAATGTTTTTTTTTTCTATTGAAGAATATATTGTGTAATTTATACTTTGCAAGTACACATGCTGAAAGCATTTACAGATAATTTGAATACATGGTCAACTGAGCCTATATACTGCGCGTGTCTATTATATTTATTATGTATATTTATATTCGGCAACATTCTGCAAATATTTGGGTTCCTCAGCATTATTTCACCATGGTGCATTGATTGGATTCAGCAGTTGAACATGGTTGTCATCCCAATGCTTTATTATAGTGGTCACTGCCACTGACAATATCAAGTAATTTATGTGATTCTCCTTTGGTTAGTTGGTGTTAATAATGCAGTCTACAGTTACTATTGTTGATCAGGATGAGCAGTTATGGATTATTATAATTCTCTTTGCACTGAAACATAACAGACCACAATGGAAACATTATATCAGCGAGTAAGGATGGTTTTTAAGTTTTTTTTTTTTTTTTTTTTTCACTTATTCACAAACTCTCCCATAATGGCATTGAATGACTTAACACTTATGTGGCCTAGGGTATTATGGTGTTCCAGAGGGAAGCTTTTAGTGTGGCGGAAACAAATCATTTAGATAAGAGAAATACAATAGAGGGCTTAAATATGATGTCCAGTGAATAGGTTTAATGATCTAGATTAATATATTTGCTTTGTGTCCCCACTTAGTAGTGATCTACAATGACAGTCATGTTGTGTAGTATTAAATTATAGAAAACTAAGCTACAGTTCTGCAAGCAAGTCAAGCAGCTAGAGCTTAGCATTTCCACTCCCAAGTAATGTAGATCAGTCAGCTCTGCATGATAATTAAAGGGGATATCTAAGAGTATTTTTTTTACAATGTGGCTAAGAACTATCATGTAGGTAGTGGCTAACTACCTGCCTGTTGTATATAATCAATAAATTACTTGGCACTCAGGAGAACTTTTTGCATGATAAGAAGTGAACAAATCGTTTATTTGGTGCATCCAGTTCAAATTTAAACGTTTTCGGTCTAATCACAAGACCTTCATCAGATATCGTTTTTGAATACTGGAAGACACAAAGACTATGTATGGGCCCACAAAGGTGCCGGTGTCAGACGGGGTCCGGGAGAAGAGAGTGCCTGGGAGTCCGGGTCAGTCCCGGGAGCAACGCAACCCCTGCAGCACGGCGCCGGTGCGCTCTGAGGTTCTAGCGCTACCGCTCCTGCGAATATCTCGCCTCTCTATAGCGCTCATCCCCCATACCTTCGGACTCCCAGGTGCTGACACCTAGCACCCTCGCCTGTCAGCAGTTCTCAGTGGCGGCCGCAACTGATCACTTGCGGAATTGCTCCATCTTCTGATTGTGGCAACTTCTGGGTACTGCACATCCGCCTCCTATTGAGTTGAATACCTAGCTGCTGCCATTGTCAGAAGATGGAGCAGCTCCGCAATTGAAAACAACTGATCTTGGAGGTGCCAGGTGTCAGACCTGAGGTGTCGGACAGTGACCAATTGACATCCTAACGATGGGTCATCAAAGATAAAGTAGTGGACCACTTCTTTAAGTATACACATACATATACAAGTATATACATGAAGCTGTATCGTGCCTTACTGCGTAGATATGTAGCAAACTGAAACAGGCAAGTATTTATGTACATGTATTTACTTGTCCAATGTATTCAAGTATTTTGGGATCATTTACATCAACTGACTTTCACAAATATAACATTGTAAGTTGTGCAATATAGTATAGTATATTGCCTGTATTACATTTTAGCTTATAATATTTCTTGCATAAAAGAAGAATTAGACAAGGCAAACCTGTCTTTAGTGAACATGAGTTAATATATTTAGAAATGCCAATATTTTTTACGCAGAACTCCAGCTGACACAAAAAAGTACATTTAATCCACGACCCCGTATTTGCTCTAGTTTTTTATGTTCCCCATTATCGCCAAGTCTTAGATCAGCTGCAAATCATCCCAGGAGATGAGGTCAGCTTGTCAGATGTATCTAAGGACGGAAGAAAAATGTATCCAGGAAGTAACAAAACATTTCAAAAGTGAATTGAAAGATTGTACACTCCAACCTTATCAAAAATTATTGTTCATTTCTCCCTAATAGAAAAAAGATAGAAAAAAAGATTGGGTATAAATCACAAGCATCATAAATGGTGAAGACGGTCATTTCAGTCTATGGAAGCCACATCATAGCAGTGTGTACATGTACAGCATACAGAGGTCCTGTGAAATCGGACATTAAAATGATATTTAAGGTGACACCACTGTGCAACATCGCTTTTCACATTAAGTGATTGTTAATGGGGTTACACCCTGACTGAGACCTATTACATTCACGATATACCCATCCCCAAAAATGTACTTTTTGTTGCAAGTCCATGAATCACACGTGTGAATCACAAGCGAGTTGTTTGCCACGTGGCTGTTTTTTCACAGCATATAGCACAAATGTCTTTGATTGTGCGATGAGAATGTTGCTCTACCAGTCTTGTTGTGCAGACCTGGCCTAAAATTCTTTTTTTCAATGTGGTAATTAGGGATGAGCCAAACTTTATTCCAAAGCTCAGTTTGGGTACCAGAACTGTACCCGACTCTAACTTCCTGTTGTTTTAGGAAATTCACATGTGTATTAAAGGGAACCTGTCACCCCCCCAGGCGTTTTTAACTAAAAGAGCCACCTTGTGCAGCACTAATGCTGCATTCTGACAAGGTGGCTCTTTTAGTTGGGGTCCCTTCCTACTCTAAAATATTTGTTTTTATAATTAGTCCCACATACCTGCAGTTTGTCAGGGGGCATGTCTTTTTCCCCCTGACACAAATGCCTCCCAGCCATCACTCAGGGCCTCCGTGCGCCGCCTCCTCTGCCTTCATTAACGTCCCCGGCGCCTGCGCTGTAAGTTTTTTTTTCGGGCATGCGCAGTTTGTGCGTTAATGAAGGAAGTGCAGGCGGCGGATGTCTGGGAGGCGTTTGTGTCAGGGGGGAAAAGATGTGCCCCTCTGACAAACTACAGGTATGAGTGACTAATTATAAAAACGAATAGTTCAGCGTTGGCAGGGACCCCAACTAAAAGAGCTACCTTGTCAGAATGCAGCATTAGTGCTGCACAAGGTGGCTCTTTTAGTTACAAACGCCTGGGGGGGTGACAGGTTCCCTTTAACTTCATTCAGTAGGCCCACATCTGTTGTACTGAAGCAGCTAATGAGCCTGTGCAAAGAGCTTTGAGAAGGAAGAAGGAGCAGGAGAAGTTATGTCATCGCCTATTGTGAAGGTTGGATTCTGTGTTATCAGTGGGAATAATAATGTTACCAATCATTGTAATCCTGCCTCTGATGATAAGGAGTCTGCTGTAAACTGTTCCTGAAAGAACAGCAAGTATGAGTATAAAAATAGTCCCAGTAGCCAACTTGACTTTGAAAATTGCTAAATTACTCATTTTGTTTTTTTACTAAATACTGTGATATGAAAAAAATGATTTTTTTTTTATAACTTACACATAACACAGTAATTGCCCAATTTAAACAATAGGTCATTTTCTGACAACTTTTTCCCTATAAGGGATTTTTTCAAATTTCCCTAGATTCTCAGGACATCACTATAAGTCGGTAGTTATTTTTCCATTTTTATGTTCCCTAAATATCAGAAACTAGTTAGCTAAATATTCACTAAGAAGGATCATCTAGATGAAAGGGGGGCAAATATTTGCTTTTGTGAGGCTATCACCAAATCACTGTGTTTGTAAATAAGAATGTTCCAATATTATGGGAGAACAGCGGCAAAACAAAGTGTTTGCCCTGCCAGCTCATCAGCGGGAACCAGGCTGCTGTCTATTGCCCCGTGGGTTCGGTGGCGTGGCAGACAACGTTGTATGCTGGCTATAGGTTGAGCTGACTCATGAAGGTGAAGATTAAGAGAAAATCCGACTGTGTACAAAAAAAGGACATCAAATATTGATGCTTTATATCTCTGGGCATTGTTTATTTAGCTTGTTCATACTACAAAGTGCGATTTCAGCCAAAAAATCGTAACATAATTGGCAAGAAGAATACAACTTATAGTCCAAAAAGCTTGTTATAGATTACAACTGTGGCTCGGCCACTCCAGGTTTATTACTTTCTATGCCACGCTGTGTATTTAGCATTTACCTTTACATCTTATTTGCCATTTATTTGTATTCTTTCTATCTAGTGTATTTAGGGGGCAGACTGTTAAGTAACTAATTGCTTGGTAACACTAATATATAGCTCCGGATATCTGAATTTCTTGTGTCCCTATAACAATAGAAAGGATGAATAGCCCTTAGGATTCGTTCTCCATGTTTGGGTCTTATCAGCCAACGTATTGTATACGCAGGCATTGGTCTTCAGTATTTATTTTTGTTTGGAGAACAGCTTTTTGTGAGCCTCGGTTAACACTAGGACTACTGGACTCGTGACCCCGCCTAGAACTACTGAAAGGAGTCATTTTGACTCCTTGCTTGTTTTCGTTTATTTTTAGAGTTTCATTTGTGGTTATTTATTAATAATTATATTTTTTGTAATGTATTATTATTGTGAGATCCAACAGTAATGCTTTTGATTGTTTTTTTTCTGCTTTTCTTATTTTTCTACAGAAAATAACAATAATTATAATAGACGTTTTTCAAACATTTTTTTTATTCAAGTGCACTGCACACATATAAACAACAACTGAAGAACAAAAAGCAGAGAAAATGTAGGTGGAGGAGCATAAAAATGAAAATATGGCGCAGAATTCACCTTCTAAACATTTGGTGTTTCGCATTTTAGGCATTGCCTTTGATTTATGGCAGTACATTGCCCACACAAAGACTTACCACAAGTCTTACAATTGCCGACAGATCTATTTTTCTTGCACTTTTCTTTGATCTGGCAAAATTTTGTTTGAACCATCACTTCTGAACATGTAGAAACTTGGGACGTGGAACCCTTTTCCCTATCTGTGACATAAGGACCACTCAACTCTCTCACAAGCGTTTGCAAAAATGCCTTGCGTGACATTTTTTAGTGGGTAATCTCCTTGAATATTATACATGCATTTATACCCGCAAAGTCTAAGGCATTTTCAAATGCATGAACAGGCCATCTCCTTGTGGATGTTCGTGTGGTATATTTTCGTGCCATCTGATCCACTACATCTACTCCATATTTTGTTTCATTGTAAAACTTTACCGTTTCTGGAGTTTTTTTAGCGGAATCAGACGCAACAACAACATCTGGATAGACGGAACTCAAAATGACAACATTTTTGTTGGGCTTTCCTTGATATACTGTAAGTGTAAAATTGTCTTTATTTCTAAACACTTTAGTGTTGTACAATTCCTCTTTCATGGATTTTATTTCTTTAGGCACTTCTCGCCTTATCTTATTCAGTGTTCCCACGATGGTTGTTCCTTTGCTTTTTAGCTGTTTAGCTAATTTTAATTAAGTAAAATAATTATCGGTTGTAACATTGCGACCTTTTTTCAAAAACGGGTCCAATAACTTCATTACCACATGGTCAGCTAAACGGTCCTCAGCACGGCGTGTGTCATCTTTGCCTAGATAAGGGAAGCCATTTGCCAGATATTTGCTCTCCTTATCAACAGCTAGCCAATATTTGTGGCCATATTTATCTGGTTTGGAAGGCATGTACTGCGTGAATGGACACCTAGTTTTGCTTGGGAAAAGTTGCTCATCCACCGTTATGTATGGGCCAGGTTTGTAACACGCAATACAATTTTCAATAAACCTGTCCCACACAGTAGAAAATAGAGCAAACTTGTCCGTTTGCAGTCTCTCCAATCGAGTAGATTTCTCATCAAATCTGAGAAACCTCATAATTTCAACAAAGCGGTCCCTAGACATTGTCGCTTTGCAAAACGGTATTCCCCAGTCATTACACCAAATACTGCTAATCGAGTGACGGTTCGTGCCAGATATTCCACGAGCATAGAATATCGCAATGAATGCATCTAGCTCCTCATCAGATAGAGTAAACTGTAAATTATTGTTCCTGCATGCTTCTGCAAGCGTACAGTTCTTTATATGTGTCAATATATATGAATCAAAAAATAAACGCCATGCGCTCAAAGGACTATCGATAATGATATTTCTTCTGGCGTATCCTGTAGGGCCAGGTGCTTCTCGAAGAATATTTTGGCTGTCACGCCTACCAGGCAAGTGTTGTCCAATTTCAACAGGTTTCCATTGAATACCATCCGCTGAAACTAGTATTCCTTCAGATTCGCCTTCTCTGGTGTTTGTTGTTGCATTACCTTCGCCGCCATCGTTATCTGTTGTTATTTCATTTCTGGGACGTTTTGCTGATTTTTTTCTGTCCACGACCAGGAGGATGGTCACGAGGCAACATAACTGCATGAGCCCGATCCCCAGTTGATGTGCTTGGAATAACTGGAAAAAAGTTGATGAATATTTAGAATTTTTGTTTTGTAAGGGTCCGTGCACACTGGCTGGATTAGCGGCGGAATATCCGACCGGATATTCTCACCACAATCCGGCCCGTACCTGCCCGCTCAGGTACAGAGCGGAGTTTCATACCTGAAGCTCCGCTCCGAACCCCGGGCTGGAGCCGCTGTCTGGGACGGAGCCATGCTCGCGCGTAAGCAAGCGCTGCTCTGTCCCTGACAGCGGCTCCAGCCCGGGGTTCGGAGCGGAGCTTCAGGCATGAGCGGGCAGGTACGGCCTGTATTGCGGCAAGAATATCCAGATGGCTATTCAGCCAGAATTCTGCTAGTGTGCACAGGCCCTAACTCAGTGTGTGGAAGAACAAATAAATACACATAACTACTTACCTTCTGGATTTGTTCCTTCTGAGTCTTCAGATTCACTTGATATGTTCTGAGGAATGAAATCCTCATCACTGTCAGAATCAAATACATGTTCCTGCAATTCGGATTCCGATTTATCCTCCGGTATGGATTGCAAAGTAGCCAGAATATCCTGAGGCTTTATCAAACGTTTTCTCTCCATATTCCTCACAAATTCCATAATTCTATATAGTTCCCTGCTGAAAAATAGAAATGAAATGAAAACTAAAAGAAATAATAACTGTTCTGCCACCTTCAAAAGTAGGTGGGCTGAATCAGTTGACAGACAGCTAAACTATTTCATAACAATTCATACCTGTATGAGTCTTCAGAGCTCGTATGTCTGCGTCTGTTCTCTTTGTCTCTTCAGCTGAACTGAAAGTAAAGTTACTATCCAGAATACTGTCTCCTGCTAGGACCTTAGAAAAACACCACCCTTCATTAGCATAAGATAAGAGCCTAGAGTAAACAAGCTATTTTGTTCAGCATTACACAGTAATACAAGCAGGTAAAACACAAGGAAAATGTGAAAAGTTGACATGTAAATTGAACTACATCTATATGAACATCAGGGTAAATAAGACAGAGTGAAAAAATTATGCACAAAACTTTATAGCAACATTTAGTGACAAAAGGACCTCAAAATATAGTAGGGAGTCAAAATGACTCCCTTCAGTAGTTCTTGGTGAATTTTGAAAAAAACGCGCAAATTTTTTACCACAATTATTTATTCTCACAAAATCTTTTTTCACATCATATTTGAGGAAAAGTCACCGAGTTTCAAGCCGGAATTCTGAAAAATGTAGTCACAGAAGAGAAATAAAAAACGAAAGGAGTCAAAATGACTCCATCAGTAGTTCTAGTGTTAAAGCTGGTCTTTAATCTGGTGATAAGTCAAACCAAATTACAAATAAATGATATGAGTCATTACTGGACGGCCTTACCTGAGTGTCGCTGATTACATAGGCACAAGGGACAATGAAGAGGACAGGAATGATTTGCCAGCTCGTCTTATAGTTATAGCCTACTTACACAGGCTGACCGCGATACACAATGTACAGTAATAGATTGTTTAGTGCACAAAGGCTGTCCTTGTTTTCGGCAGCACAAATCCTGTTTACACAGGATGATGTGCTGCTGAGAATGATGATCTTTAAGCAAGCTGAAAAATCATTTCTCCCTGCCAACAAGAGATTTGCTTTGTTCATCGGGTGACCGGCAGCCAAGGATTATTGTGGAATGAATGATCCTGGGAACACTTGTTCACAATAATCGTTACAGGTGAACTGAACAGAAGAATAAAGTGGGTAAGGAAAAGAAATGTTCACTCTCAAGTAGAAGATGAAGTCCTTATAGGAAATGACTGTTCCTAAAAATAATGGAATGCAGTAAAACAACCTTTCATTTGTGTTGCCAAATTCCATATTTTCCCTAATTTGTGCTGTCGTGATCATAGATTAGAAATGGAGATGTTGCGGTGCTTTGCTGTCGATGTAACAACCCCAAGTGTTCCATTTGGTACCGCTCATCAAAGTATCTTAGTCTGTCAATTATGGGTATCCATAGGACTACAAATAATTCCATTGCATTATTTTGAGGCATCACTCAGTCAAAAAAAAAATTATAATCAACAAAGATAGGCCTTAAAGGGGTTGTCTCACAAACAAAGTACATTGTAATCAATAGATCTTGGAATATTATTAAATTGTCCCTGTGCTGAGATAATCTTATAAATGTGTCCCTGCTGTGTACTGTGTAATGTCTGTGTCTGACCGTACAGGGACATGATCTGATCATATCACATCTCCTGGGCAGGGGAGGAAGCAAAAGAGCATACAGACATTACAAGAGGAAGCAAAAGAGTATACAGACAGAACTGTGCAGGATTAATTTTTCACAAATCCAATTGTTGGACTTGTTATTATTCCAAGATCTATTGTAAATAGTTATTCCTGGATGTAAAGAGGTCATCCACAACTAATTATTTTTTACTATGGGCTTAAGAACTAACAGGGGGTTATCTGATAACTATCTGCCTGTTTTACCCAGTGCCAATCCTGCCGGCGATTCAGCAGTTTCCGCCAACGTCACGTCACAGGGCAGCGTCTTCTGTTCCATTCTGCTCTGATGACGGGCGTGACTGCTGATGTCATGCTGATTGACAGCTAGTTCCCTGCTGCCTAACTGATGAGTCAATCAGCATGACATCAGCAGTCACGCCCCATCGACAGAACAGCTCAGAAGAAGAAGAGTTACTCTGTTGACATGGAGCAGCTGAAGCTATCAATGACTAATCTGTTCTGGGTAGAGCAGGTAGGTAGTCAGGCCTGTAGTAAACAAAAAAGTTGTGGATACAGCCTTTAAAATCTACTTGTTTGTTCGCGGGACAACTCCATTCCTTTAAAGTTGAAATGCTTTTTTTTTTTTCCCAAACAGCAGTGATGACCTGTCTACCACACCTGACTGCTGCAGCCAATCACTAGACTTAGCGGTGATCTGCTGCTGCGCTCAGATGCCCACTGAATGCAGCAGCCTCATGTTATAGATGAAATGTCAATGCTCCGTCCCTGGAAACAAAGACCATCAGGGACCAGCAGAAATGCCTCCTAGTAATGGCAAGGGCTTCAACACTTACTGTACCTACCTGCGGCCTGGACAGACAACCCCTTTAAACATTTTCTGCCTATTGTTTTGTAATGTCGCTGTAAAAATGTATATTTTTTCCTATGTTGCAAAATTAGAAGAATTACTGTATTTTTCCTTTGTTAGAAGCTAAAGAATTCCCCAATCCTACAGGTGTCACTACAAGTGCCGGGGAATATATGGAAGCTGGGCATACTCTGCAGACAGAGATCTCTGGACTTCTGGCTGTTTGTTGTGGTAGTGCTGACTCATTTCCCAGCATGCAGTGCTCTGTGATCAATGACGCAGCCTGCAAGTGTGCAGCGGGTTGGCAAGCGACTAGTATCAGATAGAAGAGGGGATGCTGATCGATTTCTGCCTATAAACCAGAATAGACAGAGTGCTATACCAAATACATAGGAATTGTAGGAAGTGCAGCTTAAAGACAAAAAATGCTTAAAGGGGAAAGTATTCTTTTTACTTAAATGATTGTATTTTGGGCTAACAAATTCATTTTTTGCAATTGGGCGTAAGTATCAATTTTGAATTTTTGCTAGCTGTAAAAAGAGTTAAATGAGAACCTGTCAGTGAGCTCGGTTTGATAATATACAGGAGTTTGTAACTCTTTTATTTATTATTTGCTGAGCTCTTCTCGGTAGATTTATGGCTAAGAAACACATAAAAAAGCCTCTAAAAGTCAAACTATGCATTTTTTTAAAAAATAAATCTAATTGCAAAAATAATTTTGAGCCAGAAATCTATTCATTTAAGTAAAGAAAAAAATGTCCACAGAGGTGGACAATCCCTTTAAGGCAGTGTTTCTCAACTCCAGTCCTCAAGAGCCACCAACAGGTCATGTTTTCAGGATTTCCTTAGTATTGCACAGACGATGGAATTAATGCTGGAAATTATCACCTGTGCAATACTAAGGATATCCTGAAAATATGACCTGTTGGTGGCTCTTGAGGACTGGGGTTGAGAAATGCTGCTTTAAGGGCTCGCTCACATGAGCATATACATTGCAAGCGCCATCCGATGTTTTGTCCGATAGCATGCGGAGCAATGTTGTACTATGTGGCAGTGCAGATCTTTGAGGTTGAGAAAAAATATCTCAGCATTCTGCAAGATGCTGTACAAATCAGACTACGCGCACCCATTCAGGTTTATGGATGCGTGGAAAACATTGGACTGCACTCGGATGACATTTGAGTGCAGTCCGATTTCCTCAGACTCACACAATGATAAAGATATACCGTAGTTCTCTCATCTGAGATCACAATAAGCTGACGATCGGATCAAACTCTGATCAGAGTGTCATTTATATGATTGGCCCCATTCTCTCGCATGAGAGAATCTACTCTAGTGTGACCCCGGCCAAAGATTAAGTACCCATAACGAGTATTTGGTGTGTTTCTGTACTAATTAGCTAATTAAGTGAATTTGTATTTTTTTAATCATGTTTTTTTGGTGATATTTCGCGTTTATCCATTTGGTCTCTTATTAGTATGCCATCTTTTAAATAAAACTTTGTTTACTGAGTTACCATCTCTTATAAAACTTTATTAATTAAGTCTTGCAGATTATATGCATTTTTATCTATAGATTTTTCACCTCTAATTCAAGTCAACAGGAAAAATTTACAAATAAAACACAAATTTACATCAAGAAAAATTGACATCTGGCAGATTTCAGAATGCGGACCCCAATACGGACACTGCAGCATAAGCAAAAAACGCAGTGGGCATGAGATTTCTATATAATACCATACGCTTTGCTGAAAATGCGATATGCTGCGTAAACCCCCCCCACAAAATCCTCATCATGGAAACTTAGCCTGAAAGGGGTTGTCCAGTCTTGTGGTGAATGTCTGCAGTCAGACAGTAGATGTCTGAGTCCTTACTGCACGTACACCGCACACTGTTAGGATTCTCCGGTGTCGCTGCCAAGACGGAGCAGTTGCGTTTTGTATACTCCCGGCCACATTCCTACTAGCCTTCTCTCAGTACTCTTGTATTGAGGGAGGCCAAGCACTTCTAGTTGGCATGTGCCTGCACGTATGCAAATGGTATAATTGCAGTCACGTGACTGCCCACTCTCACCAGCCATACCAAAGAGTCCTGACATCATGCAGTGCACATGCTTTAAGAAAGGATTCAGAAGTTTGCTGTCACTTAGAGTGACTGCAGAATTTCACCACAAAACCAGACAACCCCATTAAAGCTTCATAATGTAAGGGTATAAGGGAATCTGTCAGCAAGTAATCTGAGGAAAATACGATGTAGGGGTTAAAACACAGATTTCAGTGATGTGTTACTTTTCAGGCTGTGTGCTGCCGTTTACTTACAGTAAAGATTTTATCACTAGGACATTATCATTGCTGTGACTAGCCGCCTTATGCCAAGCAGTCCGACCACGCCCCCCTCTGTGCTAAGCAGCTCACTGTCAATAGACAATGTTCATAAAGTGCCTGATGTGGGCGGGGTTAACTTTCTGAGCTCTGCTACACGTTGCATCTAAGAACTCGGATTGCATCACAACTGCTAATCCCAGTAAACTAAGGGACACATCGCTGAAATCAGGGTCTCTCTCCCTACATCATTCTCAGGGTCAGTTGAGGTCCCAGCCAGATAGGGGTTAACTTCCAGACTTGAGAATGCCCCTATAAGTTCCAATGGAGATAAGTCCTGGTTTAGCAGCCACTGCTGTTGATAGCAATGAATGGTTCACTACACTACAGCTGAGGGGTGCCATAGTTGTCACATTGGCGGCTGCTATACCTGGGTGACTGTGCTCCAGGTGTTCCCGCCAACCACTAGCATGGACCGCCACTATGGGGCACAGCATTGCATTTGGTAGATGCAGATTCGATCATTACAAACATTGTATATTTCGGAGGTCCAGAGCGAGTTACCAGCTCAATCAATTGCTATATGTTGTAATATATAAAATCCATGTTTAAGTTAAATAATTTTTTTCCTCCTCTCCTGTGGGGAAAAAATGATATTAAAATACATGTCTGGCATCTGCAGAGAGGATGACAGTGTTACCATTCATCATCATTTGTTGAGACTGTCAGGTCATTTGCTGCAATACCAATTTTTTTGCTACATTTTTACATGGAAGTGGATAGTGCTGCATTCTTATACTAATATGAGGTTATTGGTAAACCTACAGAAATGATAATACAACAAAAGGGAAGGCTGTGATTAATTCTACACTGCCATTGTATGTGTGGTTGCAGCAAACTGTATAATATGAGCATAGATGATAGTATGTTCCATGAAAGAAATGGAAGAATTAGTGTCCGTATACGGGGCTTATGTATCAGAACTAGCGGCGTCCACAGTCACCAGTCAGGTTACTAATGATCCATTAGATGGAGAATTGCATATACTGTATGTATAGTGTGTATAGCCCTCTAGTATAGGGTATATGTAAAGACTCCATAATTACTACTGATTCTTTACAGAGTGTGTGTGATGCTTGAGCGCCGTGAGGATTTCTGGTGCCGGCACCAGCAATGGTGGTCACATGACTGCGAGTATGTAATATGCAGAATCCCGGCCACATTCCGACTAGACTTTGAACAGCGTGCACAGTGCAAGTGTATTGCATGAGACTGGAAACAGTCTAGTAGGAATGTGGCCGGGAGTATGCATATTACATACACACGGTCATGTGACCACCATTCCTCGTGCTGAGACCGGAAATACTCACAGTGCACAGTGCGTGTGTTGTAAGGTTTCACAACTCTGCAGTCACATAGACTGACTGCAGAGTTGTCGCTTTAGACCAGACAACCCCTTTAAGAGCTAGTTTTGCTGGGACTTATAGTGCCGTCCAGGCAGGGAGATTGTAGATTAGTACCTTGTTCTTTCATGTTAGACATGGGCAGGGCCACATTCTCTTTAAACCTCTGCAGCTTGTTCCTAGTCAACAGTTACAGGTTTATTCTGACCCGGATTGATCCCCTTCATTTCTGCTTTCTGTATTCTCTTTCTGACCGCCGACTGACTTGAACCTTTCTCTGCCTTATGATTCTATCTCTGACTCTGGCTAATATAACCCTTTTTCTGCCAGCTCAGTTCGCTGGCCAGCAGCCATTCCGTCGACAAAGCTCAGTCGCCCTGCGTATTGCATAAGTCCAGATCCCTGTAAAGGGGTTAAACAGTGAAGGCCAAGGTTCTCCTGTGATTTACAAAGAGGAGTGGCCTGTGTGACGTCTATCTGTGGCAGCCCTATTAAGAGCTGTCAGGCTTCCATGTACAGGGCGCCATTACACAGAGTCTAGAGCAAACCATAACTCCAGGCCTCACCGAAATTGAATATGCATCACACACTTTAATATACTGGCATACAGAAGGAAATCACAGATGACATGTGTTGATTCTCCAGTATATGCCGTGTATCTGTATTTGAATGGATGAAGCACTAATTATAGAATGATATAGAACATACATTGAATATTGATTAAGTATGGATGCATGCCTACCTTCACGAAACGCAAGAATATACACACAATTCATATGTACATCATACATACATAAAATGAATGTTTGCATACTATACATGTTATATACCTATATTCCCCGTAAACTTGTTTTGATAAAGCTGACAATATGTTTCTATACATTAATAAGAATACATACCTTATCAATGCCAATCATTTACTTTTTGCATTCTTTGGTGAATCAGCACCTACTTGCTGACGTTTGTTCCATTATTTGTGTCTGTGCACTGTTCCTAGGTTCAGTCGTCACCTTCTTAGTTAACAGTCTGTGACAAGTTCGGCCCCACTCCAGCCTGCACTGCCCACTGCATTCACTGCTCCACATCTTTGTCTTGGCAATATATTTAACGGCAGTCAGGATTACATTTCGCCCCTGACTGCTGTAATTGTCGCAGCACTGAGTGGAGGAGCGCTGAGCTGGCTGCTCTATTAGATGTCAGCCAGCTCACTCTGGTGCCACTGTTGATTGACTTGTGGAAAATGGAAAGGGACGTCTTGGTCCTCTTCATCTTGGCCCATGAGTCACAGACTGAAAATACATGCCTGCTCGCAGATACTCGATTTCAAAATGAGGGCAGGATAAAATACAGAAATTCAAGGCCCCTCTTGATGGCATGTGATTATATTTATCTATCTATATGTATATACAGTGTCTTGAGAATGTATTCATACCTCGTGAACTTTTCCACATTTTTTTCACTTTGACCCACCCAGCTTTGTACATCTAGAGGCTGAATCTTTTTCCCATTCTTCTTTGTAAACCAGCTCTACCTCGGTGAGATTGGATGGGGAGCGTTTGTAAACAGCAATATTCAAGTCTTGTAACAGACTGTTAATGGGATTTGATCTAAACCATTCCATTGTAGCTCTGGCTGTATGTTTATCGTTGTTGTCCTGCTGGAAGGTGAACCTATGCCCCAGTCTCAAGTCTTTTGCAGCCTCTAACAGGTTTTCCTCCAGTTTTGCCTTTTATTTACCTCCATCTTGTTCCCCATCAAATCTGACCAGCTTCCCAGTCCCTGCTGAAGAAAAGTATTCCCACAACATGATACTGCCGTCACCATGTTTGACAGTGGGGATGGTGTATTGTTGTGAATTCTGTTATCGAACTCCCTCCTGTGGTCATGAATGGTACTTCGGCGAGTTCTGTCCATGGACTCCCTCTGGTGGCTGTGAGTGGAGCTGCTGCTTCTGAGGTTCCTTCCACAGGTGACGTAGTTTATTCTTTGGCTGGCTGCTCTATTTAACTCCACTTAGATCATTACTCCATGCCAGCTGTCAATGTTCTTGTACTCTTGTACTGGTTCAGTTCGCTCTTGGATCTTTCTGGTGACCTGTCTACTCCAGCAGAAGCTAAGTCCCTGCTAGTTAATTATTTGTTCATTGTTTCCTTGTCCAGCTAGCTATCATGATTTTGCCTTGCTAGCTGGAAGCTCTGGGATGCAGAGTGGCACCTCCGCACCGTGAGTCGGTGCGGAGGTCTTTTTGCACACTCTGCGTGTTTTTTTTTGTAGTTTTTTGTGCTGACAGCAAAGATACCTTTCCTATCCTCTGTCTGTTTAGTTAGTCTGGCCTCCCTTTGCTGAAACCTGTTTCATTTCTGTGTTTGTGACTTTCATCTTAACTCACAGTCAATATATGTGGGGAGCTGCCTTTTCCTTTGGTGAATTTCTCTGAGGCAAGGTAGGCTTTATTTTCTATCTCTAGGGCTAGTTAGCTCTTAGGCTGTGAAGAGGCATCTAGGCAGTGTTAGGTACGCTCCACGGCTATTTCTAGTTGTGTGATAGGATTAGGGGTTGCGGTCAGCAGAGCTCCCACTTCCCAGAGCTTGTACTGTGGTAGTTTAACCATCAGGTCGTTCCGGGTGCACCTAACCACCAGGTCCATAACAGTGTATATTCAGAGATATGAATACTTTTTCAAGGCTCTATATATATATATATATATATATATATATATATATATATATATATATATAGTGTCTTGAAAAGGCACTATATTGAATATATACACTGCTCAAAAAATATAGGGAACACTTAAACAACAGAACATGACTTCTGTGAAATCAGACTGTCCACTTAGAAAGCAACACTGTTTGACAATCAATTTCACATGCTGTTGTGCAAATGGAATAGACAACAGATGGAAATTATCGGCAATTATCAAGGCACACTCAATAAAGGAGTGGTTCTGCAGGTGGGAACCACAGACCACATCTCAGTACCAATGCTTTCTGGCAGATGTTTTGGTCACTTTTGAATGTTGGTTGTGCTTTCACACTCATGGTAGCATGAGACGGACTACAACCCACACAAGTGGCTCAGGTAGTGCAGCTCATTAAGGATGGCACATAAATGCGAGCTGTGGCAAGAAGGTTTGCTGTGTCTGTCAGCGTAGCGTCCAGAGGCTGGAGGCGCTACCAGGAGACAGGCCAGTATACCAGGAGACATGGAGAGGGCTGTAGGAGGGCAACAACCCAGCAGCAGGACCGCTACTTCAGCCTTTGTGCAAAGAGGAACAGGGGGAGCACTGCCAGAGCCCTGCAAAATGACCTCCAGCAGGCCACAAATGTGTATGTGTCTGCACAAACGGTTAGAAACCGACTCCATGAGGATGGTCTGAGTGCACGACGTCCACAGATGAGGGTTGTGCTCACAGCCCAACACCATGCAGGACGCTTGGCATTTGCCACAGAACACCAGGATTGGCAAATTCGCCACTGGCGCCCTGTGCTCTTCACAGATGAAAGCAGGTTCACACTGAGCACATGTGACAGATGTGACAGAGTCTGGAGATGCCATGGAGAGTGATCTGCTGCCTGCAATATCCTTCAGCATGATCGGTTTGGCAGTGAGTCAGTAACAGTGTGGGGTGGCATTTCTTTGGAGAGCTGCACAGCCCTCCATGTTCTTGCCAGAGGTAGCCTAGCTGCCATTAGGTACCGAGATGAGATCCTCAGACCGCTTGTGAGACCATATGCTGATGTGGTTGACCCTGGGTTCCTCCTAATGCAGGACAATGCCAGACCTCATGTGGCTGGAGTGTGTCAGCAGTTCCTGCAAGATTAATACATTGAAGCTGTGGACTGGCCCACCCATTCCCCAGACCTGAATCAGACTGAACTCATCTGGTACATCATGTCTTGCAACATCCACCAGCGTCACATTGCACCACAGACTGTCCAGGAGTTGGCAGATGCTTTAGTCCAGGTCTGGGAGGAGATCCCTCAGGAGACCATCCGCCGCCTCATCAGGAGCATGCCCAGGCATTGTAGGGAGGTCATACAGGCACTTAGAGGCCACACACACTACTGAGCATCATTTCCTTGTCTTAAGGCATTTCCACTGAATTTGGATCAGCCTGTAACTTCATTTTCCAATTTTAATTAGAGAATCATTACAACTCCAGACCTCCGTGGGATATCAGTTGTGATTTACATTGATCGTTTTTAGTTTTTATTGTTCTCAACACATTCCACTATGTAATGAATAAAGATTTACAACTGGAGGGAGCACCTGGCTGTGGACAGTTTATGGTCAAGTGATGTTTTTTCTACTTCAGGATTATGTCCCGACAGTGCTCAATTGAACCTTCAGTAGTCTAGAAAATCTTCTGTAACCAATGCCATCAGTATGTTTTGCAACAATAAGGTTGTGTAGGTCTTGAGACAGCTCACTGATTTCACCCACCATGAGATGTTTCTTCTGTGGCACCTTGGTAATGAGATACCTTTTTTATAGGCCATCAGCTGAACCAGCTTATATTATTTTTCACTAAGTGGCAAGATTACTGTTTAATTACTAATAGATTTCAGCTGCATAATGACTTTCTATGGCTTTTTGCACTGCTCTTTCTTCTTGGACATCTATGGTTAAATTTCTTTGCCTTTGTGGATTGGATGGGTTGTTGCCTGCATCTGGTGAGTATTTCATGAACAGCACCTTTAGAAATATATTTACTTAGAAAATAGATGACGTGTTCAATACGTATTTCACATAATGTACATTTTAATAAAAACTCGATATAAAAATAAACAGATAAAAACTACAAAAACATACGAATTATCCAAATAACAAGAAATGTAAATCGCAAAACTAAAATTTTTTTCTTTTCCCCAAAACTGCAGCTTATTATGCACATTATATGTGTGCAGTCAAGAATATAGTGTTTATGTTTTATACAAGCTCTTAATATTCCCTAGCACAATGCCTTGGGAGGACCAATATCTAATCTCATTTTCAACAGATCAATTCTATCAGCTTGAGTGATATAGATTCATGCTCACCGCACTAAATAGAAGCAATTTAAATAGAACATATTCCACGAAAAATATCAGCACTTCTTAGCTCCAACAATATTTATTATGGTAAATTATGATTAACAGGGCACGAAAATGATGCAACAATATAATTGGCGTTATATCTTTGTTTTGTTATTTCTCATTGATTTTCAGTTTGAGGACAAATGCACAGGGCAAAGATGCTTGCACGAAGCAGAACGGAGGTACATGACGTCCCTATGGCTCCATGAAGCAGGCTTTTAGGCAGTTGGTGTCCTTCCATATTGTGCTCCATATAATGTTATATTATAGGGGCCTTGAAAACCAGTGTATCATGGAATATGACAGAGTATCTGATTTTTTTGCCCAGTTCATTCTCATAAGATGGTACAGTAGAGCCTTTTTTAAGACACACTTTTACACCTCAGAATTAGGTGATTAGTTACATTATGTTTAACGATCATAAATTAACTTAAAGGGATACTCTCAATTATTCTGTTGAGCAACTAGGAGCTACGCAGTCTTCTTACCTCCGTGGTTGGGGGATGAACACTTGTCCTTGAGTGACAATTCTGGAGCTCCTGCTACAATACATTTATGGTATGTCAGAGTTTGTTGAGTCTACTATGTTTGCATATACACAGTGCTCATTGTATATGAGTACACCCTCTTTGCAAAATAAGATTTTATGCAATAAGTCACTGAACATGAAAACAATTTTCTACAAGACTGGGTTTCGTAGAATATTTTTTTTAACCCATAGCATGAAAGTAAAGTATAACACAACTTTCATTACAAAATCTTTAGTTTTACTCAAATTAGTTGATGCAAGAATATATCTGGAGAGTCCTCATAGCGCGCAATGCACTACGAAGGTTCACAGGTCTACAGTAACATAGAGTGACTGCAGACTTATACTCTAAGGCAGGGGTAGAATCTTTTTTCTGCCAAGGGCCATTTGGATATTTATACCATCCTTCGGGGGCCGTACAAACTCCGCCCACAAAGTACATCCTGACTCTGGTGCTGGTGTCAGGACGTAATCTTTCATTGCATGCCCTTCAGTGTTCAGTAGTGAACACTGCGTGTGTGCGCTAACAGAGCAAGAAGAAATTAGTGAGCTGGTTGTAATCAAAATACAGCTCCCTGCCCAAGAATGCGGTCCCTGAGAATCTGCTCGGGGGCCTGATAAAAGGCCCTTGGGCCTGAGGTTCCCCACCCCTGCTCTAAGGTCAGACAACCCCTTTAAGGGCCAAGTCTTCTAGGCACGGAATTAACAAGTTGGAAACATATTGTAATATGAATCAGGGTGACAGTGATTCAGTGGCCAAGTATGTCTTCTGATCTGAACACAATTGAACATTTATGGGGAACTCTGAAGTGACAAGTTGAGCATCACTCTCCATCCATCATTCAGGCTCTAAAAGAGGTTGTTCTTAACGAATGGAAAAAGATACCGTATTTTTCGGACTATAAGACGCACCGGACCATAAGACGCACCCCAAATTTGGGGTGAAAATTGCAGAAAAAAAGATTTTTTATAACATGGGGGTCCGTCTTATTGTCCGAATTTACAGTATCTTATGGCGGTGGCAGAGCAGGGTCACAGGAGGCAAGGTGGGGTGATGCTGGGATGAGGAGGTGCTGGGATGAGAAGGTGCTGGGATGAGAAGGTGCTGGGATGAGAAGGTGCTGGGATGAGGAGGTGCTGGGATCAGGAGGTGCTGGGATCAGGAGGTGCTGGGATCAGGAGGTGCTGGGATGAGAAGGTGCTGGGATCAGGAGGTGCTGGGATCAGGAGGTGCTGGGATCAGGAGGTGCTGGGATCAGGAGGTGCTGGGATCAGGAGGTGCTGGGATCAGGAGGTGCAGTGAGAGGTATGGCGTGAGAGGGGTCCCTGGCGTACCATGCAGGCTTACCTAGGTGGCAGAGGTGCGGTGGCAGAGGTCCGGTGGCAGAGGTGCGGTGGCGGGGGTGTGGCAGCAGAGGAGGCGCAGGAAGCGGGGTCCCTTTCCCCGGTATGGTGATGCAGCAGGCCCGGTATGCAGCAGAGCCGGGTGAATCCTCTTGTTATCGGTGGGCGCGGCCATCTTCCTGAGGCCGCGCGTGTGCAGATGAAGCGCTCTGCTCCCGGGACTTCAGGAAAATGGCCGCGGGAGGCCGCGCGTGCGCAGATGGAGATCGCGGCGGCCATTTTCCTGAAGCCCCGGGAAGCAGAGCGCTCCATCTGCGCACGCGCGGCCTCCGGAAAATGGCCGCCACCACCGATAACAAGAGGATTCACCCGGCTCTGCTGCATACCGGGCCTGCTGCATCACCATACCGGGTAAAGGGACCCCGCTTACTGCGCCTCCTCTGCCGCCACACCCCCGCAACCGCACCTCTGCCACCGGACCTCTGCCACCGCACCTCTGCCACCTAGGTAAGCCTGCATTGCGACTATTAGACGCACCCCCCATTTTCCCCCCTTTTTTGGGGGGGAAAAAGTGCGTCTTTTAGTCCGAAAAATACGGTAGATGGGGCAATATGTCACCAACTTGTTCATTCCATGCCAAGAAGATTTGGTGTTCTTAAAAATCATGGAGGTCATACAAAATACTAGATGTAGTAGTTTTTGATGTACGGTGTATTTGTTTTTGAACCAACTACTTTGCATAAAACTGAAGGTTTTGAAATGAAAGTTATATTATTAACTTTACTTTTATATTATGGGTTAAAAATGTTCTAAAAAACTCAGTCTTGTCAAACATTTTGAATTTCTTCTTGTGTTCAGTGAGATATTGATTAAAATCTTATTTTTCAAAGGGGGGAACTCATTTATGCTAAGCACTGAATATGTATAATCTATCTATCTATCTATCTATCTATCTATCTATCTATCTATCTATCTATCTATCTATCTCATATCTATCTATCTGTCTATCTATCTTCTCCTTACTTGTTACTTCTACTGTACATGATCAATTTCTCGTCTCCTTATTACATAGTGTTGTGATCTTCATTGTTAGATCCCTTTACAGCATGAATTGAAAGGGCAAAGTGGCCACATGATAAACAGCATGGGGCGTTATGATGAACCAAAATTTTATGTATATAGAAAACCACACAGGTTTTTCTAAAATGGATATAAAATGGAAATGTAACATGTTTTATTGAATTTCGAGTAATAATTTTTGTGGGATAACCCCTTTAAGTACTGTAAATGCAGGTTCTCAATGATAAAACAATCTCTGTTTCAAAGTACAAGAAGCACATTTTTACAGTTCCATGTTATAATCTATACAAAATAAAGGCAATCCCATAATAAGCGCACTCCTGCCTTGCTTCTGCTGTGCTATATCCAGCTATTGTTGGAATAAGTAATATGCTTTCAAGTCCTCCGTTTAATGAGAGCTTACCTGTAGAACAATTTCACACACCTGAACACAAGAATACGGCCGGGGTCACACTTGTGTGTGTAATGTGAGAAACTCGCGCGAGTCTCTCTCATCAATACCAATGCAAGCCGCCGGATCTTGGGACCAGAGCCAGAGTGTGCGGCTGCATGTATTTCTATGCAGCTGAACGCTCCGGTCCGAACCGACAGCGGCAGTGTTGGGAATTGATGCATTACACACGCAAGGGTGACCCCGGCCTACAAGAGATAACAGCAAAACTAAAAAACTGAGCTGGACTATAAACTGGTATACATGCAAAGTATAAGAGCGTGTTCTGTTGTGAATTCTGTGGCTGAATTCACTCCTGTGGTCACAAGTGGTACTGCAGCTTCTGAGCTTCCTCCCTCAGGTGTTCTGGTGAGCTCGTTAACTGCTTCATTACTTAACTCCGCCTGATGCTGCTATCCTTGCTCCTTGTCAATGTTTCAGTGTTGGATCTGAGCTTCTCCTGATTGTTCCTGTGACCTGCTGCTCTGTATAGCTAAGTGCTTTTTGCTTTTTTGTTGCTTTTTTTCTGTCCAGCTTGTCTTTTGTTTTGCTGGAAGCTCTGAGACGCAAAGGGTGTACCGCCGTGCCGTTAGTTCGGCACGGTGGGTTTTTTTTGCCCCCTTTGCGTGGTTTTGCTTTAGGGTTTTTTGTAGACTGCAAAGTTCGCTTTACTGTCCTCGCTCTGTCCTAGAATATCGGGCCCCACTTTGCTGAATCTATTTCATCCCTACGTTTTGTCTTTTCATCTTACTCACAGTCATTATATGTGGGGGGCTGCCTTTTCCTTTGGGGAATTTCTCTGGGGCAAGTCAGGCCTATTTTTCTATCTTCAGGCTAGCTAGTTTCTTAGGCTGTGCCGAGTTGCCTAGGTAGTTGTTAGGCGCAATCCACAGCCGCTTTTAGTTGTGTTTAGGATAGGATCAGGTGTGCAGTCTACAGAGTTTCCACGTCTCAGAGCTCGTTCTTGTATTTTTGGGTATTTGTCAGATCACTGTGTGCGCTCTGATCGCTAAGCACACTGTGTTTCTGGATTGCCTTCATAACACCTGTCATTAGCAAACATAACAGTACAAGGAGCCACACTAATGATTCTCAATAGAGGGAAAGAAAAAGTTCTGACATCATTTTTTTTTTTTTTTCTGCTCTGTGTTCACTTTTTTTTTTCCCCTAGACATTTGGGTGATTCTGGACACAGGTGTGGACATGGATATTCAGGGTCTGTGCTCTTCAATGGATAATCTCGTTATAAATGTACAAAAAATTCAAGATACTAGTGATCAGAAATCTATGTTAGAACCAAGAATTCCTATTCCTGATTTGTTTTTTTGGAGATAGAACTAAGTTTCTAAGTTTCAAAAATAATTGTAAGCTATTTCTGGCCTTGAAACCTCATTCTTCTGGTAATCCTATTCAACAGGTTTTGATTATTATTTCTTTTTTGCGCGGCGACCCTCAAGACTGGGCATTTTGCTGTACGATGAGCCTAATTCAGTGGATCAGGCTGAGAAAAATTTGCTGGCTTTGTGCCAGGGTCAGGATGATATAGAAGTATATTGTCAGAAATTTAGGAAATGGTCAGTACTCACTCAGTGGAATGAATCTGCGCTGGCAGCTTTGTTCAGAAAGGGTCTCTCTGAGGCTCTTAAGGATGTCATGGTGGGATTTCCTATGCCTGCTGGTTTGAATGAGTCTTTGTCTTTGGCCATTCAGATCGGTCGACGCTTGCGCGAGCGTAAATCTGTGCACCATTTGGCGGTACTGCCTGAGGTTAAACCTGAGCCTATGCAGTGCGATAGGACTATGACTAGAGTTGAACGGCAGGAATACAGACGTCTGAATGGTCTGTGTTTCTACTGTGGTGATTCCACTCATGCTATTTCTGATTGTCCTAAGCGCACTAAGCGGTCCGCTAGGTCTGCCGTCATTGGTACTGTACAGTCCAAATTCCTTCTGTCCATTACCTTGATATGCTCTTTGTCGTCGTTTTCTGTCATGGCGTTTGTGGATTCGGGCGCTGCCCTGAATCTGATGGATTTGGATTATGCTAAACGTTGTGGGTTTTTCTTGGAGCCTTTGCGGTGTCCTATTCCATTGAGAGGAATTGATGCTACACCTTTGGCCAAGAATAAACCTCAATACTGGGCCCAGCTGACCATGTGCATGGCTCCTGCACATCAGGAAGTTATTCGCTTTCTGGTGTTGCATAATCTGCATGATGTGGTCGTGTTGGGGTTGCCATGGCTACAAACCCATAATCCAGTATTGGATTGGAATTCCATGTCGGTATCCAGCTGGGGTTGTCAGGGGGTACATGGTGATGTTCCATTTTTGTCGATTTCGTCATCCACCCCTTCTGAGGTCCCAGAGTTCTTGTCTGATTATCAGGATGTATTTGAAGAGCCCAAGTCCAATGCTCTACCTCCGCATAGGGATTGTGATTGTGCTATCAATTTGATTCCTGGTAGTAAATTCCCTAAAGGTCGATTATTTAATTTATCCGTGCCCGAACACGCCGCTATGCGCAGTTATGTGAAGGAATCCCTGGAGATGGGACATATTCGCCCATCGTCATCACCACTGGGAGCAGGGTTCTTCTTTGTAGCCAAGAAGGATGGTTCGCAGAGACCGTGTATTGATTACCGCCTTCTTAATAAGATCACTGTTAAATTTCAGTATCCCTTGCCATTGTTATCTGACTTGTTTGCTCGGATTAAGGGGGCTAGTTGGTTCACTAAGATAGATCTTCGTGGTGCGTATAATCTGGTGAGAATCAGGCAAGGAGATGAATGGAAAACTGCATTCAATACGCCCGAGGGTCATTTTGAGTATCTAGTGATGCCGTTCGGACTTGCCAATGCTCCATCTGTGTTTCAGTCTTTTATGCATGACATCTTCCGTGAGTATCTGGATAAATTCCTGATTGTTTACTTGGATGACATTTTGATCTTCTCAGATGATTGGGAGTCTCATGTGAAGCAGGTCAGAATGGTTTTTCAGGTCCTGCGTGCTAACTCTTTGTTTGTGAAGGGATCAAAGTGTCTCTTCGGTGTGCAGAAAGTTTCATTTTTGGGGTTCATCTTTACCCCTTCTACTATCGAGATGGATCCAGTTAAGGTCCAAGCCATCCAGGATTGGATTCAGCCGACATCTCTGAAAAGTCTGCAAAAGTTCCTGGGCTTTGCTAATTTTTATCGTCGCTTCATCTGTAATTTTTCTAGCATTGCCAAACCATTGACCGATTTGACCAAGAAGGGTGCTGATTTGGTTAATTGGTCTTCTGCTGCTGTGGAAGCTTTTCAGGAGTTGAAGCGTCGTTTTTGTTCTGCCCCTGTGTTGTGTCAGCCAGATGTTTCTCTTCCGTTCCAGGTCGAGGTTGATGCTTCTGAGATTGGAGCAGGGGCGGTTTTGTCACAGAGAGGTTCTGATTGCTCAGTGATGAAACCATGTGCTTTCTTTTCCAGGAAGTTTTCGCCCGCTGAGCGTAATTATGATGTGGGCAATCGAGAGTTGCTGGCCATGAAGTGGGCATTCGAGGAGTGGCGTCATTGGCTTGAAGGAGCTAAGCATCGCGTGGTGGTATTGACTGATCATAAGAACTTGACTTATCTCGAGTCTGCCAAGCGCTTGAATCCTAGACAGGCCCGTTGGTCGTTATTTTTTGCCCGCTTCGACTTTGTGATTTCGTACCTTCCAGGCTCTAAAAATGTGAAGGCGGATGCTCTGTCTAGGAGTTTTGTGCCCGACTCTCCGGGTTTATCTGAGCCAGCGGGTATCCTCAAGTAAGGAGTCATTGTGTCTGCCATCTCCCCTGATTTGCGGCGGGTGCTGCAAAAATTTCAGGCGAATAAACCTGATCGTTGTCCAGCAGAGAAACTGTTCGTCCCTGATAGGTGGACTAATAAATTTATCTCTGAACTTCATTGTTCGGTGTTGGCTGGTCATCCTGGAATCTTTGGTACCAGAGAGTTAGTGGCTAGATCCTTCTGGTGGCCATCTCTGTCACGGGATGTACGTACTTTTGTGCAGTCCTGTGGGATTTGTGCTAGGGCTAAGCCCTGCTGTTCTCGTGCCAGTGGGTTGCTTTTGCCCTTGCCGGTCCCAAAGAGGCCTTGGACACATATTTCGATGGATTTCATTTCTGACCTTCCCGTTTCTCAAAAGATGTCAGTCATTTGGGTGGTCTGTGATCGCTTTTCTAAAATGGTCCATCTGGTGCCATTGGCTAAATTGCCTTCCTCCTCTGATTTGGTACCTTTGTTCTTTCAGCATGTGGTTCGGTTGCATGGCATTCCTGAGAATATTGTTTCTGACAGAGGTTCCCAGTTTGTTTCAAGGTTTTGGCGAGCCTTTTGTGGTAGGATGGGCATTGACCTATCCTTTTCCTCGGCTTTCCATCCTCAGACTAATGGCCAGACCGAACGAACCAATCAGACCTTGGAAACATATCTGAGATGTTTTGTTTCTGCAGACCAGGATGATTGGCTGTCCTTTTTGCCGTTGGCTGAGTTCGCCCTTAATAATCGGGCCAGCTCGGCTACCTTGGTTTCTCCATTTTTTTGCAATTCTGGGTTCCATCCTCGTTTCTCTTCAGGACAGGTTGAGTCTTCGGACTGTCCTGGTGTGGATTCTGTGGTGGATAGGTTGCAGCAGATCTGGACTCAGGTAGTGGACAATTTGATCTTGTCCCAGGAGAAAGCTCAACTTTTCGCTAATCGCAGACGCCGTGTGGGTCCCCGACTTCGTGTTGGGGATCTGGTTTGGTTATCTTCTCGTCATATTCCTATGAAGGTTTCCTCTCCTAAATTTAAACCTCGTTTTATTGGTCCGTATAGGATTTCTGAGGTTCTCAATCCTGTGTCTTTTCGTTTGACCCTCCCAGACTCCTTTTCCATACATAATGTATTCCATAGGTCGTTGTTGCGGAGATACGTGGCACCTATGGTTCCATCTGTTGAGCCTCCTGCCCCGGTTTTGGTGGAGGGGGAATTGGAGTATATTGTGGAGAAGATTTTGGATTCTTGTGTTTCTAGACGGAAACTCCAGTATCTGGTTAAATGGAAGGGTTATGCTCAGGAAGATAATTCCTGGGTTTTTGCCTCTGATGTTCATGCTTCCGATCTTGTTCGTGCCTTTCATGCGGCTCATCCTGGTCGGCCTGGGGGCTCTGGTGAGGGTTCGGTGACCCCTCCTCAAGGGGGGGGTACTGTTGTGAATTCTGTGGCTGAATTCACTCCTGTGGTCACAAATGGTACTGCAGCTTCTGAGCTTCCTCCCTCAGGTGTTCTGGTGAGCTCGTTAACTGCTTCATTACTTAACTCCGCCTGATGCTGCTATCCTTGCTCCTTGTCAATGTTTCAGTGTTGGATCTGAGCTTCTCCTAATTGTTCCTGTGACCTGCTGCTCTGTATAGCTAAGTGCTTTTTGCTTTTTTGTTGCTTTTTTTCTGTCCAGCTTGTCTTTTGTTTTGCTGGAAGCTCTGAGACGCAAAGGGTGTACCGCCGTGCCGTTAGTTCGGCACGGTGGGTTTCTTTTGCCCCCTTTGCGTGGTTTTGCTTTAGGGTTTTTTGTAGACTGCAAAGTTCGCTTTACTGTCCTCGCTCTGTCCTAGAATATCGGGCCCCACTTTGCTGAATCTATTTCATCCCTACGTTTTGTCTTTTCATCTTACTCACAGTCATTATATGTGGGGGGCTGCCTTTTCCTTTGGGGAATTTCTCTGGGGCAAGTCAGGCCTATTTTTCTATCTTCAGGCTAGCTAGTTTCTTAGGCTGTGCCGAGTTGCCTAGGTAGTTGTTAGGCGCAATCCACAGCCGCTTTTAGTTGTGTTTAGGATAGGATCAGGTGTGCAGTCTACAGAGTTTCCACGTCTCAGAGCTCGTTCTTGTATTTTTGGGTATTTGTCAGATCACTGTGTGCGCTCTGATCACTAAGCACACTGTGTTTCTGGATTGCCTTCATAACACCTGTCATTAGCAAACATAACAGTGTTCATACTATGGCCATTTCATAGACAAAAGCCAAGAAAAAAACTGAAAAACAAAAATAAACATATACCCTACTGCAAGTAAATCAGTAAATGATAATAGTACATGTAAATAATATAGGGTACTTAATTAACGCTATTTTGATTAAAAAAAAAAAGCATAAAAGCCATCCCACCACAACAAGGTGTACCCATCGGGACAGTCCAAACCTGTCTCTAGTATTAAAACCTTACTATATGTAAAACAACGTCTATGTGAATAAGTGAAGACTGAGACAGGACCATCCATGGGAAGCTATACAGATGGGATTTGTAGCTCAGAAAGGGGACCCACACCCCCATGTTTGTACAAATGTCATTCGGTTTTGGTTTTAATACCAGAGACAGGTTCGGACTGTCCCGATGGGTACACCTTGTTGTGGTGGGATGGCTTTTATGCTTTTTTTTTTTAAAATCAGAATAGCGTTAAGTAAGTACCCTATATTATTTACATGTACTATTAATATTTACTTGCTGTAAGCGTATACTCATTTTTGTTTTTTCTTGGGTTTTGAGTATGGGATGACTGCAGTGGGAACGTGAGCTTACACTTTGCCCATATACCAGCTTATAACCCAACTCAGGTTTTTGGTTTTGCTGTTATCTCTAATACATCGTGCTACAATCTTTGTAGCCATCAACAAGAGAGGATATTTATTAAGAGATGGTTAAAACATACAGAAACCATAAATAATTATACCGAATGCAATACACTATCATTAAATTACGCATTTTATACAATCCTGTTCTGTGATAAACTCCCGCAGCGTAATGTTTATTGTGCTTGACACTTCCATCTGTCAGTTGGTATAAATTCACAGAACTAGTCACAATTCCTGCATAAATATTTTATACACACATATCGTGTACAAGATTTCTCCTGTGCATCCCCCCTACTCTGGAACTCTACCCCAACATATCAGACTCTCATCTATAATGGAAACCTTCAAAAGGAACCTGAAGACCGACCTCTTCCGACAAGCTTACAACCTGCAGTAACCACCGATCAACCAAACCGCTACACGACCAGCTCTGCCCTCACCTATTATATCCTCATCCATCCCTTGTAGTTGTGAGCCCTCGTGGGCAGGGTCCTCTCTCCTACTATACCAGTCGGTGACTTGTGTTGTTTAAGATTACTGTACTTGTTTTTATTATGTACACCCCTCCTCACATGTAAAGTGCCATGGAATAAATGTCGCTATAAAAATCTATTTATATAATTGCCTTAAATTGTCTGTCATCCACTTCCATCTGGATGTCCTCAAATCCCACAATCCACTGCACCGCACTGGAAGTTCACCGACCGCAATATTGGAATACCCAAGTGATGGGTATGCCAATATGGCAGCTGCTGGTGGTACCAGGCCCTTGCGCAGTACCACCAGCGGGTCATCGCCGGACCCCCCGCTGCGGTGGAGAGTGGGTTTGCTTAAGAAGAGAGTGTGATGGCAGGTGGAGAGCGGGGCTGTTAAGGGAGAGAGCAGAATGCGGGTGGAGAGCTTGGCTGCTGAGGTAGAGAACAGGATTGAGCCAGGCGGCGGAGGGAGAGCGCCGGATGGCCAGTGGAGAGGGGTTCTGCAGAAGGGAGAGAGCGGGATGGCCAGTGGAGAGCAGGGCTGCTGAGGGGGAGAGGGGGCTGTGCAGGCAGAAGGCATCATGGCGATTGTAGAGTGTGGCTGCAGAAAGAGAAAGCGTGATGGTGGATGGACAGCTGGGCTGTGGAGCTGCTGAGGGTGAAAGCAGGATGGCCATTGAACACAGGGTATGTGAAAGAACACAGCGGGATGGTGGATGGACATCGGGGCTGCTGAGAGAGAATGCGGGACGGTGGGTGGAGAGCTGGGCTTTGGAGGGACAAAGTGGACGGTGAGTGGAGAGCAGGGCTGTTGAGGGGGAGAGTGGGGCTGTGCAGGGAGAATGCGGGACGGTGATTGTAGAGTGTGGCTGCAGAAGGAGAGAGCCTGACGGTGGATGGACAGCTGGGCTGTGGAGCTTCTGAGGGAGAAAGCAGGATGGCCAGTGGACACAGGGTATGTGAGAGAACACAGCGGGACGGTGGATGGACAGCGGAGCTGCTGATAGAGAATTCGGGATAGTGGGTGGAGAGCTGGGCTTTGGAGTGACAAAGCGGGACGGTGAGTGGAGAGAGGGGCTGCGCACATGGGGGCAGAGATTCTCAATGCTGCAAAGGATGCACCCATCCCAACATTAACGCCCTCCCGATACGATAGCATCGGGCCTCCATCTAGTAATATTAATAATACGCAAAACTTTAAATGAAATGTTTTGAAGGGATTGGTACCAGAAGCCCAATGAGTCCGGCTTCATTCCCCAGCTAGCTTTTTGCAGGTCCACTGCTGGTGATTGAGAGGTCTCTTCCCTAGCCAAAGACCCGTCAATCACCTTGATAGGGAGCAGAGCTGAACTATTCTGGTCTCTGCTTATTGTTGCCAACCAGATCTTTAAAAAGTGTATATTTATGAAAATACCAAAGAATTTCAGAAAAAAATATACCTGGTGACATCCGTTCTGCCAAGCTCTGCTTCATGCTTATAAGGGTTTGGGCAGCATGAATCAGGTGACAAGTTCTCTTTACATGAATGTTACTGGTTTTAAGAACAGATATAACCCATAGCCAAGGATGACATTGTTCAAAAACGAGCTGTCTATTTTTTTTTTACTCCCAGACAACGTCTTTAAATGACCTCAGAGTCTAAGCTGCATATCAATACAATATGTAAAATTCTATTACTTGCAGGCAGGCAGCAATGGAAATGGTGTTTTGCATTTTTGTTATTATATTTATCATTCTCATACAGTTTTTTCTCTTCCCCTGGAGTACAGTCACCCTTCCTACCTTTTGTAAAGCAATTAGACAGCAGTAAAGTTATATTACTGCTTGCTACTCATCCTTGACAGCATCCTGAATGGCAGATGCTCCCATTTCCAGACAGCTAAAATAACCATCAGACCCCATAACCTCCTTTATGACAAATCAATGTAAATCAAGACCCTTTGTTGTTCTATAAATTTCTGGGTATAATATTTTACTTTTTTACATCAACAGCATGATTTTTTGTGAGGTTTGTGCTCATCAATATATTCATTTTTACATGTGTTCACTGTTATGGCAATTAAGTTCCCCGACCACATTCGGGCTCAAGTGTTCCCTAGAGCCGACCTGCGGCTTCTGTGAAACAATTTGGTTAACTATTGAGAATAGTTGTGTTGTGTAATGATAGACTATTACTGCTCTCGTCTTACTGGACACAGAAGTGACTAGGTTAAAAAAAAGTCATACTTGGAAGAGATTCATAAAATTATTGCAAAAGTTGACATTGACCACGTGAGCCAATTGGAAATGAGCTATTTATGTTTTTGGAAAATAAGAGCTGATTGGTTTCAGTTGGGCTACTTTTTTGCTTTTATTATCATTGCTTATGTTTTAATATATAGAGATCTTAACATTTTTATTTATTGGTAGGAAAGGAAATATTGAATATACGTCCATCTATGGGCAGAATAGTGACTCAGTGGTTAGCAGTGCAGCCTTGCAGCGCTGAGGTCCTGGGTTCAAATCCCACCAAGGACAACATCTATAAGGGGTTTGTATGTTCTTCCTGGGTTTCTTCCAGGTTCTCCGGTTTCCTCCCACATTCCAAAGACATACTGATAGGAAATTTAGATTGTGAGCCCCAATGGGGACAGCGATAATAATGTATGTTAGGCATTAAAGGAACTAATGGTGCTATGTAAGTAAATAAAATATATGTTATATACATTAAATAGTTAATAGTATCATATATAGTTCAAAATGGTAGTATCATATTGGTACAGTGGGGAAAAAAGTATTTAGTCAGCTACAAATTGTCCAAGTTCTTCCACTTAAAAAGATGAGAGAGGCCTGTAATTGACATCATAGGTAAACCACAACTATGAGAGTCAAAATGAGAAAACAAATCCATAAAATCACCTTGTCTGATTTGGCAAGATTTATTTTACAAATTATGGTGGAAAATAAGTATTTGGTCATTAACAAAAGTTCATCTCAATATATTGTTATATATCCTTTGTTGGCAATGACAGAGGTCAAATGTTTTCTGTAGGTCTTCACAAGTTTGGCACACACTGTTGGTGGTATGGTGGCCCATACCTTCATGCAGATCTTCTTTCAACTCCCTCCAAAGGTTTTCTATGGGGTTGAGATCTGGAGACTGGCTAGGCCACTCCAGGACCTTCATATGCTTCTTATGAAGTCACTCCTTCATTGCTCTGGCGGTGTACTTGGGATCATTATCATGCTAAAAGATCCAGCTACATTTCATCTTCAATGCCCTTGCTGATGGAAGGAGGTTTGCACTCACAATCTCACGATACATGGCTTCATTTATTCTTTCATGTACATGGTTCAGTCGTCCTGGTCCGTTTGCAGAGAAACAGCTGCAAATCATGATGTTGCCACCCCCATGCTTCACAGTAGGTATGGTGTTCTTTGGATGCAACTCAGCATTCTTTCTCCTCCAAACACGACGGGTTTTGTTTCTACCAAACAGTTATACTTTGGTTTTATCAGACCATATGACATTCTCCCAATACTCTTCTGGATAATCCAAATGCTCTCTAGCAAACTTAAGATGGGAGCAGACATCAGTGGTCTTGTATGTCTTCCATTTTTTTTATTACTGCTTCCACAGTTGATTTCATCACACCAAGCTGCTTGGTTATTGCAGATTCAGTCTTACCAGCCTGGTGCAGGGCTACAATTTTGTTTCTGGTTTCCTTCGACAGCTTTTTGGTCTTCACCATAGTTTGGAGTGTAACTATTTGTGGTTGTGGACAGGTATCTTTTATACTGGTGACAAGTTCAAATAGGTGCCATTACTACAGGTAATGAGTGGAGGACAGAGAAGCCTCTTAAAGAAGAAGTTACAGGTCTGTGAGAGACACAAATCTTGCATGTTTTTAGGTGACCAAATACTTATTTTCCACCATAATTTGCAAAATAAATCTTGCCAAATCAGGCAAGGTGTTTTTCTGGATTTGTTTTCTCATTTTGACTCTCATAGTTATGGTCTACTACAGGCCTCTCTCATCTTGTTAAGTGGGAGGACTTGAAGAATTGGTGGCTGACTAAATACTTTTTCCCCACTGTGTGTTGAAACCTATGAGTACACAATTGAAATTTATACTACATAGGTCACATATTGTTAAGGGGTTAGGACTGGAGCAATGGATGACAATTATTATTATTATTATTATTTATTTATATAGCACCATTGATTCCATGGTGCTGTACATGAGAAGGGGTTACATACAAGTTACAAATATCACATACAGTAAACAAACTAACAATGACGGACTGATACAGAGGGGCGAGGACAATGAGGGCCAACTTCACAAGGTTAAAACAAAACACCTTATGTCCAGCTCCTTGGTAAAAATTCCAATTCATTGTAACATTTTAAAATTAATTTAAAAAAAAAACTTATGGCAGGAAAAAGAAAATAAGCAATGCGTTTCAAACGCTATCCGGTGCTCTTTTTCAAAGCTTAATTACCAATCTTGCCGTGCACCTCAACACCTTTTTTCCAACTTGTACAATGACCTATAGTAGTCATCAACCATCCAGATGTTTTTTTTTAACCTTGTCAAAGTGTATTTTATGCCGTTGCACAGAGTATTGGTTCAAAATTATCGGTTTAGAAGTCAAATGGAAGCTAATTCAACTGACCCGACTTTATCATTTCCTAGTTAAGCTGCAGTGACATATCCAGATATACTTTCCAGTAACAATAGAATGATATTGCTGCAATTTCCTGGAGTGGGTTCTTTAAATATGTTGAAACAACAGGGTTCTTGTAATGTGCAGATTTTTTGCAATCCAAAAGTGTATTAAGTGTATGTCAGTTAGTATTATGTAAATTTATACTGATCAAACAACCAGCAAAGTATAGTCAGAGATAAAAGCAATTGTGTTGTTTAGAATTTTCTAGTTAGAATTTTCTAGTTATTTTTGAAGACGGTAAATAATATAAGGAGCGGTGTAGCTGCAGGGGGTGCACAGTTTGCAGCCGCATATGAAAGTGGGAATTCTTCGTCATTTCGGCAGTATAAGCGGGATGACATGAGATGCGGATCGCGTGATTTGTGCCTCCGGAGACCTGGAACTAGCAGAGAAGAGAGATCAGCTGAGCAACAGAAAGACTGAGCAACCTAGAGAGGAAGGGGGGTGGGGGGGCAAGGAAAGTTATTAGGGAGGAAGAAGAAGAGCAGCCAAGGAAGGAGGAGGAGGAGGAGGTTTGTGATGGAGAGAAGGACGACTTGCTGAGGTCTGTGTATTAGAGCTGCAATGTATGGAAAGAGGCTGAAGAACATGTAGTATGAGGCCAGTACATGTTTGATTTATCTATGGCATGTATTAGTGTGCCCAGCTTGGTATTTCTTTATCGAAACAATATAATTTTAAGAAAAGCAAGCAATGGTGAAAGGAAGATGGAGAAAAGCTTCAGATATTCCTTCCCCAGATAGTTAAAAAGCCTCGAGATCCTTCTGCCACTCTCAACATACAAGGAGGACAACTAGACCTGAAATGGGTCATAAAGATGGGTGACCTGCAACGAAAGACCGAGAAATGATCCATCTTTTTTTTATACTTTTCCTCCCTTCTGGGCGTACTTCGGTGTTTGGCTCAATAAACTGCAGCCACGCAACCCAAAAAAAATCAATTATGATGAATATAGGAAAAATATACATGGGTCGAGGAGCAAAAATGTGTCACAGAACAATATGCGAGACCATGTAAAAAAAAAGACAACATGTAAATAAATAAGTACGGAAAAATGCACAAGATTTGTTAAAATCAATAGCGTACATACAAGTACAGTCACGTGAAACAGAAATAAGATATGACACCTAATAATCAGAAACAAAACTATTCAATCTTAAAGGGAACCCATCTTTAGATCTTTTCTGTCTCAACGATGGGCAGCATGAATCAGAGCGTGGCTGCACGATTGCAGGTGCGCTATATTTTACACTGAAACACTGGGCTGTTTTTTTCAGCATAAATTAACCCGCAATGCATGTTTGAAATCGGCAACATGTCAAGTTCTTCTGCAAGTTGAGTTTTATTTGTGGATTTTATGTGCGGATTAAGGGGAGTCTGTCAGTTTGGTGCATCATGGCTGGGCCAAACATGTAAGTGCACCTTCCCACCTGCTTGTTTTCCTTCTTTCTTCACCCCACTCTCTCCTTTGATTGATAGCGCTGGCCAGCTCTAAAAAAAGGGTGTCGATAGTTACAAAATAACCAGGTGGGAAGGTACACTTAAATGTTTGACCCCACCGAGTGCCTGTACATGGTGTGAACAGTCATTCTGTGCTGATAGAGTCCCTTTAAAACAGTGTATTGAGTGGAACACTATGGATCCATTCACTGTTTAGTGGCCACTTCTGGGTACTGTAATGTTTGAGAAAATCTTAAAAAACACAGTGAAAAATTTATTTTTTTCCTACAGATATTATAGATAGGACAACCTCAGTGTTCACCTGTTTAGCACATATGTCCTAATTAAAGGAAGTTATATAAAATTGGTTAGCATCTGAACTTGACCATAGGGCAAAGGAAGAATATGGCTTATATTTTCTTTAACGTCATGAGGATGGCAAAGTACATTTGTGTCGCCTACCCGAAAAATCACCAAGACGCACTAAGATGAAAAGACGAGTCAGTGGTGGTAATGTGGTGTGATGCCCTGAGCAGTCTTCTGCCTGTAAGCAGGGTCCGGCTCCAGGTTTTCGAGGGCCCCGGGCGAAAGAGTCTCAGTGGGCCCCCCCCCTTTAACACATACCCCGATTTATGATGCCCAGATATGGCAGAGAAATGTATAGTACAATGCCAGATTTCACTTCTTACATGAGTGACAGCTATTGTAAATTCTGCAGTGTATATATACAGGAGAGGTGCTGTGCAGTGTATATATACAGGAGGAAAGGTGCTGTGCAGTGTATATATACAGGAGAGGTGCTGTGCAGTGTATATATACAGGAGGAAAGGTGCTGTGCAGTGTATATATACAGGAGAGGTGCTGTGCAGTGTATATATACAGGAGGAAAGGTGCTGTGCAGTGTATATATACAGGAGAGGTGTTGTGCAGTGTATATATACAGGAGGAAAGGTGCTGTGCAGTGTATATATACAGGAGAGGTGCTTTTCTGTTTTGAGTTTTTCTATGAAACAAAGACTTTTCTACATAAACAACATTGTTTGGTTTTGCAGCCCTAACAGATCTGTGCTACAAAGTAAAGGCCCCTTCACATTAAGCGACGCTGCAGCGATACCGACAACGATCCGGATCGCTGCAGCGTCGCTGTTTGGTCGCTGGAGAGCTGTCACACAGACCGCTCTCCAGCGACCAACGATGCCGGTAACCAGGGTAAACATCGGGTAACTAAGCGCAGGGCCGCGCTTAGTAACCCGATGTTTACCCTGGTTACCATGCTAAAAGTAAAAAAAAAACAAACACTAGATACTTACCTACAGCCGTCTGTCCTCCAGCGCTGCGCTCTGCTTCTCTGCTCTCCTCCTGTACTGGCTGTGAGCCGGAAAGCAGAGCGGTGACGTCACCGCTCTGCTTTCCGGCTCACAGCCAGTACAGGAGGAGAGCAGAGCCCAGCGCTGGAGGACAGACAGCGGTAGGTAAGTATCTAGTGTTTTTTTTTTTTTACTTTTAGCATGGTAACCAGGGTAAACATCGGGTTACTAAGCGCGGCCCTGCGCTTAGTTACCCGATGTTTACCCTGGTTACCAGTGAAGACATCGCTGGATCGGTGTCACACACGCCGATCCAGCGATGTCAGCAGGAGTCCAGCGACCAAATAAAGTTCTGGACTTTATTCAGCGACCAACGATCTCCCAGCAGGGGCCTGATCATTGGTCGCTGTCACACATAACGATTTCATTAACGATATCGTTGCTACGTCACAAATAGCAACGATATCGTTAACAATATCGTTGTGTGTGAAGGTACCTTAACAGGCGGCTCGGGCATTAATGAGGGACCTGATACTAAATCCTTTCCACAAACCCTAATGACCCAATTAGTGCCCCGTCATTAGAATCTCATTAAACGCCTCCCTGTCCCGAGCAGTCATGTACAGTATGGGGGGATCCTGCAGCCCACCCCCTGACTGCTCCATACCATACACTGCCCTCTGTCGTGCTCACTATTATCCTGTGCATTTCTCCGTCATCGTTACCCCATGTTACACTTGTCACCCCCCACTACAGAGTAGCAGGGAAGCCAATGTCACAGGTCACCCCCTCCCAGACCCTAATGGCAGCAGGAAATGTCTGCTCCTCTATTGGGTTGGAACCTGATTTAATCAAGGAATAATGTGGATTTGTTGCCGGTGGCCGCAGGGGAAGGGTTAAGTGTTGCCATGTCCTTGGTGGGAGCAGTGGCAGCTGCTGGGACCTGGACAGAGACAACCAATGTTGCTGTGACTGCACAGTGTGACCTGGAGGAGAGAAGCTGAGACTCCAGAGCAGAAATCACCCACATGCCAGCACTGGGCAGAGTCCCTCCAGTCACCAGCCTGGGGCCACGGGGCACCAACGTACAGCCCACAGCTCAGTTTTATCCATGGCAGCAGCTCCCCTTCCTCCTGGCATCTGGTTAACCCCATTTATGCGGGTCGGATTGTTATCTTTAAGGTTCAGCAATAACCTTCATACAGATGGGAAGGGGTTAAGCTTCTTCCTACCCCACTGGTGCAGGTTGGTGAGGAATGCATGTATTCTGGGGTTCTAGGTGAGCTGGGCGGCTGCAGGTTGCAGGCTGCTCTCCACCATCTCCTCCTCCAGACATCACCCACATTTTTAGGCAGCGGAGACAGCAGCAGCAGACTGAGCCACAAGTCCAACTGCAACCACTGCTGGATACTATAGCACTCACTCAGGCACTGGTAGCAGCTCCTCCAGAATCTGCCTAATAATAAGTTCAGCACTGCAGCCAGCCAGGGGCTCTCTCCGCCCACAAACAGTCACACTGGCGGCGTTCTCTTAACCCCTATGTGTGCCTGCCTGGCTGCACTGACTGAGTGAGAAGATGCTTGTGTCAGAGCTGGCACATAGGGGTTAAGAGAACGCAGCCAGCAGTGACTTTGTGGGCGGAGAGAGCATGTTCTCCTGCTCTGCTCTCCCAGCTGTATCTATGATAGCGTGAGTGGGCCCCCCTCTCTCCCCAGGGCCCCGGCATTTGCCCAGGTGCGCCGGGTGCTGACGCCGACCCTGCCTGTAAGCCTTGGGTGGCCTTATGTTACTTTGACACATACCACAAACATTGTCAATGACTAAGGACGGTGATATTAACTTCATGACAATGAAGAAAGTGTCAAGTGCAAAAGTTGTTCAGGAATGGTTTGGAGAGCATGACTAAGAGTCCAGGGTATTGACTTGGCCATTAAAGTCCACAGATCTCAATCTCAGTAGAATGTGCTGAAAAAAAGTTTGCTGTACTGTATAGAGGCTCCACTTCACAACTCACAGGATTTGGGGATTTGATGCTGACCTATGCAATTGTGTTACTTTCACAACCTTTAGTCCCTGTGCAGATGTGATGACTGAGAGAGAGAAGCCGAACTTCCATGGGTCCACTCATCCTTACTTACTATACATGTATTGCACAAGTAGTACAAAAACGAGCTCTAATGGTTTATTGTACTGGCATACTGGCATAAGTAGTACCAGATTTGGCTCTGATGGTTGACAATGTAGTATGTAGTTCTAAATGGAGCAGTGAGGGTTAATTATACCAGGCTTTGAATTGTACATATATATCTCTGTAGCCAGGAGAGCACAATTTTAGAATTATTTTGAAGCATTTAGAATTGGGGTCTAAGGGGTAACATTTCTCCTTGTGGAGAATGACAAGCCAAGCCTGGCATGCCAGAGCGAGGAGACCTATAAGCCATGCATGCTCCACTGGGAAATTAAATATGCAAATTGTCTCTTCAGAGAGGAAGAGGACTAGGACTGTAGCGTCAACTATTGGAAGCTCACTGAATTCAAGTGCGCTACTGATGGTTCGTTATACTTACAGTATGCACAGAATGTTGTACCACATGGAAAAGTGGAGAATTTATTTTATTACAGCATATTCCTGTGTGTGGCAGCATACAGAACAAAGCGGCAACACTCACCGGTCCAGGTGTAGTCTGAATCCTTTATTTAGAAAGTATACAAAGACACCGTCATCTTCACGGCTTTTCCTCCTACCTGTCTATTTAGGTCCGTGTCACTCTCCTGCACCTTAGACCCGTGGAAGCGCTATTTTCGGCGCGAAACGGCCGTCGTCACATCCTGCTCACCTCCTTCCCTGTTTGTTGCCCTGAAGATGTGAAGATGACGGTGAGTGTTGCCGCTTTGTTCTGTATGCTGCCATTGGTTTTGAACCTGTTTCCATGCGGGCACCTCTACCCGGACATCGGGCTCCTGTGCAATATAACATGCTTTGAATTAACCGCGGCTTATCCTGGACTGTCGCACAGCTGTGCGGCTTTTTTGTTTCTAGACCGATATATTCCTGTGTGTACAGTAACTGGAGAAAATTGAGTTAAGATGACTATCACAAATGTGGAAATAATACAATATTACTAAATACCTACAAATCTATCTGAATGGTCAGACTCTAATTCTCTGTACCTAATGAGCTATTACAATTTCTGTCTGGCTCTTGATGTGGCACAGAGATTTGGGTTTGCCTGCACTGTGTGAATTATGTTAATACATATTTTTTATTGAAATAATATGTCCCATATAGACTGAAAACGCTTTGAGAGCTCAATTGTATAATATCACGCTTATGGTAAATATAGCCTTTTGTCACAGAGAATGTATTATATGTCAGCTGTCTACCGCTTTTTTTTTTTCTCCGGAAATCTTTCATTTTTTCGTTAATACAAAACTTGTTAAAACAGTGAAATAAACACAATGTTTATTCATCATGTCACAATGGCTGACAGCAGGCAGTAAGGCTGCATGATACATAGAATAAAAATGAGGTGTGTGCACGTCTAGAATAAACCCAGCTGCACTCCTAATAGTAAGTAGAAACAAATGCTAGATACCAGATTCTATTCACCCTAAAATCAAGCAAGATTAGATATTTCATAAGAATTTCTGCAGGGGCAGGATACAGTATGTAACCAGATACAGTCTCCAGGGGGCTCACAGTTCCGCCCCACCGCTGCACTATATTCTGAATTACTATGTTATGCAAATCATATACATAAATATCTGACAATACAAATGTATTCACTGTGTCTACAATTTGTATATACAGCTGTGCTCAAAAGTTTACATACCCTGGAAAAACCAAAGGAAAGGGGTGCACTTTTTGTTTAAATACCCCTGCCGAATTTTTGCTTTCTTGGCCTTTTTTCAGAGAATACAGTACCTTGCGAAAGTATTCGGCCGCCTGGAACTTTTCCATCTTTTCCCACATATTATGCTTCAAACAAAGATACCAAATTTTTGGTGAAGAATCAACAACATGTGGAACACAATTGTGAAGGTGAATGAAATGTATTGGTTATTTTAAATTTTTGTGGAAATTCAAAAACTGAAAAGTGGGGCGTGCAATATTATTACATTTTGGTCACCTCAAATTACCTTGTACTAGAAGTTTTGAGGCTTGTCTCTGTGCTGTTTTGCATGTTGTAGGCAAGATACTTTGTGGCGTTTGCGCAGTAATGGCTTTCTTCTGACGGCTCGACCATGTAGCCCATTTTTCTTCAAATGCCTCCTTATTGTGCATCTTGAAACAACCACACCACTAGTTTTCATAGAGTTCAGTATTTCAGCTGATGTTATTTGTGGGTTTTTCTTTGCATCCCGAACAATTTTTCTGGCAGTTGTGGACAACATTTTTGTTGCTCTACCTGACCATGGATTTGTTTTTACAGAGCCCCTGATTTTCCATTTGTTAATCACGGTTTGGACGCTGCTGGCTGGCATTATCAATTCCGTGGATATCTTTTTGTATCCCTTTCCTGTATTATACAGTTCAACTACTTTTTCCTGTAGATCCATTGACAATTCTTTTGCTTTCCCCATGACTCACAATTCAGAAATGTCAGTGGCTGGATGAAAGATGCAAGAGTCTGTCTGGATCCCAGAAACTCATCTTTTATGCACACACACTGATTACAAGCAAGCAGGTAACAGGTGAGGATGTTACCTTTAGTAGCCATTCAAACCCATTTGTGTCAACTTCTGTGCATGTTAACAGGCCAAAAATGTAAACTTTTGAGCACAACTGTATAGTGCAACTTTATAAACCCCCCCAAATTAGTTTGTAACAAAGTCCACTTTTTATGGTCCACGTTTACTTTTTCTATTAGTCTGATAAATGTGCCCCATGTACATAAAGCTGTGTAAGAATGCTTACAGGTACAGTAAAAGTGGTCACTAGCTGTTCTACAATGGCGCTTCTTACGCCGATGTCCCAAAATCTAACTCATAAGTAGGCAAAGTTCATGCTAAAAATACCATGAGTACAGACCAAATTGACTTATAAATGAAACCTGTATTAATTCTAAGGGCAGGTGCAGATGACCGTATTTTTGGTCCGCGCACGATCCCACAAAACATCGGATCACACTCATACCAATGTTATTCAGTTTTTGCTGCTGCTCTCGGTGTCTATGATTGTTTGCAGCACTGACGTCATGTCGACAGCGCTGCAGTCAATCATTGGACTCGGCCCGAGTAGATGGCTCCAAGTCGTTGAGCTCACCGATGCTTGACGTCAGCACTGCAGTCAGTAACAGATATCGGGGGCAGCAGTGGAAAATCGCCGTTGGACCTGGGGAGTGTGAGTAAGGCGCAGTTTGTTATTTTTTTTTATAAATAAACTGTGCCTGGGGACAGGATTTTATTGTGGTTATTATATAGCCTCGTTTATTAGATTAGCTTTAGTTCCATTGTTTGCAAGAAACACTGTAAAGTTGCAACTTCTGGGAGTCCGTCAGTTCTGGGAATGTGCCGTAGCATAAGTCAAATGATAAGGACGCAGGTGAGAGTCTCTGTTATATTGGGTCAGACTTCAAAAAGATATCTACTGATTTCTGCGGACTCTTTTCTCAGCTTGGACATGGAGTACTTTGTATTGTCGCGTGACATCCACTTTTCAGCCTTTGATGTCCAGGGCTACTATTTGTGAAAATGATAAAGTATATTAATAAAAATAGAAATCCTGTTACAACAGCCGTGTAACATAACATAGTTCATGTACTTTAGTTTTTTTCTATCTTTTTGAATGTTTCCGCTCTTCACAATTGTTTTCAACACAGAGAATAGAAAAAGAAAGACATTAGTGGATAAAATAATATGACTAGGATTCACATTATAAAAGCAATTAAGCTTGTAATGATTGTACAGGAATGAACAAGCTTGGTTACTTTCTTCCAGAAACAGTGCCGCTCCTCTCCTTATCTTCTGTGTGATATTGCCGCTCTGTTACATGGAAGTGAATGGGGCTCACATGCAGTAACACACTCCACCTCTATTTCTAGCAGAATCCATATCATCCAGAATTCCGAGACCTGTAGCTCCATAAGCGATCACCTCCAATATTGCCTTTTCTCGTTTCCCAGTAATATATTCGTCATATGTCTTTATATGCATATAACCAAATTAAGAATACTAAGGAGCCGAATCATCAAAGAATTTATGCCAGAAAATTGGGGTAAAAGCTTTGAAAAGTTGCAAGAATTTTGCTCAAAATTTTTGTCACTTGTGACGTTTTCACGCCTGTTTGAATCAGCTCTACCCAAATGGATGTAGATGGAGAGGAGCTGGGGCAGGATGGGGATGTGATTACTCCTGCATGTCAAATTTATCAAACGTGTGGGAGTACTGTACTTCAGAAATGCTGCTCCAGTCCATGACTGGAGTAGCATTTCAGGAGAGGTGCACGCCACTCAAGGGGTGTCAAATTCAGTAAGTGGCATGAATTCAGCGCCTTCCACTGTAGTGTAAGTGTGTGCTATGTCAGTCTTGATGAATTGGCTCATCAGGGATCATTTAGGTGTCTGTGCCAATCGGTCTGACCATTGCTAATGCACGGACTGGCCGTAGCTCTCCTGACCTAAGTGTAACAGAGTCATGTATATGTATGGAGCTGTCATGCTCTGGCCAAAAAACCAGTCCGTACATTGTAGTCCTATCTCAGACCGATTTTCACAAACATCTGAATGAACCTTAAGATTTGTTCCTCGAATACCAAATAAGATGTTAAAAATCTCTTATCACTTGACTCAAAGAACTGGAGATGTTGTCTATAACAGCGTCTGATCACGGCTTTCATTTTCAGAACTGGTTTAAAAGTATAAAATTTGAAATTTAATGGGTTACTAAAGCAATGGCTCTGGTTTTTGTCTGCTGTTTATCGCCTGAGTAAAGTAGCACAGTTGGACTTGGAAGCACGTGCCATGTAGTCACAACAATGATAATCACCAGTTGATTAAACCTTCAGTGTAAGTAAACAGCATCACACAGCCCGACATGTGAAACATCGTTGAATTCTGTGTTTCAACCCCAACCTCATGCTGTCCTCAGATTACATAGCAAAAACCTGCTGACAGATTCCCTTTAATAAACAATACCTCCATGTCTACAATAGCTATATTCCTATTACAGTATAAATAAGATTAAAAATGTGCTAACAAACCAATAATCAGATATGAATGCTTATTATTTTAACCCTCCGTCACATACAACTGATCTGACAGGCGCTTCTCTTTTACTTTCATTTCTCCTTCCTCACCAGATTGTGAGGAAACCCCCTCCCTCCAGGTAGTTTCCTGTCTCTTGAAGGTCTGTGAAACCTGATATCACAGTTGGATTTCAGAGCTTCAGGGGAGAGGATATAGCTGCACAGATCTCTCAGGCTCATTGTATGTGAATACCTCACATTCAGTAAGGTTGGTATTTTATGTTTTTATTCATCACAATAGTTTATTTAGCTTGTTTTATGAATGTATAGCACAAAATGTGAGGATATTTCATAGAAATAAGGGAGATTTTATAAAAGAAAGTGTGCTGCTCAGGCATATACAGTAGTTCCCTAACATATTCCTTCTCTTGCTTCAGATTATCTGCTGAAATGGAGAGGAAAATGTACAATTTATCCAAACAACTTGATGTTGAGGAAGTAACAAACATGCTGTTAGATGATAGAGACCTCACACTGAATGAGGATTTAGGAGAGGAAAGTGAGATTGATTCTCATGATGAGGTGGAAGAATGTGTCCTGGATTCTGAAACAGAGCAAGATGGTGACAGTGGTGAGGATGAAGAAGTTGGATCATATTATATTGGAAAAGATAAAAATACTAAATGGAACAAGAAGCCATTCCAGAAAAAACGTAGGGAACCTTTAAACATTATTACTCACCTTCCTGCAGTAATAGGAACTGCACGTAATGCAAAAACTGCAGTTGAATGCTGGAACAGTATATTTACAGATGACATTCTGGACTCTATTGTCACATATACCAACCAATATATAGACATTATAAAGGACAAGTACATCTGCAACAGAACCATCAAGCCCACAGATGAAATAGAAATGCGTGCTTTTTTTTGGATTACTGTACCTTGCAGGAGCTTATAGGGCAAATAGACAAAGTTTGGAGGAACTTTGGGGTAAAGATGGGGATGGAGTTGAAAAATTTAGCCTTGTTATGTCCATAAACAGATTCAAGATTCTAATTCGTTGCCTTCGGTTTGACGACAGAACTACCCGAACCGAACGCAAAACACATGACCGACTTGCTCCAATTCGTGATATATTTCAAAGATTTGTTGTAAACTGTAAACAAAGTTATTACCCTGGAGAGAATCTCACTATTGACGAAATGCTCCCTGGTTTTCGTGGTAGATGTGCCTTTCGTCAATATATTCCATCAAAGCCAAACAAATATGGAATAAAAATTTATGCCCTTGTTGATGCCAGTAAGACCTACGCTTACAACCTGGAAGTTTATGCAGGAAAACAACCAGAAGGTCCTTACTGTGTGAGCAACAAACCCATTGATGTTGTAAAAAGACTGGCTGAACCCTTATTTGGATCGGGTCGCAATATTACAGCTGACAATTGGTTTACAAGTTGTGATCTGATTGATTATCTGAAAATTCAGAAGCTGTCATATGTGGGAACTGTAAGAAAAAACAAAAGGGAATTGCCGCCACAGTTTGTAAGTGTGAAAGAGAGACAACAGTACAGCAGTATGTTTGCATTCCATAATGGAAAGGCTTTAGTTTCCTATGTACCACATGCCAAAAAAATCGTACTTCTTCTATCAACACTTCATGATGATGCTGCCATCGATCCTGGGACTGGGGCAGAAAAAAACCCGGAGATAATTACATTTTACAATGCCACCAAAGGGGGTGTGGATACAGCAGATCAGATGTGCTCCACTTTTAACGTCAGCAGAAACATCAAACGCTGGCCAATGGTCATATTTTTTGCTATGTTGAATTTGGGTGGTATAAATTCACAAGTAATTTATCTTGAAAACAAGCTTGAACCACTCCGTAGACGATTGTATCTGAAAAAATTGGCCCATGAACTAGTACTTGGAGAGCTACGCAGGAGAAGCGTGAAAACAATCGGTATCCCCTCTCGCCTTCAAGTTCAGCTCAAAAGGTTCCGCCCAGAAGATGATGGTGAAAAGTCACCATCTGCACCACCTCACAAAAGAAAGAGATGCACCACCTGCCAAACAGAAAGCGGAACCAGAAGGCTTTCAAATTATGAATGTCTCAAATGTCATAAAGCAATTTGCCTGACACATGCAAAAATGGTGTGTAATTCTTGCTATTTGCTCTGCAAGTGTGACTTTTCTGGGGAAACCTCAGCATCTACTTCTGATTGAATATGTTTTTAATAGTACTTAAGGTACCTTAAAATTAAGTTTGTGTTCAAAAATTTTCTTTGTACATTTTTTTGAGAGAGTCGAACTGGGGACTATTTGGCGGGAGTTTTGAAAAGTTTGTATTTCATAGTTATTAGTTTTATGTTAAGTAAATGTTTTTTTTTGCAACTGATTATGTGTAGTCTCTTTTATTACATCCCTATGAAGGTCACTGATCACTTTTAGAGCACTGAAATTGCAAACATTAGATATTATAGGTATTTTTCCAGCAGGCGCCTGACAGGCACATTGTATGTGAACTCGTCAGTCCGAATATTGTATGTGACGGAGGGTTAAGACTGCAATCATTATGCAGTATCGAATACTGCAGCAGCTCTCGACTGATGTGAGCTTTTAATTGGGACTTAACCCCTTCATGACCTTAGGATTTTCTGTTTTTCCGTGTTCGTTTTTCGCTCCCCTCCTTTCCAGAGCCATAACTTTTTTATTTTTCTGTCAATTTGGCCATGTGAGGGCTTATTTTTTGCGGGACGAGTTGTATTTTAGATCAACATCATTGGTTTTACCATGTTGTGTACTACAAAACGGGAAAAAAATTCCAAGTGCGGTGAAATTGCAAAAAAAAGTGCAATCCCACACTTGTTTTTTGCTAGGTTCACTAAATGCTAAAACTGACCTGTAATTTTGATTCTCCAGGTCATTACGAGTCCACAGACACCTAACATGACTAGGTTATTTTTTATATAAGTGGTGAAAAAAATGTCCAAACTTTGCTAAAAAAACAAAAAACAAATTGTGCCATTTTCCGATACTCGTAGCGTCTCCATTTTTCGTGATCTGGGGTCGGGTGAGGGCTTATTTTTTGCGTGCCGAGCTGGCGTTTTTAATGATAGCATTTTGGTGCAGATACGTTTTTTTGATCGCCCGTTATTGCATTTTAATTCAATGTCGTGGTGACCAAAAAAACGTAATTCTGGCGTTTTGATTTTTTTTCTCGCTACGCCGTTTAGCGATCAGGTTAATGCTTTTTTTTATTGATAGATCGGGCGATACTGAACGCAGCGATACCAAATATGTGTAGGTTCGATTTTTTTTTTATTGATTTATTTTGAATGGGGCGAAAGGGGGGTGATTTAAACTTTTATATTTTTTTCACATTTTTTTTTACTTTTTTTTTTACTTTTGCCATGCTTCAATAGCCTCCATGGGAGGCTAGAAGCAGGCACAACGCGATCGCCTCTGCTACATAGCAGCGATCTTATGTTCGCTGCTATGTAGCAGAAAATCAGTTGTGCTATGAGCGCCGACCACAGGGTGGCGCTCACAGCTACCGGCGATCAGTAACCACAGAGATCTCAAGGACCTCTATGGTTACTATTCAGAAGCATCGCCGACCTCCGATCATGTGATGAGGGTCGGCGATGCGATCATTTCCGGCCGCCCGGCCGGAAGCAGTAGTTAAATGCCGCTGTCTGCGTTTGACAGCGGCATTTAACTAGTTAATAGGCGTGGGCACATCACGATTCTGCCTGCGCCTATTACGGGCACATATCAGCTGTTCAAAACAGCTGACATGTCTCAGCTTTAATGCGGGCTCACCGCGGAGCCCGCATCAAAGCGGGGCTTCTGACCTCGGACGTACTATCCTGTCCGAGGTCAGAAAGGGGTTAAACAATCACTTAAAAGGAACCTATCATGACCACAATTTACCTGCAGATATAAGGTCAATCTGCAGGTTAGTAGTGTTACTTCTATCCGGGTACCTAAAAAGCATGGGTATCAGTAGAAAATGAACTTTATTCCTCCCATAAGCCACAGGCTTTCAGTTATAAAATCGTGACTACAGTGATTGCTCAGTACACAGTGAGTTGTGACTGTAAGCATGCCTTGGCACTATAACTGACAGCCTGTGGCGTAACTTGAATCTCATGAGCCCAATGCAAAAGCTCCAATGGGGCCCCCAGTTATTGCAAGTCTTTTGTTGTATTGGTCTTTTCATGTAGGCCTAAGGGTCTTTTTGGGCCCCTAAGGCCTTAGTGTGATTGCAACCTTTTCACCTATTGTAGTTACACCCCTGCTGAAAGCTCATTGCAGTGCATCTGTGCAGAGTGAACTGTCAATCAAAGTTCTGGGGTGTGCCTACAGCTGCTGCTCTCAGTGCTGTGAGAGATGACTGTAGGCACGCCGTGACTGAAAGCCGGTGGCTCCCAAGAGGCATAAAGTCCATTTTCTCCCAATAGCCGAGCTTTGAGGAATGTGGACGGATATCATTGTCTATCAGCTGGAAGAGTAACCCTATATTTACAGGTTAATAGCGTTAAGTGGACATGACATGTTCCCTTTTATTTTGCAGAGAAAGCGATCATATAAGGAGAAATGAAATGATTGCAGAGGCTCAGGGCTGCTGTGGTTTTCGGCAGCTTTGCTGTGGTGTCTGGCAGTTGTTCTACTAAACTATGATTAAGCACATATTACTTAGGATAGGTTTTCGGCTATGTTCGCATGTAGATATTGTTTTCTGGATTTAAGCATTGTATGTCAGGGGGTCATTTTGACTAGAAAAATAGTATCATACCACCACTATTTTATCAGAGAAATTTGGCAAAATCTACAATAGAACCTCTGGCTGCAGGGAAGGGGGGTCAGCGTATATGCTGCATCCTAAACATGACTGACTGTACAATGGCTTACTTGTGGTTTCCCCATGGTCTAGGCCAGCTGGTTGCAGTTGGTCATCGGCAAGCTTACAGTCATGAAGAATCCGTAGGCCGCTATAAGATCTGGCATAAGGTAGAGGAAACATAGGGGTGTTACAAGGAGCATGCCAGGGAGAGCGAGAGCAAAAAATAAGATGCTTAACCCTTCAAGAATCTGACTTTTTTACTTTTTCATCGTCATATTTCCAGAGCTAATCATTCCTATTTTTCTGGGGCTGTTAGACCTCCATGCTATTAGGTGAGCTGTAGGGCCATCACACTGTATGGTGGGCACTTTAAGGGCATCATGCTGCGGGCAGAATTATACTGTGTTGGAGTTACTGTGGCATCATCATACTTTACTGGAGATGGCACTGTGGTATCATCGTAATGAGCGCGAGTGTGGAAGGTGGAATCATGGAATATGGGGGGTATTCTTATACTCTATATGGGTCATCATGAAAGATTGTGTTCCTGTAGTAATATGGGTCCTTATCCCTGTTTTTAAAAGTTGGAGGTGTATGACCTCACCTACTCCAGCAAATTTATTTGGGGGGTGAGTATGTAGAGTAGGGCCCAATTAGGACTTTTCCTATGGGGCCCCATGATTTCTACACACACCACTATGTGTACGAGCAAAGTTGTACATTTCGGTGATCTTGACGATTCACTGACGCCAACCTTCAGATCTACATGACAAAAATGTGCATCATGCTGCAGGAACCAGCAGTGGACTATCTATATATATATACAGTAAAGTTGAATGTGTGCACTGTATGTGTGTGTGTGTGTGTATGTATCGAGCCACGCCCACTCCACATAGCCACGAACACTCTGCATAGCAGGCACAGGCCACATGTAGCTCCGCCATGTCAAGAATGGAGTTGTTCCTGTGAGGCACGACATCAAGAGAAAGGGAGGAGCTTCATGGATAGAGATGTCGGGGGGAAAATGAGAGAAGGGAGGGCTGCTGCAGTATGAGGCTGTGTATAGAGAAGAGTGAGGCGCTGCAGGTGGAGGCTGTGTATAAGGCCACATTCACACGATCAGTATTTGGTCAGTAGTATTTTACCTCAGTATTTATAAGCCAAAACCACGAGTGGGAGAAAAATACAGAAGTGGTTACGTGTTTCTAATATACTTTTCCTATGTTTGTTTACTCCAAGTTTTAGCTTACAAATACTGAGGTAAAAATACTGACCAAATAACGTGTGAACCAGGTCTAATACAGGAGATGACACAGAGGTACATCTATATACATGGGAGGTGACATACAGGTACATACTATATACAGGGGAGATGACATATTTAACCTCAGCATTTATAAGCCAAAATTACGAGTGGTAGAAAAATGCAGAAGTGGTGACATGTTTCTAATATAGTTTTCTTCTGATTGTTTTACTCCAAGTTTTAGCTTACAAATACTGAGGTAAAAATATTGACCAAATAACGTGTGAATGAGGTCTAATACAGGAGGAGATGACACACAGATATATACTATATACAGGGGAGATGACACACAGGTACATACTATATACAGGAGAAGATGACATACAGATATATACTATATATAGGAGGAGATTACATACAGATATATACTATATACAGGGGAGATGACATACAGGCATATATATATACAAGAGGAGATGACACACAGGTATATACTATATACAAGAGGAGATGACATACAGGCATATACTATATACAGGGGAGATTACATACAGTTATATACTATATACAGGTATATACTATATACAGGGGAGATTACATACAGTTATATACTATATACAGGTATATACTATATACAGGGGAGATGACATACAGGTGTATACTGAGTGGAAAATGAGGTGTGAGGTCAAAATGACAGGTGTTAGGGGGGAAAATGAGAAGTGTGAGGGGGGAAATGAGAGGCGTGATGGGAAAATAAGAGAAGTGAGGTGCTATAACTAACCACAGTTAGTTACTATGCCCAGGCAACGCCGGGCTCTGTCTTCAGCTCATATTGTATATTTTTGGCATAATTCTAGTACAGGATAATAGAGAAAGCTGTTGAAAGACATTGTACATGCATTCAGATGTGCAGAGGCTCCAGGAGAAAGCAGAAAGACCCCCATACACCTTAGTGACCAGTCACTGGTGACTGGTCAAAAGTGCACCATGATTTTACGGACACACTGTACATAGAGAGCCTGGTGTAGGTGAGGTTAGCTTCCTCAGCTCTGCTGCATTGCTAAATCTGAAAACGCTTATGTCATAACCGCTGCAGCTAGTAATCTAAGTGATACATTGTTGGATTCAGCTTCTATTTGCCTATATCATAAATGTCCTATTGTCTGGAAAAAGCCTCAGTATGAGCGCTTACACAAAAGAGAAAAGGTATAATACTTTCTGTTATATTTTCCTTCTTTTTAACTTAGCTTCTCACCTTGGATTAAAAAAGCTGCCCCATAACCAGCGGCTGTTATTCCACCTGTTTCCCTTTAATTTCATGTGGTTTAGGGATTGTCCTTACTGGGTAACATGTCTGACAACATACAACAGTGTGGTAACACTAAATATGTGGAAAACCTATATAATACATTCAATCTGTTGTGAATAGTTGCAAAAAAAATTCCCGTAGTGAGAATGGTGGAAATGACATTTTTCGGACGTCCATTTTCCTTAGTAGATGTAGTATATTTGAAAATTCCTGAAATACATTTTCCAAACAATTCTAGTCCATTTCCCTATTTGTCTGGTAATCAGAAGGGTTTTTCTAAGACCCGGAATGAACTTTCAATCTACAATATGCTTCAAAATTAATAAGTCTCCCATTTAAATAACCAAAAGTCTACCATTTCCCACTGCGACCTGGGGCAACATACAGTAGTATCGACTGTGAAGTCACCTTCTACTTCCGTTAATGCTGCGTACACTATAACCAAGCTCTTCTGGGGCTGAATGTATGGAATGTCATCTCTGACATGACGTACATGAAAGTAGATTTGTGGCGCCCCCACTCCTCGGCGGCTATCCCTAAATCTCCTAGATAACCCTAAGCTGGTGAATCATGCAGCCACTTATTGTGCATGTATAGGGAATGCCGTCTAAGGATTAATAATAAAGGCAGATGGCAATGATAAAGATGTGCAAAAAAGGTGAACATTATCACACTAATAAAGTGACATGTGCAAAAGAATTGAAAAGTATCTCGCTTTTACTGTTCCCTACTGATTAAACTCCTGCCTAACAGAGGAGGTAGGCACCCTACTAGTCAGAGGATATGGCGCCCCGCTCAACGGTGGCTGTCCCTGGGAATCCTTAGTGATCACCATGATAACAGTAAGAATTGGAGGTACTTATGGTTTTAGATGCTTTTCAGAAACCTACGCGTTTCACCATAGCGGATCAGTAGGTTGGATGTAAGGATGCATCCTTACTGTTATCATGATGGCACTGTGGCTACATGATTCACCAGCATAGTGCCATCTAGGAGATCTAGGGATAGCCTCTCGTTAATTTGTTTTAGGGTGCCAACCTCCACTGTCAGGAAGGCGTTGGAAGCAAGCAGATTGGTGCAGGGTGAATACAGCTAGCACGGTTGCTTGTAGGGTGATTGATGGTTGATTATATTCTTTTAGAGGAATTTAATACAAGTTACATTTTATCTGATAAATCTTTGATGATATAGGGTTAATTTGTTAGCTTTCTTGATTCATTGACCTCATTAATTGGTTGTTTTTCAGTCTATGTGTTGCTCCTTCAATAAAATCAGTATTTTATCAGTCGGAGATTATCACTATAGGACTAGGTGTAACATACCTCCCAGTCCAACTTCATTCACTACTAGATCTGCAGCAGATAAAACAGTGATTTTATCAAAATGACAGCAAGCAGCCCAGCAAGTGATACATCACTGGAATTAGGGTATCTGCTTCAACATCATGCTGCTCTCAGGTTACATAGCAAAAACCTGATGACATATTCGCTTTTAAGCTCAATGGTTCTTGAACATTGTTCACTAGCCTCAATTGTTCTAATCTAATGCTTGGATGCTCCCAGTGATTATCACCCCCTCCCCCACAGATGTCATGTCCCAAATTCCTATTTCCTAGGGAAATACCTGCACTGGGTAGACTTGGTAAAGAAGCACTTATTTGTTCAATCCTATTTTACATAAAGATCCTAGTTGATTTTTCTCTTAGCGCACAATTTTAGGATTTGAAATCCGCAATCTTATTATGGCTGATTGATGTTATTGTAGATTACTGGTAAACTATTAATATTTAAAACTCATGTAAACATAAATATTTCATAAGTTCAAATTTCAGAAGTTAAAGAAAAATCTTAACAAGGCTGTTAGCGATGATGCCGGTAGTTCCAAGTGAGAATTGCCCATGCTTGAATGCATACCATCTGTTCCTATACATTCCAGGTATATATCCACCTGTCTACAGGAACAGGTGTTCACTGCAATCTCTGTTCACACTGCCTAAATGCATTACATATCTCTGCATTAAACAATTGCCCCCTGTCCGGGTAGGGACATCGCTATAATAATAAAATCTCACTTTCACTCATCAATATGCATCTTATAGGTTTGGATGAAGGTTTTTTAGTGGGACAGAAAATTCAGATTTTTTAAAGGGAACTTATCACTTGATTCATGCTCCCCAAACCAAGGTCAACTTAAATCATAGCCTGGCTGCACTATACTTTATATACACTATATAAAAAGACCCATATTCATGTTTTTCTTAATATCTGCCATGAAATCAGAATAACCCTTTCCTATTTTAGGTCAATTAGGTTTCCCATAATTATTAATATTTGCCAAATGCAAGGATAATGAGAGAGAGAATGTTTTAAGGCATTTTTATTACTTACTGCAAAGTCAAAAGGTTAAATACACTAAGATTGCTGTGCCTTTAAACAATTCTGGACTGCCCATATGATGATGTCATGTGTTTCGAAGCTTCTGATTTTGGTTTTCTGGCAACATCTGAGTAAATTAGGGACACGCCTGTGGATGCATTTTAATGTACACCTGAAACACCGGGCGGCGCTCATAGCAATCTGACAGTGATAACCATAGAGGTCTGCAGGAGATCTCTGGTTGTCATGCCGACCCATCGGTGACTCACCATCACATGATGGGGTCACTGATGGGCGGGATTTCCAGCGCAATTGCTGGAAGCACGCTTTAAATTTTGCTGTCAGAATTTAACAGTGGCAATTTAACGGGTTAACAGCCGCTGGTGGATCGCGATTCCACCCACGGCTGTTAGAGGCACATGCCAGCTGTTCAAAGCAGCTGACATGCTGGAAAAGAGGGGAGACACGACATGTGCCGTACTAGTACGGTGCATGTGGTGAAGGGGCTGATATATTTTATAAAAATTACCTTATATTATATTTTGGGAAGTGTTTCAATACTCTAATAGAGGTGAGGTGGCTCATAGTTCTCCTTTTTGCTGTCTTATGATTGAAGCCAGGTATGTTTTCTCTGAAGTAATGTGGTTAGTCGAGACCGCCATTGGCCAGCTTGTCGCTCCATTGTCCTAGGTCATTGAAAGGTATCTCCCATGTGTGAATTTAATGAGAGACTTATCAATCAGCTCTAGTGGCACTGTGAAAAGCCAGACTGGAGCAGCACCAGACTAGTCTTTTATCTCCCTATAGTTCCCCCTGGCTTTCAAACTCTTTTTTTTGTGAAACATCATATGTGTCACTTACTGAGCTGCTTGCTGTTGTTTTGATAAAATCACTGTTATGTCTGCACAGAGGTCATGAATATGGAGGACTAAATGGCAGCAGGTTTACTAGTAATAATCTGCTAATAAAACAGTGATTTTATCAACACTGCAGCCTAGTAACTGGCACATCACTGGAATCCGGGTCTCTATGCTGCTCTCAGATTTGGTCGCAAAAACCTGGCGACAGATTCAAGTTTAATGGAATTTTCTCAGTTGGACCACCCCTCTCCACTACCCCTTTTATTTTGAAATCAAAGAATTGAAACCAATAGCTGCCATATAATTTCCCCTTATGAGGCCAGGAAGCTTCTTTTAGGGTGTGTATATTCATTAGCACAATTCCTTTGGGGATATATCACACATTTGTTGCAAACATTTTTATGACTTCTAATCCTCTGGGGTTTATTTTTGCCATCGCACACATTAATTTTTGCAAAGCCACATTCAGATTAATGATACAGCGATATAGATCTCTGTACCATATCTGCCATTTGTGAATTGAAGCCATATTTTTGTGTCCATATAGTTTTTATTGCAGCCACTGGTTACATATTGATATATTTCCTCCTGGAACTATCACAAAAATTAGAGTTCCAATTTTCCATTTTCATTCATATATATGCAAAAATTGCTTAAACAGTGACATTGAAGAGGAGGAAATAGAGATAAGAGCAGTCGGATTAGAAGATAAAAATAGGACAATACCTGGAACTATATCAAGTCATGCTCCTGTGCTCCCAAGTGACACTGATGGAATACACATATTCGGTAGACCGCATATTGCATGCATTTTACTGCTGTGTATACAGATTTAAAGTAAGTCATCCATTAAATGAATCCCATAATTACTGATTTCAATGGTTTGCTATGAAAGATTACTATATTCTCGCTTCATTTTTCATTACTATAACAAGCGAGAGTAGATGCTGTCCTTGTAATCGTTTAGTTTTATTGGCAAGAGAAGATGGAGTCAGGCATCTCACTGGGTTACAATGTTTGTCTAAGACTGACAGTCTGATAGACTATAAAGCAACATTATGGAAATCTACAGCTAAAAGAAAGAAAATACAGTATATTGGAATATAGTGACTAATTCTGAGACTCTAAAGGGCCTTTTAAATGAGATGATGATGATCACCCAAACAATCGTTCCCGGTGATTTCCCAACAAGTTTAGCGAGGCGAGCAATTAGTGATGATAATTGTCTTGATTATTAATGATCACATTGCTTATGCTGAACTAAAAATCATCATCCACATTTGTAAATTTGGCATTGAAAATTGATAATAATGTACAGGGTTTGGTATGAGTTGTTATCTCTAAATATAAAGAGTAACAATACTTTCAAGTAACTTTTTAGTCTAAGCTGTCGTGTGTGTATATGAGTTATAAAACTATGTTGGGCTCTTATATGAATTGTATTCTACATTATCACCAGTATTCCCCTCTGCAGACTCTGATTTTAATTTACATTCGAATAGGTGTTGGAAAAAGGAGACTAGCTGCAGTGATCTCTGCCATACCCGACACAGCACATGGAGAGGGATACCCAGAACAGCACACGGAGAGGGATACCCAGCACAGCTCGTGGACAGGGATACCCAGCACAGCTCGTGGAGAGGGATACCCAGAACAGCACACGGAGAGGGATACCCAGCACAGCTCGTGGACAGGGATACCCAGCACAGCTCGTGGAGAGGGATACCCAGAACAGCACACAGAGAGGGATACCCAGCACAGCTCGCGGAGAGGGATACCCAGCACAGCTCGCGGAGAGGGATACCCAGAACAGCACACGGAGAGGGATACCCAGCACAGCACATGGAGAGGGATACACAGCACAGCACACGGAGAGGGATACCCAGCACCGCACATGGAGAGGGATACCCAGCACAGCACACGGAGAGGGATACCCAGCACAGCACATGGAGAGGGATACCCAGCACAGCACATGGAGAGGGATACTCAGCACAGAACACGGAGAGGGATACCCAGCACAGCACACGGAGAGGGATACCCAGCACAGAACACGGAGAGGGATACCCAGCACAGCACACGGAGAGGGATACCCAGCACAGCTTACAGAGAGGGTTACCCAGAACAGCACACGGAGAGGGATACCCAGCACAGCACATGGAGAGGGATACCCAGCACAACACATGGAGAGGGATACCCAGCAAAGCACATGGAGAGGGATACCCAGCACAGAACACGGAGAGGGATACCCAGCACAGCACATGGAGAGGGATACCCAGCACAGCTTACGGAGAGGGATACCCAGCACAGAACACGGAGAGGGATACCCAGCACAGCACATGGAGAGGGATACCCAGCACAGCTTACGGAGAGGGATACCCAGAACAGCACAGAGGGATACCCAGCACAGCACATGGAGAGGGATACCCAGCACAGCACATGGAGAGGGATACTCAGCACAGAACACGGAGAGGGATACCCAGCACAGCACACGGAGAGGGATACCCAGCACAGAACACGGAGAGGGATACCCAGCACAGCACACGGAGAGGGATACCCAGCACAGAACACGGAGAGGGATACCCAGCACAGCTCATGGAGAGGGATACCCAGAACAGCACACGGAGAGGGATACCCAGAACAGCACACGGAGAGGGATACCCAGCACAGCACATGGAGATGGATACCCAGCACAGAACACGGAGAGGGATACCCAGCACAGCACACGGAGAGGGATACCCAGCACAGCTTACGGAGAGGGATACCCAGAACAGCACACGGAGAGGGATACCTAGAACAGCACACGGAGAGGGATACCCAGAACAGCACACGGAGAGGGATACCCAGCACAGCACATGGAGAGGGATACCCAGCACAGAACACGGAGAGGGATACCCAGCACAGCACACGGAGAGGGATACCCAGCACAGCTTACAGAGAGGGTTACCCAGAACAGCACACGGAGAGGGATACCCAGCACAGCACATGGAGAGGGATACCCAGCACAACACATGGAGAGGGATACCCAGCACAGCACATGGAGAGGGATACCCAGCACAGAACACGGAGAGGGATACCCAGCACAGCACATGGAGAGGGATACCCAGCACAGCTTACGGAGAGGGATACCCAGAACAGCACACGGAGAGGGATACCCAGCACAGCACATGGAGAGGGATACCCAGCACAGAACACGGAGAGGGATACCCAGCACAGCACACAGAGAGGGATACCCAGCACAACACATGGAGAGGGATACCCAGAACAGCACACAGAGAGGGATTCCCAGCACAGCACATGGAGAGGGATACCCAGAACAGCACACAGAGAGGGATACCCAGCACAACACACGGAGATGGATACCCAGCACAGCACACAGAGAGGGATACCCAGCACAGCACATGGAGAGGGATACCCAGCACAGCACACAGAGAGGGATTCCCAGCACAGCACATGGAGAGGGATACCCAGAACAGCACACGGAGAAGAATACCCAGCACAGCACATGGAGAGGGATACCCAGCACAGCTCACGGAGAGGGTTACCCAGCACAGCTCACAGAGAGGGATACTCAGAACAGCACACGGAGAGGGATACCCAACACATGGAGAGGGATACCCAGAACAGCACACAGAGAGGGATTCCCAGCACAGCACATGGAGAGGGATACCCAGAACAGCACACAGAGAGGGATACCCATCACAACACATGGAGATGGATACCCAGCACAGAACACGGAGAGGGATACCCAGCACAGCACATGGAGAGGGATACCCAGCACAGCTCATGGAGAGGGATACCCAGCACAGAACACGGAGAGGGATACCCAGCACAGCACACGGAGAGGGATACCCAGCACAGCTCACAGAGAGGGATACCAAGAACAGCACACGGAGAGGGATACCCAGCACAGCACATGGAGAGGGATACCCAGCACAGCTCACGGAGTGGGATACCCAGCACAGCACATGGAGAGGGATACCCAGCACAGCACACAGAGAGGGATACCCAGCACAGCACATGGAGAGGGATACCCAGCACAGCTCACAGAGAGGGATACCCAGAACAGCACACAGAGAGGGATTCCCAGCACAGCACATGGAGAGGGATACCCAGAACAGCACACGGAGAGGGATACCCAGCACAGCACATGGAGAGGGATACCCAGCACAGCTCACGGAGAGGGATACCCAGCACAGCTCACGGAGAGGGATACTCAGAACAGCACACGGAGAGGGATACCCAGCACCGCACATGGAGAGAGATACCCAACGCAGCTCACGGAGAGGGATTCCCAGCATAGCACATGGAGAGGGATACCCAGCACAGAACACGGAGAGAGATACCCAGCACAGCACATGGAGAGGGATACCCAGCACAGCTCATGGAGAGGGATACCCAGCACAGCTCACGGAGAGGGATTCCCAGCATAGCACATGGAGAGGGATACCCAGCACAGAACACGGAGAGGGATACCCAGCACAGCACATGGAGAGGGATACCCAGCACAGCTCATGGAGAGGGATAACCGGAACAGCACACGGAGAGGGATACCCAGAATAGCACACGGAGAGGGATACCCAGCACAGCTCACGGAGAGGGATACCCAGGACAGCTCACGGAGAGGGATACCCAGCACAGCTCACGGAGAGGGATACCCAGCACAGCTCATGGAGAGGGATGCCCAGTACAGCACATGGAAAGAGATACCCAGCACAGCTCCCATTACTACATGAATGTATCATTACATTCATCATCAGTAGATTAATACATCAACAGGCTGTCACCAGAACCACCATAAGTAAATTAATACGTCACCAGAACCTCCATCAGTACAGGTATACATCATCAGAACCACCATAAGTACATGAATATATGACCAGATCCAAAAGTACTTGAATTCAAGAACCAAGCTTAGCACAACAATCAATTGTAATATCAAGTCAGCCCCATAAACAATTGTATTGCATGAACATACAAACCTACAACTCTCAGTATTTACTTAGCAATGGTAAGGAGATACTGGGAGTTGTTATTAACATAGTAACATAGTAACATAGTTAGTAAGGCCGAAAAAAGACATTTGTCCATCCAGTTCAGCCTATATTCCATCATAATAAATCCCCAGATCTACGTCCTTCTAAAGAACCTAATAATTGTATGATACAATATTGTTCTGCTCCAGGAAGACATCCAGGCCTCTCTTGAACCCCTCGACTGAGTTCGCCATCACCACCTCCTCAGGCAAGCAATTCCAGATTCTCACTACCCAACACAGCTCACGGAGAGGGATACCCAGAACAGCACACAGAGAGGGATTCCCAGCACAGCACATGGAGAGGGATACCCAGAACAGCACACGGAGAAGAATACCCAGCACAGCACATGGAGAGGGATACCCAGCACAGCTCACGGAGAGGGTTACCCAGCACAGCTCACAGAGAGGGATACTCAGAACAGCACACGGAGAGGGATACCCAGCACCGCACATGGAGAGAGATACCCAGCGCAGCTCACGGAGAGGGATTCCCAGCATAGCACATGGAGAGGGATACCCAGCACAGAACACGGAGAGAGATACCCAGCACAGCACATGGAGAGGGATACCCAGCACAGCTCATGGAGAGTGATACCCAGCACAGCTCACGGAGAGGGATTCCCAGCATAGCACATGGAGAGGGATACCCAGCACAGAACACGGAGAGGGATACCCAGCACAGCACATGGAGAGGGATACCCAGCACAGCTCATGGAGAGGGATACCCAGCACAGAACACGGAGAGGGATACCCAGCACAGCACACGGAGAGGGATACCCAGCACAGCTCACAGAGAGGGATACCAAGAACAGCACACGGAGAGGGATACCCAGCACAGCACATGGAGAGGGATACCCAGCACAGCTCACGGAGTGGGATACCCAGCACAGCACATGGAGAGGGATACCCAGCACAGCACACAGAGAGGGATACCCAGCACAGCACATGGAGAGGGATACCCAGCACAGCTCACAGAGAGGGATACCCAGAACAGCACACAGAGAGGGATTCCCAGCACAGCACATGGAGAGGGAAACCCAGAACAGCACACGGAGAGGGATACCCAGCACAGCACATGGAGAGGGATACCCAGCACAGCTCACGGAGAGGGATACCCAGCACAGCTCACGGAGAGGGATACTCAGAACAGCACACGGAGAGGGATACCCAGCACCGCACATGGAGAGAGATACCCAACGCAGCTCACGGAGAGGGATTCCCAGCATAGCACATGGAGAGGGATACCCAGCACAGAACATGGAGAGAGATACCCAGCACAGCACATGGAGAGGGATACCCAGCACAGCTCATGGAGAGGGATACCCAGCACAGCTCACGGAGAGGGATTCCCAGCATAGCACATGGAGAGGGATACCCAGAACAGAACACGGAGAGGGATACCCAGCACAGCACATGGAGAGGGATACCCAGCACAGCTCATTGAGAGGGATAACCGGAACAGCACACGGAGAGGGATACCCAGAATAGCACACGGAGAGGGATACCCAGCACAGCTCACGGAGAGGGATACCCAGGACAGCTCACGGAGAGGGATACCCAGCACAGCTCACGGAGAGGGATACCCAGCACAGCTCATGGAGAGGGATGCCCAGTACAGCACATGGAAAGAGATACCCAGCACAGCTCCCATTACTACATGAATGTATCATTACATTCATCATCAGTAGATTAATACATCAACAGGCTGTCACCAGAACCACCATAAGTAAATTAATACGTCACCAGAACCTCCATCAGTACAGGTATACATCATCAGAACCACCATAAGTACATGAATATATGACCAGATCCAAAAGTACTTGAATTCAAGAACCAAGCTTAGCACAACAATCAATTGTAATATCAAGTCAGCCCCATAAACAATTGCATTGCATGAACATACAAACCTACAACTCTCAGTATTTACTTAGCAATGGTAAGGAGATACTGGGAGTTGTTATTAACATAGTAACATAGTAACATAGTTAGTAAGGCCGAAAAAAGACATTTGTCCATCCAGTTCAGCCTATATTCCATCATAATAAATCCCCAGATCTACGTCCTTCTACAGAACCTAATAATTGTATGATACAATATTGTTCTGCTCCAGGAAGACATCCAGGCCTCTCTTGAACCCCTCGACTGAGTTCGCCATCACCACCTCCTCAGGCAAGCAATTCCAGATTCTCACTGCCCTAACAGTAAAGAATCCTCTTCTATGTTGGTGGAAAAACCTTCTCTCCTCCAGACGCAAAGAATGCCCCCTTGTGCCCGTCACCTTCCTTGGTATAAACAGATCCTCAGCGAGATATTTGTATTGTACCCTTATATACTTATACATGGTTATTAGATCGCCCCTCAGTCGTCTTTTTTCTAGACTAAATAATCCTAATTTCGCTAATCTATCTGGGTATTGTAGTTCTCCCATCCCTTTTATTAATTTTGTTGCCCTCCTTTGCACTCTCTCCAGTTCCATTATATCCTTCCTGAGCACCGGTGCCCAAAACTAGACACAGTACTCCATGTGCGGTCTAACTAGGGATTTGTACAGAGGCAGTATAATGCTCTCATCATGTGTATCCAGACCTCTTTTAATGCACCCCATGATCCTGTTTGCCTTGGCAGCTGCTGCCTGGCACTGGCTGCTCCAGGTAAGTTTATCATTAACTAGGATCCCCAAGTCCTTCTCCCTGTCAGATTTACCCAGTGGTTTCCCGTTCAGTGTGTAATGGTGATATTGATTCCTTCTTCCCATGTGTATAACCTTACATTTATCATTGTTAAACCTCATCTGCCACCTTTCAGCCCAAGTTTCCAACTTATCCAGATCCATCTGTAGCAGAATACTATCTTCTCTTGTATTAACTGCTTTAACAATCATCATCAAACTGCAGACCATACAGGAAACACAGTACTTATGAAAATTAGCCAGTATCACAAATAAACATTTACATCCAGGTACCTTATAGATTACATTTACAGTCTTCTCTTTCTCTTCATCTCCATCTTGTCTAGATGACATGATGACTTTTTACATCCACAGCTGTTCTCTGCAGACCTCCCTCTTCTCTGGTCTTTTGCAGCACATCCCGACACAGTGCCCTTATAAATAAGAGTGTTATTAAAATGCCCTCTGCATGGAAATATCTGTCCATATTATGACCCTAAATAATTACCCTATGGTATATGACCTGCAGACTGTCTACCATTATCAGCTATAACTGCCACACAATCCGGCATTATGACCCATGGCCCACACCATAACTGTCCCCTCTTTAATTTTTCATTACACTTTCTATGTCTCCACACTGTCCCCCCACATTGATGATCCCCACAACACCCCATACAGTATTATGACCTACAAACAACACCCAAACAGTTAAACAGTATGGATATTCATCACAGCCCTATCTATTATGGTCAACCCTGCCCCCAGTATAATGACCTCCACAGACCTATATGCAGTACTGTCATGACATTGCTGTTCCCCCTTCACAGGCCCTCATTTCATGGCCCCCCTGCACAGACCCTCATTTTATTCCCCCCCACACAGCTGTTCATTTTATACCCCCCGCACAGCCCCTCTGTTTATCCACCCCATCGGAACAGCCCCTCATTTTATTCCTCCCTCTGCACAGCCCCTCATTTTACTCATGGGCATGGGCAACACGGTGGCTCAGGTGTTAGCACTGCAGCCATGCAGTGCTCGAGTCCTGGGTTCAAATCCCACCAATGACAATATCTGCAAGGAGTTTGTATGTTCTCTCTTTGTTTGCGGGGAATTTGGATTGTCAGCCCCATCGGGGACAGCAATAATTATATGTGCAAAACTGTAAAGAGCTGCGGAATGCTAGCGCTATAGTAAAATAAAGATTATTATTATTCCTCCCTCTGCACAGCCCCTCAACTAACTTATCCCTCATTTGCACAGACCCTCAACTTATTGTCCCATCTGTACAGCCTCTCAGCTTATTCTCGCATATGCTCATCCAGTCAGTTTATTCTCGCCATCTGCACAGCCCATCAGTTTATACCACCCATATCTGCACAGCCCATCTGTTTATTCACCCTATGTACACAACTCATCATTTTATTCTTTCCCCTCTGCACAGACCCTCATTTTATTCCCCCATCTGAAAAACCCCCTTCTCTGCACAGCCCCAGTATAATGACCTCCACAGCCCCATATTGTCACCACAGCTCCTCATATACTTTGCTATCCTCCCTTCGCAGCCCCTTATTTCATGTCCCCCTTCATAGGCTCTCATTTTATCCACCAACCATATTGTACACAGCTCCTCAGCTTATTCTCCCCATCTGCACAGCCCCTCAACTTATTGCCCCATCTACACAACCTTTTAGCTTATTCCCCCATCTGCACAGCTCCTAAACTTATTGTCCCATCTGCACAGCCTCTCAGCTTATTCCCCGCATATGCTCATCCAGTCAGTTTATTCTCGCTATCTGCACAGCTCATCAGTTTATACCACCCATATCTGCACAGCCCTTCTGTTTATTCACCCCATCTACACAACCCCTCATTTTATTCTTTCCCCTCAGCACAGACCCTCATTTTATTCCCCCATCTGAAAAACTCCCTTCTCTGCCCAGCCCCGGTATAATGATCTCCACAGCCCCATATGGTCACCACAGCTCCTCATATACTTTGCTGTCCTCCCTTCACATCCCCTCATTTTATGTCCCCTGCACAGCCCCTAATTTTATCCCCAACCATACTGTGCACAGCTCCTCAACTTATTAACCCCATCTGCACAGCCCACAACTTATTCCCCCCATCTGCACAGCCTTTTGGCTTACTCCCCCATCTGGACAGCCCGTCTGTTTATTCCCCCCATCTGCACAGCCCCTCATTTTATTCCCCCATCAGCACAGCCCCATACCTCATTTTAATCTCTCCCTTCCGCACAGCCTGTCAATTTATTCCCCTCATAAGCACAGCCCCTCCCCTCATTTTATTACCCATATCAGCACAGCCTCTCCCCTCATTTTATCCCCCCATCTTTACAGCCCATCCCCTCATTTTATGCCCCCGTGCCCAGTAATATAAGAATTTTAAAAAATAAATAAAAAATAAAAAAATAAATCTCATTCATATTCCCGACTCCTGCCCACCGTCTCCTCTTCTGTGAAGTGCAGCAGTTGAAGCTGGATGGTGTGATGACATCACTGCGCCATCTAATGTCCCCTGCATGCACCTTCTCCAAGGCGTAGGCTGGAAATGACCTGTGTTTTGCTGGAGATACAGGCAGAGCAGGGGAGATTACATCTCTTCTGCTCCTGTCCTGGGTGACACACACAGCAATTGCATTCCCGCCTGATAGACATGAATGCAGTTGAGAACAGGTAGGCAGCTACGGCCGGGACGCAAGCAGAGAGAGCGGTGAGGGGTGTTAGTGACTGCTCCCCTGTGTGCCCGCACCCCACCTGTTACTATGCTAATTGTCTGTGGACGCAGGAAGATGTGCGGCAACCGCAGACATTCAGCAATTGTTATTTCAAAGTGCGTTCCCCTAAGGTAGGCATGAGGTAGTGCCCTAGGAAGGTGCCTAACCCTTGTCCCGACCCTGTACTGCAGACTTTCATCCCAAACCTGGACAACCTATTTAACATTTCTAGTTTTTTTTAAATCAGGGCCCAAGAAGTTTTGGTTTTTTCTTGAAGTCTAGGATGTCTGTCTTTATTCCAGGACAGTTGGTATATAAGTTCTAACGAGACGTGCATCCAAATAGTACTGTATTTTAAGGCGATTAGAAGGTATGGGAGGACTAGGTAAGTTAAGGTAAGCAATCAGTTCTTTTTTCAGATACAGCAGAATGCAAGTAACTACATCTAGTGATATGCAAATTGCCTCTTCTGAGAAAAAGAGGGCTTAACTCTAAAGCGCCACCTGTTGGAAGTAGCGATCCTACAAGTCACAATCAACCCTTTAATGAGTCGTGCAATATGACTTAGGATAAAAGCCAAATCAGTATCTCAATTCGCAGACACGGTGTTTCGGGCTGTTGGCCCTCGTCAGTGCGAAGCATGAGAACTGATTTGGCTAGGTAAGAGGCTCTGGACTGGGGTGTAAGGGGTATTGTTTCTCCTTATGGAGAGTGACATACCATCTCTGGCTTGTCAAGGTAAGGAGGCTTATTCGCCATGCATCTAGTGACAAACTCATAGTCTCATTTATAGATCTGAGGACAAATCTACAGTAGCTTTATAACCGTAGACATCTATCCACATTCAGACCTTTGTTATTATTATTGATTGTCCCAGCTGCTCAATTAACCCCTTAGTGACCGAGCCAAATTTTTGAAATCTGACCAGTGTCACTTTATGTGGTAATAACTCTGCAACGCTTCAACAAATCCCAGTGATTTTGAGATTGTTTTTTCGTGACACATTATACTTTATGATAATGGTAAGTTTTGTTCAACATTTTTTGTGTTTATTTATAAAAAATATCAAAAATTTGAGAAAAATGTTAAAAAATTAGCAATTTTCTAAATTTGAATGATTATCCCTTTAATCCAGATAGTCATACAACAGCAAACCATTAAGAAATAACATTTCCCACATGTCTGCTTTACATCACCACCATTTGTAAAATGTTATTTTATTTTGGTAGCATTTTAGGAGGTTTAAAAATGTAGCAGCAATTTTTCATTTTTTCAAATAAATTTACAAAATTTATTTTTTTAGGGACTTATCCATGTTTGAAGTGACTTTAGGGGTCCTATATATTGGGAAACCCACAAACGTGATACCATTTTAAAAACAGCACCCCAAAACATATTGAAAACTGCTGTCAGGTAGTTTATTAACCCTTCAGGTGCTTTACAGGAATTAATGCAAAGTGGTATGACAGAAATGAAAATGTGTATTTTTACCACCTAAATGTTGCTAACTTCTAAACAGATTACTACAGCCGTCAGACTCTAAGGCCGCTATTTGGTAATGAATTGCCATCGCAAACATCAGGACCACAAAATCATGATCTGAGGGCACCAATTGTGACAAAGAAGAAGCCCCCACACTCTGTTAACCATTTATAATGATGTAGTCACTGTTGACAGCATCATCTAAGGGGTTAAACAGATTTAGATGGTGCAAATACTGATCGTGGCTGGTACAGCAAGTTGTCAGCTATAGTGGACAGCCGACAGCTGCTGGATTGTCATCTGTATGGGGAGGCTATTCTCTTATATCTCAGGTCAGTTAAAAGACGTATTGGCGGTCATTAAGGGGTTAAATAGCCACTCAGCACTATTTATAAAGCACGCTTGTTAGATCAGACCACCCCATTGATAAAGCATAGAATTCCTTACACCGATCTGCGTGTCAACAGCAAGCACATAACAGTTTCATGCAGATCTGAATAGAAAGAATGAAGTACCACACTGTAATATACCATAGTGATGAAAAGCTGCCGACATCTCAACCTTTCTTCTTAATACCACATTGCCAGATCGATTCAACCTGATGGTTCACAATTTAAAAAAAAATCTCTCTCCATAATTATCTAATAGGTGCTGATTCAGTTTTTAAGACTCACCTATGAGGAGCATAAAGGTCTTCTTCTCTTCCATTCACAATCTAGAGAAGAAGAGGCCTTCAGTTTTCTCCATGAAAGTTTATGCAGGCTGCTGAGCGTCGACCTACAATGATTATGGCAGCAGTCATGCATGGCCAGTTCTTTACGTCATCTGCTCCTTACCTGGAGGATGACATGGTGGCAGACATGGTGACATAGTGCACCATTAATAGATGCCCATCCTTACTTTGCTATCTGACACTCCTCATGTGTGTGACCATATAGGCAAGGGCCTCGCAGAAAAGGTTTTGAGCGCCACAGGTTGAGCACCCCTGTATGGGGTCTGCACAGTGGGCATAAGATTTTCCTGCATATTCCCTTAAAGGGAATTTGTCACGTTGAAATGCTAACTAAGCAAAAAACTATTTTGTAGGAGATTTAGCATCCCTAAAGATCATATTAGCAGAATACTTTTCATTGTTGTAATTAGTTTTAAAATTATTTTTATTCCATATGCAAATGAGGGGTCTTCAGTGCACCCTCGGTGTGGCCAAGAGGTGGTGCACCGTTTCGCCCCTTCAATTTGCATACTGACTCTGATTGGTGAGAGTGAGTACTACCTGAACACTAACTACGGTGTTGAGCATGCACACTGTCTATGAACGGTCAGCCGCGCTCATACAGTACGGATATGGAGCCCTCTTTCATCATTATTAATATATATATGCTAATATGCTTTTTAGAAGATGGAGTCCCCTATATATCTTTTTTTTTTGCTTGGTTTGCATTTCGGAGGGTGACAGACTCCCTTTATCAGGGAGCTCTGACGTACGCTGCTGTATCTTTAACAGTGGCTTATGTCAAAATTTTGCCGCAATGTTAAAAAATGTATACTATACAAAATGTTATTTTGCAGTAACAGTCTACTGTATCATAATATATTAAATGGTCTAATGGTATAAGACGTATACCAGCCTAAGAAGCAAAAGGGCACTCTTTGGGGCCTCCTTCGAGAGAATGAAGTCTTTTAAATATAGGAAAAAAAGAAGCTAATAATATAATAGCATGCTAAAATAATATGTTGCAACAGAGTTAGTTCCACCCCTAAAATATTTTTCTTATTTAGGCATTTGAGTTTGACCATAATAGCCCTAGGATAACGGAAGAGGACAACATGAAGATCAATGCGATGACTGCGATCTTTATGGCCAAGTGCTAGGAAAGCACAGCAGTGTTTATATCAAGAAGACAGACACAACAGTCTAAAATCCTCCGGCTTTTCCATTCTTATTACTGAGGAAACTACTTGATATTCTAAAGCGGATTCTGTTTTCATGTGAAGAGATGAGATGCCATATAAATTCAGGAAAGCTTTCTGTAATCTTCTGCACTCAAGCAGATTATGGTGTGAGCCAGAGTCCAAATTACAGTATTTATGGAATAAACTTGCTTTACATTCCCTACAGTACATAGGTAGCCTTCTGGAATTAAATACCAGACATATCATACTTGGATTTTTCAATATTATAGGATAGGAAAATGGAGTTTATAATATTCGTTGTATTTTAATTGATTGAATTAAAACCATATTTTCTATTGAGAATTCGCCAGATTAGTGTAGTTTGACAATATTCACTATTTACCAAAACCATCAATGCTATTTTACAGTATATACTTGATGCCCACCATGTGAACAAGCCGACGCTCCTCTCTGTTAATCTAAGGGGCACAACGGCTGACTCTGCTCCTCTTTCTCTGTACTTGTTAGCGATTCTCTACCATTTTCTCCCTTCCTTCCAGATCTGATCCCTGAACTGTGATTCTCGTCTTGCATTGTATAGATAAAGAAAGCAGTTCTTTTAAGTCCGAAACAAACGCGTTTCACTACTCTCTCACTTTATAGAGATGTGCATAGAGCACCATATTTTCCTGTCAATTTTTACTCCGTACTGTATCATTGGCAACACATCGTCATTTTAGAGAGAATATTAAATAAAAAGTAAATTATTTGAATCAGATTATATTTTGACAATTTTTTGATTTCTGTTTTTAATGATATTGGCTCATTTTTGTGTGACTGTACGCATGGAAATGTTTAAAGGGGTTTCCACTACTAGGACAACCCCGTCTTAAACTAAATGTTCGGTCCTGATAAAATAATAAAGCCTGTACTCACCTCTCGTGCCGCCGGTGCCGTTCCCATAGTGTCGGCACTCGCTTTCCCCAGGGCTGTGATGCAGTGTTGTGATACGTGATGCCCAGCTTTCAATCAGCGCTGGCGTCACTGTCTTCACCTTCGTCCAAACAGAACATGAAGAGAAAGTCAGGGATCAGCTTACCCAACCTTCTCTTCATGTTCAGTATGTCTGAAGGTGGAGACAGTGACGCCAGCGCTGATTGGGCGTCGGACATCACATGTCATTGCACCGCATCATAGCCCCGGGACCGTGAGTGCCAACACGCTGGAACTGAGCCGGCACGGAAGGCGAGTATAGGCTTTATTATTTTATTGGGGCTGAACATTTAGTTTAAGAAGGGATTGTCCTAACAGTGGACAACCCCTTTAAATGCTACAGCCTTTCAACTGACTACGAGTGCTCCCACTAATAGCCTTTTCAGCTTTGCTGTGTAGACTTTGTCAAAAAAGCAGAGCTGATTGATGGCATTTTTATGTCAATCAACTTCCATTTATGGCAATTTCCATAAATATGAAGGGAATTTTTGTTTAAAATATTGGTACCCTCAAGAAAGTAAAAAAAAAAAAAAATGAGTGGAGCAATAAGATTCAAAACCCTACATTATGGGTGATTTATCAACCCCCTGTGCTAGTTTTCTGAAAAGCAAAAAACTCACAAGTTCTGTCGGTACAACTTTATTCATTTTTTCCAACACTCACTCTACTTTTTTTTAAAAATCGGTAGAGATTAAGGGAAGTCAACGTAAATTGGAGGAAGAAGTCAGCGTAAATTACAATATACATGCCATGAGTTGGGGTAAATTGTTTTTATTTTTAATTACTGCTGGAAGAGAAGGGATGCTTAATAAATTAAACAAATTTAACTTCAGAGGACCTGTTATTAAAGGGGATATGTCAACAGATTTTTGTTATGTAATCCGACAGCACTATGATGAAGCATAGACCCTGATTGAGTGTTGTGTCACTTATTAGGTTGTTTTGCTGTTTCAGTGCATTCAGTAGAAAATTATCATTACAGGACAACTGGCCTTGTGTCTCCTGGTACAACTATTCTTCAAAATTTCAGTCTTGAAAATACCTTAAAGGGAACCTGTCACCTGAATTTGGCGGGACCGGTTTTCGGTCATATGGGGGGAGTTTTCCGGTGTTTGATTCACCCTTTCCTTACCCGCTGGCTGCATGCTGGCCGCAATATTGGATTGAAGTTCATTCTCTGTCCTCCGTTGAAACGCTGACGTAAGCGCGAAACGGCCGTCGTCACATCCTGCTCACCTCCTTCCATTGTCCCGGGCGAAGTCTCCCTAAGCTAGAAGATCGTTGGGTACAGCCGGGACCAGCTGCTTCGAAAGCATCACCAAACCGCGCGCCGTACGGCGCGCGAATTTTTGCCTGTAGGACATTATTGCAAGAGAGCTTGGCTGAGTAGATTACACAAGAAGGAAAACACACAGCAAGTCAGCAGGATCTAGGAGCAACATGGCAGATGTGACAACCTACATGGTGAGCTGCAGCATGTGCTACATGTTCACAGATCGACCAGAAGAAGAATCCAATTTCACCTGTCAGAAGTGTAGACTAGTGGCCCTTTTAGAAGAAAAGGTGCGGGGTCTGGAAGAAAGAATAGCAACTTTGAAACTCATCAAAGAGAATGAAGACTTTCTAGACAGAACAGAAGCATCTCTACTGGTCACAGAAGGTGCAAAAAGTGTCAGAGAACCTCCAAAAGCAGATGAGTGGAAGCATGTGACCAAAAGAAGCAAGAAGACCATGGAGAAATCACGAACCACACAACTGAAGAACCGATATCAAATCTTTGTAGAGGATGAAGATGGCACACCTAAGAATGAAGCAATACCAGCAAGCAAAAAAGAAAAGGGCACACAGCAACAAGTGACAGCAAAAAGTACAGCCAAGAAGCAACGAAGAGTGGTGGTGGTGGGAGACTCACTACTGAGAGGCACCGAAGCAGCCATCTGCAGACCGGACATAACTGCAAGAGAAGTATGCTGCCTTCCAGGTGCGATGATCAAGGATGTGACCGATAGGATACCAAAGCTCTTCAGCTCCAAGGACGTCCACCCATTTCTTCTGATACATGTTGGCACCAATGACACGGCAAGGAAGGACCTACCGACAATCTGCAAGGACTTTGAAGAGTTGGGGAAGAAAGTAAAGGAACTGGATGCACAGGTAGTTTTTTCTTCTATCCTTCCAGTAGACGGGCATGGCACCAGGAGATGGAACAGGATCCTTGATGCAAACAACTGGCTAAGACGATGGTGCAGACAACAAGGATTTGGATTCCTGGACCACGGTGTGAATTACTGGTATGATGGACTCCTCGCCAGAGACGGACTACACCTCAACAAACCTGGGAAACACACATTCGCCAGAAGACTCGCTACACTCATCAGGAGGGCGTTAAACTAGAAGAAGAGGGGACGGGAAGAAAAACATTAGACTCGAACAAAGACGACCCAGGAAAACATACTCAGAAGGGAGGTAAGAACATTTCTAAAACAATCCACAGTGAGGAGATTGGAACAAAACAAAATCCTCTAAACTGCATGCTCGCAAACGCCAGAAGCCTGACAAACAAGATGGAAGAACTAGAAGCAGAAATATCTACAGGTAACTTTGACATAGTGGGAATAACCGAGACATGGTTAGATGAAAGCTATGACTGGGCAGTTAACTTACAGGGTTACAGTCTGTTTAGAAAGGATCGTAAAAATCGGAGAGGAGGAGGGGTTTGTCTCTATGTAAAGTCTTGTCTAAAGTCCACTTTAAGGGAGGATATTAGCGAAGGGAATGAGGATGTCGAGTCCATATGGGTTGAAATTCATGGAGGGAAAAATGGTAACAAAATTCTCATTGGGGTCTGTTACAAACCCCCAAATATAACAGAAAGCATGGAAAGTCTACTTCTAAAGCAGATAGATGAAGCTGCAACCCATAATGAGGTCCTGGTTATGGGGGACTTTAACTACCCGGATATTAACTGGGAAACAGAAACCTGTGAAACCCATAAAGGCAACAGGTTTCTGCTAATAACCAAGAAAAATTATCTTTCACAATTGGTGCAGAATCCAACCAGAGGAGCAGCACTTTTAGACCTAATACTATCTAATAGACCTGACAGAATAACAAATCTGCAGGTGGTTGGGCATTTAGGAAATAGCGACCACAATATTGTGCAGTTTCACCTGTCTTTCACTAGGGGGACTTGTCAGGGAGTCACAAAAACATTGAACTTTAGGAAGGCAAAGTTTGAACAGCTTAGAGATGCCCTTAATCTGGTAGACTGGGACAATATCCTCAGAAATGAGAATACAGATAATAAATGGGAAATGTTTAAGAACATCCTAAATAGGCAGTGTAAGCGGTTTATACCTTGTGGGAATAAAAGGACTAGAAATAGGAAAAACCCAATGTGGCTAAACAAAGAAGTAAGACAGGCAATTAACAGTAAAAAGAAAGCATTTGCACTACTAAAGCAGGATGGCACCATTGAAGCTCTAAAAAACTATAGGGAGAAAAATACTTTATCTAAAAAACTAATTAAAGCTGCCAAAAAGGAAACAGAGAAGCACATTGCTAAGGAGAGTAAAACTAATCCCAAACTGTTCTTCAACTATATCAATAGTAAAAGAATAAAAACTGAAAATGTAGGCCCCTTAAAAAATAGTGAGGAAAGAATGGTTGTAGATGACGAGGAAAAAGCTAACATATTAAACACCTTCTTCTCCACGGTATTCACGGTGGAAAATGAAATGCTAGGTGAAATCCCAAGAAACAATGAAAACCCTATATTAAGGGTCACCAATCTAACCCAAGAAGAGGTGCGAAACCGGCTAAATAAGATTAAAATAGATAAATCTCCGGGTCCGGATGGCATACACCCACGAGTACTAAGAGAACTAAGTAATGTAATAGATAAACCATTATTTCTTATTTTTAGTGACTCTATAGCGACAGGGTCTGTTCCGCAGGACTGGCGCATAGCAAATGTGGTGCCAATATTCAAAAAGGGCTCTAAAAGTGAACCTGGAAATTATAGGCCAGTAAGTCTAACCTCTATTGTTGGTAAAATATTTGAAGGGTTTCTGAGGGATGTTATTCTGGATTATCTCAATGAGAATAACTGTTTAACTCCATATCAGCATGGGTTTATGAGAAATCGCTCCTGTCAAACCAATCTAATCAGTTTTTATGAAGAGGTAAGCTATAGACTAGACCACGGTGAGTCATTGGACGTGGTATATCTTGATTTTTCCAAAGCGTTTGATACCGTGCCGCACAAGAGGTTGGTACACAAAATGAGAATGCTTGGTCTGGGGGAAAATGTGTGTAAATGGGTTAGTAACTGGCTTAGTGATAGAAAGCAGAGGGTGGTTATAAATGGTATAGTCTCTAACTGGGTCGCTGTGACCAGTGGGGTACCGCAGGGGTCAGTATTGGGACCTGTTCTCTTCAACATATTCATTAATGATCTGGTAGAAGGTTTACACAGTAAAATATCGATATTTGCAGATGATACAAAACTATGTAAAGCAGTTAATACAAGAGAAGATAGTATTCTGCTACAGATGGATCTGGATAAGTTGGAAACTTGGGCTGAAAGGTGGCAGATGAGGTTTAACAATGATAAATGTAAGGTTATACACATGGGAAGAGGGAATCAATATCACCATTACACACTGAACGGGAAACCACTGGGTAAATCTGACAGGGAGAAGGACTTGGGGATCCTAGTTAATGATAAACTTACCTGGAGCAGCCAGTGCCAGGCAGCAGCTGCCAAGGCAAACAGGATCATGGGGTGCATTAAAAGAGGTCTGGATACACATGATGAGAGCATTATACTGCCTCTGTACAAATCCCTAGTTAGACCGCACATGGAGTACTGTGTCCAGTTTTGGGCACCGGTGCTCAGGAAGGATATAATGGAACTAGAGAGAGTACAAAGGAGGGCAACAAAATTAATAAAGGGGATGGGAGAACTACAATACCCAGATAGATTAGCGAAATTAGGATTATTTAGTCTAGAAAAAAGACGACTGAGGGGCGATCTAATAACCATGTATAAGTATATAAGGGGACAATACAAATATCTCGCTGAGGATCTGTTTATACCAAGGAAGGTGACGGGCACAAGGGGGCATTCTTTGCGTCTGGAGGAGAGAAGGTTTTTCCACCAACATAGAAGAGGATTCTTTACTGTTAGGGCAGTGAGAATCTGGAATTGCTTGCCTGAGGAGGTGGTGATGGCGAACTCAGTCGAGGGGTTCAAGAGAGGCCTGGATGTCTTCCTGGAGCAGAACAATATTGTATCATACAATTATTAGGTTCTGTAGAAGGACGTAGATCTGGGTATTTATTATGATGGAATATAGGCTGAACTGGATGGACAAATGTCTTTTTTCGGCCTTACTAACTATGTTACTATGTTACTATGTTACTATGTCTATGTGAAGGCGTTTTTATGGCTTGAATAAAGATTTTTGCACCACAACTGGACCGGTGAGTGTTGCCGTACTATTCTTCAGATTTCTTGATAATACTGTATATGCCCATAGGGGCCAAAAGATCATTGGTGCAACTTATGCAGCTAAGAGGTTAAGGGGGCACATTTCCACCTCCAAAGCAGCTTGAATTGTGCATTATGGTGCTCTATGGGACTGTGAAAGGCCCATATACTGTACTTGGGACCCTTTATGGTTCATGTCCACCAGTGCAGAGCATATAAGAATATGTTGTATAAAGAAGAAGACCCCCTTTATTGGTGTAATATTCACGCTGAATTTCATTCCAGCCATAGTGGGTAATGACTTTGGAGTTTAGATTTCTAGTGCAGCTGGTTCATCTGCTTAATGTAAATGAATTATGCATGCACAGTGATGACTTCATGAAAGCGCTTTCACGCATGCACACCCTCTATATGACAGCTCTGTGAATGCTGAGCAGTAGAGGATGCTTGTACTGTATTGCGGGGTGTCATGGTGCGCTGTTGTAAGCAGAAGCATTTGGAGCGCATAGGGTTGTGAATGTTTAGTCGTTCTGTAGAGTAGCATTTATTGGCCAGTATAAGGTATTGCCACTCCGAGAGCCATAAGTCTCCAGACATGTATATTGCACGTATACGGTACATTGTTCTCTTATGTTGGAGTCACACAGGAGACGTGCGTATAAGCAGCGCTGGGGGGGGCAACATTTACATATAAATTCAATCATCAGGATGTGGACGTATATAAGCAATGTAGGGGACAGTACTGTAGGAATGAGAGGAGACAGGGTGAGATCAACTTATGAAGTTCACAAGCGTTTTAAAAACTCAAAATAAAAAAACCTAGTTCTGGAAACCTCCAAAATACTGTGAGTTTTCCTTCAGGAATTTCTCGGCTGTCGCAGTATACGGACCATCGCTTATATTGTATTGTAACAGCTCCTATTGTTTTTTCTTTATTAGACAAGTGACCATTGAAGCGACATAACAACCCACTAATAGGAATTGATTGTTTTCATTTATATGAACACTTATGCAAACACATCAGAGATGGCCATGTATTTTTCTTTCATGTACTAACATAAGCTTTGTAATTGACAATCTAAGTGTTTTTTTTTTTCTTTTTAATAAGGGAACCTGTCACGAGAAAAAATTGCTATTACCAGCAGATATGGGGTTAATCTGCAGATTAATAGCGTTACTAACCTGCCCGGTGCCCCCCGGCCCCAATGCAGAGCCAGAGTCAGGGTGGGGGGTTGGCGGTTACAGCCAACGCTCTCTATCCTCAGAATGGTAACTGAGCCCACGTCGGCTCCACCACCATGACCGAAACCGGAACACTGACTGGGCAAAATAAAGTTAATTTTCTCCCTTGCAGCGTTCGGCTATGTGCAGGTGCTGGGCAGGTTAGTAAACGCTATTAAGCTGCAGATTAACCTCATATTTGCAGGTTAATAGTGTTTTATCCAGTGATAAATTCACTTTAAATGGAGTCTGTCACCATGTTTTTACCTCCTAATCTGAGTACACAGACCCTGATTACAGCAATGTGTCACTAACTGGGCTGCCTCCTGTAATTTTGATAAAATCACTGTTTTATCAGCAGCAGGTTATCACTGGAGGACTAGTAAACCTAGTGCCATATAGTCCTCTATATTCATGAGCCCTGTATAACCACCTCTGTATAATAACCCTTGAATAACCAATGATTGACAGCCTTCTGCCTATGCACAGTATACACAGAAATTTGCCAATCAGTGGTGTGGGCGGGGTTATACAGAGCTCAGCATTCAGAGATTTGCTAGATCTGCAACAGATACATTAGCGATTTTATGAAACTTGAAACGTGATACATCATTGGAATCAGGTTCTCTGTCTCTACATTATGCCCATTTTCAGAAGGGGTTTTGCAAATCTGGTGTTAGAGTTCATTTAACTAAAGTAAATGTACCCGGCAAGAAACATTTGACACTGTCTCTATTCACAGAGCAAAACATACTGCCTGATGCTTTCAAGCATCACAAAGCTTATAGTCTAAACCATGAGAGTCTTCAGAAGTACTTGGTGTCAGATAGCAAGCTGTAAAGAGGGCGATTTAAACTCTTGGGTCAGCACAACTGTTAGCCGTCAAAATGATGAGCACTACTGCAAGGAAATATTTTAAGTTTATACTAAAGTGCTGAATCGAGAACCTTTGTTTCTTGGATACACATTGTGGAAGATCTATTAAAACCGGTGCAAAATAAAAGAAGAAACTTTCCCATAGCAACCAATTAATTTGCAATAACAAAAAATTATATATACATATATATAAAGAATTAGAATTGTAAGTTTATTGTTTTATGCAAAATTGATTCATATTTTCTAAGTATCAGCCTTTATACAGTGACTAGATGGTGGCCCGATTCTAACGCATCGGGTATTCTAGAATATGTATGTATGTATGTATATAGCAGCCACATAGTATATAGCAGAGGCCACGTAGTATATAGCAAATGTAGTATTTGGCCTGTGGCCTGTGCTATATACTATGTGGCTGCTATATACATACATATTGTAGACTACCCGATGCGTTAATACAGGCCACAAAGTATTTAAACGTGGCCACGCAGTATATAATACAGCCCAAACAGTATATAACACAGCCCACATACTAAATAACACAACCCATGCAGTATATAGCAGCCACGCAGTATATAACACAGGCGACGTAGTATATAACACAGGCCACACAGTATATAACACAGGGTACGTGGTATATAGCACAGCCCACGCAGTATATCACACAGCCCACTGAGTATATAACACAGCCCACATACTATATGACACAGCCCATGTACTATATAACACAGCCCATGTACTATATAACAGCCCACGCAGTATATAGCAGCCACGCAGTATATAACACAGGCGATGCAGTGTATAACACAGGCGACGCAGTATATAACACAGCCCACGTAACATATAACACAGGGCACGTAGTATATAGCACAGCCCACGGAGTATATCACACAGCCCATGGAGTATATAACACTGCCCATGTAGTATATAGCAGCCATGTGGTATATAACACTGCCCACGCAGTATTTAGCAGTGTGGGCATCATATCCCTGTTAAAAAAATAATTAAAATAAAAAATAGTTATATACTTACCCCCTGGGATCCAGCGAAACTCTGGCGATGCGCGCGCTGCTGCCCCCATCTTCCGTTCCCAGGATGCATTGCGAAATTACCCAGATAAGTCTTCTGGGTAATTTCGCAATGCATCTTTGGTAACGGAAGATGGCAGCAGGAGCAAGCGCATTGTTGGACGACGGAAGGTGAGAGAAGCAGGTTTTTTGTTTTTTTATTATTTTTAACATTACATCTTTTTACTATTGATGCTGCATAGGCAGCATCAATAGTAAAAAAGTTGGGGACACACAGGGTTAATAGCAGCGGTAACTGAGTGCGGTACCCGCGGCCCGTTACCGCTGGCATTAACCCTGTGTGAGCGGTGACTGGAGGGGATTACGGAGCGGGCGCCAGGCACTGACTGCAGGGGAGTAGGGGAGGGACTAATCGGACTGTGCCCGTCGCTGATTGGTCGCGGCAGCCATGACAGGCAGCTGGCAAGACCAATCAGCGATGTGGGATTTCCATTACGGAAGTTGCCGACAGAAAGAAGGAAGTAACCCTTAGACAATTATATATATAGATTGTCAAAAGTTTTGGACACATCTGTTCATACAATGGTTTTTCTTGCTCTTATTTGAGTGTTTATAATGTAGACTGAAAGTAGCAAATCCATGAAGGAACACATATGGAAACAAAAAGTAAAGAAACATGTATGAAACTAACCAGAACATATGTTAGACTATAGATTCCTCAAAGTAGCCCTTTTTACAATCATGACAACTTTAGACACTTTTCACATTCTTTCAACCTGTTTCATCAGATAATCATCTGGATTTGCTTCTCATGAAGGTATGCCTCGTAAAGAGATAATTTGTAAAATCTCTATTCATCAGAAAGTGCTTGTGACCATCAGGTGTATTTTGTAGAGACAGTGTTGGCACCTAGTTTAAAGCAGTGCTGAGCCCTATTCCCCAAGTTCTTTAAGCTAGAATATGGCAAGAACCACTCAACTAAGTGAAGAAAAACTACAGACCCTGATAATTTTAACACATGACGTACAGTCAATCTAGAAAATTTTTAGTACCTTGAACGTTCAAGTGCTATCATGAAAACCAACAATCACTACAATGAAACTGGCTTTCATGAGGACCACAGACAAAAGGAATATCAAGAATTACTTTGGCTGCAGAGGATAAGTTCATCTGCGTTTCCAGTCTCTGAAAATTAAAATTTACAGCACCTCTGATAACAGCCCTCATAAATGATGCACAGACTTCAAATAACAGACATCTCAACATCAGCTGTCCAGAGGAAACAGTAATAAGCAGGTCGGTCTTAATGGCCGAATTGTTGAGAAAAGCCACTATTGAGGACAGTAAAAAATAAGAAGAGACTTGTTGGGACGAAGCAACATAAGGACTGGACATTTGATAAGTGGAAACAAGTACTATGATTTGATGAGTCATAGTATGAGATTTTAGCACCTACCGAAATGTTTTTGTGATATGCAGAAAGTTGATTTCTAAATATGTGTTGCTCACTGAGAAGCATAAGCATTCTTGGGGAGTTTTAGTGGTATGTTAGTGCTTTGCTTGTACACTATTGGTGATTTATTTCAAGTTCACATTCACATACCCAGCATGGTTTAAACATAATTTTACAAGAATATGCCATGCCACCTGGTTTGCATTTAGTGAGACCATCATTTGTGTTACAACAAGGCAATGACCCAAACAAATTTCCATGCTTTGTAACGATTATATGACCAAGTTGGAACTCTGTTCTGAATTCTGTGGCCAAGCTCCCTCCTGTGGTCGTGAGTAGGGTTGAGCGAAACGGGTCGTTCATTTTCAAAAGTCGCCGACTTTTGGCAAAGTCGGGTTTCATGAAACCCGATCCGACCCCTGTGCGGGGTCGGCCATGCGGTACGCGACTTTCGCGCCAAAGTCGCGTTTCAATGACGCGAAAAGCGCCATTTCTCAGCCAATGAAGGTAAACGCAGAGTGTGGGCAGCGTGATGACATAGGTCCTGGTCCCCACCATCTTAGAGAAGGGCATTGCAGTGATTAGCTTGCTGTCTGCGGCGTCACAGGGGCTATAAAGGGGAGTTCCCGCCGACCGCCATGTTACTGCTGCTGATCTGAGCTTAGGGAGAGGTTGCTGCCGCTTCGTCAGAAGCAGGGATAGCGTTAGGCAGGGTCCATTAACCACCAAACCGCTTGTGCTGTAGCGATTTCCACTGCCCAACACCACCTTCGGTGTGCAGGGACAGTGGAAGCTACATTTTTTTTTTTCCCCCTCAGCGCTGTAGCTCATTGGGCTGCCCTAGAAGGCTCCCTGATAGCTGCATTGCTGTGTGTACGCCGCTGTGCAAACCAACTGCTTTTTTCAAAGCACAAATCCTCTTGTTCCTTCCTTTCTGCACAGCTATCTTTTTGGTTTGTACACACTTTTTATTTAATTTGTGCATCAGTCCACTCCTTATTGCTGCCTGCCATACCTGGCTGAGATTACTGCAGGGAGATAGTAATTGAAGGACACTCCCTGTTTTTTTTTTTTTTTTGTGGGAGATTAAGATTGACATTTCTGCTAGAGTGCCATCCCTGTCTGTGTCATCTCTCACTCAGTGGGCCATAGAAAGCCTATTTATTTTTTTGCTTGATTTGGGTTATAAAATCTACCTGAAAAAATCACTACATCAATCAGTGGGAGAAAAATATTGGCCTCAGGGCTTGTGTGCCACTCTTGACTCCTGTGTGCATCATCACTCACTCAGTGGGCCATAGAAAGCCTATTTATTTTTTTGCTTGATTTTGGTTCTAAAATCTACCTGAAAAAATCACTACATCAATCAGTGGGAGAAAAATATTGGCCTCAGGGCTTGTGTGCCACTCCTGACTCCTGTGTGCATCATCACTAGTGTTGAGCATTCTGATACCGCAAGTATCGGGTATCGGCCGATACTTGCGGTATCGGAATTCCGATACCGAGATCCGATACTTTTGTGGTATCGGGTATCGGTATCGGATACATAGAGATGTGTAAAATAAAGAATAAAAATAAAAAATATTGATATATTTACCTCTCCGGCGGCCCCTGGACTCAGCGCGGGTAACCGGCAGGCTTCGTTGTTCAAAATCAGCGCTTTTAGGACCTGAGAATCACGTCCCGGCTTCTGATTGGTCGCGGGCCGCCCATGTGACCGCCACGTGACCAATCACAAGCCGCGACGTCACCGCAAGCTATTAGCGCGCTCATTTTTGAAAAATGAGCGCGTTAATGACTTTTAAAGACGTAGCGGCTTGTGATTGGTCGCGGCCACGTGACCAATCACAAGCCGCGACGTCACCGCAAGCTATTAACGCGCTCATTTTTAAAAATGAGCGCGTTAATGGCTTTCAAAGACGTAGCGGCTTGTGATTGGTCGCGTGGCCGCGACCAATCACAAGCCGCGACGTCACCGCAAGCTATTAACGCGCTCATTTTTAAAAATGAGCGCGTTAATGGCTTTCAAAGACGTAGCGGCTTGTGATTGGTCGCGTGGCCGCGACCAATCACAAGCCGCGACGTCACCGCAAGCTATTAACGCGCTCATTTTTAAAAATGAGCGCGTTAATGGCTTTCAAAGACGTAGCGGCTTGTGATTGGTCGCGTGGCCGCGACCAATCACAAGCCGCGACGTCACCGCAAGCTATTAACGCGCTCATTTTTAAAAATGAGCGCGTTAATGACTTTCAAAGACGTAGCGGCTTGTGATTGGTCGCGTGGCCGCGACCAATCACAAGCCGCGACGTCACCGCAAGCTATTAACGCGCTCATTTTTAAAAATGAGTGCGTTAATGACTTTCAAAGACGTAGCGGCTTGTGATTGGTCGTGTGGCCGCGACCAATCACAAGCCGCTACGTCTTTGAAAGCCATTAACGCGCTCATTTTTAAAAATGAGCGCGTTAATAGCTTGCGGTGACGTCGCGGCTTGTGATTGGTCGCGTGGCCGCGACCAATCACAAGCCGCTACGTCTTTGAAAGTCATTAACGCGCTCATTTTTCAAAAATGAGCGCGCTAATAGCTTGCGGTGACGTCGCGGCTTGTGATTGGTCGCGTGGCGGTCACATGGGCGGCCCGCGACCAATCAGAAGCCGGGACGTGATTCTCAGGTCCTAAAAGCGCTGATTTTGAACAAAGAAGCCTGCCGGTTACCCGCGCTGAGTTCAGGGGCCGCCGGAGAGGTAAATATATCAATATTTTTTATTTTAATTCTTTATTTTACACATCCCTATGGATCCCAGGGCCTGAAGGAGAGTTTCCTCTCCTTCAGACCCTGGGAACCATGAGAATACCTTCCGATACTTGATGTCCCATTGACTTGTATTGGTATCGGATATCGGTATCGGCGATATCCGATATTTTTCGGGTATCGGCCGATACTATCCGATACCGATACTTTCAAGTATCGGACGGTATCGCTCAACACTAATCATCACTCACTCAGTGGGCCATAGAAAGCCCATTTTTTTTTTTTTTGCTTTATTTGGGTTCTAAATTCTACCTGAAAAAATCAATAAATCAATCAGTGGGAGATTAATATTGGCCTTTGGGCTTGTGTGCCAGTCCTAAGCGTGCCATCTCTCTCTCTCAGATAGTGGGCCATAGAAAGCCTATTTATTTTTTTTTTTTTTTATTGGGTTTATAAATTTTCCCTGGAAAAAAAAAAAAAGTGGGAGATTAATATTGGCCTCTGGGCTTGTGTGCCAGTCCTGAGCGTGCCATCTCTCTCACAAATAGTGGGCCATAGAAAGCCTATTTATTTATTTTTTTTTGGTTTTATAAATTCTCCCTTAAAAAAAAAAGGGAGATTAATATTGGCCTTTGGGCTTGTGTGCCAGTCCTAAGCGTGCCATCTCTCTCTGTCTTTCAGATAGTGGGCCATAGAAAGCCTATTTATTTTTTTTTTTTATTGGGTTTATAAATTTTCCCTGGAACAAAAAAAAAAAAGTGGGAGATAAATATTGACCTCTGGGCTTGTGTGCCACTCCTGACTCCTGTGTGCGTCATCTCTCACTCAGTGGGCCATAGAAAGCCTTTTTTTGTTTTATTTGTTTTCTAAATTCTCCCTGAAAAAATCATTTTATTTTCTTTGGTTTCTAAATTCTTCCTGAAAAAATCATTTTATTCTATTTTTTTTTTTCCTAAAGTCTCCCTGAAAAAAACAAAAAAAAAAACAAATCAGTGGGAGATTAATATTGCCCTTTCTGCTTGTGTGCCAGTCTTGACTCCTGGGTGTGCCATCTCTCTCTCTCTCTCCAATTGTGGGCCATAGAAAGCCTATTATTTTTTTAGCTTGATTTGGGTTCCAAAATCTACCTGAAAAAATCACTACATCAATCAGTGGGAGATAAATATTGGCCTCTGGGCTTGTGTGCCACTCCTGACTCCTGTGTGCGTCATCTCTCACTCAGTGGGCCATAGAAAGCCTTTTTTTGTTTTATTTGTTTTCTAAATTCTCCCTGAAAAAATCATTTTATTTTATTTGGTTTCTAAATTCTTCCTGAAAAAATCATTTTATTCTATTTTTTTTTCCTAAAGTCTCTCTGAAAAAAAAAACAAAAAAAAACAAATCAGTGGGAGATTAATATTGCCCTTTCTGCTTGTGTGCCAGTCTTGACTCCTGGGTGTGCCATCTCTCTCTCTCTCTCCAATTGTGGGCCATAGAAAGCCTATTATTTTTTTTAGCTTGATTTGGGTTCCAAAATCTACCTGAAAAAATCACTACATCAATCAGTGGGAGATAAATATTGGCCTCTGGGCTTGTGTGCCACTCCTGACTCCTGTGTGCGTCATCTCTCACTCAGTGGGCCATAGAAAGCCTTTTTTTGTTTTATTTGTTTTCTAAATTCTCCCTGAAAAAATCATTTTATTTTCTTTGGTTTCTAAATTCTTCCTGAAAAAATCATTTTATTCTATTTTTTTTTCCTAAAGTCTCCCTGAAAAAAAACAAAAAAAAAAACAAATCAGTGGGAGATTAATATTGCCCTTTCTGCTTGTGTGCCAGTCTTGACTCCTGGGTGTGCCATCTCTCTCTCTCTCTCCAATTGTGGGCCATAGAAAACCTATTATTTTTTTAGCTTGATTTGGGTTCCAAAATCTACCTGAAAAAATCACTACATCAATCAGTGGGAGATAAATATTGGCCTCTGGGCTTGTGTGCCACTCCTGACTCCTGTGTGCGTCATCTCTCACTCAGTGGGCCATAGAAAGCCTTTTTTTGTTTTATTTGTTTTCTAAATTCTCCCTGAAAAAATCATTTTATTTTATTTGGTTTCTAAATTCTTCCTGAAAAAATCATTTTATTCTATTTTTTTTTTCCTAAAGTCTCCCTGAAAAAAAAAAACAAAAACAAATCAGTGGGAGATTAATATTGCCCTTTCTGCTTGTGTGCCAGTCTTGACTCCTGGGTGTGCCATCTCTCTCTCTCTCTCCAATTGTGGGCCATAGAAAGCCTATTTTTTTTTTAGCTTGATTTGGGTTCCAAAATCTACCTGAAAAAATCACTACATCAATCAGTGGGAGATAAATATTGGCCTCTGGGCTTGTGTGCCACTCCTGACTCCTGTGTGCGTCATCTCTCACTCAGTGGGCCATAGAAAGCCTTTTTTTGTTTTATTTGTTTTCTAAATTCTCCCTGAAAAAATCATTTTATTTTCTTTGGTTTCTAAATTCTTCCTGAAAAAATCATTTTATTCTATTTTTTTTTTTTTACCTAAAGTCTCCCTGAAAAAAAAAAAAAAAACAGATCAGTGGGAGATTAATATTGCCCTTTCTGCTTGTGTGCCAGTCTTGACTCCTGGGTGTGCCATCTCTCTCTCTCTCTCCAATTGTGGGCCATAGAAAGCCTATTATTTTTTTAGCTTGATTTGGGTTCCAAAATCTACCTGAAAAAATCACTACATCAATCAGTGGGAGATAAATATTGGCCTCTGGGCTTGTGTGCCACTCCTGACTCCTGTGTGCGTCATCTCTCACTCAGTGGGCCATAGAAAGCCTTTTTTTGTTTTATTTGTTTTCTAAATTCTCCCTGAAAAAATCATTTTATTTTATTTGGTTTCTAAATTCTTCCTGAAAAAATCATTTTATTCTATTATTTTTTTTCCCTAAAGTCTCCCTTAAAAAAAAAAAAAAATCAAATCAGTGGGAGATTAATATTTACATTTGTGCTTCAGTGACAGTCCTGCGTCTGTGGCATCTCTCTCATTTGTTGCCACCAACAACAGAGTGTGTAACATTGTGCCTGATTTTCGTTGTGGTCTCACTCACCTGTAAAGGGGTAGCTAAATCATACTGAAGTTATAGCTCACCGTGTAATTTGTGTGACAGCAACAAATACCGTTAGTTTGTTTACGTTTTTAAAACAATGAGGAAGTATGGTGGAAGAGGTCGTGGCCGGGGGCGTTCATTGTCAGCTGGTAATGAGGGTAGTGGTAGTGGTGGAGCATCAGCTGGTCGTGGGAAAAAAAATATTGCACCTAAGTCTGGAGCTGTGGAGCCAGGTTCGTCGTCTGGCTACACAAGGCCTCGAACGCTCCCTTTTCTGGGAGTAGGAAAACCGCTTTTAAAGCCGGAGCAGCAAGAGCAGGTTTTGGCTTATCTTGCTGACTCAGCCTCTAGCTCTTTTGCCTCCTCTCGTGAAACTGGTAAATGTCAAAGCAGCGCGTCGTTAGTGGATGTTCACGGTCAGGGACAAGTCGCTTCCTTGTCCTCTTCAGCAAAAACAACAACAGAGAAGAATGCAGCAGGCGACACAACGGGTTACTCCATGGAGCTCTTTACACATACCGTCCCTGGCTTAGAAAGTGAAGCAGTTAACAGTCCATGCCCATTACAAGTTGAATCTGACATGGAGTGCACTGATGCACAGCCACAGCCAGACTACTATGCTGGTCCTTTGACTCAGACCACAACATTGCCCTCGCAGGGTGCTGATCAAGAATCAGACCCTGATGAGACTATGTTGCCCCATCACGAACGCTATACCACCGACCGACACGGTGACACAGACGAAGTTGCACACGAGCTACAAGAAGAGGTAATAGATGACCCAGTTCTTGACCCCGATTGGCAGCCATTGGGGGAACAGGGTGCAGGCGGCAGCAGTTCTGAAGCGGAGGAGGAGGGGCCGCAGCAGGCATCAACATCGCAACAGGTTCCATCTGCCGGGCCCGTATCTTGCCCAAAACGTGTGGCAAAGCCAAAACCTGTTGGAGGACAGCGTGGCCATCCGGTTAAAGCTCAGTCTGCAATGCCTGAAAAGGTATCCGATGCTAGAAAGAGTGCAGTCTGGCATTTTTTTAAACAACATCCAATTGATCAGCGCAAAGTCATCTGTCAAAAATGTTCAACTACCTTAAGCAGAGGACAGAATCTGAAAAGTCTCAATACAAGTTGCATGCATAGACATTTAACCACCATGCATTTGCAAGCCTGGACTAACTACCAAACGTCCCTTAAGGTTGTAGCACCCTCGGCCAATGAAGCTAGTCAGCAACGCAACATCCCTTCCGGCAGTGTAGGGCCACCATTTTCCGCACCACCTGCAGTATCTGTGCAGGTTTCTTTGCCAGGCCAAAGCAGTCAGGGTCAGGGAATCACCAGTTTCGTAGTAGGAAACACTGCATCTAGGGCACCGGTGGCAACAATACCATCTCCCACCGTCTCTCAGTCTGCCATGTCCACCGGCACCCCCGCTAGTTCTAGACTATGGTTAGAAAAAGGAAGTACTTAGCCTCGCATCCGCGTACACAGGGTTTGAACGCACACATAGCTAGACTAATGTCGTTAGAGATGATGCCCTACCGGTTAGTTGAAAGCGAAGCTTTCAAAGCCCTGATGGACTACGCTGTACCACGCTACGAGCTACCCAGTCGACACTTTTTTTCCAGAAAAGCCATCCCAGCCCTCCACCAGCATGTTAAAGAGCGCATCGTCCATGCACTCAGGCAATCTGTGAGCACAAAGGTGCACCTGACAACAGATGCATGGACCAGTAGGCATGGCCAGGGATGTTACGTGTCCATCACGGCACACTGGGTAAATGTGGATGCAGGGTCCACAGGGGACAGCAAGTTTGGGACAGTTCTGCCTAGCCCACGGTCTAGGAAACAATTGGCTGTAGCCGTTCGCACCCCCTCCTCCTCCTCTTCGTCCTCCTGCAGAAGCGAGAGCTCGTCCACAGACCGCAGTCGCACAACCACTCCATCCGCAGCTGCCACTGTTGCACACCAGGTCTCCCATTATGGGGCAGCTACTGGCAAACGTCAGCAGGCTGTATTGGCTATGAAGTGTTTGGGCGACAACAGACACACCGCGGAAGTTCTGTCCGAGTTCTTGCAGAAAGAAACGCAGTCGTGGCTGGGCACTGTAGATCTTGAGGCAGGCAAGGTAGTGAGTGATAACGGAAGGAATTTCATGGCTGCCATCTCCCTTTCCCAACTGAAACACATTCCTTGCCTGGCTCACACCTTAAACCTGGTGGTGCAGTGCTTCCTGAAAAGTTATCCGGGGTTATCCGACCTGCTCCTCAAAGTGCGTGGACTTTGCTCACATATCCGCCGTTCGCCCGTACACTCCAGCCGTATGCAGACCTATCAGCGTTCTTTGAACCTTCCCCAGCATCGCCTAATCATAGACGTTGCAACAAGGTGGAACTCAACACTGCACATGCTTCAGAGACTGTGTGAACAGAGGCGGGCTGTTATGTTTTTGTGGGAGGATACACATACACGGGCAGGCAGTAGGATGGCAGACATGGAGTTGTCAGGTGTGCAGTGGTCGAAGATTCAAGACGTGTCAAGTCCTTCAGTGTTTTGAGGAATGCACACGGCTGGTTAGTGCAGACAACGCCATAATAAGCATGAGCATCCCCCTAATGCGTCTGCTGATGCAAAGTTTGACGCACATAAAGGATCAGGCGTCTGCAGCTGAGGAAGAGGAAAGCCTTGATGACAGTCAGCCATTGTCTGGCCAGGGCAGTGTACAGGACGAGGTAGCGGGCGAAGAGGAGGAGGAGGACGAGGAGGATGATGGGGATGATTATATTTTTAATGAGGAAGCTTTTCCGGGGCCACTGGAAATTGGTGGCGCGGCAAGGCCGGGTTCTGGTTTTTTGAGGGACACAAGTGACGTGGATTTGCCTGAAACTGCCCCTCAACCAAGCACAACCGCAGATTTGAGAACTGGAACTTTGGCCCACATGGCGGATTATGCCTTACGTATCCTCAAAAGGGACACACGCATAACTAAAATGATGAATGATGACGATTACTGGTTGGCCTGCCTCCTTGATCCTCGCTATAAAGGCAAATTGCAAAATATAATGCCACATGAGAACTTGGAACTAATATTAGCAACCAAACAATCAACTCTTGTTGACCGTTTGCTTCTGGCATTCCCTGCACACAGCGCCCGTGATCATTCTCACACGAGCTGCAGGGGCCAGCAGACCAGAGGAGTTAGAGGGGCAGAAATCAGAAGTGGCGTTGGCCAGAGGGGTTTTCTGACCAGGTTGTGGAGTGATTTTGCTATGACCGCAGACAGGACAGGTACTGCAGCATCAATTCAAAGTGACAGGAGACAACATTTGTCCAGTATGGTTACAAACTATTTTTCATCCCTTATCGATGTTCTCCCTCAACCGTCATTCCCATTTGATTACTGGGCATCAAAATTAGACACCTGGCCAGAATTGGCAGAATATGCATTGCAGGAGCTTGCTTGCCCGGCAGCTAGTGTCCTATCAGAAAGAGTATTCAGTGCTGCAGGTTCAATACTAACAGAAAAAAGGACTCGTCTGGCTACCCAAAATGTAGATGATCTAACCTTCATTAAAATGAACCACAACTGGATTTCGAAATCTTTTGCCCCACCTTGCCCGGCTGACACCTAGCTTTCCTATGAAAAGGTCTTGCCTGTGGACTATTCTGAATGCCTTTTCCAATCTCGTAATTTTCTGCACCTGATTGTCCAGCATACGACATGTTTACACCTCACTAAATGGCCAAACTCCCCACACGGGGCCGTGGTATCGACACTTGGCGACAGCACCCGTGAGAGTGCAGTTTGTCTGAAGAGGTGGGTGAGCCCGCTTTTGGTCGACGGCACTGCCACTGGGTCCCTCCTAGTACAATAAAGTGTCTCTGGCGGTGGTGGTGCGCACCCAACGTCAGACACACCGTTGTAATATGAGGGGCCCTGGGCCTGTACCGCCGGCCACAAGACAGTTTCCCCCCACCCCAGCTCAAACAGTGCTCTACCACTTGCAAAATTATCTCACAGCTCCACCAATGTTTAGTCTATGCGCTGACATCCTTCAATGCCTGCCACTGACAATACCATTGTATTGACATTTTTGTTATGTTAGGCCTTCGATGCCTGTCTGTGGTCACTCCTTCCACTAGGCCTCCACTGACCACACCACTGCTGCCCGTGTACCCCTGTAACCAATTTAAAATTGCCTACAGCCATGTGTTATTATTTTAGGCCTTCGATGCCTGTCTGCGGTCACTCCTTCCACTAGGCCTCCACTGACCACACCACTGCTGCCCGTGTACCCCTGGAACCAATTTAAAATTGCCTACAGCCATGTGTTATTATTTTAGGCCTTCGATGCCTGTCTGCGGTCACTCCTTCCACTAGGCCTCCACTGACCACACCACTGCTGCCCGTGTACCCCTGGAACCAATTTAAAATTGCCTACAGCCATGTGTTATTATTTTAGGCCTTCGATGCCTGTCTGCGGTCACTCCTTCCACTAGGCCTCCACTGACCACACCACTGCTGCACGTGTACCCCTGGAACCAACATCAGAAAATATGAAAATAAGTATTTTGCTTATAAAAAAGAAAATACTGGAGAGATATCAAATGCAGACATTTTAACATTAAAAACAAACACATACAACAAAAATCTGGTACAGTACTAAAAATGGCCACCAGCTACAATAACTTTCTCCTGCAAGTAGTTAACTGAAAGGTTTTTTCAATTTTAAACACAGATATGGCATCCACCGAGTGTTGTCCTGTCGCGTCTTCTTTATATTATTGCCAAGAAGACGCAAAACAATGAAAATAATAAAATCATTATTTACCAAAAATATAGAGTAAGTCAAAACCACATTGCAAATAAACATTCATTACAAATAAAGAAGCAGGGCGCGTCCGAGGGTGAGTATATACCTAATAAGAATATAATCACCCTCGGACGCGCCCTGCTTCTTTCCGACAGCCTTCCTTCCTAAAAATCAGCCCTTCCGTGGTGTAGAGAGAGGGTTTGTTACACTCCAAGGTGTTCCCCAGGTTGCCTTTCCTGAGCTTCGATCTTCCGGCTCTCGTTTAGTAGTTGTTGGAAACTACGCTGCATTGGGCCTACAAATTGGGTATGGGGTGTAGAGAGATGGTGTGTTCCACTACAAGGTGTTCCCCAGGTTGCCTTTCCTGAGCTTCGATCTTCCGGCTCTCGTTTAGTAGTTGTTGGAAACTACGCTGCATTAGGCCTACAAATTGGGTATGGGGTGTAGAGAGATGGTGTGTTCCACTGTAGAGAGATGGTGTGTTCCACTCCAAGGTGTTCCCCAGGTTTCCTCGCCAATGCTTTGATCATCATGCTCTCGTTTAGTAGTTGTTGGAAACTACGCTGCATTAGGCCTACAAATTGGGTATGGGGTGTAGAGAGATGGTGTGTTCCACTCCAAGGTGTTCCCCAGGTTTCCTCTCCATTGCTTCGATCTTCATGCTCTCGTTTAGTAGTTGTTGGAAACTACGCTGCATTAGGCCTACAAATTGGGTATGGGGTGTAGAGAGATGGTGTGTTACACTCCAAGGTGTTCCCCAGGTTTCCTCTCCATTGCTTCGATCTTCCGGCTCTCGTTTAGTAGTTGTTGGAAACTACGCTGCATTAGGCCTACAAATTGGGTATGGGGTGTAGAGAGATGGTGTGTTACACTCCAAGGTGTTCCCCAGGTTTCCTCTCCATTGCTTCGATCTTCCGGCTCTCGTTTAGTAGTTGTTGGAAACTACGCTGCATTAGGCCTACAAATTGGGTATGGGGTGTAGAGAGATGGTGTGTTCCACTCCAAGGTGTTCCCCAGGTTGCCTTTCCTGAGCTTCGATCTTCCAGCTCTCGTTTAGTAGTTGTTGGAAACTACGCTGCATTAGGCCTACAAATTGGGTATGGGGTGTAGAGAGATGGTGTGTTCCACTGTAGAGAGATGGTGTGTTCCACTCCAAGGTGTTCCCCAGGTTTCCTCGCCAATGCTTCGATCATCATGCTCTCGTTTAGTAGTTGTTGGAAACTACGCTGCATTAGGCCTACAAATTGGGTATGGGGTGTAGAGAGATGGTGTGTTCCACTCCAAGGTGTTCCCCAGGTTTCCTCTCCATTGCTTCGATCTTCATGCTCTCGTTTAGTAGTTGTTGGAAACTACGCTGCATTAGGCCTACAAATTGGGTATGGGGTGTAGAGAGATGGTGTGTTACACTCCAAGGTGTTCCCCAGGTTTCCTCTCCATTGCTTCGATCTTCCGGCTCTCGTTTAGTAGTTGTTGGAAACTACGCTGCATTAGGCCTACAAATTGGGTATGGGGTGTAGAGAGATGGTGTGTTACACTCCAAGGTGTTCCCCAGGTTTCCTCTCCATTGCTTCGATCTTCCGGCTCTCGTTTAGTAGTTGTTGGAAACTACGCTGCATTAGGCCTACAAATTGGGTATGGGGTGTAGAGAGATGGTGTGTTACACTCCAAGGTGTTCCCCAGGTTTCCTCTCCATTGCTTCGATCTTCCGGCTCTCGTTTAGTAGTTGTTGGAAACTACGCTGCATTGGGCCTACAAATTGGGTATGGGGTGTAGAGAGATGGTGTGTTCCACTCCAAGGTGTTCTCCAGGTTGCCTTTCCTGAGCTTCGATCTTCCGGCTCTCGTTTAGTAGTTGTTGGAAACTACGCTGCATTAGGCCTACAAATTGGGTATGGAGTGTAGAGAGATGGTGTGTTCCACTGTAGAGAGATGGTGTGTTCCACTCCAAGGTGTTCCCCAGGTTTCCTCGCCAATGCTTCGATCATCATGCTCTCGTTTAGTAGTTGTTGGAAACTACGCTGCTTTAGGCCTACCAATTGGGTATGGGGTGTAGAGAGATGGTGTGTTCCACTCCAAGGTGTTCCCCAGGTTTCCTCGCCAATGCTTCGATCATCATGCTCTCGTTTAGTAGTTGTTGGAAACTACGCTGCATTAGACCTACAAATTGGGTGTGGGGTGTAGAGAGATGGTGTGTTCCACTCCAAGGTGTTCTCCAGGTTGCCTTTCCTGAACTTCTATCTTCAGGCTCTCATTAAATTGTGGTTAAACTGAACAACTGCATTTGGCGTACTAGTTGGTTTGGGGCCTACTATCGGTGTCTGCCGCTCCTTGCTGTTCTCCTGGTTTCCTGTCCTGAAATTCCGTTTTCAGGCGCTCATTAAGTAGTTGTTAATGTTAGACTGCATTTGGCCTACTAGTTGGGTTGGGGCCTACTATCGGTGTCTGCCACTCCTTGCTGTTCTCCTCCACTGAACAAAGCTGTGCCGCCTGTTTACTACTGTTGCCAATTTTGAACTGCATTTCGACTACTTACTGATTTGGGCCTACTCTCTGTGTCAGCCTCTCATTCCAGTTGTCCTCCACTGCAATGCCCCCTGATTAGTCCTGTGTTACCAATTTTGAACTGCATTTAGCCCACTTTATTCTTTGGGCCTATATCTGTGTTTCCTCCTCATCCTGCCCATTGCCCAGCCAGTGATAGATGAGTCTGCTTGTACATTGACCCATAACGCAACATTTCCCGTGCATGCTACACTGCAAGATTGTGACCCTGCTGAAAGTCAGGTCCCCCTTCCCGCATACCATACCACCTTACACGGGGACAAACAGGAAGGTGCAGATGAAAGTGCAGGTTCCTTCATCAGGTGGGGGGAGGAATACTAGTTGGCGACGTCACTGGCACAGGGCCTCTCATGGTACGCAAAAGTGTTGCTGCCGGTGGGAGGCGCCCCCGCCGTGCAAACACACCGCTGTACTTTGAGGGGCCCTGTGCCAGTGCCAATGCCAACGAGTGGGCCCCCCCTGCTTGCTCAGGTTCACAGCACTTGCAAAGTTGAAATACTTACCTCTCCCTGCTCCACTGCCGTGACGTGGTCCAGATTTCCTGGGCCCACTAATTACTTGAACCAGCCCTACCCACCACAACTTTAGCCAAATGACCCCCAATTTCAAATGCCTTCCAATTATTATAAGGTAAATTACGCTTGACAAGCTTCATTAAGAAGAATGGATGGTTTTGACATTAAAATGGGCACTCTAGGTGTTTTCCTGGCCCCCACTCACTGCCGACTATGCTGCCCCATTGACTTGCATTGGGTTTCGTGTTTCGGTCGATCCCGACTTTACGTCATAATCGGCCGATTTCACTCGACCCGACTTTTGAGATAGTCGGGTTTCGCGAAACCCGGCTCGACTCTAAAAAGGTCAAGGTCGCTCAACTCTAGTCGGGAGTGGTACTTCGGCTGGTTCTGTCTATGAGCTTCCTTTGGTGGATGAGAGTGGTACTGCGGCTTCTGAGTTTCCTTCCTCAGGTGATGAGGTTAAGTCGTTAGGTGCTGCTCTATTTAACTCCACCTAGTGCTTTGATCCTGGCCTCCAGTCAATGTTCTAGTATTGGTCTTGCTTTCTCCTGGATCGTTCCTGTGGCCTGTCTTTCCTGCATAAGCTAAGTTTTGCTTGTGTTATTTTTTGTTTGCTATTTTTTCTGTCCAGCTTGCTTTATTGGTTTTTCTTGCTTGCTGGAAGCTCTGGGACGCAGAGGGAGCACCTCCGTACCGTTAGTCGGTGCGGAGGGTCTTTTTGCTCCCTCTGCGTGGTTGTTTGTAGGGTTTTGTGTTGACCGCAAAGCAATCTTTCCTATCCTCGGTCTGTTCAGTAAGTTGGGCCTCACTTTGCTAAATCTATTTCATCTCTGCATTTGTATTTTCATCTCAACTCACAGTCATTATATGTGGGGGGCTGCCTTTTCCTTTGGGGTATTTCTCTGAGGCAAGCTAGGCTTATTTTTCTTTCTTAGGGCTAGCTAGTTTCTCAGGCTGTGCTCGAGGCGCATAGGTCTGGTCAGGAGCGCTCCACGGCTACCTCTAGTGTGGTTGGATAGGATTAGGGATTGCGGTCAGCAGAGTTCCCACGTCTCAGAGCTCGTCCTATGTTTTTGTTAATTGTCAGGTCACTTTGTGTGCTCTGAACTTCAAGGTCCATTGTGGTTCTGAATTGCCTGTTCATAACAGAACTCCTTCAAAATTGTTGGAAAGCCATTTTAAGTGACCTACTGATGAGTCTTTTTAAGAGAATGTCAAGAGTGTGTGAAATTGCCATAAGAGTAAAATGGGGTCCTTTGAGGAATCCAAAGTTCAACGCATATTCTGATTTGTATCACACATGTTTCTTTACTCATTTGTTTCCATGTGTGTTCTTTTGTGGATAAGTTGCTTTCAGTCTAGATCTACAATATGAAGATTACAATAAGATCAAGGAAACCATTATGTGAACAGGTGTATCCAAACTTTTGTCTGGTGCTGTAAGTTCTCTGATTTCTTAAGTAATGCAGTCATCATGGTTGAGCCGTTTACGCTAGATTCCCACGACTTCTGGCATAAATACCCATATCTACATATAGACTGTCATAAGTAAAATGTAAAGAGTTTCTTTTTATCACGTACATTAGGCCAGTATTTAACTATGTTTTTATACATTTTAAAGTGTATTTAATTTTTATTTAACTACGCTTGTCAATCCAATTGTGTGAAAATAACAATGTATGCACCTGTATAGGGTTATGCTTGTTGACCACTTGAGTCAGTCATAACAAATGTTGATTTCAACTGTGTGAGAAACTAGTCTAACCAGTTCTGTTATAGTTGTGTCCTAACTATTCCACATTTGCTAGAAAGTAGACAGGTTAGAGAGGTTTATAACCATATATAGAGAGAGAACTTCCAAGACAGCCAGGAACTTTGTAGCAATCGATTTGCATTGTATTTGCAGTGACTTATTTTAGATAATGTTTGGATATTTAAAACAAACCTATCAACAGGATTTTGCTGCTGTTACACTGTTTAAAATGATACCTGGGGTGAAGAAATCCGTCTTGTGGTTCTTGTGTAATCAGTATTAGAAGTTTTCAGTTAATGAGATGCTCGTGCTCCTGGGCAGGACTGTAGGCAGAGTCTTATCTTCCTGCTCTAGGCCAGAGAAACAAAAAAAAGAACTGCCCTCCGGCCGTCCCGAAGCATAAACAGTCTGTCTCTCTCTCTCTGTCTCTATGATGAGGAACATGTTTGTGCTTTGGGGTGGCCTGTGGGCAGGTCTTTCCTTGGTTTCTATGGCCTAGAGCAGGAAGACAAGACTCTGCCTACAGCCCCACCCAGGAGCACAAGCATCTCATTAACTGAAAACGTCTAACACAGATTACACAAGAACCACAAGACGGATTTTTTCACACCAGGTATCATTTTAATCAGTATAACTGCGCCAACCTGACAGTGTCTGTAGTTTACTTAGCAAAATCCTGCTGGCAGGATTGCTTTAAAAAAAAAAAAAAAGGGACAGCCTAAATCCACAATGTCAAAAGTTATTACCTAACAGTTTCTGTAAATGTTTTTATTTCATTTTGCCTTTCTGTATAAATAAGAACACAGAATCTTATTTGGCTCATATATTACCAAAACATTATTTAGAACCTTTAACAGGCGTTTGTGGTTTTGCTCTTTCATGCTAACACACATCCGTCTTTATTTATTAAGTGGTTATTTCCTAGAAGCAGCCTCATCAAATAAAGTCTTACTTCCCTTTTAACAGGTTATTATTTATCTCCAGCTTGTAAAGTCTCATAAATATTTTGAGTGTTTTTTTTTTAAATTTTGTTGGATAACATTGTAAAAACCAGAAATGGATTTTTTCCAGCTGCTCTCAAAGTATCATACAGTATATTTTCTGATGGGCCTATTTAAAATACATATTCAAAGAACCAAGCTTAATAGATAGAACTCTAGAGGTGATTCTCCACAAAAAGATATGACCATCCTGTTGTGTCTAGATACTCACAAATACAAGTACAATATAAATGCTTGCTAATAAAGTATACTATGCACAGTGATACAATAATAAGTTTATGGAGCAGTTATATACTTTGTTTTTGTAACTGGTAGCATTAAATTTTTTGGACATACATCTGTATAAAAAAAGCTGACAGCTCTATCGCGGTTTTGCAGGTAAGGACTAGTGTATAGAGATTTTTAGAGCTACATAATTGCATTTAGAAATACTAAAATAACTGTTAATCAGATAATAGTTCTTAATAATATATTAACTGATTGTGCACTAATAATGGCCTTGTGCATACCAGTCCTAATCACTGTCTCACTAGTATATGATGTCCCGAATTAAAAAAGTATTGGACGCATCTTTTCAGTGACTGGTGTAGCATTTCTGGCATAAGAAACTATGGCAATTTTGCTGAAATTGATGGGCCAGCATACCTGTGGTATGTCCCACCCTGGCGCCTACTCAGTTTTGCCCATTTTTGCGAAGATGCACCTTTTCAAACCCTTTGCAAGTATTTTTCTTATTTTTCTTCTGTAAAAGCTTTGATAAATCTTGGCCTTAGTGATTTAGATAAAGTCAAACGGTCCTTGAAATGAAAAATTTTTGAAGAATGAACCGTTCCCTTTCTCCAAATATATTTTGAACTTTGATGACCATTGATACATTGATGCTTAATTTGATATGCCATGTCTTCTTACATAATAAGAGTTAAGAGTCATTGGACAGTGTTAGGCTCATTAGGTGAGGTGGATTCTCAAAGCTCAAGGTCTGGGTGGGCACACAGGCCACAGGTGTCAGTGCAGCAGGCAGTTGAGGCACGCGGGAAACAGGTAGCTGAGGTCCTAGAGACTGCAGACAAGTAGATGAGTTCCTGGATTCTGCAGATAGGTAGCAGAGGTCCTGGAGACCGCAAACAGGTAGCACAGGTCCTGGAGACCACAGACAGGTAGAAGAGGTCCTAGAGACCACAGACAGGTAGAAGAGAACGTGGATATAGCAGATAGCAGAGGTCTTGGATTCTGCATACAGGTATCACATGTCCTGAACACCACAGAAAGGTATCACAGGTTCTGAAGACTGACGACATGTAGCAGAGGTTCTGAAAACTGCAGACAAGTAGTAGATGTCCTGGAGACCGCAGACAGGTAGCACAGGTCCTGGAGACCACAGACAGGTAAAAGAGGTCCTTGATACTGCAGATAGATAGCAGAGGTCTTGATTCTGCAGACAGGTAGCACATGTCCTGAACACCACATATAGGTATCACAGGTTCTGGAGACTGCAGACAAGTAGTAGAGGTCCTGAAGACCACAGACAGGTAGCACAGGTCCTGGAGACCACAGACAGGTAGAAGAGGTCCTGGATACTGCAGATAGATAGCAGAGGTCTTGGATTCTGCAGACAAGTAGCACAGGTCCTGAACGCCACAGATAGGTATCACAGGTTCTGAAGACTAAAGACAGGTAGCAGAGGTTCTGGAGACTGCAGACAAGTAGTAGAGGTCCTGGAGACCAGAGACAGGTAGTGCATGGGTCCTGCAGCCCGAAGACAGGTACTGAGCAGTTTGTGGTGCGCAGACAAACTAAGAGTCTTAATACCAAGACACAGGTCTTATATAGACCTAGGTATATGATCACATGAGAGCACACAGGGCTACTTGCAAAGCCCGACATGGAGCACAAGAAAGTTTAGTGGACTTGGGTGAAGGGAGCAGAGCATGGACCTGGACCTGGGACTGGTGTTTGTCAGACAGGCGCCAAAAACTTAACTTCTTACAGATCTGTGGCTATGCATTTCACAAATCTATGGAGTCTAGCTGACAGTGTGACAGAATTACAGTTCTAATATAATTGCTGTACGTCAGCTGTTTCCTAGAAAAAGCTACAAGAATCACGTCACTAGCTGACCCAGAAAAATAACACAAAAGACACAGATAAAATAAAAAAAAAATCTCAACACAACTACAGTTTGATGTTTAAGTGTGAATATGGTCAGCATTTTGTGCAAGTGCCTGACCATGAAATTTAACCCAGTTTTAGATTTTCACTCTGGTATGTCCAGGTATATAAATATTTTAGCATTGTCACCCAATAGTGGTTATAAATATTCCTCTGAAACCTTTTCAAATACAGTGTTCTTATTCTTTGTCCTATTTTGGATTACTCCGAAAGATTAGTTGGAATAATCTCGTAATAATCATATTATAAGCCTTAGCTGTGATTTTTCTTTTCATTTTGTTCTTGTAGACAGATTTTATCCCATCAATAATATCTTGGAATTGTCTTGCTGGAAAGCAGGATTACGTTTACCCAGTGTTGTTATTTTCCAGTGTATAGAAGATTACATTGGATTTTCTGTAAACATATAAAATTGCTTAATCTGCTGAATATTTTTGTTCTTATGATTTATAGGTTAAAGAAAAACCAAGTTTATTGACCTTAATTTTTTTTGGCGAAATCTTTGCTTTATAAAGCGAATATTTTTGGTGGTTTTGAGTGATTAAATGAAGTCTAACTTTTATATTTTATTTTTGAGATTTTAATTTATTCTTTACTTCATTTTTCTATTATTTATAGTTGCCAAGACCCCAACCTTTTGTAGTTTGGGATCTAACTGCTGCAGTTAAGTCACAATGAATATTAAAATGCAAAAATCTCTGATCTGGCTCTGACATTAGCGTTAATTGACATAGATATGTTGGGGAGCCAAATATGGAGAGAGCTGGCGTAATATAAAATTAGGTGTACTTTTCATCCAGGGATGATATTTCTGTTAAGAAACTGTATTCAACACATAAAAGTTAAATAGAGTCGGAAATATTATAATATAGATCAGCAATTCTATGCATACAATACAACTGCATAACAGAGAATTGGTTTCATGCTGACAAAGCAAATTTTACAAAAATATCTTCCCTTTTGTTATTGTGTGTACATAAGAAGCTGCATGAGTCCATTTTATCTGCTTTAATAGAAATTAATATACGGTAGGTTTTTTCTGGTCATTTAATTTGACCATTACAGGCTTACTGCAAAGGAGTAAAAGTGAGTTCAGAAATAAGAATGGCATTATGTCTCATCATCAGCAATCCACACATTGTAGCTTTTTAGGGCCTTTTTCACATATACATGTCAATGAAGAAAAGAAAGGGATCTTCTACCTGGTGATATTATGGATGACTGTTCACCATATCTGTCCATACACAATGCAATTGAGTCATAATGCTCCTTCGCATACAGCAGATTTTCTATAGAGTAGAATGGAGGAATTTTCACCCCCATGAATAGGAATATACCATGTTCCATACCAAATAGAACAAGGGAACATGTAACCTCTGTAATATTGAACCATGAAGACGTTGTATATTGAAGTACAAATCCTTACAAGCAGATGCGTAGCTAAGGTTTTGGTTCCGGGGGGGCGAAGCTTCTCAGTTGGCCCCTAACCAGGTAACCTTGATTACAACTGGGTGACGCACCCTAATAGTGGAGGAGAACCTCAGCAGATGATCGCGCTGTTACTGAAGATAATCTCTATACAAAGATCAACATGGATATTACCGCCATATGGTCAGTGGTAGATACCAGTCCTGCAGAGCATATAAGAGATCACAGCAAAGTTACAGATAGTGACTTAACGCTGACGTTCTTCCTGATGGAATCGTTCACTTTTCCCGTCTTTTCCATCTGGCCCAGACCGACACAACTACTTCCAGCCAGGACTCGGCTGCAGAGAATACAACAAAGACACTTCTCATATTCCAGCCCCATCACCATCTATTCCCAACCTGCACAAACTCCTCATCCTGCTGATACCCCAATACTGAGCCACTGCTGCCGTATGTGTCCCTATTACTGCACCTGATACCCCAATACTGAGCCACTGCTGCCGTATGTGTCCCTATTACTACAACTGATAGCCCAATACTGAGCCACTGCTGCCGTATGTGTCCCTAATACTACACCTGATACCCCAATACAGAGCCACTGCTGACATATGTGTCCCTATGACTGCCCCTGATACCCCAATACTGAGCCACTGCTGCCGTATGTGTCCCTATTACTACACCTGATACCCCAATACTGAGCAGCTGCTCTATGTGTCCCTATTACTGCCCCTGATACCCCAATAATGAGCCACTGCTGCTATATGTTTCCCTATTACTGCCCCTGATACCCCAATACTTAGCCGCTGCTGCCGTATGTGTCTCTATTACTGCACCTGATACCCCAATACTGAGCCTCTGCCGTATGTGTCCCTATTACTGCCCCTGATACACCAATACTGAGCCACTGCTGCCATATGTCTCCCTATTACTGCCCCTGATACCCCAATACTGAGCCGCTGCTGCCGTATGTGTCTCTATTACTGCACCTGATACCCCAATACTGAGCCTCTGCCGTATGTGTCCCTATTACTGCCCCTGATACACCAATACTGAGCCACTGCTGCCATATGTCTCCCTATTACTGCCCCTGATACCCCAATACTGAGCCGCTGCTGCCGTATGTGACCCTATTACTGCCCCTGATGCCCCAGTACTGAGGCTCTGCCGAATGGGATCCTATTGCTGCACCTGATACCTCAATACTGAGCCGCTGCTGTCGTATGTGTCCCTATTACTGCACCTGATACCCCAATACTGAGCCGCTTTTGTCGTATGTGTCCCTATTACTGCCGCTGATACCCCAATACTGAGCTGCTGCTGCCATATGTGTCCCTTTTAGTGCCCTTGATACCCCAATACTGAGCCGCTGCTGCCGTATGTGTCCCTATTACTGCCCATGATACCTCAATACTGAGTTGCTGTTGCCGTATGTGTCCCTATTACTGCCCCTGATACCCCAGTACTGAGCTGCTGCTGTGTCCCTATTACTGCCCCTGATACCCCAATACTGAGCCACTGCTGCCATATGTGTCCCTAGTACTGCCCCTGATACCCCAATACTGAGCCACTGCTGCCGTATGTGTCCCTATTACTGCACCTGATACCCCAATACTGAGCCTCTGCCGTATGTGACCCTATTGCTGCTCCTGATACCCCAATACTGAGCCGCTGCTGTCGTATGTGTCCCTATTACTGCCAGTGATACCCCAATTCTGAGCTGCTGTTGCTGTATGTGTCCCTATTACTGCCCCGATACCCCAATACTGAGCCGCTGCTGCCGTATGTGTCGCTATTACTGCCCCTGATACCCCAATACTGAGCCGCTGCTGCCGTGTGTGACCCCATTACTGCATCTGATACCCCAATGCTGAGCCGCTGCTGCCATATGTGTCCCTATTACTGCCCATGATACCTCAATACTGAGCCACTGCTGCCATATGTGTCTCTATTACTGCCCCTGATACCCCAATACTGAGCCGCTGTTGCCGTTTGTGTCTCTATTACTGCCCCTGATACCCCAATACTGAGCCGCTGTTGCCGTATGTGTCCCTATTACTGCCCCTGATACCCCAATACTGAGCTGCTGCTGCGGTATGTGTCCTTATTACGCCACATGATACCCCAATACTGAGCCGCTGCTGCCGTATGTGTCCCTATTACTGCACCTGCTGTGTGGTTCTCTGTGCCCTCTAAATTCTAAAGCACCCCTCTATAATATAGTAATGCCGGGTGCAAGTGCCCTAGAAAACAGTGCCCATATTTTGCCCCCTAGAAAATAATAATGCCCTGTGTGCCCCTTTGATAGTCACAGTAACCTGAGTTCCCCTGTAACAATACGTGCCCACTTTACATTTAATAATGTCCCGAGTCTCCTCCCTGTACAGCTCCCCTATACATAGTATGATGCTCTCTTATACACAGTATAATGCCCCTCACTGTATAGTACCACCCACACAGTATACTGACCCCTTAGTAGCCTCCAAACTGTTTGATTGGTCCAACAAAGTATAATGCCTCCTCACTGTAATCCCCACACTTTACAATGGCCCCTCACTGTAATCTTCACACTGTATAATGGTCCCCTAGATAGCCTCCATATAGTATAATGCACTAGATAGTTCTAAATGTAGTATAATGCACTCCCCATTAGCCTCCATATAGTAATATATGCACTCCCCATAGGCCTACTATATATTGTACTAGATTGTGGCCCGATTCTAACGCATCGGGTATTCTAGAATATGCATGTCCCCGTAGTATATGGACGATGATGATTCCAGAATTCGCGGCAGACTGTGCCCGTCGCTGATTGGTCGAGGCAACCTTTATGACATCATCGTCGCCATGGCAACCATTATGACATCATCGTCGCTGTGCCCGTTGCTGATTGGTCGAGGCCTGGCGGCCTCGACCAATCAGAGACGCGGGATTTCTACGTCGATGCTGTGCCGGTCTCTGATTGGTCGAGGCCTGGCGGCCTCGACCAATCAGAGAGCCGGGATTTCCTGGACAGACAGACAGACAGAAAGACAGACAGACAGACAGACAGAAAGACAGACAGACAGACGGAAAAACCCTTAGACAATTATATATATAGACTAGATTGTGGCCCGATTCTAACGCATCGGGTATTCTAGAATATGCATGTCCCCGTAGTATATGGACAATGATGATTCCAGAATTCGTGGCACACTGTGCCCGTCGCTGATTGGTCGAGGCAACCTTTATGACATCATCGTCGCCATGGCAACCATTATGACATCTACGTCGATACTGTGCCCGTCGCTGAATCAGAAACGTGAGATGTCTACGTCCTTTATGACATCATCGTCGCTGTGCCCGTTGCTGATTGGTCGAGGCCTGGCGGCCTCGACCAATCAGACGCGGGATTTCTACGTCCTTTATGACATCATCGTCGCTGTGCCGCCAGGCCTCGACCAATCAGAGAGCCGGGATTTCCAGGACAGACAGACAGACAGACAGAAAGACAGACAGACAGACAGACAGAAAGACAGACAGACAGACGGAAAAACCCTTAGACAATTATATATATAGATAATGCACCCCCCATAGGCAGACTCTAGACTGTATAATGCATCCCCCATAGGCAGACTCTATAGCACAAGGCAGCACCCATAGACAAACTCTTTAGTATAATGCAGCACCTCCATAGGCAGATCCTGTAGTATAAAACAGCACCCCCATAGGCAGATCCTGTAGTATAAAACAGCATCCCTATAGCCAGACCCTGTAATATAAGGCAGCATCCCTATAGGCAGACCCTGTAATATAAGGCAGCACCCCACATAGGCAGACCCTGTAGTATAAGGCAGCACCCCTATAGGCAGATCCTGTAATATATGGCAGCACCCCTATAGGCAGACCCTGTAATATAAGACAGTACCCCTATAGGCAGACCCTGTAATATAAGGCAGCACCCCTATAGGCAGACCCTGTAGTATAAGGCAGCACAGGAGGTAAAGAAAAAAAAGATAAAAGCCAAAACACCAGTAACCACCGTAGGTGCACGGAACTCCGCTGCAGGCAGACGTATTTTTCATCAGGAAACAAAAAAAGGGAGTTGAGTTCCAGCTCATTAAAATGATCTATTTATTAGTACAATTATAATAACAAAATGTACAGGGTGTACAACCTCCCTCCGGTATGTTCCCTTAGAAAACAGAGGCTATACGGCAACGCGTTTCGATCTAGATGATCTTTGTCAAAGCCAAAGCTTTCTAAGGGCACATACCGGAGGGAGCTTGTACACCCTGTACATTTTGTTTTTATAATTGTACTAATAAATAGATTATTTTAAGGAGCTGGAACTTAACCCCCTTTTTTTGTTTCAGTATAAGGCAGCACCCCTATAGGCAGATCCTGTAATATATGGCAGCACCCCTATAGGCAGATCCTGTAGTATAAGGCAGCACCCCTATAGGCAGATCCTGTAGTATAAGGCAGTACCCCTATAGGCAGATGCTGTAGTATAAGGCAGCCCCCTATAAGCAGATCCTGTAGTATAAGACAGCACCCCATAGGCATATCCTGTAGTATAAGGCAGTACCCCTATAGGCAGATCCTATAGTATAAGGCAGCCCCCCTATAGGCAGATCCTGTAGTATAAGGCAGCATACCAATAGGCAGACCCTGTAATATAAGACAGTATCCCCATAGGCAGATCCTGTAGTATAAGGCAGTACCTCTATAGGCAGACCCTGCAGTATAAGGCAGCCCCCCATAGGCAGATCCTGTAGTATAAGGCAGCCCCCCTATAGGCAGATCCTGTAGTATAAGGCAGCCCCCCTATAGGCAGATCCTGTAATATATTTATATTATAAATACTCATCTCTCTTCCTTCCCAGCTCTGGGCGCACGCTCATCTCCTGACAGCGGGCGCCAGCTAGTGACGTCATCGTGCCCCGTCAGTGTCTGCATCGGTGACGTCAGACACTGAGAGGGGGATGATGGGAGAAGGAGCGTAGCGCTCCTTCTCCCATCAATGCGATCAGCTGTATCAGCTAAATGCCAGTACAGCTGATCTTCCGATGATGGCGGGGGTCCTACTGCTGGCATCGGGGCCCCTGCTTGCTCAGGAGCCCATAGCGGCTGGGTGGTAGAGCAGGGAGATCAATTCTCCCTGCTCTGCCCCAGAATGTAACTGTATCGGCGCGAGCAGCGCGTCAATACAGTTACAGTAGCGTATCTCTGGGTGGGCACCCTCTGAGCTTCGGGCCCTGGGTGACTGTCCCCTCTGCCCCCCAGTAGCTACGCTACTGCCTTCAAGACATTGATCTGTACATGGAGCCAATATTGTGTCTGTGAATACTCTAAGTTGCAACAAACAATCTTATATTACTTGTTTTAAAGTGGATCTGTCATCAGTAGTGATGAGTCAACGTGCTTTGATGATGTCTTATACGAGCATGCTCAGGTGTTATGCGAGTATCTTGGGCATGCTCGTATATTATGTTCGAGTCTCTGCGGCTGCATGATTTGCAGCTGTTAGACAGTCACAACACATGTGGGGATTGCCTAATGTGGGGATTTCCTAACACTTTCGGGGATTGCCTGTTTGTTAGGGAATCTCCACATGTGTCGAGGCTGTCTGACAGCCACAAATCATGCCACCGCAGGGACTCGAACATTATATATGAACACTCCCAGATACTCGAATAACACCAGATCATGCTTGGATAAGAGATTATCCGAGCACGTTCACTCATCACTAGTCATCAGATTATGCAACACAAACTGTACACATTTTTAAAAGATTTCTTGGACTCAGTTAGACTGTTGTATTTACTTTAAAATTCTATGTTGAAAGGTGATCTATGCATCCTGATCTCCTAGTATGATGAGCATATGATGAGTCCAGCTATAGAATGAAGTAGTTCATGAGTCCAAATGTATTCACTCTCCTCCCAGCCAGTCTGACTGATAGCTGCAGCTTGTACTGAACAGTTTGTGATTTCAGCAGCAACAGGAAGCATAATGAGGAGCTGTCAATCAGGCTAGGTAGGCGGAGATTGAGTTAAACTTTCACAAACAATTTAATAATGTTTGTAGGTGGTAGCTTGAAATTTAGTGACAGGTCTGCTTTAAAAAATTAGGCTATGAAAATATCGATAATGTTACTGTCTTTTTATGATTTTTTTCTGACATTATTCTGGTGATTTATAACTAGCTTTGTATCTGAACAGCATGTGCAAGTGTGCTGCAAAGTAAGATTGATGTGTACAACAGAAGTGTTAATAGTTTATTTTCATCAAAGAAGTGAATGAACTAAAGAGACTTCTAAACCAAATGAATACTTTTTGAACACTTGAAAACATACTTTTGTGGATGAAGACATGCACAAATCCTTTTGTCTCTTCATTTAATCCCAGGCAGACTCAATTATATTGAGATCGGGCATCTATGGAGGCCATATCATCACTTAAAAGACACTTAGGCCATGTTCACACATTGCGTTTTTGATGCATTTTTTCTACAGGCAAAACCTGCTCTCTTGTTGGTTAGAAACTTGCTTTAAGAAAAGCAGGTTTTGCTTAGTTTATGCTGCTTTTGATGCATTTTTTTCCTGTGTTTTTGTCAGGGTACATTTGTCTCTTGTGCATTCTGATAAAGTTTAATGCATAAAAAAAACCCTAATTCTTCTTCAACTTTTGGCACCAAAAACACAGCAAAAACTGATACCTGCAGCTCTTTTTCAGTGTTTTTGCACCACCCATTGCTTTCAATGGGTGAAAAATGCTCAAAATACGCTGAAGAAACGCTGAAAGAAGTGACATTCTGCATTTTGCAAATACATGGTATTGCACAAAATACTGAGGTCAAAAAACCAAGCTGTGTACATGAGATATATGAAATTTCATTGACTTTGCTAGTCTGTGAGGCTGTGTGCCCACGTTGCATTTTTTATGCGTTTCTGCTGCGTTTTTTGCCACAGGGGAAATGCTAAAAACGCTTAAAAAACGCATTCTTTTGCAATCCTATGGGATTCCGCAGTTGCTGTGCCCATGCTGCGGATTTTCCCGCTGCAGAATCGCATAGCGATAAAATCCGCAGCATGTTCATTATTTCTGCGGAATCGCGGCAATTCCACAGCCATAGGATTGCATTGAAACGCTCAATTTTATGCATGTGGCTATGCCCACCAAGCGTAAAGTGAGCGCTTCATGTGCGGATGGTACCCAGGATGTGGATGAGAGGAGACTCTCCTTCAGGCCCTGGGATCCATATTCATGTAAAAAAAGAATTAAAATAAAAAATAGGGATATACTTACCTTCTGATGGCCCCCTGAGTCCTCATGCCTCTCAGCGGTGCACGCGGCGGCTTCCGTTCCCAGGGATGCATTGCGCGAATCACCTGGGATGACGTCGTGGTCACACGACCGGGACGTCACAAAGATCCTTCGCGCAAAGCATCCCTGGGAACGGAACATACCGGGAGCGCCACTGAGAATATCCGGGGCCATCGGAAGGTGAGAATAGCCATATTTTTTATTTTCTTTGTTATTTTTAACATTCTATCTTTTACAATTGATGCTGCATAGGCAGCATCAATAGTAAAAAGTTGGTCACACTTGTCAAGCACTATGCTTGACAAGTGTGACCAACCTGTCAATCATTTTTCCAAGCGATGCTTCAAATGGCTTGGAAAGCTCAAGCATTCTGCAAGCTAAAAACGCTTGCAAAACTGTTGTGTTTTGCGGGAAAACGCAGCAGGGAGTTGCTTAAAAAACGCAATGTGTGCACATAGCCTTATTCTTCTTTCATATCACAGGTCATACATTATAGCAAGACAAGCAATGGTGAAGCCTGGTGGAGGTTCTTTGCAAGTTTGGGGCTGCCTTTCAGCAAATGGAGTTGGGGGTTTGGTCAGAATTAATGGTGTTCTCCGCACTGAGAAATGCAGGCAGATATTATCCATCATACAATACCATAATGGAGATGTGTAATTGGCTCCAAATTTATTCTGCAACTGTACAACAACTTCAAACCTACAGCCAATGTCATTTGACGTGATGTCTAACCAGCCAGCCACTGAGGTTAGCTGCTTATGCACTGAACTTAGTTTCACATGCCGTCATGCTTGACCATTGAACTCAGTTACTGTTGACACGCCATGTTGACGTGACATTGCCATTGTAGTCAAAACATCAGTGGTGAGCTACCTGAGAGGGCGAGTACCTGTTCAGTTAGTTATTTTATGCATTATGTTTTGTGCCCACTTTCCTGAAAGTGGACAACGCCTTTACGAACTTCCTTCATTGTAAAATACAAGGATTGACAATATGTCCCTCACAGAGCCCTGACTTCAACATCATCAAGTCTACCACTGATTACATGAAGATATATAAGGATTTCCTCAAGTCGACATCCCAAAAATATCTGTGGTTATTTCTCCAAGATGTTTGGAACTACCTCACAGTAGAGTTAGACCCATGATCTGGAAGTAACTGCCTTCTATTGAACGAAGGTAAATCCGCATATTATCACTGAGCGATGCAGATTTACCATATTCAATACATTTAATTGATGTAATTTCTGTTGCGGAGACTAGTGAAAGATGCGTCGCCTGTTAGTGTCTGCAGACAACTATGGATGTATAGTGGATATGGGATTTCTAGAAATCCCATTCACTATGTTGTAACAGCCGGACGCTGCGGGTTGGATGCTGCATAAATGCTAAGCATCAAACCCGCATCAAATACAGATCGTAGGTGTATGTGTGAAAATGTAACTAGAAGAATTAATACTGTTTCGAAGGCAAAGGCTGCAAAATATGGTCACACCAAATATTGATTTGATTTAGATTATTCTTATGTTCACTCACTTTGAATTTTGTTAATTACTGAAAGTAAATTATGATTTATTTTAGGTTTTAAAGCATTGTTGCAGCATTCTTGTAGCATTTTTTCCATACCTGACCAAAACTTTTTCATGGTACTGTATTTGCAAACATTTTATGATCTCTTGAATATCAGGTGGTCAGCGCCTTCGATTAGTGAAACAAATGTGTGGGTTTAAATCAGCTGAGTTTGCAGTCAGTAAGCAGCCATACACAACATTTCGGCAGCCCCCTGTAGTTGCTGAGATAAAACAAGAATGTAACAGTTTCATATATCTTATCTATCGGATGCTGCTGTATGCCAGTGGTTGCTTGCGTGCTATCTAATTTGTTGTCATGAAATAGACATCTAAACAGAAGCCATTACAGGTAGCTGCAGAAAATTTCAGTTCATTACCTCTTGTAGCTTGTGACATCTCGCAATAAAACAGTCATTTTATATTAAACAAGATGCTTTCTAATGCATTCTCATACAATCCACTTACAGTATGTTATGAAATGAGCCGGTTTCGAAAACATAGGCGGCAGAAGAAAATAATGTTTTTTGCTGGTGAAGAAAAATCTCATACTTTTAACTGGCTCTTAGCCTTTATGTCAAAGAGCAGATCTGTAGAAATCAAAATGTTAATATTATTACTTTGAAATATAAAAGTATATTTGCAAATCAAGTACAGTGAAAACTTGACACATTATGACAATTTTAAAACTGGATGACGCAAAAGGCTTAATACAAAAGGGCAATAAAGGGTGATACTTAATTTAGGGAAGAAGTCTAGCAACAAGAATTGATTGGATTGAGTTGTATGACTGGGGATTAATATGCTGCAATACAGTATCGTTGGGGAATACTGGCCTTGTATTTAGCAGGGCTCGGTACTTTGTTGACTAACTCAACATTTAGGAATACACATGTTTGTTAAGTGTACCACTTTATAGGATATTGAGAAGAAAATAGTCAAGATTATTCAGAAGGTAAATTAGGCAGCAAGAACAGTCTCGGATATACTAGCGTCGAGGTATCATTTGATGTGACATGAGTGCTGGAAGTGTAACTGTTTGGTCCATGGAAGTGTCTTATTATTTTTCTTAAAATTGGATAAGAACTCTAATTTTTCATGGAAAAGAAGATTCAATACAATATTATAACATGCTAGTAAACCCTTAGGCAGATCCAGAGGTGTAGCTAGGGTTTTGGTTCAGGGGGGGCGAAGCTTCTGAGTGGGCCCCTAACCAAGTAACCTTGATTACAACTCGGTGATGCGCCCTAATAGTGGAGGAGAACCTCAGCATTTACTGAAGATAATCTCTATAAAACGACCAACATTGATATTACCGCCATATTGTCAGTGGTAGATACCAGCCCTATACAACATATAAGAGATCACAGCACAGTTACAGATAATGACTTACCACTGACGTTCTTTAAAGTCGTCACTTTTCCCATCTTTTCCATCTGACACAAGACACATTTCACTTCTCATATTCCAGCCCCATCACCATCTATTCCCAACCTGCAAAAACTCCTCATCCTGCTGATACCCCAATACTGAGCCGCTGCTGCCGTATGTGACCCTATTACTGCACCTGATACCCCGATACTGAGCCGCTGCTGCCGTATGTGTCCCTATTACTGCACCTGATACCCCAATACTAAGCCACTGCTGCCATATGTGTCCCTATTACTGCCCCTGATACCCCAATACTGAGCCGCTGCTGCCGTATGTGTCCATATTCCTGCACCTGATACCACAATACTGAGCCGCTGCTGCCGTATGTGTCCCTATTACTGCACCTGATACCCCAATACTGAGCCGCTGCTGCCGTATGTGTCCCTATTACTGCACCTGATACCCCAATACTGAGCCTCTGCTGCCGTATGTGTCCCTATTACTGCCCCTGATACCCCAATACTGAGCCGCTGCTGCCATATGTGTCCCTATTACTGCACCTGATACCCCAATACTGAGCGGCTGCTGCCGTATGTGTCCCTATTACTGCACCTGATACCCCAATATTGAGCCGCTGCTGCCGTATGTGTCCTTATTACTACCCCTGATATCCCAATATTGAGCCACTGCTGCCGTATGTGACCCTATTACTGCACCTGATACCCCAATACTAAGCCGCTGCTGCCGTATGTGTCCTTATTACTGCACCTGATACCCCAATACTGAGCTGCTGCTGCCGTATGGGTCCTTATTACTGCACCTGATACCCCAATACTGAGCTGCTGCTGTCATATGTGTCCCTATTACTGCACCTGATACCCCAATACTGAGCCATTGCTGCCGTATGTGTCCCTATTACTGCACCTGATACCCCAATACTGAGCTGCTGCTGCCATACGTGTCCTTATTACTACACCTGATACCCCAATGCTGAGTTGCTGCTGCTGTATGTGTCCCTATTACTGCACCTGCTGTGTGGTTCTGTGTGCACTCTAAATTCTAAGGCACACCTCTATAATATAGCAATGCCAGGTGCAAGTGCCTGAGAAAACAGTGCCCATATTTTGCCCCCTAGAAAGTAATATTGTCCTGTGTGCCCCTTTGATAGTCACAGTAACCTGAGTTCCCCTGTAACAATAAGTGCCCACTTTACATTTTATAATGTCCCGAGTCTGCCTCCAGTACAGCTCCCCTATACACAGCATGATGCTCTTATACACAGTATACTGACCCCTTAGTAGCCTCCAAACTGATGGCTCCAACACTGTAATCCCCACACTGTATGATGCCCCTCTAGATAGCCTCCATATAGTATAATGCACCAGATCGTCCTCAATATAGTACTGTATAATGCACCAGATAGTCCTCAGTATAGTATAATGCACTCTCCATAGGCAGACTCTATAGCACAAGGCAGCACCCATAGGTAGACTCTGTAGTATAAGGCAGCACCCCATAGGCAAACCCTGTAGTATAAGGTAGCACCCGCAGGCAAACCCTGTAGTATAAAGCAGCACCCCTATAGACAGACCCTGTAGTATAAGGCAGACCCCCCATAGGCAAACCCTGTATTAGGCAGACCCCCCATAGGCAGACCCCCACAGGCAGACCCTGTAGTATTAGGCAGACCCCCATAGGTAAACCCTGTAGTATTAGGCAGACCCCTCATAGGCAGACCCTGTAGTAATAGGCAGACCCCCACCAATAGGCATACCCTGTAGTATTAGGTAGACCCCCCATAGGTAAACCCTGCAGTATTAGGCAGACCCCCCATAGGCAGACTCCGTAGTATTAGGCAGACCCCCTCCCATAGGCAGACCCTGTAGTATTTGGCAGACCCCCTCCCATAGGCAGACCCTGTAGTATTAGGCAGACCCCCCATAGGCAGACCCTGTAGTATTAGGCAGACCACCTCCCATAGGCAAACCCTGTAGTATTAGGCAGACCCCCCCAAAGGCAGACCCTGTAGTATTAGGCAGACCCCCTCCCATAGGCAGACCCTGTAATAAAAGGCAGACCCCCCATAGGCAGACCCTGTATTATTAGGCAGACCCCCAAAGGGCAGACCCTGTAGTATTAGGCAGACCCCCCATAGGCAGACCCTGTAGTATTAGGCAGACCCCCCATAGGCAGACCCCCCATAGGCAGACCCTGTAGTATTAGGCAGACCCCCATAGGTAAACCCTGTAGTATTAGGCAGACCCCTCATAGGCAGACCCTGTAGTAATAGGCAGACCCCCACCAATAGGCAGACCCTGTAGTATTAGGTAGACCCCCCATAGGTAAACCCTGCAGTATTAGGCAGACCCCCATAGGCGGACTCCGTAGTATTAGGCAGACCCCTTCCCATAGGCAGACCCTGTAGTATTTGGCAGACCCCCTCCCATAGGCAAACCCTGTAGTATTAGGCAGACCCCCCGTAGGCAGACCCTGTAGTATTAGGCAGACCCCCACCAATAGGCATACCCTGTAGTATTAGGTAGACCCCCATAGGTAAACCCTGCAGTATTAGGCAGACCCCCCATAGGCAGACTCCGTAGTATTAGGCAGACCCCCTCCCATAGGCAGACCCTGTAGTATTTGGCAGACCCCCTCCCATAGGCAGACCCTGTAGTATTAGGCAGACCCCCCATAGGCAGACCCTGTAGTATTAGGCAGACCACCTCCCATAGGCAAACCCTGTAGTATTAGGCAGACCCCCCCAAAGGCAGACCCTGTAGTATTAGGCAGACCCCCTCCCATAGGCAGACCCTGTAATAAAAGGCAGACCCCCCATAGGCAGACCCTGTATTATTAGGCAGACCCCCAAAGGGCAGACCCTGTAGTATTAGGCAGACCCCCCATAGGCAGACCCTGTAGTATTAGGCAGACCCCCCATAGGCAGACCCCCCATAGGCAGACCCTGTAGTATTAGGCAGACCCCCATAGGTAAACCCTGTAGTATTAGGCAGACCCCTCATAGGCAGACCCTGTAGTAATAGGCAGACCCCCACCAATAGGCAGACCCTGTAGTATTAGGTAGACCCCCCATAGGTAAACCCTGCAGTATTAGGCAGACCCCCATAGGCGGACTCCGTAGTATTAGGCAGACCCCTTCCCATAGGCAGACCCTGTAGTATTTGGCAGACCCCCTCCCATAGGCAAACCCTGTAGTATTAGGCAGACCCCCCGTAGGCAGACCCTGTAGTATTAGGCAGACCACCTCCCATAGGCAAACCCTGTAGTATTAGGCAGACCCCCCCAAAGGCAGACCCTGTAGTTTTAGGCAGACCCCCTCCCATAGGCAGACCCTGTAGTAAAAGGCAAACCCCCCATAGGCAGACCCTGTATTATTAGGCAGACTCCCAATAGGCAGATCCTGTAGTATTAGGCAGACCCCCCATAGGCAGACCCTGTAGTATTAGGCAGACCCCCCATAGGCAGCACCCCTTAAAAAATAAATACTCACCTCTTCTTCCTGGTTCCTGCGCTGCTCTGAGTCCCCGCTTGTCTCCTGACAGCGGGTGCCAGGCAGTGACTCATCGCGTCCTCTGTCAGCGTCGCTGACATCAGACGCTGACAAGGGATGATGGGGGAAAGAGTGCAGCGCTCCTTCCCTCATCATTGTGGACAGTTGTATCGGCTAAATGCCGGTACAGCTGATCCTGCGATGACAGGCAGGGGCAGGGCCGGCTCCAGGTCTTCATGGGCCCTGGGCGAAAGAGTCCTGGTGGGCCCCTTTAACACATACCACAATTCATAATGCACAGATAAGGCAGAGAAATAGTACAATGCCAAAGATTTCACTTACTTCTTACATTACTTGAGTGATATCTATTGTGCATTCTACATTAGCTCAGAAACCGGACAGTATAGTCCTCTATACAGAATAATGAGACCCATATATTGCTCCAAAGAGAATAATGAGCCTCATATATTGCCCCATACAGTATAATGGCCCCATATAGTGCTCCATACAGTACTGTATAATTGGCACCACATAGTCCTCTATACAGAATAATGAGCCCCATATATTGCTCCAAACAGAATAATGAGCCCAATATTTGCTCCATACAGAATAATGAGCCTCATATAATGCTCCATACAGTATAATGGGCACCACAGAGTACACCATACAGAATGAGCCGCATATATTGCTCCATACAGAATTGACCTCATATAATGCTCCATACATTAGAGTGAGCCATATATAATTCTCCATACAGTATATGATGGGCCCCATCTATTGCTACATATATAATGGGCCTCATATAATGCTCCATAAAGTATATGATACATTCTGTATGGGGCAATATATGGGACTCAGTATACAGTATGGGGCCGATCATATACTTTATGGAGGGCCCCATATAATACTCCTTACAGAATGGGTCCCATATAATGCTCCAAAAATAATTGGCCCCATAAGATGCTCCATGTATAATGGGCCCCATATAATGCTCCATATCTAATTGGCCATATAAAATGCTCCATATATAATTAGTCCCATAAGATGCTTCATATATTATTGGCCCCATATACTGCTCCATATTGAATTGGCCCCATATAATGCTCCCTATAGAATTGGTTTCATAAGATACTCCATATAGAATTAGCCCCATATAATGCTGCGTATATGGGCTCCTTCTGATGGCCCCCATATATTGCTCCAAATATTAAAAGTGTCTGTATGGGGCCATAATCAGCGTTTGAGCAGCACTATATGGGGCAAGTGTCTGTATGGAGCCATAATCAACGTTTGTGCAGCATTATATGGGGCAAGTGTCTGTATGGGACCATAACCAACGTTTGTGCAGCATTATATGGGGCAAGTGTCTGTATGGGACCATAACCAACGTTTGTGCAGCATTATATGGGGCAAGTGTCTGTATGGAGCCATAATCAACATTTGAGCAGCACTATGTGGGGCAAGTGTCTGTATGGAGCATCTTATGGGGCCATAATCAACATTTGTGCAGCATTATATGGGGCAAATGTCTGTATGGAGCATCTTATGGGGCCATTATTAACCTTTATGCAGCATTATATGGGGCATATTTAATATGGAGCATCTTATGGGGCCATCATAAACTTTATGGAGCATTATATGGGGCTCCTGATTCAATATGGATATTCAAAAACACTTAACCTACTGATGTCTCAATTAATTTTACTTTTATTGGTATCTATTTTTACTTTTGACATTTACCGGTAGCTGCTGCATTTCCCACCTTAGGCTTATACTCGAATCATTAAGTTTTCCCTGTTTTTTGTGGCAAAATTAAGGGGTCGGCTTATACTTGGGTCAGCTTATACTCGAGTATATATGGTACATGGTAAAAGTACCTGTAGGCCAAAAAATTTTTTATGCTCACTTATGGAAAGTATTGAAAATGTATGTATGAATTTGCTTCATTACTGGGGCTAATGTCAGAACCATAGCTAATTTTTCCTTCATGCAGAGAAAGATTCAGTTTAAAGTTTAAAGGGAATTGTCACTTTAAAGTAAAATACCTATTCTTAACATACTGTATCATAAAAAGTTAAATAATGTTATGTTAATGTGGTAATGGACTATTCTTTAAACGAGCTTTCACTTTTATCCACCAGGTTTCGCTAGTTCTTAATAGATCAGGGTCATAGATAAAACTTGGCGCTCAAAATTCTTTAACCCCTTCCCGACCTCCGCCGTACTATTACTGCGGAGGTTGGGTCCCCTGCTTTGATGTGGGCTCCGGCGCTGAGCCCACCTCAAAGCCGGGACATGTCAGCTGTTTTGAACAGCTGACACGTGCCTGCAATAGCGGCGGGTGATATCGCGATTCACCCGCCACTATTAACCAGTTAAATGCCGCTGTCAAACACTGACAGCTAATCATTTAACATAAGTGCCATTTTACACAGGAGCTTTTTATATAGTACACACTGCATAGTGTCAGTGTACACTTAATACAGTGATCACTGGTCACATTCCCAGAAGCTCTGTATACAGTGTCAGTGTACAGGTAATACAGAGATCACCAGTGACATTATACACAGGACCTCTGTATATAGTATAGAGTGTATAATTTCAATGTACAGGTAACACACTGACTTACCGATTATGTCTCTAGTTTAAGTTCTTCACCTTCATCCAGCAGAAACTGCCATCACTTCTTCTAGCCGAGACTTTCTTTGCAGAAAATTACACAATTATCTAGAGCATATTCGCCGATTTTTCCCCAACCTCTGCACTATGCCAGGTGAAAAAAAAATGATCGTATCGCCCTGCATAGTAGCAGGGTCTCTCTTTCCCCACACATTGAAAATAGTATCCTCAAAAATAATATCCTTTAATTAGCCCCTACAGTAATAATGTTCCACATCCTGCTCCCACGTGTCATCCCATTCTGGACCCCAAGTGTCCTCCCATTTAGGACCCCAAGTGTCCTCCTATTTTGGACCCCATGTGTCTTCCCATTGTGCCCCATGTCTCTCCATACTGCCCCCATGTCTCTCCATATTGCCCCATGTCTCTCCATATTGCTCCCATGTCTCTCCATAAAGACATCGCCAACTTGAGTCCTTCATCTTGATCCAGAAGAGACCGCCATCACTTCTTCCTGCCAGGACTTGTACCCCAAATGTCCTCCCATTCTGTACCCCACGTGTTCTACCATTCTGCACCCCACTTGTTCTCCCATTGTGGACCTTATGTGTCCTCCCATTCTGGACCCCAAGTGCCCTCCCATTCTGGACCTCAAGTTTTCTCCTATTCTGGACCTCATATCTCTTTCCATTCTGCCTCCTGTCTCTCCATACTGCCCCCATATCTCTCTCCGTATTGCCCCCATGTTCTCTACATATTGCCCCATGTCTCTCCGTGTTGCCCCCATGTCTCTCCATACTGCCCCATAGTCATCCATAGTAGTATAATGTTCTCTATAGTCCAGTGTTCCCCAACTCCGGTCCTCAAGAGCCTCCAACAGGTCATGTTTTCAGGATTTCCTTAGCATTGCACAGGTGAATGAATGCTTGCCTGTCCAGGTGATCCAATTATCACCTGTGCAATACTAAGGAAATCCTGAAAACATGACCTGTTGGTGGCTCTTGAGGACCGGAGTTGGGGAACACTGCAGTATAGTCATATATAGTAGTATAATGCACCCATAGTCATATATAGCACTATAATGCATCCCATAGTCTTATATAGCAGTATATAGCAGTATAATGCAACCCACAGTTATATATACTAGTATAATGCACCCCCATAGTTATACATAAAGTATAATGCACCCCCATAGTAGTATAATGCATCCACATAGTCATATATAATAGTATAATGCACCCCATAGTCATATATAGCAGTATGATGCACCCCCATAGAAGTATAATGCACCCCATAGTCATATATAGAAGTATACTGCACCCCCATAGTAGTATAATGCACTCCATAGTCATATATAGCAGTATACTGTACTCCCATAGTATAATGCACCCCATAGTGGGGCTTTAAAAAAAAAGTTTCTCCTTACCTGTCCGAAGTCCAGCGGTGTCCTCTGCTCGATTCATCTGAGGCGTGGACATCCAGCGTATGGCAGTGACGTCATACGCAGGCGACATGCAAGCTGATGTCAACTGCCGGCATGTGATTGGCTGGCGGTTGTTAACTGTTGCAATGCAGGAGGATATCCTCCCGCACTGCAATAGATTTTAACTGAGGACGCACGGTCAGTTACTGAACCAGCAGAATCTTGCCACTGGGGCCCAGTGAGCAGAAGAAGGGGCCCCCTCTACTCGCTGGGCCCCATATGCCAGTTAGGGCAGTAATGCCATGATGGCGGCTCTGGCCGTCAACACCCCTGCTCACTTTCCCATGTGAAAGTTAGAGGAGCTAATAAAGCCATTTAAACAGCTGAATGCCATCCCTCCATTCAGCAAACAGTAAGCCTCTGTTACATCAATAAAACAGCTGATTGCAGCTGACAGAGGTACTTTGATTGGCAGGTGACTGTTAGCTGTTGGGAGAGTAAAATTGCTGCCCTTCTCCAGCTTTGTGTGTGGCCACATTTGTCAACGGCACTGTGAGACTCAGCCTATTGGGCAAGCGGGTGCTTCCCAATGTCCTCCATCCTAACTGTGCTCATTGGCATTTAAATATTGTAATTGCATTTGCAACAGTTTGCAATAGAAAAACGTGTCATGGACAAACTTTCTTTTAAAGTGAAATTCACAGAAAGCACATGTAATGAAGAATGTACAGTATATGGTTATTATTGTATATTAATTACTAGTGATTCAAAGAGAAACCTTTTTTTCAACAACCAGAGCTCTTTAGACGTATTATCTTGACAGGTACCATCACACTCAGCAAATTTACAACGAGAACGACAACGATCCGTGACGTTGCAGCATCCTGGATAGCGATCTCGTTGTGTTTGACACGCAGCAGCGATCTGGATCCCGCTGTGACATCGCTGGTCGGAGCTAGAAGTCCAGAACTTTATTTCATCATCAGGTCGGCGTGTATCGTCATGTTTGACAGCAAAAGCAACGATGCCAGCAATGTTTTACATGGAGCTAACAACCAGCGAGAACGATAAGTGAGTCGCCGTTACGTCACTGGATCGCTCCTGCATCGTTCTGGAGTTGCTGTATTTGATGTCTCTACAGCGACCTAAACAGCGACGCTCCAGCGATCGGCTCGTTGTCTATATCGCTGCAGCATCGCTGAGTGTGACGGTACCTTTAATTATTTCTTCATGAGACTTCTGTTCTTGACTCCATGCCAAAAACAGACCACAGAAACTGCTGTTATGCATGTGGTTATGTTTGAAAAGTTGTGATTATGTGTGCAACCCTTGGTAGATCAGAGTTATTGATATGGCCTTAAGTTCATACTTGCAGACTGAGACTCAGATTTATTTTGGGTGACGGTTTAACACTACAGATACTTGTTCATCCATCGTTGTTAAATTTTAATGTTACCTATACATTTTTAATTTTATCTTTAAAGATTATGTTAACCTGTGCAACTAATCTTTTTATTTATCGTTCCTATTGTCTACTGATTTGTGTCTAAAGATTACATGCAGCTATATATGTGTGAATGGTAGTGTACAATAAAGAAACTCTGTGTATTCTCATAAAATTGCATTGCGTAGTAGAGCTGAGTTGACAGCACTGTGAGAGGAGAGCTACAACTGTAGTTTTGTTTGTTTTGAGACAAAGTTCAGCTCTGCTATTCTGTGTTAGTTATAATCAGGCACAGCTCTGCAGTGAGTTCAGGAGAGCAGACTGTCAGTCATTACATATCTCAGATGTCAAGATATCATTTTATTAAACGTTTGATCTCCTGCATGCTCATATAAATGATTTAGGAGGGATGATCCTACTAAAAGATTCACTAAATAGTACAGCTCTGTAGTATGATACTGGAAAAGTGACATGAGCAGGTAAATGTAAAGGAGAGAAAAGATGGCTCACTCCCTCTGAAGTCATTGTTATGGTGATTTTAATATTGTGGTATGCTATGCTAATGTAATCATATATTCTGATATATTGCCTGTAAATACTGCAGACTGTTTTTGTATGGGTTATTTCAATTTCTCTGAAGTTGGGATGTGAAAAAATAGAAAGCTGGAAAATAAGAGGTTAAAGCTAGACAATCAATATGTTGGAAGGAGCTTTAGGAGTAAGAAGAGAGGTAATAGTTAGAGTTAGGCAGTAGTAATTTAGGAAAGACAAGAGGTTTAGCTGCAAGCTGGGTGTGGGAGTAACCTGGCAACATTAACTAGATATGGCCAGAACGCTATGAATGCCTAATGAGTGGAAGAGCCATAAAGAGAGCACAGCTCGCCGGGAGCCCAGAAGGTGGAGCTTTGCATTTGTTGAGACCCTGGACAGTACAGGCAAAGTGAGACTGAAGAGGCAACGTGTAGTAGACTGGTCAATGCATAGATAATGCATGGTAGTGGGTTTTATTTGGTGAAGGAACGATATATGAAGTTAGGAAGTATTGCTTGGCGATATGCCATATTACTGAAACATTCCTTACCAGAACCATTACAATTATGCCTCTACATAAAACAACATGAGAAACTAAGTTTTGTACCTTGTACCTACAGTACATATGTGGCGTCACTTTCATCATGATTCATCAGTCCCAGCAGTAAAGTTCAGTTTATTTTTGAAAAATGGACTGTATCCTTCCTTGAGAATACATTGTATCTGGGGTCTCTGTTACATATGAGGGTCTGTGGCAGTAGTGAGAAACAGCAGAGCTTAACACCAGTCACACTCGTAGAAGCACCAGTTTCACTAGTGTTAATAATCGCAGCAGAACATCTCGGACTGTGCGAAGCTTGGATAAATACCATCAGTAAATGTTACAAAGGTTGTCCACTACTTTATCATTGATGACCTATACTTAGGATAGGTCATCATCAATGTCTGATTGGTTGGGGTCTGACACCGCCGCCGATCAGCTGTCCACGGCAGTGGCAGCTTTGGGCAGCATGGCAGATGTCATGTTTTCAACATTTATAGATAATCTTGGAATGACGCTTAGAATTCAAGGAAGGAAACTGCAGTTTAAATGGGCTGAAAACTTTGAAACCTGCTTTATTGTCTTTTATTAGAGGTCGTACTCTTATAAGTGAGTGGTAATCTCTTCTATATTTTTTGTTAGATCTCCACATGTGTATTGAATAGTAATGCAAAGCGCCGTACTGTATAAGACATAGGAAAGGTTTGGTTACTTCTCTGTGTCAGTACCTTTCCTTTCATGCACAAGGAATGTCTCTACTTTATCCTGTAATATATAGCACCACACTGTGAAGGAAACAGTGATCTTGGGATATGAATTAAACAGACTTCATAAATCATACTGCTTGTGATTATGAGCAATATAACAGCTAGGTCTGCAATGCAGTTAGTTTCCAGTAACCTTGCATAAAGGAAACTAACCGGCTGAATTATGTATTGAAGTACCGATACAAGGTTTGTAATACAAAGTATAAAAGTGACCCCAGGAGAAGTGGAAACTGTATTCGATATATCTGTAGTTTTCCTCATGGTTTTCATCATAGTTTTGAATTTCATGATTGCTGTGTCTGAGGAGAAAGGAGGAAAGTAGCTGGGTAGGACACTCCTTAGCTACTTCGGCAGGTGCATAGGTATATGCAAGGTGTTTGCCTGCAGAGTGCATGGGCAGAGTACATGCTTGACTGAGTAGTGTAAGATCATTTTTGGTATATATCTTTGGGCAGTAGTAGAGTTGGTGCTCATCGATTTGCAGGACCAGGTCCATCTGCTATGTCAGTAATCTGTGGGCGCTAAACAGGAGCACTGAGAACCACCTCCTGCCTCACGGTATCTTCTTATGATTAGCTGGCTTGATGTCATAAAGTCATACCAGGATGGAGCAGGATGGATAATGAAAAGAAGAGCCATGGATATTGGGCATTGGGAGATAGGAGGGGATTCTCAGAGCTACCATTCCAGTGGCCACAGCTAATTGATGTGGCTGATGGATCAGGTACTGTGAATCGGTTGGTACCGATACTTGTTAACAGTGTACTGGTTTCCTGCACTTATGGTCATATCCAAAAATATATTTTTATTGAGATATCTGTGATTCCACAACTCAGTTAAAACAGATTTCTGGAAAAAAAAGAAATTTAGGTATTACCCACACTATAACACTCTGTAGAACAAACTGATCAAAAACGAGGTCTTTCTATGAGTTATTCAACTTTTGCACCTACTTTCTGCTACACAATCTCATTCTTCAGGCAGCTTGTGAATATAGACTAACATTGTGCAGCCAGAATTTGTAGCCTATGCTTACTGAATGGACAAGCTTTACCTGGTGTGATGTTATTGCCATATTTAGCATCTTGAGCAAATCAGATGTCTTCTTACTTTTGCTTCTCCACTTCCCTCTCACAAGTCTCCGCATACAGTATAATAGATGGAGAGAGAACCAACAGTTGTATCCTCCACCTTTTTGCCCATTATTTCTTGTTTTACCTTTTACTCTGTGGACTATTCACTATGCTAACTTCGGAGGAAATGTAGAGATTTCCGAGCATTTAGAGAGCAAGCAGCAAAAAACAACTACAGGATGTTTTAAGCTGTATGCAAAATTATAGGGTTTTAGTTATAAAAAAAAGTATTGCACTAAGCGCAAAACTAGGAGCTCTTCACCTCGATTCATCAAGACCGGTGATTTTCTTGCCTGTCTTGATGAGTGGGCATTTTGGAGTCTGACACTCTTCATTCATAGACATAGCTATATGAAAGACTGTATACACTCAAGTATATAAGGCGAGGCACCTAATTTTACCACAAAAAAATGGGAGAACTTATTGACTCGAGTATAAGTCTGGTATTCATTGTTCCCTCATCCCCATCCTGGTATTCAAGGCCCCCTCATCCCCATCATGGTATGTGTGACGCCCAGGAGACCGGGATACCCAGCACCGGACCAATGGAGTCTGTCTCTTGAGGGGGATGTCACGGGTGGCTTGACCCGGTGCTGTGGCCTCAGGCAATGCACAGTGTAAGGGGTATCATGAGGGGACAGGCACTTACTTGATCAGCAGCAGGTTCTCCCAGCGGTGACAATCTCGATCCTGGATAGATGGCTATTGTCCAAATGAAAGACTGAGGCACTGAAACGTTTAACCAGTTTACTTTAACATAAAGGGATTTACAACCAGTCCTGTCACCGGAGTCTGTATGGGAACTCTGAGTTACTTTGACCCTGCCGGGGTCTTCGCCTCTTATTGTGCGCAATTTCTGTGTGGCCCTGCTGCTGTATGTGAACTGGCTGCCGGCCCAATCTGTCCCCTCCGGGTCCTGGTTCGACGGGCAACCCGAGTCCTTTTATCGGTTTACCCCCTCTGGGAGTACCGCTGAACTCTGTGTCTGTTGCTGCGTCCGGCCCTAGTGAAGCTGATATCACCTCACGTTTTTCCGGTTGCTGTATTATATATAATGAATACAGCCACGGATCCGGTATCCGTCTTTGCGCCTGTTCTGGGTAGTGATTAATGCTACCCGGTTCTCACAATGTCCTTTTTTTCTATCCCTCTTCTCCTCAGACCGGTGATTTAGGCCTGGTAACAGTCACAGGGCTGTTAGAGATTCAATTGTATGACCTCTCACTTTCAGCTCCTTAGCCCAACTGCCATTTCTTCTCTCAGACCAGAATGGATCAAGGGGAGTCTCTGGAGCTCCCCCTTCTGGCCGGAGGTGGTAGTGCAGTCTTGCTATTTTAGTATTTGTACTTACTGTCAGTAACTATTTTTGTGGCAAATACCCCTAGGGGTGCCACATTCCCCCTTAGTTAAGAACAGTACTCCGGGACTGTGGGACAATAACATTTTGAAATAACAATTAATATGTACAGAGTCTTAAAAATGAAAAGTTACAAAAACCACTCAAGGAAACAAAAATAGAGTTCTGTAAAAAGTCACTTCAAATAGCGTCCATTAATACAGTTCTATCCTTGAAGGTATTAGGAACGGCACTGTACTTAGTGTCCAGGAATTTAGTTCCATTTTTCCAACGGAGTTATCAATATAAAGTCTAAAGAAAGTTCAAAAAGAGCAAAAAGCAAAGTTCAAAAAGCAGTCTTTCCGGAGCTTTGATTTAGTGCCTCCGGGCTGATAAAAAGTTCAAGAATATGCAATAAGTTCATACAGACAAGTCTCTGTAGGCACTGGGCTTAAACGTTGCAGACTGATAGCAATGACTATACTACATTTTCTGTTTAACTATATACGGCATAACATATATACAATTCACATTATGAGCTTTATAGTTGGTAATCTGCATACCTGGCCGGTAATTGACCCTGGGTACTACGCTGTGATCTACGTAATAGCGGTGTCTCTTCATGTGGTGTACTACTGTCTACTGCGGATGTAGTATCTGCCCGCTCTGCTAAAGATAATTCCACGACTATGGAGTTGGCAAGTCCACCGTGAATGGGATTACTCTGACCAGGAATCTGTTCTTCCTGGCCTGGAACCTCCTGTAGTACGGGGTCAGCCTCTTCCTGTCTTGGGACTTCTGGTATTGGGTTCGGTGTTGGGTAAAAGGCCACCATGGGAACCACTACTGCACCATGGTATGTTAGTAGGGTTTTGGGAAAGTCTCCTATACAGGTGTGATACACTTCCTCTTCTTTTTCCTTTACTGGTTGAACCTGTATGGGTTGAATAACTTCTGGTTCTGGCTGGACAACGTCTGGCTCTTTCAATGCTTCCGGACATAATTTAAGATTGTCTCTTGACACTAGTACAGATGTTAAGCCTCCGTTTTTGCTAATGAGACACATTTTAGGATTATCCACTCTTGTTGGTAAAACTGTGTAGGGTACGGCTTCCCACTGATTGTCCAGTTTATTGGTTCGACGATTTCTCTTGAGCACTTGGTCACCCGGTCTTAATGGGGTCGCTAGAGCATTCTGGTTGAAAGTTCGCTCTTGTCTTTCTCTAGTTTGCTGAAGGCTTCTTTCCACACTCTCTTGCACTTGGCGATACTGCTTTTGCCGTATGATATCCCAATTGGAGTCTTGAACTTCTGCGTCTGGTTTCAGAATTCCCATTTCTAGATCGATTGGTAATTGGCCGGGTCTTGCACGCATAAGGTAAGCTGGGGTGCAGTTGGTGGAGCTCACCGGGACATGATTATACAGATCCACCAAGTCAGGCAATTTCTCTGGCCATTGATTCCTTTCTGTCTCAGGTAAAGTCTTTAGTAGGTCTATTACAATATGGTTCATCTTCTCGCATAAGCCGTTTGTTTGTGGATGATAGGCCGTCGTCCGGATCTTTTTGCAACCATACATATTACAGAATTCTCTGAAGATCTCTGATTCAAAGGCTGTACCTTGGTCGGTGAGAACCTGTTCCGGATATCCATGGGGTCTACAAAAGTACGTTTGGAACGCTTTGGCTGCTGTTTTTGCTGTCAGATCTTTTACGGGTACTACTACCAAGAAACGTGAATAATGGTCCACGATGGTCAAGGCATAGACATAGCCGGACCGGCTTGGTGTCAACTTCACGTGGTCCATGGCTACAAGTTCAAGTGGTTGTTTGGTGATTATGGGCTGCAGTGGTGCTCTTTGGTTCTTTTGATCGTTTCTTCTGAGGTTACACGGGCCACAATTTCTGCACCACTGTTCGATTGATTTTCTCATCCCGACCCAATAAAATCTTTCTCTTAGAAGTACTTCTAACTTTTTCCAACCGAAGTGACCAGCACCATTATGGTAAGCTTCGAGGACCATCTTCACATCTTGTTTAGGCACAATAATCTGCCAAACCAATTCATGTGTTTTCGGATTGGTGTATCTTCTACAGAGCTTCCCTTGATACAGGAACATTTTGCCTCTCTCTTTCCAGAGTTGATGCGTCTCTTCTGGGGCATCCTCATAGGGATATGCACTTTGCTCAGTCAACAGTTCCTTCACCAACTTCACAGCCGGATTGCTGTCTTGGGTGTCAGCCCATCTATGGTGTGCTAACGGATTAAAATTCACCTCTTGTTGTTTCTGATAGGTACTTGACTGATGATGTTTTGCCTTGGGACGATGGAAGGCTGGTAGTTCAATTTCTTGAAGCTCCCCCGTTTCCTCTTCTACATCTCTCAAGTGTGGCATCTGGGATAGGGCATCGGCATTTCCATTCTTGCGACCTGCTCGATACTTGATTATGAAGTTGTAATTAGATAACCGGGCTATCCATCGCTGTTCTAACGCACCTAATTTGGCTGTGTCCAGGTGGGTCAACGGATTGTTGTCAGCATAGACAATAAATTCTGCAGCGGCCAGATAGTGTTTGAAACGCTCCGTCACAGCCCAAACCACTGCCAGTAGTTCCAATTTGAAGGAGCTGTAATTTTCTGAATTTCTTTCAGTAGGCCGGAGCTTTCTACTTGCAAAGGCGATGACTTTCTCCCGACCTTCTTGCTTTTGTGACAGCACCGCTCCTAGTCCCACATTACTGGCATCGGTGTAGAGGATGAAAGGTTTATGGTAATCTGGGTATGCCAGAACCTCTTCTCCGGTTAGTGCCTTCTTTAGTTGTTCAAAGGAGTCTTCCCTTTCGTCGTTCCACTGAAAAGGAGGGTTTCGGTTTAAAGGTTTCTTCGTCTGCCCTACCAAGGTGTCTTGCAAGGGTGCTGCCAACTTGGTAAATCCTTTTATAAATCTGCGATAGTAACCCACCAATCCCAGGAATTGTCTCACTTCTTTTGCACTGGTAGGTCTTGGCCAATCCCTTATGGCGCTTATTTTCTCGGGATCTGGTGCTACTCCCTCCGAACTCACGATGTGTCCCAGGTACTGTACCTTTGGCTTGAGAAGGTGACATTTGGATGGCTTGACTTTCATGCCATACCTGGATAAGGCTTCGAACACTTCTGCCAGGTCTATTAAGTGTTGTTCGTAAGTCTTTGAGTAGACGATCACATCATCTAGGTACAGGAGGACGGTCTCGAAGTTCTTGTGTCCGAGGCAGCATTCCATCAGCCGCTGGAAGGTACCAGATGCGTTGCAGAGTCCGAACGGCATGCGATTAAATTCACATAGACCCATTGGTGTGGTGAATGCCGTCTTTTCCTTATCTCTCTCAGCCACAGGGACTTGCCAATACCCGCTTGTTAAGTCTAAGGTGGAAAAATAATTAGCAGATTTCAAAGCAGTTAAGGACTCTTCTATCCTAGGCAAGGGGTAGGCGTCTTTATGGGTGATGTTATTAATCTTCCGGTAGTCTACGCACATTCTCATGGTTCCGTCCTTTTTTTTGACAATCACTAGAGGGGCCGCCCAGGGGCTACAGCTGTCTCTTATTACCCCGGCCTGTTTCATTTCCCTCAGCATATCTTTTGCACATTGATAGTGAGCGGGCGGTATGGGTCTATATCTTTCTTTTATTGGGGGATGGTCACCTGTGGGGATTGTGTGTTCTACCCCTTCTATCCGTCCGAAGTCCAATGGGTGTTTACTGAAGACTTGTTCATATTCCGTCACTAGCCTATACACCCCTTGTTTTTGATGGGTAGGTGTTGAATTTATGCCCACGTGTAGCTGTTGGCACCAATCCTCCATTTCTCCATCTGAGCCATTGCCTTCCACCTGACAGGTTGGTTCTAAGGGCTCAATGGTTGTGATGGCATTGTTGTCAACAGTATATAGCTTTGCCATTGTAGCATACCTTGGCAAAGTGACCTCTTCCTCTCCACAGTTCAAAAGTCGTACCGGCACTCGTCCCTGGTGTACCTCGACTATCCCTCGTGCTGTGAGTATAGTGGGCCTGCTGTCGGTGTACACTGGTTCTATTAAGGCTTGATAATCTCGTCCCTTAGTACCAATGGCTGCTCTACACCATACCAGCATTTCTGTTTTTGGTGGGATTACAATAGACGTTGGATCACTTACCCTCACACTGCCGATTTCTCCACCTGCAACTTCTACCTGTTGCCTTAACATCAATACTTTTATTTCCCTCCGGAGAACTCTCTGCTGGCAGGATTGGGCAGTTTCAGCAATTTGCTGTAAGACAGAAATGACTTCGGAAAAGCAGTTCTCTAACACATTCATTCCTATCAATACAATTGGTTCACAGTTCCGCCGGTCAACATCAACAACAATTATACCCTATTTCTTCAGTTCTACTTTACCAATCTTTATGGTCATCTCCCTGAATCCTAGTTTCGGTACCAACTTACCATTACTGGCCCATATATCTAGTTCAACATCAGAGGGCCCTTTATCAATATCTGCATCAGCCCAGTACCTCTTATAAAGGATATACGGTATAGATGAAATCTGGGAACCTGTGTCCAGCAAAGCGTTGAGGGGAATTCCGTCCAGCACGATAGGGATAATGGGTCGTCCTCCGATGTACCTGTCGTGCCAGGGTGTTGGGCCTTGAAAGTTCATTCCTGCGAAGCGGCCCGCATTCCCAGGGGATTCCCGTTTAAATCACAATCTCGTGCAAAGTGGCCCGGCTGCTGGCAACGGCGGCAAATGGGCTGTCCATCCGGTTGGTAGCGGTCGCGGGGTCGTCCTCTCCATGTCGGGTATCTCCGGGGTCTCATCCATGGAACATCCTCTCTACAGTTTGCCAACTCCATCTTGTGTCCTCTCATCTCCTGCATGGTTTTAGCCATTGAAGCAACAACATCAGCTAAAGAGTCAAGCTTTTGTTGAAGAGCCTCATTAGTACTGGGCCCCAGGGGCTTAGCAATGGCCCCAGACATAGCTGATGTCACTGGCACTCCCTGTTGTTGAGGTGCCTCTGCCATGGGTTGCGCAGGATCCTGATCCCGAGGTGCCTCTGCCAGCTGGAGACGTATAGCGCTCTCCTTTAATTGGGCAAATGTCAATTCAGGGTTCTTAAAAACAAGCATGCTCACATGCCCCCGGTGAGAAGGGGTGTAGAGTCCCTCAATAAATTGATCTCTTAGCAGTTTATCCGCTCCGGTGTTAAAAATGGGTTCAGCCAGTGTAAGTGATTTAAGGGCTTCCTGCAGGTTTAAGGCAAAGTCTCTCACGCCCTCATTAGCTTTTTGTTTGCAACTAAAGAATCGTATTTTAGCTTTGCTGCTGGCCGTGGTTTCAAATGTAGCTTTTAATCCAGCAAATATGCGTTCAACAGTGCCTTTTAGATCAGCTGCCCATGCTGTGACTTCTCGCTTAGCATGGCCACTTAACTGCATCATCAGGAGACTAACACGCTGAACTTCACCCACAGGGAACATGTCAAAATGGGCCAGCATCTTTTCTCTGAAATCGTCAAGGGTATTAGGCTCACCTTCATACATTGGAAGCCATGGGCCACCCGGGGTATATGGCATCAGCACCGGCATGATGGGCGCCACTCCTTGCACCGCTGCGCTGCCGGACTCTCTATTGACACTCTGTCTTTCAGCTGCATTAGCGTTGCCGAGTGCTGCGGCGTCTCCGTGCTGCGACATACTGTGCCCCCTTAGTTAATCCGGACCCTTCCGGTCCTCCGCTTCCGTCGGGATAGTGTAGATTCGTTCCGCTGTGCAGCAGGATCGATTTTCCCCTTGCTCTGATGTCAGAGCGCTCAGCTTGGTGCCGCCCACAATGACACGCCCCCTTCTGCTCCCACCCACCGCGCTCTGTAATGGCGGATTCTGAAGTTTTTCAGTTAGACTGGGGCTCAGGTGATGGCGTAGCTCAATTAACAGTCTCCTGCCTAACGGTTATGAAGTGATTACCTCAGGGGATGGCGGCCATCTTTACTCCATTATAACCAATGGGGAAAAGTCACTGTCAATAGTTTTCAATGGGGAATGGATTTTTCTTTAATAAAGTCAATTTTCAAGATTTTTCATCCCAGTTTTCACAGTTTTGGGCTCCAATCACGGCACACAATACCCGGTATACGGGCTGGCTAGATCCTGTTCGTGATGCCAATTGTGACGCCCAGGAGACCGGGATACCCAGCACCGGACCAATGGAGTCTGTCTCTTGAGGGGGATGTCACGGGTGGCTTGACCCGGTGCTGTGGCCTCAGGCAATGCACAGTGTAAGGGGTATCATGAGGGGACAGGCACTTACTTGATCAGCAGCAGGTTCTCCCAGCGGTGACGATCTCGATCCTGGATAGATGGCTATTGTCCAAATGAAAGACTGAGGCACTGAAACGTTTAACCAGTTTACTTTAACATAAAGGGATTTACAACCAGTCCTGTCACCGGAGTCTGTATGGGAACTCTGAGTTACTTTGACCCTGCCGGGGTCTTCGCCTCTTATTGTGCGCAATTTCTGTGTGGCCCTGCTGCTGTATGTGAACTGGCTGCCGGCCCAATCTGTCCCCTCCGGGTCCTGGTTCGACGGGCAACCCGAGTCCTTTTATCGGTTTACCCCCTCTGGGAGTACCGCTGAACTCTGTGTCTGTTGCTGCGTCCGGCCCTAGTGAAGCTGATATCACCTCACGTTTTTCCGGTTGCTGTATTATATATAATGAATACAGCCACGGATCCGGTATCCGTCTTTGCGCCTGTTCTGGGTAGTGATTAATGCTACCCGGTTCTCACAATGTCCTTTTTTTCTATCCCTCTTCTCCTCAGACCGGTGATTTAGGCCTGGTAACAGTCACAGGGCTGTTAGAGATTCAATTGTATGACCTCTCACTTTCAGCTCCTTAGCCCAACTGCCATTTCTTCTCTCAGACCAGAATGGATCAAGGGGAGTCTCTGGAGCTCCCCCTTCTGGCCGGAGGTGGTAGTGCAGTCTTGCTATTTTAGTATTTGTAGTTACTGTCAGTAACTATTTTTGTGGCAAATACCCCTAGGGGTGCCACATTTGCATGGCCTCTTCATCCCTATCCTGACACGCATGGTCTCCTCATCCCCATCCTTGTATGCATGGCCTCCTCATCCCTACCCTTGGATGCATGGCTCCACATCCCTATCCTGGCATGCATAGTCTCCTCATCCCCATCCTTGTATGCATGGTCTCCTTATTCCTATCCCGGTATGCATGGTCTGCTCATCCCTACCCTTGGATTCATGGCTCCACATCCCTCTCCTGGTATGCATGGCTCCTCATCCCTATCCTGGTATGTATGGCTCCTCATCCCTACCCTGGTGTGCATGGTCTCCTCATCCATATCCTGGTATGCATGGTCTCCTCATCCCTATCCTTGTATGTATGGCTCCTCATCCGTATCCTGGTAGGCATGACTCCTCCTTCCTATCCTGGTATGCATGGTCTCCTCATCAATATCCTGGTAGGTATGGCTCCTAGTCCCTATCCTGGTATGCACGGCCTCCTCATTCCTATCCTGGTGTGCATGGCACCCTCATCCCTATCCTGTTATGCATGGCACTCTCATCCTTACTCTAATATGCCCAATCATAAAAACATTAAAAAAAAACATCCAACTTACCTTTCTGCGCTCCCTCACAGCGTCTTGTTCCGATGCCAGCAGCTGATTTATGCTTGTAAGCAGCGCATGGTAGTGACGTCATGTGCTACTTACAAGCAGAAGAGGACAGCTGCCGGAATACTCACTGCTCTCCATGCCAGGACTGTGTGTGGAGGGCAGTGCATATTCATTGCTATTAGTAGAGGGCACAGTAGCAGCAGCCGTAAACTTCCTGCAGCAGCCGGACGCTCATGTGTGCCCGCTACTTAAGGCAATGAATATTCACTGTCCTCCCATAGGAGTGAAGAGAAGTGAATATTAATTTCAGTAGTAGGCAGTGGCACAAGTGATCGCCCGGCACCTGCAGGAAGCCAGCGGCTGCGACTACTGTGCACGCTATTAAAGAGCAATGAATATTCACTCCCAGCGCAGTGAATATTAATTTCTCTTTAGCCGCAGCAGCCGTATCTTGCCTCCTGTGACCCGCTGCTGCACTGCTGCTGCTCCTTCTCCAACTTGTGGGACCTTCACTCGAGTATAAGCCCAGGGGCTCAGTCTAAACCCTCCAAAAAGCCAAACGGGAAGGTTCACACTGAGTTTTCTAGTGGAAACTGCTTCATTCTTTGTGGTGTTTTAGAGAGTTTTGCATTTCCTGAAGCATTACCTCCAGCAGTTTTGAAGAATTTTTCAAGCATTTTTGCAAAGTTATTTTCTACTGAACCATTTTTAATTAGACAGTACGTAGTTTGAACAGCTGCTTCAAAGCAGTGACTTTCACGACTTCAACCAAGTGTTTCTAAAAGCATAAAGCATTTAAAAGATGCTCAAAAGCCTGAACATGTGAACAGCAAGTCGTTGTTTCATAGAAATTAAAAGGAATATATTTTTAAGCATTTTGTGAGCACTTTTCCAATGTTTTTAGGAGTACAGTGACCTGAAAAAAAGCCAGAAAAAAGACACACTGTGGACATACCTCAAGACTATAAAAAATAGCTAAAAAAAGATCCAATGTCCAGAAGGTGCAGTTCAAATAATAGTTGATATATCAACATATTATCAATTATGCATGTTTTTCTTGTCTATACTTAATCTTTAATAACTCCCCAAAAGAAAAAATCCATCTGGGTAATAATGTCTAGTGGCTTAAGCGGATCGACTTACATGACTCCAGTTTAGTGTCCAGGTCAGTGGTACCTGGTGGCCAGACGGGATGCCTGGAAATTTCTTATCTTCCAGCATACCTGACGTAGCATTTGTATTGTCAGGGCAGGTATGACATCATCACTACAACATAACGAACAGATAGAGTTGCATCAGCCCTGGTTAATCAAAAGCTGTACCAGGGATGCCAGAAGGTAAGAGGGTTGTAGCACCCGGAGCATCCAGGAAGATGTCCTCAGATGGGGTCCTTTAAATGATGGTCCATCTTCTGGTGGCAGCGGTCAGTCTCCGGTACCTTCTGCTGAGCCCCTAGCCAATAAACACGCACGGCCGAAGCAAACAAGGCCGCGGCACTTCCAGTGTCAAACGGGAACAGGCGCAAAGTCACTGGCAGGGAAGGCCACACGATTCTTTCAGGTGCCCGGCATTCTCTCCTCTGCTTGTGCGCAGAACATTCTCAGTCACTGAGCGCATGGTACCTCTCTCCTCAGCAGCCCCGCAGGAGATGGCGGGGACCAACCAGCCTGTTGCAGTGCCGGTACTCAGGGGATGGAGCACGCAGCACGTTGTTCACCCGGCTGCGCTCTGCTGCTAGTTCGCGCCAAACTACCGACTGCTGCGAGCGCATTTGCTTTTATTTTGCCCCTTCTACCCGGGTTATGGGGTTGGTCTGGCTCCTCATTCTTTCCCCCAGGCAACAAGGGAGGCAGCCTCATCAGTTCCGAACCCGGCTCAGTACAGGTACACGCAGCCTGGTCTTTCTCCTTATATTAGTATACACCATATACACCCCCTGTATTTACCATCTGCGCTAATGCTTGTTTCTTGTCACTACTGCGCCTGTGGCAATGAGTCTGTAGTGGTATAACCTCACATAGCGGTCTATTTGCCGCTGCAGGATCTTATGCCACTTAAAGGCATGTGAAAATCAAACACCATCCGAGCTTACATGATAATGTTTGATGCCTAGTTCAAAGGCCTGATAGGAGACACAGGGTGGGATCAGAGCAGAGCTTAAATTATTAGCAGATCAGATTATTTTTTGGGCTTCCACTAACAATGGGATTTGTTTGCGTCTCATACAACTTCTTTAAAGTAATCTTCTGTTTTACTGTTATATACCATCATTGACCCTGTCAGACTACTGCATGAGACTAGGATTCAGATCATATGAAATCCTGATTTCCATAAGGCCTTTGTTAGACATATAAATGATATTTTAATAGAATGTTTACACCCTTTATCCTTTCTTAGAAATTGTTTCACTTGAAAGAAATGTCTGACAAATAAACTGCTACCTCAGAGACGGCGAGAGAGTGTTTACATGTTGCTGTAGGGAAGATCTCGGAGGACCATCCGAGCTCTGAGATGCTGATGTTGCCATGGCAAGACTCTTTTTTTTAACTGAATATCACTTTGGCGTTAAACCCTGGGTGTGATATAATCTTCACAAAACCATGTCCCTGCTTTTATTCAGAATTACGTCACCTTTTTTAGGAGATTAAACTCTTGGTCCTGAACCCATGAAAACAGAGTTCTAGTTTCTTATATTTATTAGCCGAGCCCTGAGACCTGACCATGAGTGCTATTATTCGTCACATTTACTAGTCTAACTTAGCTAATTCATGGTTTCACCGGATGACTGCTTTAATAACAATAATAATCATCGATCAATAATAACATAATAGCGTAAAAAAATCCCCGTAGTGGATTCTAGAGATTTTATACCCAATCTATTTTACACGGTAGCTCCTTTATTGCAATGCAGTGAGTGAAATGCACAGTTAGAGGGGACCTGTCATGTTGAAAATTATATCTCATCTCCAGGCAGGATGGTATGGAGCAGAAGGAGCTGATAAGATTATTTATATTTTTCTGGGAAAAATTTCTGTAAAATTTGTATTTTATTGATTGAAATTCCTGGTGTTTGTATGTATATAAGTCCAGTGGGTGGTCCTATTCAGTGATTGACAGTCTTCCCTGTACGACTGTGCATACAGAGGCAATTGTTAATTATTAATAGGATCGCCCACTGGACTTATATACATACCAACATGAGGGATGTTAATTACTAAAATGTAGGCGTTACTGAAACTTTTCCTACATATCATTCTGCTCAGCTTCTTCTCTTTGTCTCACTGCCAAAACATTGGACAGGTTTCCTTTGAATCCGCACCTATATTCACATGTAGCACACATGGATTTTGTTCTTTAGCTGCAGATGTATGCACACTGTCACAGGTATAATAGTTAATTGAAGTTTGACCCAAGCTATCATATACCTGAAGAGTAGATGTCATAGTAGATCTGTGCAGCATTCTCACCTCCTCACCGACAGGGCACAGGTTGGGTGAAAGTGATGGTTAGGGAATGTCTTTCACTCTGTGAAAGAAAATGAGGTTGCATGGGTAGTGGTAAAATTAACGTTAGCATTTATTTAAAAGCACCATTAATTCCAGTGGATATGAAGAGGGTTAAATACGTATTATGAGCATAAAGCTTAGAAGTACAATATATTCAAACAGTGACATAACTGGTACAGGGCGGGAGAGGACCTTGCCCTCATTGTGGAAAGGAGACAGTACATGAGGGGGTTGTAAAATCTCCACTGGTAATGATGTGGCAGCAAGTTTATTGCAAGCTGTAGGATTTCCTGAAGAAACTAATTTTCTTATTGCGTCTGAAGGTTTCAATTGTGGATGGCAATCTGATATGCTAAGGCTGTAAATTGTAGACGATGAGGGATGCTCAGGACAAATCTTGGCAAAGGCTTTGGTAGGGACATACAATAACAGAGGAAAGGAGGTTTTTTGAGAGCTGGAGATTGTGTTGTGTGGTATTGGGAAGTTAGTCTGGAGATATATGGAGGGCACAAATTATGGGCAGCCTGGTAAGACATTGTTAGTAGTTTAATCCATTAACGATTTATGACGTACTATGTCTGAAATAATCAGCCATTATCACCTGTTACCCCCGTTTGTGGCAGTTTGCATTTAACAAGTGCTGGCAGGGGGGTGCGCTGTTCTATCCCCTCATGGACGCATTGGGGACCAGGTTGCCATGACAGCCAGGGGTCTCCTGAAGACCCCTGTGTCTTTCATCACTTGATTCCTCTGAAAATCAACCCAAGGCTGGCATTCACGTGAGACAGTGATTTCTACTATACACAGCAATTCTGTAGCATTTCAGTATATAGCACAAGCATTCGGATGATAGCAGGTTCAATTCCCTAATGAGAGCCCCCATAATAAATCAGCAAGGGGGCTGTGTTTTCTGCTCTTTACCCCTCCCCCCCCCCTTTTACAAGGTATGCATTTGGATTTGATACAAACCCTCTGGAAGATTCCTATAGCCGGTAAGATAACAAAGCAGCTTTCAATAACAAGACTATGATTAGCAGATGTCAGTTTAGGCGGGAAACTGTCACCTATTTGAACCACGTCTGACAGCTTTTCTTGATTTGGGGTTGAGGATTGATTTTAGTTGAAGGCAGGTGCGGTTTTAGGAAAACAAAATCAAGGGTTACCTCCATTCAGCAGAATTGTGAGACAGGAAAAATATGATGTTATTTACTGTGATGAATATGTTTGTTGGTGGAGTGGGGGTGTTGAGTGAGATGGAGGGAAAATGGTGAGTTTAGCTTTGTCTACATTGAGTTTTGCAAAGCATGATGAGAAGGAGGACATAGCTGTGGGATTCTTAGCAGCAGAGATGTGACATGTGGGCCAGAGAAGTAGATTTGTGTGCAATCAGCATATAAATAGTTTTGGAAGCCTTAGGACTTTGTCCCAGGCTAAAGGTATAAAGAGAAAAGATAATGGATTCAAAGACAGAGTCTTGAAGAATGCCAATCAATGTAGAGAGATCGTGGGGGTTGTATGTCAAAGTTTTCTCTAATGTCATCAAACTTGTTTTTGAGATATAAGGAAAACCTTTTTCTGAAACGAGGGAAGTGGGATGGGGTAAATGGTGTTGAATTAAGATCTTTAAATAACTGTGGTTGTGGGATAGAGAAGACATGAGAATTGTGGAGTAGTCTTATTTAGTATAGGTGAGGACAAACTTGAATTTGAGAACTGCTTGATTGAATATGTTGAGGATTATTCAGTTACCAAAGTTGATACATGGGTATTTCATGAATATGAAGCTTTTGAATAAGTAGGATTTTATCATTTATGCTATTGTGGATAAAGACATGTATTAAGAAAGAACAGTAACATTATTCGGGATGTTGGTGGGTTTGGTTGTTGATCAGTGAATAAAAATTATAACACTTTTTGTTGTTTCAAACAATTATTTTCATAAGAGATAACAAGGAATGTCTGATCACCGCAACACAAGAAATCGTCAGGACTTAAGAGGTTAAAATATGAAGGTTTACCTTGTTTTGTTGTGCTAAATTAAGTACAATTTTAATGTAAGCGTAGACACCTGGAAGGCTTTAGATCTAGGTAAAGGTAAAAACTTGATGGAACAGCAAATTGATAATATTCATGCAGAGAACAATGGCCTACATCTATAAATGATGCCTTCAACACATATTGTCACACTTTGACCCACAAAGGGTTCTTTGTCCTGCATGTTTTCTAAGGCATCTTGTTCTGAGTTTTCTTTACTTCTTTGTTAGGTTATATCATTGTATCTTTTTTTATACTTAATTTTTTATATTGACTTAAAGTGTAACAAAAAAGTTTTCTTTTCATTAGCAAGGTGTTAAAGCAAGTTAAATTATGTATTTTTACTACCATTCTTACGCTACCTAGATAATAAATTTTGGCATTTCCAGAAGGAATTCTAGAGTAATGTAATTTGCCACTTAAAAATATTTGTTATTGTGGGATACAATTTACAGATGTATAAAGAATGTTTTTTAATTTCTGATAAAATAGTATTGTATTGCTGAGAATAATTTTGCAAGGCAAATTCTCCTCTTAGCTTCAGGAACCTTATGGGGGGTTGTCTCATTTGGATGTGATACCCATGGACAGCATAGAGGGTGGAGTCCAAATGATGACTTCCCTCAGAAGTCAAGAAATGAAAGGCTGCTCAACAGGAGAAAATTGCATTTCCATTATGTTGGGTGCTGCTTGTTCAAGACAACATTTCTTGGCATAGCTGCAAAAATGAGGGTGTCTATGCTGATACTGCCAATTGTATAATTAAGCTGTACATTGTGGTTCTCTATGTTTATTTAGATGGGTTATTTGAGTAATTGTGGACATCTGGTGCAGAGTCTTTCATGAGTGCATAATAATATTCGTAACCATTGTTCTAAACTATTAACTTTGCCATTTTTAGGTCCTTTATTATCTTCATGTATATTGTTATATTTTATTTTGTGCCAGTTGCTTAGGGATTTTAACTATACAAATTGAGATGTAATTAGTGAAGTGACCAAAGAAGTATATATATAACAGATCTAAAAAATTACATATATTGAGCCCCCAAAAAAGTAAGGGAGGGCATATCTGTAGCTTACACAAGTGTATTTAAAATTGTTTCTGGGATCAGTAAGTCATTGGAAAATGCTTTATATTGAAAAAGTACTCTATATTTTTGACCAAAATTGACCATCCGGTTACACTTAGCACTACTCTTGGTAGGGTTTTTTTTCATGCTGTTCACATTTTGTAACAGACATGCGTTTAATTTTCTCTTTTCTTGACCATACCATCTGGGATCCCAGACTATATGAAACATTTTAGCTATTTATTTATTTTACTCTCTTATATGGCACCATCAATTTCTTCTTTACAGACATTATCATCAATGTCTTTATTGGGAGTCACAATCTAAATTCCCTATCGGCATGTCTCTGGAGTGTGGGGAAAAAAATGAGAACCTGGAGGAAATTTACACACACACAGAGAAAACATACAAACTCCTTGCAGATGTTGGTGGGATATCATTGGTGGGATTTGAACCTAGAACAACAGCTCTGAAAGGCCGACTTGCTAACCACTGAGCTATGCTACTCATAGAGTTGACATTATAGACCCTTTAACTACAAATTCAAATTAGATCAAAGTCATCTGAACCTTGTAACATCACCAGGAGCGGCCAACCATCTGATTTGCATGGAGGCCTCCAAAATTCTTCTTCAAGACAAAATGGAATTTCAATGGTGGATACTTGTGTTTTTAGAGGAGATATGCTGCCAGAGTTGTCAACTTTCTCACCTTCAAAAACATTTATTTGTATGGAGAAATCAGGAGAGATTGAAGACTGCCTAACAATCCATAGGCTAACAGCCATATCATGAGTATGCCTAGTTTTAGGTGGACTATTTGTCTCAACTGAATATCTGCAGAATCCTAATCTCTTAGGCAAATATTGATTAAAATATGCAACCCAAAAATATGTAGCAAATAGTGTTGAGCGATACCGTCCGATACTTGAAAGTATTGGTATCGGATAGTATCGGCCGATACCCGAAAAATATCAGATATCGCCGATACCGATATCCGATACCAATACCAGTCAATGGGACACCAAGTATAGGAAGGTATCCTGATGGTTCCCAGGGTCTGAAGGAGAGGAAACTCTCCTTCAGGCCCTGGGATCCATATTAATGTGTAAAATAAAGAATTAAAATAAAAAATATTGATATATTCACCTCTCCGGCGGCCCCTGGACATCACGCTGGTAACCGGCAGGCTTCTTTGTTTAAAATGAGCGCCTTTAGGACCTGCGAATGACGTCGCGGCTTCTGATTGGTCGCGTGCCGCTCATGTGACCGCCACGCGACCAATCAGAAGCCGCGACGTCATTCGCAGGTCCTTAATTCCTAGAATTAGGAGTTTAGTGAATGAGAATGACGTCGCGGCTTCTGATTGGTCGCGTGGCGGTCACATGAGCGGCACGCGACCAATCAGAAGCTGCGACGTCATTCGCAGGTCCTAAAGGCGCTCATTTTAAACAAAGAAGCCTGCCGGTTACCAGCGTGATGTCCAGGGGCCGCCGGAGAGGTGAATATATCAATATTTTTTATTTTAATTCTTCATTTTACACATCCCTATGGATCCGATACCGATACCCGATACCACAAAAGTATCGGATCTCGGTATCGGAATTCCGATACCGCAAGTATCGGCCGATACCGGATACTTGCGGTATCGGAATGCTCAACACTAGTAGCAAACTATTTAATAAATCAACCAAATAAGTTTAAAATGAAGCACATATTGGACTAGTGATCACCAACTAAAATAAATTAAAAAGAAGACACATAGTGGTCAGACAATAACACCAAGAGGGAGAAAATACAGTTATAACATCATCCAACCTGCAAAATTCTCAAACATACATATACTAAGTATCAATGCTCTGCTATTAATAAATACGGTGCATGAATTCCACTATTGTTAAACACATAGAAAACATTTTTGATCAAAAGTGTATAAGCCATCCACCAGCGACAAGGTGACCTCATTGCATGGACCCTACTCTATTGATTCTCCTCTTTATGTTCTTTAATGGGCCTGAAATGAACCAGGGAAGAGAAATCACTAATTAAAAACAGTATGGGAAAGATAAGGGTGAAGGGCCCTGGGGTCAAACTTCACAATTGATAATATAAACACAATCCAAGTATGTGTATATATCACACCGTGGAAAGAAATACAAATGTCTCTTATAAAAAGGAATATATCTAGCAGCAATAAAATGGTTAGTGTAAGTATATACGCCAAGGTCAATCTTTAATTGGTGTAAAAAATACTTTGAAATATCACTGGGATCTGTTATAACAGTATATGTCAGAGTCAAATGAGGGCAATAAATATCATTTATGATTGTTACTACGAGTACATATACTGTAGGTATTAAAGCAAAAAGGAACATATACTGTACTGTATATATTGTGACATGGCCAAGTAAAGTGACATAAAGAAGTGTAAATACAGTTAACAATGGGGTGGACATCAAGTGATCTCCCCACCTAAAATGCATTAACTCTATTAAAATGCACTCGTCACTTTGACTTTCCATTCCTACTAAATTACATCCTACGTCAGCTAGTATAATACTTTGCTTTGCACTTCAATAAATATTCCATCAGTATCCATGCATATATTAATATAATATAATAATAATAATTTTTATTTATATAGCGCTAACATATTCCGCAGCGCTTTACAAATTATAGAGGGGACTTGTACAGACAATAGACATTACAGCATAACAGAAATCACAGTTCAAAATAGATACCAAGAGGAATGAGGGCCCTGCTCGCAAGCTTACAAACTATGAGGAAAAGGGGAGACACGAGAGGTGGATGGTAACAATTGCTTTAGTTATTCGGACCGGCCATAGTGTAAGGCTCAGGTGTTCATGTAAAGCTGCATGAACCAGTTAACTGCCTAAGTATGTAGCAGTACAGACACAGAGGGCTATTAACTGCATAAAGTGAATGAGAACATGATGCGAGGAACCTGATTGTTTTTTTTTTTTTTTAAATAGGCCACACAGGGATCGTTAGGTTAATGCATTGAGACGGTAGGCCAGTCTGAACAAATGAGTTTTTAGGGTACGCTTAAAACTGTGGGGATTGGGGATTAATCGTATTAACCTAGGTAGTGCATTCCAAAGAATCGGCGCAGCACGTGTAAAGTCTTGGAGACGGGAGTGGGAGGTTCTGATTACTGAGGATGCTAACCTGAGGTCATTAGCGGAGCGGAGCACACGGGTAGGGTGGTAGACTGAGACCAGAGAGGAGATGTAGGGTGGTGCTGAGCCATGGAGTGCTTTGTGGATGAGGGTAGTAGTTTTGTACTGGATTCTGGAGTGGATGGGTAGCCAGTGTAATGACTGGCACAAGGTAGAGGCATCTGTGTAACGGTTGGTGAGGAATATGATCCTGGCAGCAGCATTCAGGATAGATAACTTTTCGTTACTTGCCCAGACATTGTACTATTTATGTATAATGTAATAATAATAATAAAAAATTTGGAAACCTAAAAAAAAAAGTGTGAGGTCTATTGTGATCTTTTTTTTTAGGTATTTTAAGAAACCGGTATGTAAAGCCTCACTCTAGTAATTTTCTGAAATTTGCCCATTTATTAGCCATAATTGTGTGAGTATAATGATAGTAGTAACATACTCGCTGGTCGCCATCTTCTTCCGGTTTTCAGTGGTGCTCTGATCTTCTCTGGCAACATGTGACTTTATTCGTGACCTCCCAAATCACACATTGTTTCATTTTTGATTTTTCTCAATGTAAATCTTTTGAATTTATTGGATTTAGCATGAGACTAGAGAGCATCGTTCTGAGTACATTGAAAAAGCAACCACCGTTCCACAAATTGAGCCGGTAGGTTACAGATTTGATGTTATTCTGGAAGGGACTGGAGTGCCACTAAAACTAGGAGAAGGCTGCAAGTGGTGACTACTTACTACCATGATCACACTTAGGGCTCGTGCTCACAATGTTTTTCTCTGCCGAGAGCTATCCATGGTTTTCACAGATAGCACTCATACCTATAATATTCTATGGGGCTGTAATCATATCCGATTTTTCCTTCAGACCACTTTTTAAAAAATCGAAGACGTGTCCGATTATGATCTGAGTGTCGGATCAAAATCAGCAATGCAGTTCATTGAGTCTATGAAAAATCAGACCACACTTAAATGACAAAAAATGACCAGAATGGGATTTTACTAAAGAAGGTTTCTCTATATTAGTATGATAAAGAGAAAGAGGTCATATAAAAATGGAAACAGTTCAGATATGTTTGCAGGGTATGTTTTTTGCTCATTTTGTTTCTTGTAGGTTTTGTATGTTTAATAGTCAAGGTGAACGTGCGTTTATGTGCTGCCTGTGTACTAACTCAAACCAAGCTCAATTTTTGTGTTTTCCTTTGCATTTTTGCATTCTGTGCAAGCCGGGATGTGGCCTCCCTCTTCTGAGCTGGAAATTACATTTAAAGGCTTCCCTAGACTGGTGACCACTGGTTGGGACCTGGTGCCTTTATCTTCACACACTGAGTAAGGTTTTTAATATTAGACAGTGTAGGACCGACTTGATCACAGTCACCTTGTCAACGGTGGGATGGCTTTTATGCTACTTTTTATTAAAAAGAGTATTACTAAGAACTCTGTGTTATTTAAATACACTTTTGTTTTTTTACTTATTTAGTTATAGCAGGGTTTTTGCTCATTTTGTTTCTTGTAGGTTTTTTTAATGTTTTATGACAAAAGTGAACATGCGTTTACGTGCTGCATGTATTCCAACTCAAGCCAAGCTCAATTTTTGTTTTTTTTGTAATTCAACAAATGAAATCTGGTGTCCTCAGTCGTCCCTGCAAAGATCTGATACAATATACAATGTGTCACAACTGATTAAAAAAATATAATTATTTTGTCAGCCATTTAATATGTGAACATAGGCAAAAAGAGAAAGCAGATTGTGCCGCACTGTACAGAAGTCCTAGATTTTGCTTTTATTCATGTTTGAGTATTACCGGGTTTGACATTAATAGACGAAAGCCTTGAGATTATTTCCTGAAACCATCAATAATTTCCATAGGCATGTGCTTATCTTAGCACTCAATGTCGTACACAAGCATAGCCCGTTGAGTTTGTAAATGGAGTATGTGTATAATAAAGTCTAAGAAACAAATAGAAGTTTGTTGATCATCAATTATACATGTAGAAGTGCTGTAACATGCTGATAAAATGAGTCTGTTAGTCTATTTGCTGATGTAGGCAACTGAGCTGATGCATGTCACAATATGAAGTGACAAACTGGCTGCACTTGACTACATCAATAGGTCACAATTAAGCTTCACAGAGCTAAGGTCAGGACAAAATGAAATAGCCATGAGGAGAAAACTCATTCTTTTTCATGCTTTGCTAGGTCTGATAATCCCCAGTAGAAGCCGCCTATGATTGTGTCTCCTGATGACTTCTAATAAAAGTAACTTTTTCTAAATTTGCCATTGAAATTATCTAAGAGAAAGGCAGTAACCATATCAGCGGCTATCCTCAGTCCAAATATTCCTCTCTCGCTATGCAATTGTTTGAGGGTAGGTGCACTCTCCGTAATATGAAGGATAATAATTCACTATTATGTCAACAATTCTGACTTCCAGTATGCAAGGCCACCAGCTCTACGCTAAAAGAAATTATGTTTCAGCCGTACAGTCAATTGCTCTCCAAAATTGAATTAATATAGGAACCCATTTAATCATCAGTCATCCCTACTTAGCACTTATGTATTTACAGGTATGATTTATTAAAAGTCAACAGCATGATAAATTGATTTCTGCTCTGCTGGCAATTATAGAACTTTATGTAAGAAACATACCCTTACATTACATCAATCAAGTAAGGATTATGAAAATATGTTTACTGTATATGGCACAGTACATTTGGCCGACTTTAATTATAGCATCCAATGATGAAATACCACAAGAAGAAAGGGATATATCATCTAAACTTGATCTAGAGTGATGTGCTAAATGCTTTCTCACAATCACTTTCTGTTTCTGGTCTAGTAATATAAGGGCATCACATAAGGGTTGGCGATGACACCAAATGGGACTATATACATTGAAGTTTATACAGTAGGCCTCAAACTATAATACAGTAATTTCGTATTCAGCAGGCCCCCTCCATGCTGCAGGACTCTACAAGAGCTCTCAAGATCAGGATATATGCAGCACATTTTAAAGTCCATTTTCACAATGAATCTGACATGTATTTTCAACACAAATGTTGCGCACAAGCTCAGGTATGTTTGATTATCTGGTGCTCCACATCGGGCTTTGCAAGTAGCCCGGAATGATCCATATGTTGTATTTTCAAGATCTATATAAACACTCCATGGAGACACAGCTGTATCTTGGTATTGCTCTTAGACTTTCTAGTAGCTCTTTAAGCTTTCTGTGTAGAGTTCCAGTCCATATTCATCAGGACATCTCTAACTATCTGTGGCTTCCTGTCCATGAGTTACATTTTACCGGTTTCCATTAAGCCATTAAGCCTGCTTCCTTTTAGTGGAGGACCTCACATACTTGTTTGCTCTTTCCAGTAACCTTGCTACCTGACAGTGAAATACTTGACGCCTCCTCTTTGCCAACATTCTTCAGTAATGCTGCCATCTGTCCATGGTGTTCAGTAACTGTGCAACCTGCCCGAGGTGTTCTGTAACTCTGCTACCTGCACGACCTTGTTGTCTTTGGTTTCCAGGACCTTATTAAACTTTTAGTTTGCATGCTACTTTTCCATGTTCCTCATGCTCCATCTGGCTGCTGCACCACTCTTAAAAGATCTATCTCACCATGTGAGCCCACTCTACATAACAACACAGTTGTTAAATCATGGTTACAGATGAGCTATTCTCTCAGATTCGCACATATCATTTGCCTGATTTGATTTGGTCCAAATAAAATTAGGTCCAAACCCAAATTTCGACTAAATGTCCAAAAATACACTATTCATGCTCTCACATCTCTCCAGACCCCCAAGGCATAATACATGTTTCAGAGTGAAGGGAATGAAAAGTAATAAAATATTATACTTACCTTTCCTAGTCCCATCCCTCCTCCTCCTTATACTAGGCCTAGGAGAGGTTGGTATAATATTTAATTATTTTAACCCTATCTAGTTTGCCCCTGTTTTGCTGCATTCTCACAAATTGAAGCTCAAATTTTTGAAAACTTGTTACAGAATTAGATTTTTTTTTAAAGAACAACCAAATTGAGATATAGAGAGTTGGAGGCTGTGTCAACACTGTGGACATGTTCTCCAAAACATTACGGGACAATTTTTGCTCCTTTGCAGGTCATATTTTTTTTTCTGAAAGGCACCACTGCCATTACAGCACACAACTGCCTTGAAGGAGTCTGCAACAATATTTAGATTGGAAGTGATTGTCAACAAATGACCCACGTGAATATCAAGACCTGTTTTCTCAGAAGAACATTGACCAGATCATTACATTTCTTTCTCAGATTTGCATTCTTTTCATGGTGCTTCTTGGTGTTATCTCTTGCCCAGATAAACTATATACATGCACATGGTTATACTCTAAGTGTACAAGAAAGCATGATTTTTCCAGTTTTACATTTTTTCAGAAATTTGTGCGACAAAAGGTGCTCAGTGAGCATCAGTGAGTTTTAGACACACGTTACTCTACTGTCTGTTCACTGATTGTCCTTTTTTGGACCGCTTTTGGTAGATACAAACTGCTGTATATTAGGTACGGTACAAAAGACCTGGATTTTGGAGGTGCTCTGACCCAGTTGACTAACCATTACACTTTCGTGATTGTTAAAGATAACCGTTTTATTCATTTTTATTTTAATAAATTAATAGTACATATGAAAATAAGTAACTTTGCCATATATTTTCTCAGAGAAATTTCACCTCGTGTACGGATTCCTATCTCTTTTTTCATGGGTTATATCAATATTCAGCGAAGGCAAATGTTCACATTACTGAGATAGGAGATGACAGTGGTGCTTTTAAACTTCTATAGAGTGGGTCAACAAAGTTGCTCGTTAGGGCTGTATGCTGACAACATGCAGATTGACAACCAGCTCCTCACAGTTAGGCAGTGGGGAGACGACTGTTAATCAGCTTGACTTCATGTAACACCACGTCAACAGAGCAGTGGAAGCAGCAGAGTTGCCAGCCGGAGAGATCTGTGACTACTCTGAGCTGGCAGAGATCAGTGCTGGGTGCAACCAGCCTTTAAGTTCTCAAGCCCATAAGAAAAGAATTAAATAATCCCAGATAACTCTTTTAATGGAAAAATAATCAAGATTCTACATTGCAGGAAATAATCATGCTACACAACATGGCCAAATTCATAATTTAGAATGTGCACTATGATGTTTCTGATGATATGTATTAAAAGAATACTGCAGTGGTTTATACTGAAAGAAAAAAATTATTTGCAAACATTCATTGCCGATGGAGGGTTAAAAGGGTCTTGTCATGCAGAAGTGTGCTTCACTATAATCATCACTGTCAGTTTGCTAGTTGAGTAAAATACTTGAGGGAAACTGATAACTGAAATGTAAATGGGTTGGAAACATTCTTGTGCCTACAATGTGAAAGAAACGTCTAATGATAGTCTGCCCCTTTTGTCTTAGTTCAATGAGCATTTAAAACCAGTTCGCTTGGAGTTGGGACCACTGTCACATGTCACAATGTTCTGCAAGTAAAGTAGCATCTGGGAAATGACCTGTAACCTGATCAAACGCTGAGGGAAATCATCAAGCCTTTCATTGAGTTTTATGAGTTTTATTGGAGTTATGCACTGAACTTCTGAACTTGTGCTCATCCATCGTACTCTGGTTTGTTTGCGATCACACAATGAGAACACTCCCAGAACGCCTCTGTTTTGCTGAGAGACTGAATTTGCCCTAAAGGAACAATTATCATGTAATCAAAAATATAAGATGAAAATTTATGGTGTGTAATGAAAACCTGAATGATATAATAAATTCCCTCATGTTATTTTTCTTTCTACAAATGTATCCTCACACTTTCCTTATCCCTAGTCTCCTTTTTACTAAGCCGTACGCCAGTGTCTGGCAAACACATTGCGTGAGGGTTCGACAGAGATGTGAAGCCTGACTGAATGGCTAGAATTATTGCTCAATTTGGTTAAACACCTGGGGGCTAAGTTGATTGAGATCCAACAGTTTGGCTTTTTTAAGAATACTCTTTCTGATTATTTCCACCTTCACTGCAGTCAGACGATGACTAAAACCACATGCTGATCGAAAACCATTTATATACTCGTTTTCTGCCTCTTAGTGATTCTTTAGATTCAAATATTAAGCAAATTGCCGAAAGATCTAATTTTTATATGATGTATTAAAATGATAAATCGATTTTATTGCAGAGCCACCTGCTCTACAGCTTGCAAACCAACACTGACCCACCCAACCTTTGCTACAGGGTTTTTTAATGAGATCTGTGGCCATTGGCCACTTTTAAGACCCGGCTGGGAGAAAAGAACCGCCCCACTACCATCCTGTAATTCACTCCAAAAATAAAAGCCCTTAACAGGTTTTCCTAAACAGACTGAGTCATTACTTGGACACAATCCACTCTTTCTTTTATTTTTGCCTTGTGACTAACAGGTATATTGCTGTTAAGACAAGGCACTCCAGCTGGTTTAATAGGACTGAGACACATATTGACCCTCGCATATGATCCCCCTCACTGCCTCTCATGGGGTACTGATGGGATGCAATTAGTTGGCATGGCATTGTGGCCTAACCAAAGTCAACAGGTCCACCATTAAAATTTGCCTTTTAGACCATGCAAAAAGTATAGCCTAAAGATTACCTGTCAGTGTACTACTGACTTGCTAAAATACTTTGAAATAAAATTGTAGTTGGGAGCATTATGCATGGCAAAAAATCTTTTCAATAAAGTTTAATTTAAAAAGTACTTTCTCCCCAAAAAATAAAAATTATATCTATCCCAAAAATGGTACCCATAGAAAGAGAAATTTATCGTGCAGGAAACAAGATGTCAAACGTCAGCGTAAAAAAAGTTAAAGCTCTCATAAATCAGCTATACAAAAATTCCTTTTAATTTTTAAATGTTTTATTGTGCAAATTAAAGGTATCATGTTATTTTTGCCTCATAGTAAACAGTGAAAAAAAAACCAAGAATGGAATTATTTACGGTGACAAAAGCGGTCCTGTAAGGCTTCTTCACACTTCCGTCTTCCAAATCTGCCATCTTCCATCTGACGTCTTCCATCAAGACGTTGAAATGACGGATCCTGTGCAGATTGTGGAAAACGTGTGCACTGGGCCAGTCTTTCTGCCGGACCCGTCTAAGCTATGTGCACCTGTTGTGTATGCGTCTTCGCATCGGTTTTCCGCTGTGAAAACACATGCACAAAATAAACCAGGTTAAAAAAAATGTAAAAAAATCTCAGTATTCTCACCTACCGGCGTTCCCCCACAGCGATGCTCCCAGCAGCTAGCGTTCCTAGTAATATATTGCAAAATCTCTGAACGTGTTCTCTGCCCGACGGACCATTTTTTTATGCAGGATCCAGCAGTGCATGATGGATGAAATGGATGGCCATCTGTCACAATCTGGCGCTAATACAAGTCTATGAGAAAATGCAGGATCCTGCAAATTTTTTTGCAGGATCCTGCATTTTCTCATAGACTTGTATTAGCGACGGATTGTGGTGGATGGCCATCTTAAAATCTTTTGCATTCTCAAAAATCGACGGATTGTGATGGGAGCTGAAAGGCGGAAATGTGAAAGAGGCCTAAGCCATTCTGCTCTTTGCTTTCAGTGTATGTTTCAACAATGTTTTGTCACCTCAAGTGATTATGTCTTTATGAGCTATCTAAGAATTTCCCTTGTAAAAAATCTTTTCACACCTCTGACACTGTCACAGAGAAGCCTTTCTAGAATTCCCTACATGGGATCAATTTGTGTTGCACTCAAACAACCTTGTTGCTGAACTGATTCATATTTACCTGATTTTTTTATGTATTGTACAACTGTTAGCTTTATAAGTAAATTATATAAAGGTATAATTTTGTAACATATCCATAGGATTTGCCATAAATCTCTGACAGATTGGTTCCCACCTCCGGGAGAAAGAATAGAGAATGCGGTCCTATTGTGCTTCATCGTAAAGATGGAACATGGGGGTAAAGCACAGTCTTTGTATGAGAGGTCTGAAAATTGCTGAGTAAGCGCATTTATCAATTTTTGTATTCTCATAGAAGTGAATAAAGAGGTCAGCACACTCACAACCATCCCTCCATTGTTCACGTATAGCACATAGTTTGGGCACCAGTGGTCAAATTACTGTTATTATGAACAGTTAAGAAAGTTGAAGATTAAATGATCTCTAAAAGGGCTAAAGTTAAAGATGACACATTTCCTCTATATTTTAGGCAAAAAAATATATTGTCATTTTTTAGATTTTAAAATTTGCAAAAATGAAAATGGGCCTATGCTAAAGTTTACGTATCCTTGGAGATTTGTTTGCTAGATAACTTTGACCTTAATTAGCCTGTTATGGTTATGGCTTATTCACTATCAATATTAGGGAAGGCCAGCTGATGCAAATTTCCCAGCTTTATAAAAACCCAGCCTCCTCTAACCTAGTGCACAAAAACAGCAGCCATGGGTTCTTCTAAGCAGAAGCCTAGCACTCTGAAAATGGTGGAGGCACACAAAGCAGAAGAAGGCTATAAGAATATAACAAAGTGTTTTGACGTTGCCCTTTTACGTTGCCATTAAGAGATGGCAGTTAACAGGAACAGTGGCCATCAAAATAAGGTCTGGAAGACCAAGCAAAAGAAGAATGGATTCAATGAAATTTCAACAAATTCTTGATGCAAACATAACACCACCTGTAAAAAAGCTGAAGTTGAAAAGATGATGGCTTCTGTAAATCGATAGTGATCATAAACACATGTCAAAATCCACAATAGACTACCTCAAAAGGTGCAAGCTGAAGGTATTACAATGGCCCACAGTCCCCTGACCTGAACATCATTGAAAATTTGTTGCTAGACCTCACAATAGTAGTGCATGCAGGACAACCCAGGAATCACACAGAAGTGGAAGAAAGAATGCAAAAAAATACTTAATACAAGAATTGAGAGGTTCTGAAAAAGCAAAATGTAAAAAAAAATAAAATGTAAAAAGTTATATATATGTATATATATACAGTATATGCTATACATAGCTTTCAGTCAGTGGGGGCTAGTGTTAGCTAGTCACCACTAGCTAAACAGTTAGCATGGCTGTTATTACTTCCCCTACTCCTTGACTGACATTCTTCTCTCTGCATACACACTGCACACTGCACATTGCAGATCTGGCTGTCAGTCAATATGCAAATGGAGTGATTATACCCCCTACACCACAATAATGACAGGAGTGAGCAGTTGTACAGAGAATATACCTTCACCTTCTCCATATAGCCAAAGTTCCAGTTACTGCTGTAAATTGCTTTTTAGTATTTACCTGTCGATTAACCCTATATCTGTAGGTACATAATGTTTATGGGGGTAATAGGTTCCCTTTAAATGATATGTTTCATGAAGATATAGGTTTTTCTGTCTTGCTATTTTACAGCCTAAAGGGATTATGTCATTTTTGTCATAGTAATAGTGTTGAATTAAAACTGACTACCTGAATCATTCTGAGCTCTATGTAGCAACAGGAGGTCAAATTTCCCTGTATGATTCATCAGTCACTGCAAGAATCAGTCTCAATGGGCAGGAGAGAGCGGCTGGGTCAGGAGTTGAAGTGGGGAATGAATTCTGTAGCCACAGGACACATACAGTTTCTTCATAGAGCAAAGAAATGAGAAGAATTAGCTGGGTAGAAAGTAAAAAAAAACACTTGTAAGTACCCAGTGCTGTAAAATATGATTACTGCAATGTAATAAGAGGATAAAAACTGATGGAAGGAGTGCTTCCTTAAAGGGAACCTGTCACCCCCCCAGGCGTTTGTAACTAAAAGAGGCACCTTGTGCAGCATTAATGCTGCATTCTGACAAGGTGGCTCTTTTACTTTTTGTTCCTGGCACTGCTGAAATAATAGTTTATGAAATTTGTCCCTCATACCTTGAAATCGTCCTGGGAGCAGGTATTTCCCCCTATTACAGCCGCACCACAGCCGTCACTCATGGCCTCTGCACGCCGGGCACCTCCTCCTCAGCGTTTTTGAATTGTCCCGGTGCCTGTGCTGTCATCTTCAGCCTTGGGCATGCGCAGTTAGCGCTGCCTGTCCACTGACACCACTTGATGTCTTTTTTATTGCGCCTACATTGACGCGTGCCCCGAGATCCCGGCCTTCAGTCTCTTCTGATTTATTCACACTGCGGGGCTGGGATTCGTGGGCATGCGCAGTACTTATCTGCGGCTCTCCCTCATCTCCCTCCGCCTCTTTCCTACTGTGCAGCATCATAGGAATCTGACGATATCTGACGATTCCTATGACCCTGCACAGTAGGAAAAAGCCTTTTTTATTAAGCCAGCACTTTGTAGACTGTACTCTTATGCATAGTCAGATGCTGAAAGTTGTCAAGCAGGGAGTTTGTGTGCACCTGACTTTCACTTGATCTGATGAGTCTCATTTGCTCGAATTCTCTCAGGAGAAATAGCTTACGGTATAAGCTGGCTATGTCATGCGGCTTTTGTTATGTATCCTACTTGCTCTTTGCCGTAATCTCATTCCGTATATGGATTAACTGATCATCTTCAACTAATTAACTTATGGTTTCCTTTGCCTGCCTGCTCTTTTTATCTGCTCCTGAGGGTAATTTATTGCTCTGTCTGTGGAAGCAACATGTCACAAATTGTCTCTGGATAGTAATATGTCAGCTGTAAGCTTTTATAGCTGATAGATGTAGGCTTCGCCAGCGCTAGCTTGACCACTTTTTCTTATAGTAATAGACATCCTTCTCTAGATCTTGCTTCTTTTGCGCACTGTCACGTTTATAATTTGCCTGATAAATCATTGATCATGCAAGTCAATATCATGAAGAATATATATGACCACTATTCAATGCCATTTAACAATTTACAAATAGAAACCAATCTACAAGTTTGTACCAATCCTAAGTTTCAATCTTTATCATAGACGAGTGCTCCATTCATAATTGTGTAAGCTTCAGAGCTGAAATTCCCCACCATTACTTGCAGCTCTGTTCATAACTTATTCTGGTGATGTACAGTCTGGGACATGTACTACGTTATACCAGGCATCATTCTGTTACTATAACAACTTCACGGAAAATACACCCATTTACTTAGATGGTAATATAATATCACAAGATACCATGGGCTAAATCTGGATTAAAAAATCATAGAAGGGATAATCGCAGACATTAATAAATAAACCATGAAAAACAAACACGATCAAAAAACACCCCCCCCCCAAAAAAAAAAAAAAAAAAAAAATAGAAAATACAAAATGCTTTATTAAATATTCCAAGGAATTTGGCAAAAGGGAAAATGATCAAAGCCAAGTTGCACAAGTAGGAAACGGGTATACACTAGTGGGTAGAAATGGGAACCATTTAACAAGATTTGTGAAATGCCAAAAGTGTAGGCTAAAATGCATATTATACCGTCCCAAATAGGCCTGCATAGGTTATAAAGCAAACTTTCATTTTTAAACTTATATGTATCTACTATAGTCACAATATTATATTACATCGTTACATGTGCAGGCTGTAAGCAAAACCCAAAGGGGTTGTGTTATAGTTGGAGTTAGAATTGTTTTTTTTCAAAAGTAATTAAAAAAATGACGATATGATGGCTGTTGCTGAGTGCAAGTGCTCGCTACTCGAGTTTTCATCTGATGCTCAGATATGCATGGAGTATCAAAGATTCCTGCATGCTTTTTTGGGGTGTCTAACAGCCAAGAAATATACGGGACGGGCACTTGAGCATGTCAGTCCAGCATCCACGATATTCGGTGCATACCCAAGTACGCAATGCAAAGTGGAGTAGCGAGCACTTGTGCTCAACACTAATGACGACATATTCAATATGATGACCTGATATTATCAAATTCTGTGTCATACCTGTGGGCTCAAAATGCTCACTATAACTCCTGGATAAAATCCTTGAGGGGTGTAGTTTCCAAAATTGGGGTCACTTGTGAGGGGTTTCCACTGTTTAGGCACATCAGGGACTCTCCAAAAACAACATGGCAACCGCTTTCAATTCCAGCCAATTTTGCATTCAAAAAGCCAAACAGTGCTCCTTCCCTCCCAATCCCAAAACAGTAGATTTCCCTGACATGTGGAGTACGCACATACTCAGAGGAAATTGCACAACAAATTTGGGGATCAATTTTCTCTTGTTACCTCGTGAAAATAAAAAAGTTTGGCTCTAAGGTAAATATTTTGTGAAAAAGTTAAATGTTTATTTTTTCCTTCAACATTGCTTCAGTTCTCGTTAAACAACTGGTGGTTTTGAACACCTTGAAGGGTGCTATTTTTGGTATGGTGACAATTTTGGGTATTTTCTGTCATATGGGCCCCCAAAAGGCACTTCAAATGTGATATGGTCCCTAAAAAGATGGTTTTGTAAATTGTGTTTGAAAAATGAGAAATTGCTGGTCAACTTTTAACCCTTCTAACTTCCTGACAAAAAAAAGTTTCAAAGTTGTTCTGATTTAGGTTAGACATGTGAGAAATATTATTTATGAACTATTTTGTGTGATATAACTCTCTGATTTAAGCGCACAAGAATTAAAAGTTTGAAAATTGCTAAATTTTTGCCAAATTTCCATTTTTTTTAAACGCTAGTCATATCGAAGAAATTTTACCACTATCACTAAGTACAATATGTCACAAAAAAAAAAAAAATCTCAGAATCAGGTGGATACGTTGAAGTGTTCCAGAGTTGTAACCACATAAAGTGACGCTGGTCAGAATTGTAAAATTTGGCTTGGTCATTAATCATGCACAGTGCAGCATCCACGAGATGAGTTGGTTGTACCAAAATATTTCAATGATGGTGGAAACATCTCCTTGTTTTTTAAAAGTTTGTATGTTTCACATAAGTATAGTTTTCATATTTTTTTCTATAAACATTCATGTTGGTTGGTGATTTGCTTTTGTATGAAAGTGAGCTATCCTGCAATTTTAAAATTATGACTCCTGTATTATCATTTGTTGCTTTTTAGCCCAGTCATATGGTACGCTAGCTTTACTCTATCTACTGTGGCACGTAAACGTTTGGGCACTCCTGGTCAAAATTACTGTTATTGTGAACAGTTTAAGCAACTTGAAGATTAAATAATCTCTAAAAGAGCTAAAGTTAAAGACGACACATTTCCTTTGTATTTTAGGCAAAAAAAAATATTGTAATTTTTTTTCAAGTTAAAAATGAATAAAAGGAAAATGGGCCAATACAAAAGTTGGGCACCCTTGGAGATTTGTGTGCTCAGATAACTGACCAGGTTTTAAGATCTTAATTAGCCTGTAAAGTTTTTGGCTTGTTCACTATAATCATAAGGAAAGGCCAGGTGATGCAAATTTCCGAGCTTTATAAAAACCCACCCTACTCTGACCTCGTTCTAAAAAGCAGCAGCCATGGGCTCTTCTAAACAGCTGCATAGCAGTCTGAAAATGAAAGTAGTGGAGGTCAACAAACCAGGAGAAGACTTTAAGAAGGTAGAAAAGAGATTTCAAGTTTCCCTTTCCTCGATTTGAAATGTAATTAAGAAATAGCAGTTAACACGACCAGTGGAGGTCAAAATAAGGTCTTGAAGACCAAGCAAAATTTCAGTGAGAACTGCTTGTATGATTACTAGACAGGCGAATCAGTGCCCTCGGTTCACTGTAAATGACCTTCAGAAAGATTTAGCAGACTCTTAAGCTGTGATACATTGTTTTACTCCTCAGATATGCCTGCACAAATATGGCTTTCATGAAAGAGTCCTCAGAAGAAAACCTCTCCTGGTTCCTCACCATGAAATTCAGCATCAGAAGTATGAAAAAGAACATCTAAACAAGCCTGATGCATTTTGGAAACAAGGTTAAAATAGAACTCTTTAACCACTATGATCAAAGGTATGTGTGGATAAAAAAGCTCTCAGAATATCTGTAAAAGAACATCTCACCAACCATTAAGCATGGGGGTGCTTCAATCATGCTTTGGGTTGTGTTGCAGCCAATAGCATGGGGAAAATTTCATGGGTAGAAGGAAGAATGGATTAAATGAAATTTCAACAAATTCTTGATGCAAACATAACACCATCTGTAAAACAGCTGAAGTTGAAACGAGGATGAAATGGATAATGATTCTAAACGCATATCAAAATCCACAATGGACTACCTCAAAAGGTGCAGGTTAAAGGTTTTACAATGGCGTTCACAGTCTCCTGATCTGAACATCATTGAAAATCTGTGGCAAGACTTCAAAATAGCAGTGCATGCAAGACGGCACAGGAATCTCACAGGACTGGAAACATTTTCCAAAGAAGAATGAATGAAAATCCCTCAAACAAGAATTGAAAGACTCTTGGCTGGCTACAAAAATCATTTACAAGCTGTGATACTTTCAAGAGGGGATTCTACTAGGTACTAACCATGCAGGGTTCCCAAAGTTTTACATTGGCCCATTTGCCTTTTTGCAATTTTTTAAAATGTAAAAGTTAAATATATATATATATATATATATATATATATATATATATATATATTTGCCTAAAATACAAAGAAAATGTGGCATCTTTAACCCTTTTACCACCTTGGCATTTTTCGGTTTGGAGTTTTCATTTTTGCTCCCCTTCTTTCCAGAGCCATAACTTTTTTTATTTTTCCATCAATGTAGCCATGTGAGGGCTTGTTTTTTTTGGTCTGAGTTGTACTTTTGAACAACACAATTGATTTTACCATATAGTGTACTGGAAAATGGGAAAAAATTCCAAGTGTGTTGAAATTGAAAAAAAGTGCAATTCCACAATTTATTTTGTTTTTTGTTTTTCTATGTTCACTACATACTAAAACAGACCTTCTATTATTCTCTGGATCAATACAAGTTCATAGTTACCAAACATTAATAGGTTCTTTTTTATTTAAGTGGAAAATAAAAAATCCACAATTTGTAAGAAAAATAAACAAAAATGGCACTATTTCCGAGATCCTCAGCGTCCCCATTTTTTGGGATATGGGGCTGAATGAAAGCTTATTTTTTGGCATGCCAATCTGATGTTTTTGGTACCATTTTTTGGGGTAGATCCGATGCTTTGATCACCTGTTAATGCATTTTATTGCAATGTTGCGGCAACCAAAATAATGTAATTCTGGCTTTTTTTATTTTTTTCTCTCGATATGCCGCTTGCTGATCGGATTCATTTTTTATTTTGATAGATCAGGTGTTTCTGAACTCAGCAATACAAAATATGTGTATTTTTGTATTATTGCTTTATTTTCAATGGGGCAAAAAAGGGGGTGATTTGAACTTTTACTTTTTAAATTTTTTAAATAATTTTGTCTCAGGAGACTTGAAGCTGCTATCTTCTGAATGCTTGTACTACACATAGCAGGGCTATAGCCCTGCTATGAGTAGCAGAAATGCTCATCTGCTATGAATGCTGGCTACTGGGACAACCACAGAGATCTCCTGCAGACCCCAGGTTGTCATGCCAATCCATCATCACCCTGCGATTATGTGACAGGGGTGTCGATTGGTGGAGCTATTGACGAGCTTACAGTGAGAGTAAGTTAAATGTCTGTGTCATAAATTGACAGTGGTATTTAACATGCTAATAGCTGCAGGTAGATCTCAGGCTGTTAGGGACATATGACAGCTGATCTGATCAGCTGTCATACGCCTGAAAGCATGCGGGCTCAGCGCCGGAGCCCACATCAAAGTGGGGGTAGGCAACCTATGACAAACCTACACGTCATAGGTTGTAAAGGGGTTAACTTTAGGCATTTTAGAGATCATTTTATCTTCAACTTGCTTACATGTTCACAATAATAGTAATTTTGACCAGGGGTGCCCGTCAATCAGCATGACTTTGTCAATCAAACCTCATCAACATAGCACAGAGAGATGAGAATTAGCTGTCAATGTGACATTATCAGAAGTCACTGAGTTGCTGGCAGGAGCGGTCTGTAAAAAATCTGTGCTGGTGGAGGTTGGTGCCTGTCACAACAGTTAGGTAGAAAAAAACACACAAAAATTAAGCTTGATTCAAGTTGGTATACATTCAGCACATATACGCATGTTCACTTTGGCCATAAAGCATACAAAACCTACAAGAAGCAAAATAAACATAAACCCTACTGCAAGCAAATAAGTAAAAAGCAAAAGAGCATTTAAATAACACAGGGTTCTTAGTAAAACTGTATTTGATCAAAAATAGCATAAAGAGTATCCTTCCCTTGCGCAGGCGTGTACTATGGAGGACAGAGAATGAACTTCAATCCAATATTGCAGCCAGCAGGTAAGGAAAGGGTGAATCAAACACCCGAAAACCCCGCCCCTATGGCTGAAGGTTGTTCCCTCCAAATTCAGGTGACAGAGTCCCTTTAAGTGTTATTTCCAGCTCCGGAGAGAGGGAGGCCACACCCGCTGCTTTCCTTATAAATATATATATATATATATATATATATATATAGTGAAAAAATTGGAACAGCATCAAATTACTACCTTACAAGGCATGCAGAGCTCTCCCGACCAGCAATCCAATGGTCAAAAAGTACTAAACTGAAAAAAAAAAGGAAAAGCAGCACAAAATAATTGAAAAAAAAGTGGACTTTAATGCCTGAATGGCGTGGCAACGTTTCGGATGTGTTATCCTTTGTCAAGCCAAGGCTTGACAAAGGATAACACATCCGAAACGTTGCCACGCCGCTCAGGCATTAAAGTCCACTTTTTTTTCAATTATTTTGTGCTGCTTTTCCTTTTTTTTGAGTATATATATATATATATATATATATATATAACGTTTCAGAATACATTGTACTTGCCAATATACATGCATATGTCCAGTATAAAGTACACATTAAACATTTCTAGATAGCTCTAGTCCACTTCATATCCATTACAGGTCTTATCTATAGATTGTGCTGCTTTTTGTTACACTAGTTATTGCATACTGTTGCGTTTTGTTTTGACTCAATCAATGTAAGCACCATTTAACTGAATTAAGTGTCTGAATTATTCAGGTAAGAGTTTGGAGCATTAAGCTCTCAATATATGTTAAGTAATTGAAGTTACAGCTTTTAAGTTGCAATTGAAATATATGCATAAACATCTAAAGACTAGTTTAAAACATAAGATGAACTTGGCTCAACAAATAAATACTCAAGGGCTTAGAAATCAATAGAAACATGCATTATGAAAAATGCTTTTACTTAAATATTTATTGTGATTTTAAAATTACCCATTACCTTTTTAATGGATGATGAATGTGTTCTGTCATTTCCTTATTATATATTATATTATTTGTTTCCCATTTCTTCCCTATATCAAGATGTATACAAAATGTGCATACATAAAGTTTAACCCCTTTCTGCCATCGGACAAAATAGTATGTCCGATGGCAGATCCCATGCTTTGATGCGGGCTCCGGCGGTGAGCCCGCATCAAAGCCGGGACATGTCAGCTGTTTTGTACAGCTGACATGTGCCCGTAATAGCGGCGGGTAGAATCGCGATCCCCCCTGCAACTATTAAGTAGTTAAATGCTGCTGTCAAACAATGACAGCGGCATTTAACAAGCGCTTCCAGTCATCCGTCCGGAAATGTGTGCACCGATGACCTCATCACGTGATCGGGAGTTATCGGCGCGTTGGCATGACAACCAGAGGTCTCCTGAAAACCACTATGGTTCTTAATGCCATATTGCTGTGAGCGCCACTCTGTGGTCCGCACTCATAGCAATGCTGTAAATCTACTACATCTGAGCATCGCCTCTATGTAGCATAGCCGATCAAGTTGTGCCAGCTTCTAGGCTATTGAAGCAAAGCATGTCAAAAGTATAAAAAAAGTTATTAAAAATATGAAAATAAATAAATAAATAAAAGTTAAAATCACCCCCCTTACGCCCCATTCAAAATAAAACAATAAAAAAAATCAAACCTACACATATTTGGTACCCCTGCATTCAGAATCTCCCGATCTAACAAAAAAAGGATTAACCTGATCGCTAAACGGCATAGCGAGAAAAAAATTCCAAACGCCAGTATTAAGTTTTTTGATCGCCGCAACATTGCATTAAAATGCAATAATGGGCGATTGAGAGATCGTATCTGCACAAAAGTGATATGATTAAAGACGTCAGCTCGGCACGCAAAAAATAAGCCCTCACCTAACCAGGGATCACAAAAAATGGAGATGCTATGGGTCTCGGAAAATTGTGCTTTTTTATTTATTTTTTTTAAATCAAAGTTTGGAATTTTTTTCACCACTTACATAAAAGATAACCTAGACATGTTTGGTGCCTATGAACTCGCAATGACCTGGAGAATCATAATAGCTGGTCAGTTTTAGCATTTAATGGCAAAAAAGCAAAACAAAAAACAAATGTTGGATTGCACTTTTTTTGCAATTTCGCTTGAAATTTTTTTCCCATTTTCTCATACATGACATGGTAAAGCCAATGATGTTGTTCAAAAGTACAGCTTGTCCCACAAAAAATAAGCCCTCACATGGCCATATTGACGGAAGAATAAAAAAGTTATGGCTCTGGGAAGGAGGGGAGCGAAAAATGACAATGCAAAACCGAAAAAAGCTACGGGGGTTAAGGGGTTAAGGGTGTCTTCCTCAAGTGTTATATAAAATGTCCTACTCTTTAATATATTTATTGGAGTAAGAATTCACACTTGTCATTAAGACTGAAATATTATTCGCTTAAAGTAATATATGAGAATTGAGCTTTAGTTTGATTGAGCTTCTATCCAGCCATTTAATGTTCTGTACTGGAGAATTCTGGTTTGCATTGCAAGTTATCACTGTCTCCCTTCTAGAGTCTGTTATAACTTTGTGAAATAAGTTGTTTTTTATCGTGAATGTCCTTAGTTATGTGCGATCTTTGTGGTCACATAATGCACTGGCCACTAGACTTCAGTGGGGGCACCCAGGGCCATAAGCTAGCTAGTTGCAATGGTAGAGTTGTTTTTTCCTTTAAGCTAACTCCTTCTCCTCCCACAGACTGGTTTCTCTAGTGGGAAGGATTGGTGGGGATTGGGAGTACTCCCTTCTTCAGTTAGGCTACTTTCACATTAGCGTCGTACGATGCACGTCGCAATGCGTCGTTTTGGAGAAAAAACGCATCCTGCAAAGTTGTCTGCAGGATGCGGTTTTTCCCCATAGACTAACATTAGCGACGCATTGCGACGCATTGCCACACATCCCAAACGTCATGCGACGGTTGCGTCGTGTTGTGGCGGACCGTCGGAACAAAAAAGTTACATGTAACTTTTTTTGTGCGTCGTGTCCGCCATTTCCGACCGCACATGCGCGGCCAGAACTCCGCCCCCTCCTCCCCGCAACTCACAATGGGGCAGCGTATGCGTCCTAAAACTGCATCCGCTGCCCCATTGTGCTGTGTTGTCACAGGATACGTCAGTACGTCGGCCCGACGCACTGCGACGGGCCGACATCGATGCTAGTGTGAAAGTAGCCTTAGCAATAATCAAACATGAGTGAGGCAATAAGCAATGATCCTTAGCTTTGTCTTCAGGAGTATAGCGTGAGTGCAAGGTAGTATAGTGAAATTTCATGTAAGGAAAGGGAGTGTATGGGATATCATGGATGGACACCAAATTTTAGGAAACCATAAAGGCAGGTCTACATTTTTTGGGGGCAATTTTCAAAAGTCACAGCAGAACCACTTTGTTTTTTTGCCACAATTATTAAGAATTGAAGCAAAAAATATGCTTTTTATAGCCAGATTTTTAGAAAATTATTGCAAAAAAATACACTGCCATTACATAGTGATAACCAACTCTAAGGTCAGGTTCACAAGATGTAATAATGCTGCATTTTTTGACAAGATTTTATGAAATCACAGTAAAGATGTTGCAATTTTACCGTAATTGAGGAAAGTTGTAGCAAAAAATGCAGTGCAATTATATTGTGTGAACATGGCCTAATGCTGTGTTAACACGTTCTTCTGTAGCATTTTTTTCCAAATAGCAGTTACGAAAATTGCAACCCAGACACAGCATGCAAATGCAACCTATTGTTATGGCTCGGTTTGGGGATTCCATCTGCTGACCTGTGACTCCTTGGTCAGTTCCTTTATCTGCTGAGCGATTGTCTTTTCTTCTGTGTCAAAATGCTGATGGTTCAAATTGTCCTTGTTCTCCTTTCTTGGTTTGCTCCTCTCCAGGTGTTTTCCATTTTCCCATTTTGGTCTGCCCTATCACATTTTGGGTTGAGTTTTATATGTTCACATTCACTGCACTTCCATGCTGGCTATACCTATAGATGGACTTGGGTTTAGGAGTTCCAGCTCTTCAGCTAAGTGGATTACCTTGCATGGTAAGCACCAGTTGAATTCCTTCAGCGAGTTTGTTATCCTTCCCAGTTCCTCTTCCATTCACTTCTTTAGGTATCTGAGGGGTTATTTTTGTTCTGTTTATTTTTGCCCCAACTTAGCTTTCCTAAGAAAATCATAGCTTCCATACATCTAAAATGCACAATTAAGCCTTATGTGAGCCCTGGTCAAGTCTTTCTGAGTCCCTATGATCACCTGGAATGGCCCTTCTCACCAATTATATGTATACTTGAACCTTTACAAGTCCACCACCTAAGGGCCTACTATGAATGTAACTAGTAACTGAGTCTGATAGATCACCATCATTGTATTTTTTCTATAAGGTCTTTTTTTAGTATATTTATAGATTTTGACCCCTTTCTGCCATCTGACGTACTATCCCGCCGAGGTGACCTTTGACTTAATTCCCAGAGATGGGATAGTGTGTCATGTGCGATCAACCACGCTCACTGATTATCACAGCTGACATCCGGCACTATGTGCCAGGAGTGGTCACAGACCACTCCCGACACAAAAACTCCCGAAACACTGTGATCACACATGATCGCAGCATTCCGTCAGAATAGGGAAGCATCCTGCAGTGATGTGATCGCGTTGTTCTGACCGTCTCCTCCGTCCTCTTCTCTGCAGGCCCCGAGGACCCAAGACGACCATGGGGGTCCTTCCGGGTCCTGCAGGGAGGTGGCTTGCAAGCGCCTGCTGAGAGCAGGCGCCGGCAAGCCTCCTGCACTGCCTGTCAGATCGCTTATCTAACACAGTGATTTGCAAAGTGACAGATCAGCAATCCAACACTATACAATGATGTCCCAGCCTAGGACAGTAAAACAGTAAAAAAAAAAAATATTAACATGTGTAAAAAAAAAAATCCTAAATAAAGAAAAAAATTATATATATATATATGTATATATTGTTCCAATAAATACATTTCTCTATGTACAAAACAACAATAAAAGTACACATATTTAGTATCGCTGCATCCGTAATGACCCGAACTATAAAACTGTCCCACTAGTTAACTCCTTCAGTGAACACCGAAAAAAAATGAGGCAAAAAACAGTGCTTTATCATCATTATCATCATACCGCCAATCAAAAAGTGGAATAACATGGGATCAAAAAGACGGATATAAATAAACATGGTACCACTGAAAACGTCATCTTGTTCCACAAAAAACGAGCTGCCATACAGCATCATCAGCAAAAAAATAAAAAAGTTATAGCCCTCAGAATACAGCAAGCAAAGATAATTATTTTTTCTATAAAATAGTTTTTATTGTATAAAAGCGCCAGAGCATAAAAAATGATATAAATGAGGTATCGCTGTAATTGTACTGACCTGATGAATAAAACTGCTTTATTAATTTTACCAAACCCGGAACGGTAAAAGCGCCCCCCAAAAGAAATTTATGAAATGATGTTTTTGTTAGTTCTGCTAACAAAAATCGAAATAAAAAGTGATCAAAAAATGTCACGTCCCCAAAAATGGTACCAATAAAAACAGCAACTCGTCCCGCAAAAAACAAGACCTCACATGACTCTGTGGACCAAAATCTGGAAAAATTATAGCTCTCAAAATATGGTAACGAAGAAAAAAATGTTTGCAATAAAAAGCGTCTTTTAGTGTGTGACAGCTGCCAAACGTAAACACCCACTATAAAAACCCGCTATAAATAGTAAATCAAACCCCCATTTCTCACCGCCTTAGTTAGGGAAAAATAATAAATTAAAAACATGCATTTATTTCTATTTTCCCATTAGGGTTAGGGCTACAGTTAGGGTTAAGGCTAAAGTTAGGGTTAGGGTTGGGGCTAAAGTTATGGTTAGGGTTGGGGCTAAAGTTAGGGTTAGAGTTGGGGCTAAAGTTAGGGTTACGGTTGGGGCTAAAATTAGGGTTAGGGTTTGGATTACATTTACGGTTGGGATTAGGATTGGAGTTAGGGGTGTGTCGGGGTTAGGGGTGTAGTTAGGGTTATGGTTGGGATAAAGGTTAGGGGTGTGTTGGAGTTAGGGGTGTAGTTAAGGTTGGGATTAGGGTTAAGGGTGTGTTGGGGTTAGGGGTGTGTTGGGGTTAGGGGTGTGGTTAGGGTTGGGATTAGGATTAGGGGCATGTTCGGGTTAGGGTTGTTGTTAGGGTTATAGTTGGATTAGGGTTAGGGGTGTGGTTAGGGTTATGGTTGGGATTCGGGTTAGGGGTGTGTCAGTGTAAGGGGTGTGGTTAGGGTTGGGATTAGGGTTAGGGGTCTGTTGGGGTTAGGGGTGTGTTGGGGTTAGGGGCATGTTCGGGTTAGGGGTGTGGGTAGGGTTATGAGTACCATTGGGATTAAGGTTAGGGGTGTGTTTAGATTAGGGTTGGAGTTAGAATTGGGGGGTTTCCACTGTTTAAGCACATCAGGGGCTTTCCAAATGCGACATGGCGTCTGATCTCAATTCCGGCCAATTCTGCGTTGAAAAAGTAAAACAGTGCTCCATCCCTTCCGAGCTCTCCTGTACGCCCAAACAGGGGTTTACCCCAACATATGAGGTATCAGCGTACTCAGGACAAATTGGACAACATCTTTTGGGGTCCAATTTCTCTTGTTACTTTAGGGAAAATAAAAATTTGGGGGCTAAAATATCATTTTTGTGGGAAAGAAAAAGATTTTTTATTTTCACGACTCTGCATTATAAACTGTAGTGAAACACTTGAGGATTCAAAGTTCTCACGACACATGTAGATAAGTTCCTTAGGGGGTTTACTTTCCTATATGGGGTCACTTATGGTGGGTTTCTGCTGTTTAGGTACATCAGGGGCTCTGCAAATGCAACGTAACGCCCTCAGACCATTCCATTCTGCATTCCAAACGGCGTTCCTTCCCTTCCGAGCTCTGCCAGGCGCCCAAACGGTGGTTCCTCCCACATATGGGGTATCAGCATACTCAGGACAAATTGGACAACAACCTTTGGGGTCCAATTTCTACTGTTACCCTTGGGAAAATACAAAACTGGGGGCTAAAAAATATTTTTTGTGGAAATTTTTTATTTTTTATTTTCACGGCTCTGCGTTATAAACTGTAGTGGAACACATGGGGGTTCAAAGTTCTCACAACACATCTAGATAAGTTCCTTAGGGGGTCAACTTTCCAAAATGGTGTCACTTGTGGGGGGTTTCTACTGTTTAGGCACATCAAGGGCTCTCCAAATGCGACATGGCGTCCTATCTCAATTGCAGCCAATTTTGCATTGGAAAGTCAAACGGCGCTTCTTCCCTTCTGAGCTCTGCCATGCGCCCAAACAGTGGTTCCCCCCACATATGGGGTATCTGTTTACTCAGGACAAATTGGACAACAACTTTTGGGGTCCAATTTCTCCTGTAACCCTTGGTAAAATAAAACAAATTGGATCTGAAATAAATTTTTGGTGAAAAAAAGTTAAATGTTCATTTTTTTAAAACATTCCAAAAATTCCTGTGAAACACCTGAAGGGTTAAAAAACTTTTTGAATGTGATTTTGAGCACCTTGAGGGGTGCAGTTTTTAGAATGGTGTCACACTTGGTTATTTTCTATCATATAGACCCCTCAAAGTGACTTCAAATGTGATGTGGTCCCTAAAAAACAAAAAAAAAAAATTTGGTTCCAAACTTGTACTGATGTAACGTAGACATGTGGGAAATGTTACTTATTAAGTATTTTATGTGACATATCGCTGTGATTTAAGGGCATGAAAATTCAAAGATGGAAAATTGCGAAATTTTCAAAAATTCTGCCAAATTTCTGTTTTTTACACAGATAAACACAAGTAATGTCAAGGAAATTTTACCACTAACATGAAATACAATATGTCATGAGAAAACAGTGTCAGAATCACCAGGATCCATGCAAGTGTTCCAGAGTTATAACCTCATAAAGGGACAGTGGTCAGAATTGTAAAAATTGGCCCGGTCATTAACATGCAAACCACCCTTGGGGGTTAAGGGGTTAAGCTTCATTCAAATATTGTTGTTTTGATGAGAACACTGCATGATCTGATCCACTGCCGGCTTTGTCTCAAGAAGGGATGCAAAAGCTGAACCTAAGATGCAGTATGTTAATAAGTCCTTAAAGTTAAGACTCTTTGAAAAATGGGAGGAAAAACGAAAGCACAGAATTGACAATAGCCGCAATGGGAAGGTGTTAAGTGTTATTCTGCCTCTACTCTTGCTAGGTCTCTAACTATGGATTTTGCAGCTTTGTATTAAAGGCAAGATATAAAGCATCTATGCTTAGGTCATCAATATTTGATTGATGATGGGGATGTGATACCCAATCAGCTATTTCAGGAGCCAGTTGTGGCCGGATGTGATCAGTGGCAGAGAGTAACTTCACAATAAAGTGACAGCAGCCATTGCACATCCACCCCCAATCGAATCAATAGGGGGCGGATATGTCGGCGGCACAGAAATCAGCTGATCGTCATGGGTGTTGGGTGTTGCAGCCCAACGGATAAGATATTGATGACTTATCCTAAGGATAGGAAATCAATGTAAATGTCCAAGACAGCCCTTTTAAACCTACAAAAATGTTTTATGAAATTCATTGATGCAAGATTTTAAGCAACTAAAACACAAAAAATGATCACATCTCCTGCCCGACACAACCAGAGATATTACCAGTACAGAAAATACTGTTCCACTCTGCTGGCATCAGCTCTAGGGGGCTTCTCTGATGACACTATGGGTACTCTGTCATTATTTATGTGCACTATCTACATGCGATGTATGGTGACAAACTGAGAATCTCATGCAAAAAATCAGCCAAATTCAAGAGCTCAGTTACACTGTACAGCAAGAAGATCTTCAGCTCAGGGACTAACAGTTAATATTTTGGCAGATTGCTAGCGGTAGGACAGCCCTTCTATAATTGTTGCCACAGGCTGAACATGGCTGAACACAAACACGCATTGACATGAAAGAGGGAGAGAAAAGCAGAATGCTCACCTAAAGGAAATAGTGAAAAGTTCAAATGGATTAGTTTAAATAATTTAACTTAGAACATTCCGGTTGTTGATAAAAAGAACATCTAAAAAGTTAACTCCTTGTTCGAGTCAAATATTATTCAGTTACTTGTGAAATGTTGCAGTATTTATATTAACCATTGTCCCTTCCCACATAAATCATATAGTGCATAGTAGTAAAACATCGTTCTCACTGCCCATTTCTCAATGTTGCTGTATCAACAGCATAGTGTATGTGGAAGATACGATTAAATAAAAAAGCAAGAGATAGGTCATCATTACAGTGACATTAACCTTGAAGCCTGGAAAAGCAGCTAATATTGATTAAATGTTATTTTTCCAATGGTGTTTTAGCTTCAGGGCCTCTATAATCGGTTGGCAAGATCAGCCATAATGATTGTCCATAAGATGTTCCCATGCCGTGCTGTCAATCTCCTCACTGTTCCGTGTTATTGCCTTGGAAACTAATTATATTTGTCCTTATTAAATTTCTAAGTAAGAAAGTATTATACATTTCTAAAGTTTACCCTTCATGTTCACAAATTGGTACTCAGAGCCTTTGTGGCAAATAGAAATACATCTAAATAAATCATAATAATATCTATCTAAGATCCATCTGTCTGCCTGTCTGTGTGTTTGTGTGTCTCTCTCTCTCTCTGTGTGTCTGTCTGTCTTCTCTATCTAAAAAACCCTTTAATGACAGATGATGAAAAAATAGATTTCAATTAGCCCATGCTACATTTTGGCTCAATTTGGGTTGACAAAGGCTTTGCTATTTTGAGCCAAATCATACAATCACAGAATGTAAGAGTTGGAAGGGACCTCCCGTGTCATCGTGTCCAAACCCTTGCTCAATACAGGATTCACTAAACCATCTCAGACAGATGTCTGTCAAGGCCTCTGTTTGAAAACTTCCATTGAAAGGAGAACTCACCACCTCTTGTGGCAGCCTGTTCCACTCATTGATCACCCTCACTGTCAAAAAGGTTTTTCTAATATCTAATCTATATATTGCTTCTTATGTTTCCATGTGCAAATGAGAATAAGGATGATCCCTCTACACTGACATCCCTTCAGATATTTGTAGACAGCTATTAAGTCTTTTCTTAGCCTTCTTTTTAATAAGCTAAACATTCCCAGATCCTTTAACCGTTCCTCGTAGGACATACTTTGTAGTCCTCTCACCATTCTGGTAACTCTTCTCTAAACTTGCACCAGTTTTTCAATGTCTTTTTTAAAATGTTGTGCCCAGAACTGGACACGGTATTCCAGATGAGACCTGACCAAGGAGGAGTAGAGGGCAATAATTACCGTACTTCACATGATCTGGACTATGCTTCTCTTCATACATCCTAGAACTGTGTTTGCCTTTTTTGCTGCTGCATCACAGTGTTGACTCACATGCAGTCTGTGATCTATTAGTATACCCAAGTTTTATCCACACGTTCTGTTGCTTAGTTCTTTTCCTCCCATTCTGTAAATGTAATTTTCATTTTTCTTGCCCAGATGTAAAATTTTGCATTTCTCCCTGATAAATACCATTCTATTAGTCGCTGCCCATTGTTCAAGCTTATCTAGATCCATATGTATCCTTTCTCTGTCTTCTCTAGTATTGGCTATCCCTCCTAGCTTTGCAACGTCTGCATATTTGATTAGTTTACCATCGGTTCCCTTATTGCAAGGGCTAATTAAAGTCCATTGTTTTTCGTTAACTGGACACATGTAAATAAGAAACTTTGTAATATATCTTATTAGTGAAATCTGCTTCTTCCTCCTTATGGATTGATGATTCATTCTCAAAATTTTCAATTGACTTTCAGCAGAATGTCTGTGTCTGCTTCTTGTTCCTCCCTCCTTTTAACTCCTTCCCTCTCTATAGAATTTTAAGAACACCAACTGTCATCCTCATTATTGAGGAAAACTGTCTTCCCTGAATATGGATTTTACATATTTCACTCAAAATTTGATTGTTAAAGATCATTTCAGGAGAAGAAATAAGCAGATCTCTCTGATAAGATATATTCCAAAGTTTCTTATTATTACACGTATTATTGATTTAGAAAATAAAATTAAAACAATGTTTACTCATTATCGGTCTTCATGCTAAATATTGAATTGCTATTTTAAATCACATAGATGGCATAAGCTCAGGAACTTTGTCCGCACCATCTGCAGCAGCTTCTACCTAGGGAATGCCCCTGGTCTTTATTAGAGCCCTTCTTGTGGCCGAGCTAGCTAGTCATACTATGCAGAAGTATTGCACTGTATTTTCCCGGGAATCAAGCCATTAAGTAGTGTAGTAAAGTAGTGGGTATGAAAGACACTACAAATGCAATTTTTAAAAACATTTAAAAAAAAAGAATAAAGACGTTTTGCTTTATTAAAATGTTGCATTGTGTAAAATAAACATAAAGAAGTTAAAAGCAAAGAACACCTCTACCTATAAAATTATTATGTTATTTAACCTGCATAGTGAACAACCTAATAAAAATAATGAAACAATGTCAGAATTGCTGTTTGTGGTCACCTTACCTCTTAAAAAGATATTAAAAAAAAGTTAAAATGTTATTAATACTGTGCACAACCTTTTTTGGTCCAATCTGGGGGTTGAACTAAAAATTAAAGGGGTATTACTTTCTGTGACATCTATGGCCTATAGAAAGTACATACAATAAATGTCTGATAGGTAAAAATTCTACCTACAGGACTTTTGCCTCAAAATATCTGGTCTCTAATGGTACATTCACGCTAGTTTTTTTTTACAAGGCTTTAGAAGTAAATTCTGCTCTTAAATCCACGTCAAAAATTGCATCACATACTCTTTGAATACGTTTCCAACTCATTTTAATCGGAAAAGCTCTTTTAGTGCACACAGTGCTGTATATTTCACATTATTTTGAACATTTCCCAATGAAACTAATTAGAATCTTATTCAAAGAGTATTTGAAGCATTTTTATGTGGATTTGCAGTAAGATCTACATCTAAATGCCCCAAAAAACTGTGTGAATGTGTCCTAAAGAGGAAGAAGTTATGTATGCACATGTCTCTCTACATGGGTCTCAGGTTTTGTAGTTACTGCGAGAACAACCAAGTATGAAGCAAAGAATCCCTAAAAAATAACTTTTATTTATTTTTCTTAAAAATATTAAAAATGCCAAATAAGATGCCAAAAAATACCAATAAGAATCAAGTGTCCAAGTTGGTTTTTGATGGTTTGTACTTCCTAATGTTTCAGAACGTCCATAATCTATAGTGGAGCGAGTCACAGACATGGAAGGCCACCTGTCTAATTCATATCCTCCTTTCTGGAGTGTACGTCAGGTTAAGAGACCCCATTTTCCTGATGTATGAAGCATCCAGAGATGTCTTCACAGTTCACCATCAGCACTTGCTAGTCCTTGCTCCTCAGCTGCTGGCCACTAATCATCTAAATGTTGTTGGCCACATACATTTAACTTGTTCAATAAGCATTTTTATGTCCATATGGTTGCAGGTTGCATAGAATGGCTTTCTGGGCTGTTTGTAGTCCCCGGGCCGCAGGTTGTGCACCCCTGCTATATGGTAAGGGCCATGTATGATATGGCAACATTTTTCATACATAGTGCCTACTCTGAGATAGTGTCATTAAAAGAGAACAAATCAATCCAATTAAAATAATCATTCATACCACTACGTCATCTGAAATGTAAAAAAAACGTGGCTGCAGCAATAATAAATTAGTAGCCCAGCATCAACTGTAGTATTAGTCATTCTACCACTGTTTTTGGTAGAAATTAATGTTCCATGTATGGAGATTTCAAGGATATGGATGATGCAGTTATGAAACACGTCACCAAAATGTTCTTTTTCTGTGGTGTCATATAAATCATGTAAAATATGACATTACATGTAAATCTTACATTATCTTATGGTTTTCTTCTTTTTCACATAAGAGCGACAGACATAAGAGAGACAAACATAGCCTTTTCACTTTGTGATGTTACGACATGTGCTCTCACGGCACGCAGTGCCGTCAGAGGTCTTCCCGGTGCCGGTAGACCCGGTATAGAGTAAAGCAGGTTGGAAGGTATGTGAATATCAGAGGAAGGCAAAAAGAAGTGGCACAAAAGACCAGACGGCGGCTGTGGCAGCATAGATGGGTGGTGAGAAATTAATATTTTTTTCAACATCCTATGTTTATTATGCTCATTGGTCTACAGAGAATTGTTTCCTGTAAAATTTGTGTTATTTCGCAAGATGGAAGTTTTCCAGATTTGATCTTCTTTAGTTATGATAAACATTCATACCATGGAAATAACTCTTTTCATTATCTGTTTATACAGAAGTCATTGAAAACAATTAATCTCTAATGAACATTTTGTGAATAAATACGAAAAGCCAAAAAAAAAAATTTCAGAAAATTAAACTGTTTTGCAGTCTCCAATAATTGTTATGTTTAAAAGAAAAAATTCCATTGTTCGTATTTTAATTATAATAGTTTCAGAGATGTGAAAAAAAACCATAAAAGTGCTGGCAATTACTGTTTAAATGTTGGATAAAGTTAAATGAAAAATAATGACTATTTTGTTCCAGATATTCATCAAAACATTTCGTGAATAGAGTGACAAAATGGCATTGCCTATTTACAGGCAGTCAAATATTACTGCCAAATTAGAATCATAAATGGGGATAAACGAAATGACTTTGGTGAGATCTCCAAGCTGAACAACAAATTTGGATTGTGCTGGATTTTGGCTCTTGTTTTCGGAACAAATATGAATTTTTATGTAGCTCAGTTTTCATTATTAGGACCAGAGGGCGCCATGACAGGATGTATACTACAACATCAATGTGATTTGGCTTGTAGTCTGTTTACAGCACAGTGATAAAATACTCAGGACACCAATGACTTTCCATTTTAAAATAAGAAAGTGGTTTATGGAAGAACAAACAAACAGATGACAATAGCAACAATTCAATTCTGACTTATGTAAGCAGCTCAAGATATTATCTATGATGTATCAACATTGGAATAAACACCATATATCATAAAATTTGATGGACAATTCAGAAATTTGATTCATCGATATACAATTACTGAATGTGTAAATGGGATTTTCCAGAGAAATAGCCGGCACTCTGTATATGAATATGTATGTATATGTACTGTACATATATATATATGTAAAAAGCAATGCGGCACTCACCCCAACGATGCTGTTGCAGAAAAATCCTTACCTGGTGCGGCACAGTCTCTGTATCTTGGCTTGTTTCATATACAGTGGGGCAAAAAAGTATTTAGTCAGTCAGCAATAGTGCAAGTTCCACCACTTAAAAAGATGAGAGGCGTCTGTAATTTACATCATAGGTAGACCTCAACTATGGGAGACAAACTGAGAAAAAAAAATCCAGAAAATCACATTGTCTGTTTTTTTTATCATTTTATTTGCATATTATGGTGGAAAATAAGTATTTGGTCAGAAACAAACAATCAAGATTTCTGGCTCTCACAGACCTGTAACTTCTTCTTTAAGAGTCTCCTCTTTCCTCCACTCATTACCTGTAGTAATGGCACCTGTTTAAACTTGTTATCAGTATAAAAAGACACCTGTGCACACCCTCAAACAGTCTGACTCCAAACTCCACTATGGTGAAGACCAAAGAGCTGTGAAAGGACACCAGAAACAAAATTGTAGCCCTGCACCAGGCTGGGAAGACTGAATCTGCAATAGCCAACCAGCTTGGAGTGAAGAAATCAACAGTGGGAGCAATAATTAGAAAATGGAAGACATACAAGACCACTGATAATCTCCCTCGATCTGGGGCTCCACGCAAAATCCCACCCCGTGGGGTCAGAATGATCACAAGAACGGTGAGCAAAAATCCCAGAACCACGCGGGGGGACCTAGTGAATGAACTGCAGAGAGCTGAGACCAATGTAACAAGGCCTACCATAAGTAACACACTACGCCACCATGGACTCAGATTCTGCAGTGCCAGACGTGTCCCACTGCTTAAGCCAGTACATGTCCGGGCCCGTCTGAAGTTTGCTAGAGAGCATTTGGATGATCCAGAGGAGTTTTGGGAGAATGTCCTATGGTCTGATGAAACCAAACTGGAACTGTTTGGTAGAAACACAACTTGTCGTGTTTGGAGGAAAAAGAATACTGAGTTGCATCCATCAAACACCATACCTACTGTAAAGCATGGTGGTGGAAACATCATGCTTTGGGGCTGTTTCTCTGCAAAGGGGCCAGGACGACTGATCTGGGTACATGAAAGAATGAATGGGGCCATGTATCGTGAGATTTTGAGTGCAAACCTCCTTCCATCAGCAAGGGCATTGAAGATGAAACGTGGCTGGGTCTTTCAACATGACAATGATCCAAAGCACACCGCCAGGGCAACGAAGGAGTGCCTTCGTAAGAAGCATTTCAAGGTCCTGGAGTGGCCTAGCCAGTCTCCAGATCTCAACCCTATAGAAAACCTTTGGAGGGAGTTGAAAGCCCGTGTTGCCAAGCGAAAAGCCAAAAACATCACTGCTCTAGAGGAGATCTGCATGGAGGAATGGGCCAACATACCAACAACAGTGTGTGGCAACCTTGTGAAGACTTACAGAAAACGTTTGACCTCTGACATTGCCAACAAAGGATATATTACAAAGTATTGAGATGAAATTTTGTTTCTAACCAAATACTTATTTTCCACCATAATATGCAAATAAAATGATAAAAAAACAGACAATGTGATTTTCTGGATTTTTTTTCTCAGTTTGTCTCCCATAGTTGAGGTCTACCTATGATGTAAATTACAGACGCCTCTCATCTTTTTAAGTGGTGGAACTTGCACTATTGCTGACTGACTAAATACTTTTTTGCCCCACTGTATATACATATATATATATAACAGACTAAAAATGACATCAACCACACTTAGGCTAGGGTCACATTACCATGATCGGACCAATTTTCTCAGAACATATGGTTAGTATACTCTGTTCAGACTGTTCTGATCAAAGTATGCGTAGAGGAGAATTTAAAAAAAAGTTTTCTTTTATGTTACTTATATCTTGGGGAAATTTAAGGAAGAATAGGAAATATGATTGTTTTCACTTTCACTTTATTTTTCCAAAACAGAGGACAGCTGGAAACATTAATTGCATACCCCTCTCCATAGAAATAATTTTTATATATGGAACATATTTTTTCAAAATAGGGGTGTGGCAAGTATCAGCTACTCAAAATGGCATTGTTTTATATAGATAGATAGATAGATAGATAGTATAGACCAAAAGTTATGGATTAACACATGTGGAATTATATACTTAACAAAAAAGTGTGAAACAACTGAAATTATGTCTTATATTCTAGGTTCTTCAAAGTAGCCACCTTTTGCTTTGATGACTGCTTTCCACACTCTTGGCATTCTCTTGATGAGCTTCAAGAGGTAGTCACTAGGAATAGTTTTCACTTCACAGGTGTGCCCTGTCAGGTTTAATAAGTGGGATTTATTGCCTTATAAATGGGGTTGGGACCATCAGTTGTGTTGTGCAGAAGTCTGGTGGATACACAGCTGATAGTCCTACTGAATAGACTGTTAGAATTTGTACTATGGCAAGAAAAACGCAGCTAAGTAAAGAAAAACGAGTGGCTATCATGAGAAGGTGTGTGTATATATACAGTACAGACCAAAAGTTTGGACACACCTTCTCATTTAAAGATTTTTCTGTATTTTCATGACTATGAAAATTGTACATTCACACTGAAGGCATCAAAACTATGAATTAACACATGTGTCTGCTGCTAGAACTCTGTTTGGTATTGACCTGGTCTCAAATCTGAGCTGCTGTTAACCTGCGATTTCTGAGGCTGGTGACTCGGATAAACTTATCCTCAGAAGCAGAGGTTACTCTTGGTCTTCCTTTCCTGGGGCGGTCCTCATGAGAGCCAGTTTCTTTGTAGTGCTTGATGGTTTTTGCAACTGCACTTGGGGACACTTTCAAAGTTTCAAGGACTGACTGACCTTCATTTCTTAAAGTAATGATGGCCACTCGTTTTTCTTTACTTAGCTGTTTTTTTCTTGCCATAATACAAATTCTAACAGTCTATTCAGTAGGACTATCAGCTGTGTATCCACCAGACTTCTGCACAACACAACTGATGGTCTCAACCTCATTTATAAGGCAAGAAATCCCACTTATTAAACCTGACAGGGCACACCTGTGAAGTGAAAACCATTCCCGGTGACTACCTCTTGAAGCTCATCAAGAGAATGCCAAGAGTGTGCAAAGCAGTCATCAAAGCAAAATGTGGCTACTTTGAAGAACCTAGAATATAAGACATAATTTCAGTTGTTTCACACTTTTTTGTTAAGTATATAATTCCACATGTGTTAATTCATAGTTTTGATGCCTTCATTATGAATGTACAATTTTCATAGTCACAAAAATACAGAAAAATCTTTAAATGAGAAGGTGTGTCCAAATTTTTGGTCTGTACTGTATATATATTATTTTTCCTTTTTCTAAATGTATTTCTTTAATTTATTTAAACACTGTGCCCCAGAGGCATAGCTAGGGTTTTGGTTCAGGAGGAGCAAAGCTTCTTAGTGGGCCCCTTACCTGGTAACTTTGGTTACAACTGGGTGATGCACCCTAATAGTGGAGGAGAACCTCAGCAGATGACTGCGCTGTTACTAAAAATAATCTCTATACAGAGAGCAACATTGATATTTCCGCCATATGGTCAGTGGAAAAAATCAGTCCTACAGAACATTATTATTATTATTTATTATTATAGCGCCATTTATTCCATGGTGCTTAAGGATATGTGCACACGTTCAGGATTTCTTGCAGAAAATTCCTGAGAATTCCGGACATTTTCTGCAAGAAATCCGCAAGAAAACCGCGTGCGTTTTTGCCGCGATTTTGCTGCGGTTTTGCTGCGTTTTTGCCGCGGTTTTGATGCGTTTTTGCCGCGGTTTTTTCCGGACACTTCCCAATGCATTTTGGAGTGGGAAATCCGCAAAAAAAACGGAAAATTAATGAACATGCTGCGTTTTTTGCTGCGATGCGTTTTTTTCACGGAAAAAAACGCATCATGTGCCAAAAACATGCGGAATTCATTCTAAATGATGGGATGCTTATTGTATGCAGTTTTTTTGCGGTTTTATAGCGTTTTTATCGGGAAAAACTGCGAAAAAAACGCAACGTGTGAACACAGCCTTACATGTGAGGAGGGGTATACATAATAAAAACAGGTATAATAATCTTGAACAATACAAGTCACAACTGGTACAGGAGGAGAGAGGACTCTGCCCGCGAGGGCCCACAATCCACAAGGGATGGGTGAGGATACAGTAGGTGAGAATAGAGCTGGTCGTGCAGTGGTTTGTTCGATCGGTGGTTACTGCAGGTTGTAGGCTTGCCGGAAGAGGTAGTTCTTCAGAATCTTTTTGAAGGTTTCGATGGTAGGTGAGAGTCTGATATGTTGTGGTAGAGAGTTCCAGAGTAGGGGTGATGCGCGAGAGAAATCTTGTATGCGATTGTGGGAAGAGGAGATAAGAGGGGAATAGAGAAGGAGATCTTGTGAGGATCGGATGTTGCGTGCAGGAAAGAACCGGGAGACAAGGTCACAGATGTATGGAGGAGACAGGTTGTGGATGGCTTTGAATGTCATGATTAGGCTTTTGTACTGGAGTCTCTGGGTAATGGGGAGCCAGTGAAGGGATTGACAGAGGGGAGAGGCCGGGGAATAGCGGGGGAACAGGTGGATTAGTCGGGCAGCAGAGTTTAGAATAGATTGGAGGGGTGCGAGAGTGTTAGAGGGGAGGCCACAGAGCAGGAGGTTACAGTAGCCAAGGCGGGAGATGATGAGGGCATGAACTAGGGTTTTTGCAGATTCTTGGTTTAGGAATGTATGGATCCGTGAAATATTTTTGAGTTGAAGGCGGCAGGAAGTGGAAAGGGCTTGGATATGCGGTTTGAAGGAGAGATCAGTGTCAAGGATTACCCCGAGACAGCAAGCTTGGGGGACTGGGGAGAGTGGGCAGCCATTTACTGTAATGGATAGGTTCGTTGGGGGGGTCGCGTGAGATGGGGGAAAGACAATGAATTCTGTTTTGTCCATGTTAAGTTTTAAAAATCTAGTGGAGGAGAAGGATGAAATAGCGGATAGACATTGAGGGATTCTGACAAAAAAGGCGTCAGTAAAAAGTACAATGCGCACATATATGGCGACTCTAAATCAAATAATCAAAAAATAGAAGACCCAAGAGTCAAAACTGGCCACAATATTTAACAAAAAGTAGTTTTTATTAAATAAATCAGACAAACATACAGGTAAGTAATAATCAAAAATATAAGGTGCATAGCAACTTTATCTTCGGGTACATCCAAGTCACCCAGGGACGCCCCCTGAAGAAGCGGTAACGATAGGACACGAAACGCGCGTTGGGGAAAGTCGCCCAGGACCCAGACAGGACTCCTTAAGCACACATGGGTAATTTAACTATTTGATTTTTTCATGTGACTGTTTGTATGCTTGAAGCATGTGGTGTTCCGTGCAATGTGGCCACTGTGAATAGACTTTTTCATTAAGATCACCACATGCTTTAAGCAATATAGCCCTTGTGTGAGCAATACCTTAATTATGATATCCATCATTTAATGTATTATTTTTCCATACTCATTTGGGCCCTGTCCTGTATACCTGGGTGACTTGGATGTACCCTAAGATAAAGTTGCTATGCACTTTATATTTTTGATTATTACTTACCTGTATGTTTGTCTGATTTATTTAATAAAAACTACTTTTTGTTAAATATTGTGGCCAGTTTTGACTCTTGGGTCTCCTATTTTTTGATTGAGGGATTCTGGTTAGTAGGGTGGTGATATCTGGTCCAGAGATGTAGATCTGTTTGTCATCAGCATAGAGATGATTCTGAAAACCGTGAGATTCTATGAGCTGTCCCAGGCCAAAATGGTAAATGGAGAAGAGCAGGGGCCCTAGAACTGAACCTTGCGGGACTCTGACAAATAGGGGGCGATGTGACGAGGTGGTGTGTGAGTGGGAGACGCTGAATGTTCGGTCAGTTAGGTATGAGGAGATCCAGGATAGGGCCAAGTCTGTGATGCCAAGGAATGAGAGGGTCTGTAGTAATAGGGAGTGGTCCACTGTGTCAAAGGCAGAGGACACGTCCAACATATAAGAGATCACAGCGCGGTTACAGATAATGACTTACCGCTGATGTTCTTTCTGATGGAGTTGTCCACTTTTCCGGTCTTTTCCTTCTGGCCCAGACCAACGCAACTTTTTCCACCGAGGACTTATCTGCAGAGAATACAACAAAGACACATTTCACATATCACATTTTCAGTACGTTATCATCTATTCCCAACCTGCTCAAACTCCTCATTCTACTAGTACCCCGATACTGAGCCGCTGCTGCCATATGTGTCCCTATTACTGCACGTGCTGTGTGGTTCTTTGTGCCTTATAAATTCTAAAGCACCCCTCTAGAATATAGTAATGCCGGGGGCAAGTGCTCTAGAAAACAATAGCCACATTTTGCTCCCTAGAAAGTAATATTGCCGTGTGTACTCCTTTGGTAGTCACAGTAACCTGAGTTCCCCTATAACAATAAGTGCCCACTTAACATTGAATAATGTCCCGAGTCTCCCCCCTGTACAGCTCCTCTATACACAGCATGATGCTCTCTTATACATAACATGATGCCTCCTCACTGTAATGTACCCCCACACCCATTAGTCAACCTGTATAGTATAATGCACCCCCATTAGGCAGTCTGTATAGTATATTGCACCCCCATTAGGCAGCCTGTAGATTATATTTCAATATAGTATATTGCACTCCCATTAGGCAGCCTGTATAGTATACTGCACTCCCATTAGGCAGCCTATATAGTATATTGCACCCTATTAGGCAGTCTGCATAGTATATTGCACCCCCATTAGGCAGCCTGTATAGTATAATGCACCCCCATTAGGCAGCCTATATAGTATGTTGAACCCCCATTAGGCAGCCTATATAGTGTATTGCACCCCTATTAGGGAGCCTGTATAGTATAATGCACCCCCATTAGGCAGCCAGTACAATATAATGCACCCCCATTAGGCAGCCTATATAGTATATTGCACCCCCATTAGGCAGTTTGTATAGTATATTGCACCCCATTAGGCAGCCTGTATAGTATAATGCACCCCCATTAGGCAGCCTGTATAGTATAATGCACCCCCATAAGGCAGCCTGTATAGTATAATGCACCCCCATTAGGCAGCTTGTATAGTATAATGCACCCCCATTAGGCAGCCTGTATAGCATAATGCACCCAGTTAAAAAATACTCACCTTTCTTCCTCCTTGTTCCCGCAGTGCTCAGAGCTCTCGCTCATCTCCTGACAGTGGGCGCTGGATACTGACGTTATCGCTACCCCCTGTCAGTGTTGGCATCGGTGACATCAAACGCTGACAGGAGGATGATGGGAGAAGGAGCGTAATGCTCCCTCTCTCATCAAGCTGACCCTGCGATGACAGGCAGGGGGACCACTGCTGGCACAGGGCCACCCACCACCCCCTCAGGGGCCACACAGCTTCCAGGCAGCAGAGCAGGAAGTTCGCGTCTCCCTGCTCTTCCACAGACTGTAACTGTATTGGCGTGCTGTGCACCCTGATACAGTTACAGTAGCGTAGCTCAGGGTGGGCCCCCTAACAGTGCGGGGCCCTAGGCCACCACCCCCTCAGCCCCCCCGGTAGCTACGCTACTGCTGTTCCCACTTAACATCTTAAAAAACTTTTATGGGGCAATTTAACATGTTAAAACATTCTTTTTATTGCTGATTTCCCCTGAAACCAAGGCTGGTATATTAGTTCCTGTTAAATGGGAATTTCAGGCTCCTGCCTGCATAGCAGAGCTATTTGCTTCTCTTAGCACCCAGCTGCACCTGCTCCATCCCGTCACCCGTCACTGGGTCAGGAGGTGGAAGCACTGTGAGTGCTTCCAAATCTTCATACACAAGTGCTTTTTTAGAATAATGTATACAGAGATTGAGAAGGTAAAAATGGAAATAAAACATGTTTATCTTCTCTCTGGGATGTCTTGCTGTGTCTGACAGCCACCTATCCACCCCCACAGCTTAGACTGCCCTAACATTTTAGAACATCAGCGTGGAGTCATATGTGGACTGCCTGGATATTTATAGCCTATGGTTGGTCCAGAAAAAGTTAGAGGTTGTCCACCTTTGGAGACAATATATTTTTTTTACCTAAATGCATATATATTTGGGGCTATTATTCAGTTATTATTAATAATTTTACATTTGCATTTACATGCTGTTTTCCTGCACATCCAACTTTGATGTGTTCTGTGGTGAGAGGAGAAGACCTCATAAAAAGACAGATAAAAGAGTTACAAATTCCCTTCAGACCGTAATAGTGGGTTGACAAATTTTAAGGTTTACCCATTTTGCATCAACAATACACACCTAGTGCAATACAGCAACTAGAGAAAGCGAGTAATGCAAATTTTTTTTAATGAAACTCAACAGCAAAAATAATTTTTAACCCTAATTACATGTATTTAAGTAAAAAAAATGTCCCCCAAAGATGGGCAACCTCGTTAAATGAATTTTACTGATTTACCGTGTTAAAGAATTTTTTGTGCTATAGCCTAAAAATGTAATGGTAATTAGACCAAATATCCATCTGAGTTCTACTATAGTATCTCTGAACTGAAAATCAGCTTTTTAGTTATCGAGTGAAGGAGTATAGCCTCTTGTTTCATATATTTACAATATATCTTTTGTCTGCTATCATAACTCAAGGCTTATGCACATGACCGTATTAGTGCTCCATTCAACCTCCAAATTGTATGAAGTTATAATGCGGCGCACATTGACTTTTATAGAGCCCTAAGGGACATTTGAATGCTGTATGATGAAATAAAGAAGAAAATGCTGCATACTCCCTCTGACAGTATATTACAGAGCTTTATAGTTCTATCCAATTCCATATTACTGAGATCTTCTCCACAAGAAGTATTCTTTTGGAAAATAATGTAGTTATATGATACTGTACAAAGCCCCATGTGAAACAGTGAAATGTGAAATATCAATTCCCTGTATCCCCCCCCAAAAAAACCCAAGAACATAAGGATCAACTATACACATTAATTTAAGTGTCTTTACAAGGATTTGGTACTACTGACATAATCTGACTGGTTGAATAACTATACAGCTTAGTGATGAAATCACATATGTTTCTGCTAAGACCTCCAGAAGAGTAGCAAGACGGATGTTATGTGTATTTTTAGAAAATGAATCTTTTAAAGAAGAGAAGAAATTCCATTCCTAGGAAGGTATTATCATGAACTTCTAACATGGACATCTGGAGGTGCCATATGTCTCATGATAGAATCTCCTTCTTCAGATACTAGTTCTTTAAAGTTATTACTGTCTTGGAAAGTCATGCATTATGCAGTATAATGCCAGGCTACATGTGTAGATTTTATAGTTTGCCCCGGGCCTTTAAAAGGATAAATGTCTCACTGGCTCGAAGATTGTGATGGCTATATCTTGAAAGGAGATTAAGCGTAATAGAATAGCGTGGCCTCAACAAAGCGACCCACGTCGGTGGCACATTGTCTTATCGCTTCAACTGTATCACAACATTGAAATTAAAACAAAAGCACGTGCTGACGCTTACAATGAACGCCAGTAATTACATGGTGAAGTTGCATTGCTTTCGGATTCTCATCAGAATCTCTAGCAAGCGGAGACAGTGCGAAGTCTGGTATGGTCAATGCATTCTTGACCTCCACAGCAACCCACAGTCCATGTTACATTAGGAAAAAAGGACATTAAATGGGCTATATAAAGGATATTTTTTCCAAGGCATTTAATGCAGTCACCTACATAAAATCCAGCTAATTTGCTAACAAATAATGCTAATTAGATGACAGCTGTAATTCTCTATTGACCCAGCCAGAGGCATAGCTTGAAGCTCCTGGCCCTTAATGCAGAATCTACAACAGCTTTTTTTTCGTGGCAGATTTGTTGGGTCATTTCGGGTACCTCATTTAAAAATGCATGATTTTTCCTAGTTTTTTTTTCAGGTGGCATATGTATAACTGATACAGCATTAGTAGACATGAGCAAATGTGAATGAAACTTAATTTTTCCTAAAATTTTACAAAAAAATGATATTTTCCAGTTTTTTTTTAATTATGTCACTGCAAATTCAGTAATATGATCGTCAGGTAAGGTTAAAAATAATAATACCCATCTCACAACTTGCCACCGTCTGATACTTCACACTTTGTTTTCTCCTTCCCCGGTTCTAGGCATCTTCTTTGGCCTTCTTCACCCTTGACAGGTCTTCGACTTTACTGTGTGCAGTGGAGTCATGGCACACATTTTCACTGGTGGCACGACGTCCAGTGATGTGATGTTCATAATACAGGTGGAAGGGGTTGCATTGCATCCCCTAGAGTGCCCAACTGAGTCTCTTTTTGCAGCTTGCTTGTGGAGGTTGCCCTACTCTAGCAGTCTCAATGCAACCCCATTCACCTGCATTACCCCAGTGTAGCCATGTAACCCCAGCCTTAAGCTATGTTCACACATTTAGTATTTGCTCAAAACCAGGAATTGGACAACCAGAGGAAAAGTATTATAGAAACACGTCACCACCTCTGTATTATCACCCACTCCTTTTTTTAGCTTACAGATACTGATGTAACATACTGACCAAATACTGATAGTGTGAGCGTGGCCTTATAGTAATTGTTGATGCATGCAGTAATATGTATGACAGTGTAGCAGTATACAAAAGTAAAGTACAGAATGATGTCGCCAAGCGTAAAAAACAAATAAGTAATACATACAGTGAAATCGTAGCAAAGTGCTATTGCACATCATGTATTTCTGTTAATCGTAATGCCATAGAACAATGATAATACCAAGCAATGGTGATAAAAAACTAGTGGGGACACAGCTAATGGTTGAGGAGCACTGGGATGTCACAGCATATAATAGGTAAAAATAAATTAACTACATAATGATGATGCAGAGAATGAAGCCAAAACACAAGGATGCAGTCCTTCAAGCTCATAGAAGTCATACAAAATATTAAATATGACTCTAATAGCACCACAACTTCATTCACCAATGTTATGCAACATATATTTGTATTTTAAGTTAATTATTTATTTGAATATCACATTACTTTCTGTGGGCGGCAAAACTTTTGTCTTGCCAAAATCTGACCATTCTGTGTCCATTAACTGATCAATATTTCTGCATTGATGCCAATTTATTTTCTTAACCTAAACCACATTTCGGAGGGTTTCAGCTTTCAAAAGAATAATTTATACAACCAATGGATGAATTTAACGTCAGGTTATAAGCTTTAATTTACATAACATGGATAAGCGACATAACTTCTGTCAGGGAGTGTAGACTAAATGGTAAAAGAGAAGAATTATCTGGGTAGAAAGGCAAAATGAGCAATTGTAAGTACACAGTGCCATATAATATGATGATTGCAATATATTAAGAGGATAAAATCTTTGATGGCTCCTTTATTAAACTTGATGAATGGTGAATGATCAAGTGTAGGTTTACAATTACACATAATTTGATATAAATGCAACATAGGACCTCTCGCTTCCCTTGCTATGATCCAGAAATGTATAACCTAGCACTAATCATTTTATATTACAGTATCTTCTAATATAATCATTAAAAATACAGTCAGGTGCCCTGGTTGCAAACTTTTGGGTAACACATGTACGATAAATACTATAGAACATGAACATGTTAATTTTGGATGAATGCTAGTCAATAGATTGTAACAGTCTGTGGCTTTTTCTGAAGATCCCTACCGATAAGAAATAATATATATGCTATTAAACAAACAAAAGGGAGAGAGATATTTTTCTCTGCAATGTCTTATAGTTGTCCTTTGTGCATTTCTGCATTGTTACAGCCCGAACATTACTGTAAGAACTAGTGTATCACTGTCCAATTCACTCTGGGATATTGATATGTTCAGCGACTGTGAGCAGAGCATCCGGCACTACATATGCAATTACAACTTATTGTCAGCTGAACTGTGTTATTATAGAACAGCTTTCTGTTCGGATTGCTCATAATGTTTTGCCCGGTAAAACACAGTATTCATTGTGTGCTGCAATTTATTATGTGAAATTTCATCTTTCAGGATCCTCTTCTATTGTGAGTGGTTCTTGTATTGCAAGGATCTGAATACACAGTACATTGTCGGCACTGCATCATCATCATAATCTCTCTTTGGGCCAAATATTAAATTATTCATTGCAAGAAAAAAAAAATTCCATTCCCTGACCAACCCATAAACAGATTCTTCATAGTGAAACTTTGCTTGAAACTTTTGGGATTGTAGCTGAATTCTCAGAAATTAAATGCTCACGACATGATGTGCAATTCTGGTAATGCATGGTGTAAGATTTTAACTCCTTACCACCACGGCTGTTTTGTTTTTTTCCTACTCTTATTAATAGAATCACCATTTTTTTAATTTTCATTTATATATAAAACTGGAAAGACAATACGCGCAATAGGGTCTTATCGGGTTACAAGGGAAAGAATAAAATGGGATTTATTCACCTGGGGGAGTTGCAACAGTCACAACCCCTTTGTTAGGTTTGTGAGCACGACCCCCTGTGGAAGCCGACGCGAAACGCATGTTGGGGCTAGTGGTGCGTCCTTTCCGCATCTCACAATGGGTACGAATCTGGGGTAACTGGATGGAGTGAGCTCTCGGAAGTTTCTTGTAACTCCGGATAATTCGTGAAAATGGAGTCTTGGTACATATTTCTCCCCATACCATGACACAACGGCTCAGATGTTTACATATGCCTTATGCACTTTTTATAATGATGAGTTAAATACCCTGGTGATGTAACAAAGATGTTTTTGCCGTTCTCTACCTGATCCTATCTTTGAAAACTTATAAAACTGATCTATAATGTACTACATGTTTTGATATATTTTCTTGTTGATGAATTTGTCCTTTTGGAATTATGTAATAAATTGATATCTTTTATATTACACCCTGGACTTATTGCTCCATTTCTTTTGGTATTTCATTCCCTTTGTTAGCTTGTAGGAAAAATGGCTGCTGCAGATATACCAAAAAGATAAGGTACAAACTGGGAGATGAAACCCCCACTGTCGGGGATCCAATATACGATAAGAGACCAGATGCAGTATGGATGCGGTTTTATTTGACTAATAATCCATACTGCATCTGGTCTCTTATCGTATATTGGATCCTTGGCAATGCGGTTTACATCCACTTTCATCCTCAACTTTGTACCACATTTTATTATATTTTGACATCTACATAGCCACTTTTCTTGTTTTTCTACTAGATGTGTCGTAGAATAATGCTATTCATTTCACCATATAATGTACTGAAAGATGGTGAAGAAAATTGCTCCATTTTTGGGGAGATTTTGTTTCTACGGCATTCATAGTGTGATAATGGGCAGCACAGTGACTCAGTGGATAGCACTGCAGCCTTGGGACACTGGGGTCCTGGGTTCAAATCCCACCAATGACAACATTTGCAGGGAGTTTGTATGTTCTCCCCATGTTTGCGTGGGTTTCCTCCAGGTTCTCTGGTTTCCTCCCACATTCCAAAGACATAGTGATAGGGAATCTATATTGTGAGCCCCAATGGGGACAGTGATGATGATTTCTGTGAAATGCTGTGGAATTAATGGTGCTATTTAAGGGAGTAAAATAAATACTAAATTTGTATTTATTTATATGTTAGTTTCAGAAACTATGGCATGATGAGATGTCATATTAGTTGGTGCTTGATTGGGTGCATATGGGCCCCTGACTCATCAAAGGTTTTGTGCCAAAAAAAGTAGTGTAAAATTTTTGAAAAATGTAATTTAGCATCTTCTGGCATTTTCATGCCAGTTTTTCCAAAATGGGCAGAGCTAAGGGAGGACATGGGAGCAGCGGGGGCATCATCTAGACCACTGATAAAAGCGGATGAGAATCTTGTCAGCATGTGACCCACAAGATGATCACTAGCAGAGCCGAGTACTAATGGCATGCATATTACACACCGTTAATATTCATCAAACTGCACTGATTGTCGTCGGCTGGAAAATCCTTTTAAGTTTTGTGCTTAGTAAAGCTAAATCATCTTTTCTCTCCACATTCCAAGCTATTGGCAGATGGGTCTAGAAATCTTAGATTCATACTGATGTTTGCTGTCCAGATTTTTGTTACAGAGGAAGAGCTGTAAGACCTCTATGTCTTTGATGACCACAGTGTCCACTTCAAGTCAATTCTGCAAGCATAAAATGGTTAAATCAGCAGAGGACCCTTAAAAATAGCAGTGGAAATCTCAGCACAAAGACGCCTGTGATTATGATTTGTAATGGAAGTAGAAATTGAGGTAGATTGTACTTCTTAGAATATATTTGCCTCAGGTACGACTAAAGAACGTCCACTATGGTGGGTTCGTTGCTTTTGTGATATGTGGCCATACATAGCTGTGGGGGCAGCATTATATGGTGCTCATTCGAATCATGTATTAAGCTCTCCACTAATGTCTTTAAGCCTTAATATAATATATGTAAAAAAGTTACTAGTTTAGTTAGTCTTGTTTCCTCTCTGATTTCTTCAAACTAGTCTGTAAAGTCTTCTGTGTTTCGTTAACTGTATATCCCTTTTGCGTGCAGAAACAAATCTTTCTTCTTGGTTCCGTTGTTTTCTTTGTTTCATGGAGAAATAATTCTTTTGACAATGCTATTCCCTTAACTTTCTTCAGATGTAGAATGTAAGCAGTTTAAGACCTGTCAGATCCCTTGTGATGACATTGAGCAATAGAGTCTTGTGTGACGGAACTTAATATGAGATGACATATTTATACTTTACATGGCTAAACCACATGAAATGCAGAAATGGGCAAAAATTCAATTCTCCATAATTTTTATGTCTTTCTTGTTTGCTTATTTTTCTGAACTTTAGATACCCTTAATGTACCTGAACATATTAAATGAGCCTTCGTGTCTATCCCTAAATGTAAGTTATTAGAAACATAATCACTAGTTAGATAACTGGGAAAGTTACATAGAATCATAATGCGGCCATGTGTATGAGACTTTAACCCCTTTACCTCCGAGGGTGGCTTGCATGTTAATGACCAGGCCAATCTTTACAATCCTGATCACTGTCCCTCTATGAGGTAATAACTCTGGAATGCTTCAATGGATCCTGGTGATTCTAAGTTTTTTTGTGACATATTTTACTTCATGATAGTGGTAAAACTTCTTTAATATGACTTGCATTTATTTGTGAAAAAAAAATGGAAATTTTGCAATTTTCCAACTTTGAATTTTAATGCCCTTAAATTACAGAGATGTGTGGCACAAAATACTTAATATGTAACATTTCCCACATGTCTACTTTACATCAGCACAATTTTGGAACCAACATTTTTTTTGTTAGGAAGTTATAAGGGTTAAAAGTTGACCAGCGATTTCACATTTTTCAACATCATTTTGTTTAGGGACCACATCACATTTGAAGTCACTTTGAGGGGTCTATATCATTGAAGATACTCAAAAGTGACACCATTCTAAAAACTGCACCCCTCAAGGTGCTCAATACCACGTTCAAGAAGTTTATTAACCCTTCAGGTGCTTCACAGGAATTTTTGGAATGTGGAAAAAAATAAACATTTCACTATTTTTGCACAAAAAATTTAATTCAAATCCAAATTTTTTTTATTTTGACAAGGGTAACAGGAAAAAAATGAACTCCAATATTTGTTGAGAAATTTCTCCTGAGTACGCCGATACCCTCATGTGCTTCGCAGAAGTTTATAATGTTGAGACGTAAAAATAAAAAAAAATCTAATTTTCCCCCAAATATGTTTTTAGTACAAGGGTGACAGGAGAAATTGCACCATACAATTTGTTGAGCAATTGCTCCTGAGTACGTCGATATTCCATATCTGGGGGAATACTACTTTTGAGGCACAGTGCAAAACTCAGAAGGGAAGAGGTGCTAGATTGGAGTTCAGATTTTGCTGGAATGGTTTGAGGATGCCATGTCACATTGGCAGAGCCCCTGAGGTGCCAGAACAGCAGAAACCCCCTATCTGTGCACTGATTTTACAAACTACACTCCCCAATGAATTCAGTTAGGGGTGCAGTGATCATATTGACACCACAAGTGCCTCACAGAGTTTTATACCACTGAACTGTGAAGAAAGAATAAATTACATTTTTACCACTAAAATATTGTTTTAGCCCCAAGTTTTTCATTTTTCTAAGGGCTAATAGGAATTTTTTTTTACAATAAACAGATGTCCATTTTTTCCTGAGTGCGCTAATATCCTACATGTATTTTTCAGGCACGGTGCAAAGCTCAGAAGGCAAGGAGCGCCAGATTTTACTGTTATGGTTTACAGGTACCATGACTCACTGGGAGAGCCCATGAGGTGCCAGAACAGCAGAACCCCCTATAAGTGACCCCATTTTACAAACTACACCTCTCAATGAATTCATCTAGGGGTGAAGTGATCATATTGACACCATGGGTGTGTGAGGGGCAGAGCCAGGGCCATAGTCGTGGCTGAGAATATCAGGTTAAGCGCGCCCTGGTATCCCGACACATATAAACAATGTACCTTTTCTTTCATACCTTCTGCTGCACCCTCTGCACCATCAGGGTCCCATTTTCTGCTGATGTTTAAGAGCACAAAGAGACAAATTCCATTTCAAACTTTAAACGGGGAACTTTACTTGATTCCAATCGCAGCACATCCACATTAGTTACAGTATCAACACAGAGTATGAAATCGTTCACATCCTTTTCTTTCCGTGTCTTCACTTATTCCTCCCAGGGTTTCCCTGGGTGGTACCGACCCATTCGCTACTGCAGTGTCCTCCCTGTTCAGCCAGACTACTCTTAGGAGTTCCCTTGTCTGTTTCACCCTATACAGAAGGGCTTCTGCCCACGTAGAAAGCTGCCCAATTTTGGAGCGACCTGCATCTTTGATCTGCAGCAATTCCTAGGCTGTAACTCTCTGAACCACTGGCACTGGATGGCCGGATGGTCGGGCCTTTTCTTTAAACATTGCGGTGCTGCTGCACTGTACGGGCTCTGCAGCCCTTCGGGACACCTGGGGCTTCCTGGCCGCTCTGAGCTGTACCAGATTCCTGTCTTCACTGAAGTAGAATCAGGAAATATTCCTGTCTTAAGGTACCATCACACATAACGATATCGTTAACGATATCGTTGCTTTTTGTGATGTAGCAACGATATCGTTAAGGAAAGCGTTCTGTGTGACAGCAACCAACGATCAGGCCCCTGCTGGGAGATCGTTGGTCGCTGAGGAAAGTCCAGAACTTTATTTCGTCACTGGACTCCCTGCAGACATCGCTGGATCAGCGTGTGTGACACCGATCCAGCGATGTCTTCACTGGTAACCAGGGTAAACATGGGTTACTAAGCGCGGCCCTGCGCTTAGTAACCCAATGTTTACCCTGGTTACCCGGGGACCTCGGGATCGTTGGTCGCTGGAGTGCTGTCTGTGTGACAGCTCTCCAGCGACCAAACAGCGACGCTGCAGCGATCGGCATCGTTGTCGGTATCGCTGCAGCGTCGCTGAGTGTGAAGGTACCTTTACACACAGCTAGCTCCTCGTATGGTTAACTATGTACACTATGGTGCCCCATCTAGTGTCCCAACTGAGGTACTGCACTTTCACTATAATAAAGTAGTATACATTGTAAGCAGCACACAAAATGGCACAGTAAATATAACATGGCAGCAAACAGGATCATAACAGCAATTATAATCATATATAGCATCCACATTTTATAATGAGAACCGAGTCGGTTCTTAAAGGGGTAGGGGTGAGTACCAGTCCTCAAAGTCCCCTACAGATGTGTCACAGAATTTTATACCATTGGGAAGTGAAGACAAAATAACTACATTTTTACCACCAACATTTTGTTTTAGCCCCAGATTTTACATTTTCACACAAGAAGTTGGTAAAAATGACACCAAAATTTGTCCCACAATTTCTACTGATCGTGGCAATACCCCATATGTGGCTGTACAGTACTACTTAGCCATTTGGATAGACTCAGGAGGAACGGAGCGCTATTTGCCACCTGGAGCGCAAATTTTCCTAGAACAGTTTGCATATACAGAGCTCCTAATTGCTAGAAGAGCAGAATCCCCCCTCATGTGACCACATTTGGGAAACTATACCCCTTGGGGAATTTATCTACAGGTGTAGTGATGATTTTGACTCCATGGGCATTTTCCAGAAACAAGCAGCAATTAATGTTGCCAAGTGAAAATTGCAAACTGCTGTTGTCGTGACCAGTATGCTATAGTGACCAGTACGTTGCCCAGCCCGTGCTTCTGGAGGCATGCACCCGTAAGTTAGGTGAGCTCTCATCGCTTCAGAAATGCCAAACATTTCTGTGGAGTACCTGCGGGTAGTTTTCCACCACACATGGGGTATCCACATACTCAGGAAAAATTGCACATCAAATTTTTTTTGTCCATTTTCCTATTTTACCTTTTGTGAAAATGAAAAATTTGGGGCTGAAGCAATATTTCTGTGGGAACAAATATATATTTTCATAGGTCAACATTATAAAATTCTGTCAAACACCTATGGGTTCAAGTTGCTCACCATACCTCGAGGTAAGTTCCTCGAGGGGTGTAGTTTCTAAAATAGGGTCACTTTTGAGAAAGTGCCACTATTTAGGCACATAATAGGGTCAGCAAATGCGACATGACGTCCGCTATTAAATCCAGCCAATTTTACACTCCAAAAGTCAAATGGTGATTTTTCCATTCTAAGCCCTACCATACATTCAAACAGCATTTTTTCTACCACATATGGGGTATCGGTGGACTCAGGAGAAGTTGCACAACAAATTATGTCAATTTGCTCATTTTACACTTGTGAAAATCAATAATTTGGGGCTAAAGCAATATTTTTGTGGGATAATGTGATTTTTTATTTTCACAGCTCAGTGTTATAAAATTCTCTGAAGCGCCTGCAGTTTCAAGATGCTCACCACACCTCTAGATAAGTTCTTGGAGTTGTGTGGTTTCCAAAATAAGATCAGTTGTTGGGGGTTTCCACTGTGTAGACACATCAAGGGCTCTGAAAAAGCAACATGGCATCTATCTTTTCCAGACCATTTTGCACTCTAAAAGTTGAAGGGTGCTCCTTCCCTTCCGAGTGTTCCCGTGTACCCAAACAGAAATTTGTCGCCACATATGGGGTATTGTTGTACTTAGGAGAAACTGCACAACAAAAGGTATGGTCCATTTTCTTTTGTTACCCTTTTGAAAATGCAGAATTTGGGGCTAAATCAATATTTTTGTGGGAAGTAGAAAATGTTCATTTTTTCCTTCCACTTTGCTTTAATTCTGGTGAAGATTCTAAGGTGTTAATAAACTTCTTAAATGTGGTTTTGAGCACTTTGAGGGATGTATTTTTAAAATGGTGTCACTTTTGGGTATTTTCTGTCACAGAAAAGAGATGTGGTCCCTCATCTAACTTCCAAAGTTGCAAACCTGATCTGTTGGTTGACTTTTTATTATCTCTACTTACGATTGTTTTATTCTTGCCTATTATGACACCGTGTTGTAATCCTGTTATAAAATTATAATACAAGAAATTTAAAAAGAAAAGATAAAGAAAAAGGGATGTGGTCCCTAAAAAATTGGTTAGGCAAATTTTTGATAGAAGTATTAGAAATTGCTGATAAACTTTTATCTTCCTAACAAAAAACAATTATGTTTAAAAAATTATGCTGATGTGAAAAACATGTGGTAAATGCTATTTTTTATCTATTTTGTGTGGTGTAACTATCCGGTTTAAAGACTTAATATTTTAAAATTAAAAAATTGCAAAATGTCCTAATTTTTGGTCAAGTTTTTTTTATATTATCATAAATTACTGCAAATCATATTGACCTAAAAATGTCATTAATATGAAGTATAACATATCTAAAAATAACATTATCAGAATCACTGGGATGTGTTGAAATGTCCCAGAGTTTTTACCTTAAAAAGTGACACTGGTCAGAATTGAAAAAAATTGGCCTGGTCAGGAAGGTGAAAAAACGCTAGAGGCAATGGAGTTAATTCACTAGTCCTGATGTCAGAGATCACATTATTGGCCGTATGGATTGTTAATAGCCTTCAATCGAACATGAGAAGGATCTGCAGGTAGAAAGTGAATTAATACAAATTTTGACAATAATGTAAGGGAATTCTGCATGGACCTAGATTATGGATAAAGTACTAAGGGATAATTTTTTCCTCTTTTATTAAACATATTCCCTGCAAATACAGGACACCATCATCTCATAGATACTTCTGTTTCCTTCATGGTTTCTGCAGTCTGGTAAGCATGGTTTTCTTCAGTAGTTTTTATGCCTTCTAACTTCTATTTACAGCATTTTCCAGTGATGTATGCCATCATGATTGAGCATGTGGCTACCAGACAAGTGGCCAATAAGCACCACAGGTGCCAAAGATGACCGACGGCCATGGAATACCGGACTGGATGCCAGAGAAGGGTAGCGGGCATCACTCTACTAGAGAATTTGCAATTGCTCCAGCACACGTTGACTAGTCCCAGAGAAGGGAGAACATAACCCCATTTTAAAAGGAAGGGAATATTAAAAGTTACCGATTCATACCAATAAAGGTTAGGGAAATTAAAAAAAGGCAATGTAAATAATAACATTTGGCCTTATTACAAAATCTATAATGATTTACTCTAAAGTATTATTAAAGTGTGCATTGCTGTCACTTTAGCCATTCTCTCACTAATGACTTGAAACATTTCTCTCTACATATCACTGACTATGTCATTGGTTAAAGTCATGACTTTGAAAGGTACATTATGTGATAAACAATAGGTCTGGAACAATGCTCACATTTAAGCAGACTTAAGTGCTCCTTTCAATCTATCTGCACAAAATACGGCAAGGTTGAAAGTGAGAGTGCTAACGATTCCTGCATTCTCTGTTTGCTATTGACAAAACCTCACTGGATTGCATGGAAAGAGACCAGAAAGCATTGTGAATATTTCTGCAACCAGTATGTTTACATAAATCGTGGCTTCATATAGGTTGATGAAACGGAAATGTTTTTTTCACTTTCATCCCTCAAACTCGTCATGATATCTTACTTTTTTTTTCTCACTTGTGTTTCAGTTGCACTTATGTTTTGATGAGAATTTTGTTGATACATAAATTAAAAAAACACATTTTTTACGTTAAATTTTTATTATTTTATCAACTCATACAAACATAAAAAAAACTAAAATATACTTAAGACTCGATAACACCAAAACACTGTCCTCTCATCCAGTTGAAGGGAAGAGAGAAAAATATAAAATAAATGGAGAAAAAATTGTACTCAGTCAATTAATCTTGCTCATATATACATAGTTTTCTGTTTTTATTTATTATTGACAATATTAGATATTTTTAAGTGCCTGAACTAGGGTTGAGCGACCTTTACTTTTATAGGATCGGGTCGGGTTTCACGAAACCCGACTTTTTCAAAAGTCGGGTCGAGTGAAATCGGCCGATCCTATAAAAAAGTCGGGGTCGGGGTCGGCCGAAACCTGAAACCCAATGCAGTGCATTGGGTTTCCATGGTTCCCAGGGTCTGAAGGAGCGGAAACTCTCCTTCAGGCCCTGCGATCCATATTTTAGTGTAAAATAAAGAATTAAAATAAAATTATCGCAATACTTACCCTCTGACGCGCCCTGGTACTAACCGGGAACCTTCCTTCCTTAGAATCAGCCTTCCAGGACCTTGCGGTGATGTCGCGGTGACGTCGCGGCTTGTGATTGGCCGCGTGGCCGCCCATGTGACCGCTCGCATGACCAATCACAAGCCGCGACGTCACCGCGACGTCACCGAAGGTCCTGGAAGGGCTGATTCTTAGAAAGGAAGGCTGCCGGAAAGAAGCAGGGCGCGTCCGAGGGTGAGTATATTCCTATTAGGTATTAGGTATATACTCACCCTCGGACGCGCCCTGCTTCTTTCCGGCAGCCTTCCTTCCTAAGAATCAGCCCTTCCAGGACCTTCGGTGACGTCGCGGTGACGTCGCGGCTTGTGATTGGTCGCGCGAGCGGTCACATGGGCGGCCGCGCGGCCAATCACAAGCCGCGACGTCACCGCGACATCACCGCAAGGTCTTGGAAGGCTGATTCTAAGGAAGGAAGGTTCCCGGTTAGTACCAGGGTGCGTCAGAGGGTAAGTATTGCGATATTTTTTATTTTAATTCTTTATTTTACACTTAAATCTGAATTCCAATACCAATTCCCGATATAAACATATCGAGAATCGGTATCGGAATTCCGATTCTAGATTCAAAAGATCGCCGACTTCATGGCCGACCCCACACAGGGGTCGGGTCGGGTTTCATGAAACCCGACCTTGCCAAAAGTCGGCGACTTTTGAAAATTTTCGACCCGTTTCGCTCAACCCTAGCCTGAACCTAAAAGAGGAAAGCTATACAATTCCAAATTTAGTGATAACTGTTCTGGACTTTTACAAAGGAGAGAATGAAGCCTGTTCTCTTTGCTGTTTAACTATTTAACAGTTATGTGAGACTATCTGCATCTCAGGTTACTACTGTGTGAGGTTGAGAATGGTAGTCTATAGCATATAGACATATAGATGGTTGAGGAGCTGTTATCTTCATATTGGATGTAGTTAGGTAATGTTGTAATATGGATTGTTGTGTGTTATGAAGCAGCAGGAGGAGAAGAAGACTTGAAAAAGCAACTGCAATCCTGTCACATCTTCTTCATATTGTGCTGTGGCCGTCTTCTGCTGTTTCCAGTACCATTCCGGTCCACATGCCTGGGGCTGTGACTAGCCAGATTACTCCAATGTTTGATGGGTGAGACTTTCATAAACTTACATTGAGAGTTAGTGACCTTTAGCTGTGATTTCTGGTCAGTCAGGAGCTGCAATCACAAGATGGTGGAGATGTACTGAAGCAGTTCAAGCACTAGTAGAAACTGGTGACTGGTAAGTATTTTAATACAGATTGGGAACAGACATTGGTGATACCACTCCGGTGCTGGAATAAAAAAAATACACCTGAGTGGTACTTCAACGCTTTACAGGCAGTTAATTTGTTCTTCTACTGAATTATACACAGGAAAATCTTATATAGCTGCTATATAATTAAACTCAGATCGGCTGTAGAATAGAAGTGAGGAAATTACTGTCCTGATTTGCATTATTCTGATTTACTTTCAGTTAATTTATGAGAATTATACACTGTGTGCAGAATTATTAGGTAAGTTGCATTTTCATCACATGATACTTTTTATACATGTTGTCCTACTCCAAGCTGTTCAGGCTTGAGAGCCAACTACCAATTAAGTAAATCAGGTGATGTGCATCTCTGTAATGAGGAGGGGTGTTGTCTAATGACATCAAAACCCTATATAAGGTGTGCTTAATTATTAGGCAACTTTCTTTCCTTCGGCAAAATGGGTCAGAAGAAAGATTTGACGGGCTCTGAAAAGTCCAAAATTGTGAGATGTCTTGCTTGCAGAGGGATGCAGCAGTCTTGAAATTGGCAAACTTTTGAAGCGTGATCACCGAACAATCAAGCGTTTCATGGCAAATAGCCAACAAGGTCGCAAGTAGCGTGTTGAGCAAAAAGGCGCAAAATAACTGCCCATGAATTGAGGAAAATCAAGCGTGAAGCTGCCAAGATGCCATTTGCCACCAGTTTTGCCATACTTCAGAGCTGCAACGTTACTGGAGTAACAAAGGTGTGCGATACTCAGGGACATGGCCAAGGTAAGGAAGGCTGAAAAATGACCACCTTTGAGCAAGAAACATAAGATAAAACGTCAAGATTGGGCCAAGAAATATCTTAAGACTGACTTTTCAAAGGTTTTATGGACTGATGAAATGAGAGTGACTCTTGATGGGCCAGATGAATGGGCCAGAGGCTGGATCAGTAAAGGGCAGAGAGCTCCACTCCAACTCAGACGGCAGCAAGGTGGAGGTGGGGTACTGGTATGGGCTGGTATCATCAAAGATGAACTTGTGGGACCTTTTCGAGTTGAGGATGGAGTGAAGCTCAACTCGCAGACCTACTGCCAGTTTCTGGAAGACAACTTCTTCAAGCAGTGGTACAGGAAGAAGTCGGTATCGTTCAAGAAAAACATGATTTTCATGCAGGACAATGCTCCATCACATGCCTCCAACTAGTCCACAGCGTGGCTGGCCAGTAAAGGTCTCAAAGAAGGAAAAATAATGACATAGCCTCCTTGTTCTCCTGATCTGAACCCCATAGAGAACCTGTGGTCCATCATAAAATGTGAGATCTACAGGGAGGGAGAACAGTCCATCTCTCGGAACAGTGTCTGGGAGGCTGTAGTAGCTGCTGCACGCAATGGTGATTGTAAACAGATCAAGACTGTTGAGTGTCATCATAAAGAAAGGTGGCTATATTGGTCACTAATTTTCCTGGGTTTTGTTTTTGCATGTCAGAAATGTTTATTTCTAAATTTTGTGCAGTGAAAATAAACAAGTGAGATGGGAATATATTTGGTTTTTATTAAGTTGCCTAATAATTCTGCACAGTAATAGTTACCTGCACAAACAGATATCCTCCTAAGATAGCCAAATCTAAAAAAAAAAACACTCCAACTTCCAAAAATATTAAGCTTTGATATTTATGAGTCTGTTGGGTTGATTGTGAACATAGTTGTTGATCAATAATAAAATAATCCTCTAAAATACAACTTGCCTAATAATTCTGCACACAGAATATAGTCTATGAACCAATGAGTGGACAAAACAAGGAAAAAGGAGAAATCCTGCTAGACTTTGGAACAGGGTCCACTTTACCATTCAGATGATGTATAGATTAAGGATTCTTTCAAAATTTAATATTTCCCAAAGAAGAGAATCTCATCACATTTTGGGATTATTGTGGTTAAATCAAAGTAAAACTGGTCTCAGATCATTTAGCAAAAACCTAGCGACAGATTCCCTTTTAAATCATTGGCAGACAAGCCAAGCTACCATGTAAAGCATGGAAGTAAAGAACAGCAACCTGAACATAAGATGGGACTTACAGCAGTTCCATGAAAGGTTAGAGCTGACAGTCTGCTAAGTGCCACCATTGAAACAAAAGTATAACTTGTCTCCATATGCTCTCCTATTGTTTGCAGATTAGCAACTTTGTTTATAGCCTGCTACTGTGGCGACACAACGTTCTGCTAAGGCAGGGGTGGGCAATTATTTTTGCCATGGGGCCGCATGAGAAAGTGGGATGGTTTTAGAGGGCCGAACTAACATAATTACCGTATTTTTCGGACAATAAGATGCCCCGGACCATAAGGCGCACCCCAAATTTGAGGTGAAAATTGCAGAAAAAAAGATTTTTTATAAGATGGGGGTCCGTCTTATTGTCCGAATTTACACTATCTTACGGTAAGATTCTTACCTGAGGGCTGGCGGTGGCAGAGCACGGTCACAGGAGACATGATGTCGGCAGAGGTGGGGTGATGCGGTGTGGCATGCACCTGAGCAGGGTCCCTTCCTGCTTAGGCGGGCGATGCCACGGCCTGGTGTCCATGGGGGGGTTGCAGCAGTGGTGTGGCGGCGGCAGAGGTGCAGTATGGCGTGCGCAGGGTACCTTCCACCGGTGAGGTGATGCAGCGGCCCGGAATGTAATGTGAGTAGCAGAGCCGGGTTGAATATCGGTGGCGGTGGCCTTCTTCCCGAGGCCGCGCGTGCGCAGATGGAGATCACGTCGACCATTTTCCTGAAGCTGAGATCTAAATCTGCAAACTCGGCTTCAGGAAAATGGCCGCCGCGATCTCCATCTGCGCACGTGCGGCCTCCCACGGCCATTTTCCTGAAGCTCCGTGAAGCAGAGCACTCCATCTGCACACGCGCGGCCTCGGGAAGATGGCCGCCGCCACCGATAAACAGGTAATCAACCTGGCTTTCACTCCAGCCGCCAGCGGTCCTCCTCAGAAGCTGCTGGCGGCTGGCCGAGCGGTGCCGGGGGTGGCTGTCAGAAGTGACAGCTAGCTGGCGGGCCGCTTAAAATCATCAGGCGGGTCGGATGTGGCCCGCGGTCCACATCTTGCCCAGGTCTGTGCTAAGGTGTTGTCGACCCACAGAATATTATTAATCAAGGTTTATTAGGCGTTATTAATTTTTTTTTACTTCAGATATATTTATCCAGTAAAAAAGACGTTAAAGAGGTTGTCCATTACTTATTAATTGATGACTTACCATTAGGAAAGGTCATCAATGCCTGATCAGTTGGTGTCCGACGCCCACCATCCCTGCCGATCAGCTGTTTTTGGTGTCCGTGGGGCAAGCTGCCGGCCATAACTACACGATTGTGCAGCTGCTCCTTCTTCTGATAGTGGTCGTGCCCGGGTACTATACATTCGACTCCTATTCAGAACATTAGGCGGTAGATGTGCAGCACCATGCCACTTCCACTATCAGAAGATGGAGCAGCTGATAGGCAGGGGTGCCGGTTGTCGTATCCTGAGTGATCAGGCATTGATAACCTTTCTTAAGGGTAAGTTTTCAATGAATAAGTAGTGGACAACCTCTTTAACTTCTTTTTTACTGGATCAATACATCTGAAGTAAAAAAAAATGAAGGATAGGCAATCATTGAACAAAGTAGTGGACAACCTCTTTAAATCAAACATGAAGTAAACTCATCATTACATGATCTAATGTATGTGAAAAGGCAATTTTCATTTCACATTTTGTATGAAAGCATCCTTATTCTCATCATTATGATCTTGCAATTGTTCCCCAGCAACATGCCCACTGTCTTGGTGTCATATTTGATTCAGATCTTTCCTTCACTCCTCACATCCAATCGCTCGCCCGCTCATGTCACCTACACCTCAAAAAGATCTCTAGAATTCGACCTTTTCTTACCTTTGACTATGCAAAAACTCTTACTGTTGCTCTTAATACATTTTGTCTGGACTATTGCAACTCTCTACTAATCCGTCTCCCTCTTACCAAACATTCCCCTCTCCAATCTGTCCTGAATGATGCAGCCGGGATCATATTCCTTTGCAACAGCAACACTGATCATTCTACCCTGTGCCAGTCGTTGCACTGGTTGCCCATCCAATAGGAAGTTCAATATAAACTTATCACTCTCACCCACAAAGCGTTCCATGGTTTAGCACCACCCTACATCTCCTCCAATACACTTAATAGCCCTCTGTGTCTGTACTTTACACATACTAGTGACCAGTTCACGCAGCTTTATGTGAATACCCTATCTATTGTAATGATGGTTGGACCGTACAATACAAGCACTTTTTATCATTTACCTTTCGTGTCTCCCCTATTTCCTCATAGATTGTAAGCTTGCGAGCAGGGCTCTCACTCCTTTTAGTATCTCAGTTATGTTTATTCTGTAATGTCTTTATTGTCTGTACAAGTTCCCTCTAAAATTCTTAAATGCTGCGGAATATGTTGGCGTTATAAAATAAAAATTATTATTCTTATCATTGCAATTCTCATGAATGAGATTACTTCTACTACACAGTGACCCGATTGAGTGTTTTTATGCCCATATCCAAGGTGCATATTTATGATCCACGTTGTTAAAAGGGCATGCATTTTAGACATTGATTATGTACTTTAAAAAGAAAAGGGCTATTGGCTTCTAGAATGTGAAATAAATAGATTGAATATTTCCAGGTCTTGTGTTTCACTAATTACTATCCTTTCAATACAATTTCTTCTAATGACTTCTCAAAGCCAAGAATTGATTCAAACATATGCAAACGTCACACTGAAGCTTTTCTTTTTCCACCAAACTTCTCAATATGAGAAAACTAGATTTCTTTCTGCTAGCTATTTTAGGTAGTGTTACTATTTTAGGAGCATTTTTTCCTCGTACTTTTGCTTGACATGGATACCTACTTAAATGCTGCTAACACTATAGACCCAATGATGGTTGCATTTAGAGTATAGAAAACTGGATCATCACACATGATATATTATAATATATGGAGTGTAGAACAGCAATAAATAAACTCATGTATACGCTAGATACACTATTATGGTCTAACAAATGATTGTACCTATTTGATATAGTTAAAGGATAAAATTAAATAATTGTATTTTTTTATGAACATTATCCATAATATACAGGACATATCCACATTCCCATTGACCATGGTTTGGATTAACAAAACATTATACCTGAATTAGAAATTGGTTGATGCCACATAGAAAAATTGATGAACTAATAACATTTTCACTCACAACCATCTTTAAAATCTACAAAAACAGTTTAGCCAAGTTTTTCATAGAAATCTGCAGGGATAACATATGTTTTTATTTAAACGTCCCTCTAGTTAAGTCTTTTGACCCTTCCCTCTGAATATAATTTTTGTTTTTGTGTTTTTCTTTTATCTCCTTTTTCAATTAGCCATGACATTGTTTTTTTTTTAGGGTTTTTTCACTGACATAGACAAATGAGTGTTTGTTTTTTGCTGGAAGAGTCACAGTTTTGAATGATACCATTACTTTCACCATACAGAGTATGGGAAAATGTCTAATAAAATGTATAGTGCCATAAAATTGTGCCTTTCTTTTAGGGGTTTTATTTTTACAACATTAAAATTGAAACAACAAAGAAATGAGCCGGAATATAAGTTGGTATAAGTGCAATGTGCAGGAGCATGTTCACACTGTGACCATTTAAGGCCGGCTTCACACTCAGCGTATGAAAATACGGTCCGTATATTACGGCCGTAATACGCTGAAAAGTCCTGAAAATAGTGGTCCGTAGCTCCTCCGTAGGCAGGGTGTTTCAGCGTTTTTTGCGCATGGCATCCTCCGTATGTAATCCGTATGGCAGCCGTAATGCGTGTTTTTATCGCAGGCTTGCAAAACCGACATACGGCTCTACAAGGGATCCATGTGTTAAAAAAAAAAAAAAACATATATACTGTCTCTCTATACATATATATGTCAGGGAGACACATATATGTATATATATTAATATTTAATCCAGCGCGAGATAGCAGAAAGCCGGTAATTCAATTACCGGCTTTTGCTTTCTCCTTCCTAAACCCGACATGATATGAGACATGGTTTACATACAGTAAACCATCTCATATACCCATTTTTTTTTGCATATTCCACACTACTAATGTCAGTAGTGTGTATATGCAAAATTTGGCCGTTCTAGCTAGTAAAATAAGGGGTTAAATGGCGGAAAAAATTGGCGTGGGCTCCCGCACAATTTTCTCCGCCAGAGTAGTAAAGCCAGTGACTGAGGGCAGATATTAATAGCCTGGAGAGGGTCCATGGTTATTGGCCCCCCCTGGCTAAAAACATCTGCCCCCAGCCACCCTAGAAAAGGCACATCTGTAAGATGCGCCTATTCTGGCAATTGGCCACTCTTCCCATTCCCGTGTAGCAGTGAGATATGGGGTAATGAAGGGTTAATGCCACCTTGCTATTGTAAGATGACATTAAGTCTAATTAATAATTGAGAGGCGTCAATTATGACACCTATCCATTATTAATCCAATACTAGTAAAGGGTTAAAAAAAAAAACACACACACATTATTAAAAATTAATTTATTGAAAAAATCACAAAGGCTGTTGTATTAATTTATTCTACTCTCAATCCACTCACTGAAGACCCTCGATCTGTAAATTAAAAAAAATAAATAAACCAACAATATCCTTACCTTCCGAGGATCTGTAAGGTCCAACGATGTAGATCCATCTGAAGGGGTTAAAATATTTTGCAGACACGAGCTCCGCTAATGCAGGCTGCTCATTTCTGCAAAACCCCGGCGAATGAAGTTAAATATAGGTCAATGACCTATATTTAGCTTCATTTGCGGTGAGGCGCCCTCTGCTGGCTGTTCCTAGATCGTGGGAACTTTCCTAGAAAGCTCCCTGGCTCAAGTTCATATGAGGACAACCAGCAGAGGGCTGGTAATTGAATTACCGGCTTTTCTCTCTAACAGCGCTGCGTATTCCTCGCAAGTCACACTGCTGGTCTGTGTGTAATCCGTATTTTTGGGGCTTCCATAGACTTTCATTGACGTTTTATTTGCGCAATACGGTGACAAACGCAGCATGCTGCGATTTTCTACGGCCGTAGAAAGCCGTATAATACGGATCAGTTTAATACGGCAGATAGGAGGAGGGGCATAGAGAATAATTGTGCCGTATTTTTTGCGAGTTTTACGGACGTAGTTTCTGCGCTCTTACGTCCGTAAAACTCGCAAGTGTGAAGCCGGCCTAACAGACAAAATCCAAGATAAAAACAAAATGAGCAAATACCCTGCTAAGTAATGCGTGAACAGGAATAGTACAATTTATATGTGCAATTTTGGGATACAAACTATCTTTTGATTGCTCCTTCAGGCATTTTTTGCGTTATTGCTTTGACTGAAAACTGCAAATGTGATGTTTTTACTCTTTTGCTCTTTACTTTGTTTACTGAATGGGTTACTTAGTTTTTGTATTTTGTCATATCAGACTTTTGTAAACGAAGTGATCAGAGGCATAGCTAGGGTTTTGGTTCAGGGGGGCGAAGCTTCTGAGTGGGCCCCTAACCAGGAAACCTTGATTACAACTCGATGACACACACTAATAGTGGGGGAGAACCTCCGCAGATGACAGAGATGTTACTGAAAATAATCTCTATATAAAGACCAATATTGATATTACCGCCATATGGTCAGTGGTAGATACCAGCCCTACAGAGCATTTCACAGCACAGTTACAGATAATGACTTACCGCTGACGTTCTTTATGATGGAATCGTTCATTTTTCCCATCTTTTCCATCTGGCCCAGACCGACATGACAACTTCTTCCAGCCACGACTCGACTGCAGAGAATACAACAAAGACACATTTCACTTCTCATATTCCAGCCCCATCACCATCTATTCCCAACCTGCACAAACTCCTTATCCTACTGATATCCCAATACTGAGCCGCTGCTGCCGTATGTGACCTTATTACTGCCCCTGATACCCCAATACTGAGCCGCTGCTGCCGTATGTGTCCCTATTACTGCACCTAATACCCCAATACTGAGCCTCTGCTGCCGTATGTGTCCCTTTTACTGCACCTGATACCCCAATACTGAGCCGCTGCTGCCGTATGTGTCCCTATTACTCCACCTGATACCCCAATACTGAGCCGCCTCTGCCGTATGTGTCCCTATTACTCCACCTGATACCCCAATACTGAGCCGCTGCTGCCGTATGTGTCCCTATTACTGCCCCTGATACCCCAATACTGAGCCATTGCTGCCGTATGTGTCCCTACTACTCCACCTGATACCCCAATACTGAGCCGCCTCTGCCGTATGTGTCCCTATTACTCCACCTGATACCCCAATACTGAGCCGCTGCTGCCGTATGTGTCCCTATTACTGCCCCTGATACCCCAATACTGAGCCGCTGCTGCCGTATGTGTCCCTATTACTGCCCCTGATACCCCAATACTGAGCCGCTGCTGCCGTATGTGACCTTATTACTGCACCTGATACCCCAATGCTGAGCCGCTGCTGCCGTATGTGTCCCTATTAGTGCACCTGCTGTGCGGTTCTCTGTGCCTTCTAAATTCTAAAGTAACCCTCTATAATATAGTAATGCTGGGTGCAAGTGTCCTGGAAAACAGTGCCCAATAATATTGCCCTGTGTGCCCATTTTATAGTCACGGTAACCTGAATTCACCAATAACAATAAGTGCCCACTTTACATTTAATAATGTCGCGAGTGTCCCCTTGTACAGCTCCCCTATACACAGCAGGATACTCTCTTATATATAACATGATGCCTCCTCACTGTATAGTACCACCCACACAGTATACTGACCCCTTAGTAGCCTCCAAACTGTTTGATGGCTCCAACACTGTATGATGGTTCCTTCACTGTACTCTCCACACTGGATGATGGCCCCCTAGATAGCCTCCATAGAGTATAATGCCCCAATATAATGTAATGCACCAGATCGTCCTTAATATATTATAATGCACCAGATAGTCCTCAATATAGTATAATGCACCAGATAGTCCTCAATATAGTATAATGCACCAGATAGTCCTCAATATAGTATAATGCACTCCCCATAGGCCTACTCTATATTGTATAATGCACCCCCATAGGCAAACTCTATAGCACAAGGCAGCACCCATAGGCAGACCCTGTAGTATAAGGCAGTACCCCATAGGCAGACCCTGTAGTATAAGGCAGCACCCCTATAGGCAGACCCTGTAGTATAAGGCAGCACCCCATAGGCAGACCCTGTAGTATAAGGCAGCACCCCCATAGGCAGACCCTGTAGTATAAGGCAGCACCCCCATAGGCAGACCCTGTAATATAAAGCAGCACTCCATAGGCAGAGCCTGTAGTATAACGCAGCACCCCCATAGACAGACCCTGTACTATAAGGCAGCACCCCTATAGGATAGGCAGACCCTGTAGTATAAGGCAGCACCCCCATATGTAGATCCTTTAGTATAAGGCAGCACCCCCATAGACAGGCCCTGTACAATAAGGCAGCACCCCTATAGGCAGACCCTGTAGTATTAGTACCCCCAAAGGCAGATCCTGTAATATAAAGCAGACCCCCCCCATAGGTAGACACTGTAATATTAGGCAGCACCCAAAAAAAAAAATACCCACCTCTCTTCTTCCTGGTTCCTGCGCTGCTCTGAGCGACCGCTCATCTCCTGACAGCAGGTGACGGGCAGTGAAATCATCACGTCCACTGTCAGCATCGACGATGTCAGGAACTGACAGGGGGATGATGGGGGAAGGAGCGCAGCGCTCCTTCCCTCATCATTGCGGCCTGCTGTATCGGCTAAATGCCGGTACAGCTGACCTTGCGATGACAGGCAGGGGGCCCACTGCCAGCAGGGACCCCATAGCGGCCGAGCAGGGAGATTGATTCTCCCTACTCTGTGCGCCGATACAGTTACAGGAGCGTAGCTCCAGGTGGGCCCCCTGTGAGCAGCGGGTCGGGGGCCCGCATCCTCTGCCCCCCCGGTAGCTACGCTACTGGAAGTGATACTAAATATGTTTTTTTTGTTGTTTTTTTTACATTTATATATTGTTATTTGTGGAAAATGTGGGTGATTTGAATTTTTGAAAGGTTTATTTTTTCTACTTTTTGCTTTATTATTTGTTAGTACTTGTATAGGACTGAATCAATTGATCATTTGTATTATGTACAGCTGTACCCGGTGGAGTAACTTGTAACTTAAGGTACCGTCACATTTAGCGACGCTGCAGCGATCTAGACAACGATCCCGATCGCTGCAGCGTCGCTGTGTGGTCGCTGGAGAGCTGTCACACAGACAGCTCTCCAGCGACCAACTATGCGAAGTCCCCTGGTAACCAGGGTAAACATCGGGTTAAAAAGCGCAGGGCCGCGCTTAGTAACCCGATGTTTACCCTGGTTACCAGTGTAAATGTAAAAAAAAAAAAACAGTACATACTTACATTCCGGTGTCTGTCCCCCGGCGCTGTGCTTTCCTGCACTGACTGTGAGCGCGAGCTGGCCATGCAGAGAAGCAGAACGCCGAGGGACGTGACAGACACCGGAATGTAAGTATGAAGTGTTTTTTTTTTTTTTTACATTTACACTGGTAACCAGGGTAAACATCGGGTTACTAAGCGCGGCCCTGCGCGTAGTAACCCGATGTTTACCCTGGTTACCAGTGAAGACATCGCTGAATCGGCGTCACACACGCCGATTTAGCGATATCTGCAGGAGATCCAGCGACAAAATAAAGTTCTGGACTTTCTGCTCTGACCAACGATGTCACAGCAGGATCCAGGATCCAGCTGCTGCGTGTCAAACACAACGATATCGCTAGCCAGGACGCTGCAACGTCACGGATCGCTAGCGATATCGTTGTGAAGTTGGTCAGTGTGAAGGTACCTTTAAAGCTTGTGGACCCTAATCCAAAATCCCCAACAAGGCATTAACTATCACTGGTCTTTAGTACTAAGACCGGAGTCACACTACCGTATAATATGGATGAGTGCTATGCGATAAAAAATCGCATAGCACTCGGACCAGTATTCCTCTATGGGTCAGCTCCCATCAGCGTTTTTTTCCTCGGCCGTTTTCAACGTGCGAGTGAAATCGCAGCATGCTGCGATTGTCACTCGCACCCATATTAGCCTATGTATGCGAGTGAGACAACGCACATCACTGGGATATCATCCGAGTGATGTGCATTATACGACGACCCCGGCAATGGAGGAGATGGAGAAATTAGTTTCTCCGCCTCCTCCGCAGCTGTGCTCCGATCCACTCTGTGCGAGAGGCTCGGAGCGCAGATGCATGACACTCGGCTCCCACTTGGAGCACAGCAGGAGCCAAGGGTCATTAGCTCTCGCATCGGATGCAATACGCTAGTGTGATTCCAGCCCAATAGTGTTTTTCTGATGGGGCAAAGGGATCTTTGGGTCCCCCATAATCTCTAGGGCCCAGGTGCAGTTGCAGCCTCTACATCTATTATAGATATGCCACAGGCTGTACCACAGTTTCCTGGCTGAATATCATAGGAGAGATCACATGACCGGCCCATAGACCTTCAGCCGTTGCCTAGCTGTAATAACATCCCATCAGCTCTGTTGTGGGGCGGGGGCGATGGGTGCCCATCCTAATAACTTGCAGTGCTTAAATACCACTGTCAGTGATTGATAGCAGCATTTAGGAAGTGAACAGCAGTGATTGGTATGTGCATTGATCACAGCTGTTAGATGCCGATGCCATATAATATAGCCGTCATCTGCCCTGTGGGCAATGAGCTCTGACTATGACTCTTCTCCAAAGTCTCTGACAATACTCCATAACGTGACAATGTCATGGAGCCTGAAGGGGTTAAAGTTGGGTTGATTTTCTGCTTTCCATAATACAAGTAAGCCCAAACAGATTTTTTGGAATTTGATGTCTTGACTCTGGATTGTCTTGTCCATTATTTTAAGATACCAGTGGCTTCTTTTTTTTTTTTATATAAGAACATAACCTTTCACTGCCTTCCACCATGGTTGGGAGATTGGAGGAATATGGTGGTACAGTGTGGCTTCCTGTCTCTGTGTACAACAAAGCTTGCGTGAGCCTTAATTTATCTACAAATATCTCATATCAAACATCCAATTACAATATTTTATTGAAAAGCTTTCTCTGTCTATTTTCTATTTTCCTTCTGTCAAATAATCTCATGAATGACTGATTTACAGTTATGTGTCCTTTATTTGAAATCGGGGAGAGAAAGGAAATATTTGCTCCCTGTGTAAAACTGGGGCCTGCTGGTGAGGAGATGCCTAAGTATGAAGTAGTATCTTCTCTGAAATGCGTTGCATGGATAAACTGGGAAATTTTTATACTCAGCTCCTGGAATCATCTTTGTCAGTGGCAGCGCCCGGGATCTATTGCACTCTCTTCTCCTTTACTGGAAATCAGGGACTCCCTCCAGCACCTCACATGCTGGCAGTAAATGGACAAGTCAACTCTTTAGCCATGTTGCATTGAGCACAGTACAGGTACTGCTTGCAATGGTTTAGTTCTATGAATGCCAAAAGCCGAGTTACTGTTGTAAAAGCAGTTAGCGCATCTACGCACAGCAACCATTTTACTACAGTAACATAAAGAGAGTCTCCACAGGAGACTCAATACCGCCTCCGGATGGTCATACTAATGTTATGATTTTTCTGGGTCTTCTGAGATTGTAGTAAAATAAACTAACAGTACCGTGAAGGCTGCAGCCAATCAGGGGACACTGAATAAACTGCAGCGCTCACCTAACATATCATAAAATCGTTGGGTAGACAGTAGTGATGAGTGAGTATACTCATTGCTCGGGGGGTCTCCGAGTATTTGTTAGTGCTCAGAAATTTAGTTTTTGCTGACGCAGCTGCATGATTTACTGCTGCTAGCCAGTACATGTGGGGGTTGCCTGATTGCTAGGGAATCCTCACATGTATTAAAGCTGTCTAGTAGCTGCAAATCATGCCGCTGCATCAACAAAAACGAAATCTCTGAGCACTAACAAATACTCGGAGACCACCCGAGCAACGAGTATACTTGCTCATCACTAGTAGGGCTCAGAACGGAGGAGTAGTGCAGGTCTGAGAGGTAAGTATGCTTATTTTTTATTTTGCGTAACACATTGAAAACGTTCATAAGAGAATATCCATTAATGAACAATTCCTTTAAATCTATCTGTTCAATAAATATAGGATATCCATCACTTAGCTAATCATTTCCTTTGTGATACTTTCTTGCCTTCTGATTCAGCTTAGGAAAGAATAAGATGAATAAAGTAAAATCCTATTTTTTAAACTGATGGTTCTGTGTTTGTTATTCAGTTATCTTGAATGATCCATAGGTGGGAATCAGTAACACAGACTTTTGATTTACAAATCATCTACTTACATGGTACGCCATAGTGAATTAACCAATATTCAGTTGAGTAGCCTACTTGTATTGTGAAGTATTGTAATAGCTCATTAAGTATACAACAAAAAAACCTTTATTATTATTATTATTTATTATTATTATAACCCCATTTATTCCAAGGAGCTTTACATAATAATTCATCAATGAGTGTTCAGTATGCTTGTGTCTGCATTAGACCTTAGTAATAGTAAATATCATAGTCAATCCGCTGATAATGTGTAAACCCGAACTAAAATCACATACTGTAAGACAATTTCCAGTTACAGACATTTTTGTCTGTGTTAATACATTACGCTTCCTGCCCTAAAAACTTTGCTTGTAGTTCTAATGTTTTTACTCTAGAGGGGAGTCACTTCATACATTTTTAATTTTGTTCCCGAAGGTAATGCGGAATAGAGAAACTAATTGCAGAAGGTGTTTTTTTAGAAAACAAAAAAATAAACTTGAATTAGCATAGTCACTGACAACTATATCATAGCGTATCTTTCCTTCATCAAGAAAGGGTTTTAATAGGAACATTTTCAGAAAATGCTTTTTGACTTTTCAATTTTTTTCTAAACAAATGTAACACTACGTGACCACACCAAGCTGTTATGTTTTATGAGGATTTTGGCACGTGAAGTTTTTTCTGTTAAAGTAAGGCTGTGAGGCTACACGGCAACTTTAGCACACAAGTCACAGGGCTAAAGATCATACATCGCTGCAAACATTATTTGTGAATATTTGCCAGATTCCTAAATCATTATAGAATTATGTTTGTCACATTTCTAAATTCTTAAATTGGTTGCAATTGTTTGACTCTGCATCCCCCATAGATAAGCTCATTGGAGGGGCAGCCCCTTCATGTTTACATGGCGCCACTACAAAATGTACTGTGAAGGGAAACCTATCGTCAAAGCGTCTATCCTCCTTTAATCAGCTGATCTGAGTGATGCAGCCGGTCAGAACCATTTGGATAACTGAAACCCCAGTATCTAGGGATTTAGATATAATCATATGTGCACAGCGTCGGACTGGAGCACCTTGGGCCCACCAGAGAAAATCATTCTTGGGCCCACTATATAGCTACATAGAAATAGATACAAGACCACCAATTGTGTGGTAAAAAGTGCTAATATCAGGGTATAATATAAGGTAGTTCACATCTTAATTATGCAGCAAGGGTTGGGGTAGCCCCCTCACAGAATATAAGGTAGCCCCCTCATAAGATATAATGCAGTCCCCTCTGATAGAATATAATGCAGCACCCCACAAAATATAATGCAACCCCCTCAGGTATAACGCAGTCCCCACCATAGAATATAATGTAGCACCCTCATTGGATATAATGCAGGCCCCCTCATATAGTATAATGCAGCCCACCACAGAATATAATGTAGTCCCCTCATAGAGTATACTGTAGCCCCCTCATATAGTATGATGTAACCCCCATAATATAATGTAGTCCCCTGAGAATAATGCAGTCCCCCACAGAATATAATGCAGCCCCCTCATAAAGTATAATGTAGTCCCTCTCCACCCCATCATTGTCCTCATCACCACCTCCATCATTGCCTTCTCCCCCACCACCCCTATCATTCTCCCCCACCACCTCCATCACTGCCCATTCCACCACCTGCATCATTGCCTCCTCCCCACCATCATTGTCCATTTCATCACCTCCATCATCACCTCCATTATTGCCTCCCACCACCACCATTGCCCATCACCTCCATCATTGCCTCCCCCACCACCATCATTGCCCATCACCTCCATCATTACCTCCACACCATCATTGCCTATCACCTCCATCATTGCCTCCCCCATCATCATTGCTTATCACCTCCATCATTGCCCATCACCTCCATCATTGCCTCCCCCACCATCATTGCCTATCGCCTCCATCATTGCCCATCACCTCCATCATTGCCTCCCCCACCATCATTGCCCATCACCTCCATTCCCTTCCTCACCATTATTGCCCATTACCTCCATCATTGTCTTCCCCACCATCATTGCCCATCACTTGCATCATTGCCTCCCCACCACCATCACTGCCCATCACCTCCATCATTGTCTTCCCCCCACCATCATTGCCCATCACCTCCATCATTGTCTTCGCCCCACCATCATTACCCATCACCTCCATCATTGTCTCCCCCACCACCATCATTGCCCATCGCCTCTATCATTGTCTCCCCCCACCAATATCATTGTCCTTCACCAGCACACACACACACCTCACCTCAGCAGCAGCTCATCACACACACAAAGGCACACACACACACCTCACCGCAGCAGCAGCTCATCACACACACGCAGGCACACACACACAAAAACGCAGGCACACACACACGCAGGCACACAGCACAGCTCATCTCCCCGCAGCAGCAGCTCATCCCAGCAGCCTCTTCCTTGCTGGAAGCTTTCTGTCTGAGACAGCATGCTGGATGATGACGTCATCCAGCTGGGCTGTCTCAGACAGGAAGCAGGACGCCGTGGAATGAGCTGCTCTGTGTGAGACTGTGTGCCTGTGTGTTTGTGGTAGTGGGGCTTAACATGTGGACAGTGATAGCTGCAGCCTGTGGCTAACACTGCCCGCTATTAAAGAGAAATGGTATTCATGCCTCTCCACGCCCATAGGGGCGTGGGGAAGCATGAATATTCATTTTGCTTTAGCAGCAGGGACAGGATCCTGTCTCCAGCTGCTGCTACTGGCACAGGGCGGGCCCCCTTGACTCAAGGGGCCCCATAGCCACTGGCTGGGGGCCCCTGGAGGAGTGGGGGCCCTAGACAGCTGCTGGCCAGTATGCCAGCAGGTGTCAGTGCCTGGGCCCACCGCAGAATCCTGTGCCCCACATGAGTAGACCTGTTCTATAACATTATTGTTACTCACCGGTGTCCTGGGCTCCATTTCCGCCCCCTGAGTCCGCTGCCTTCTGCTGTGCTCCTAGTCAGGTTTTGTATGTCAACTAGGGTGGATCCATGACTTTATTTGCTTGGACTTATTTAAGGCCCATTTAGACACACACCTGTGTCTTAGGATTGAGACTCTAATCCCATCTTTGTTGTACTTCACCATCTATATTTTCTGTGTTTGTGTTTTTTTACTTGCTTCCTTCCCTGCTGGGCTCCACTTCATCCCTCCTGGAATTCCTGAGTGTGCCTAGTCTTCACTGCCCACGTGCTCTCCTGCGCCCGGGGTCTATATGCCCATCCGGACCTGAGACTTAGAGGATCCACCTCACTTGGTGAGCCTTACAGCTGTAAATGACATATAGTTGGGAAGCTCAATTATAGAGTTTGTGTTCAGTCGGGCATATTTAATTGACTCCTCTCCTATAGTCATTGGTTTATCAGTTACTAATTCAGCATGTAAACATGCTCACTAAAGATGAGTGAATAAATTTGAGTGGAATTGAATTCTCAAATTTTACAAAAATCCAGTGTCGACAAAATGCGGATTTTTTTGGTTATTCGCTTGCTCGGATTCAGCAAAATATCGGCTGCAAGCTGCCATTATTCTGAACCATAATTGGCCTTCGAAGAAGTGAAAAAACCCCAAAGAATAAGAAGGGCCATTAAATTTGCAGAGAATAACTTCTCTGCTAACAAAATTTCCCAGGAAAATATTTTGCCTGATCTGCTCATCTCTAATGCTTGAAAAAATAGATGATCTAAATGGCAAACTATTCATCTTTAAAGGGGTAGTCCCATCGTCAGGATCCTATCCCAATATGCAGTAGGTGTAATAATAATAAAATTAGAAAACACCACCAACTAGATATGCTGTATAGTTCTTCTGATTAGCTATATCAATTACTTCACGTGCAGGGCATTGCAGTAGCTTATCCATGGTGATGATCACTAATAACTAACTGTCACTATATAAATTGTCATAACAATGGATACTTAAACTGCTGCAATGCCCTGCACATGGGGTAAGTGACATAACTAATCAGACGAATTATACTACATATCTAATTGGTGATATTTAGGGTTGAGCGAAACGGGTCGTTCATTTTCAAAAGTCGCCGACTTTTGGCAAAGTCGGGTTTCATGAAACCCGATCTGACCCTTGTGCGGGGTCGGCCATGCGGTACGCGACTTTCGCGCCAAAGTCGCGTTTCAATGACGCGAAAAGCGCCATTTCTCAGCCAATGAAGGTGAATGCAGAGTGTGGGCAGCGTGATGACATAGGTCCTGGTCCCCACCATCTTAGAGAAGGGCATTGCAGTGATTGGCTTGCTGTCTGCGGCGTCACCGGGGCTATAAAGAGGCGTTCCCGCCGACCGCCATCTTACTGCTGCTGATCTGAGCTTAGGGAGAGGTTGCTGCCGCTTCGTCAGAAGCAGGGATAGCGTTAGGCAGGGTCCATTAACCACCAAACCGCTTGTGCTGTAGCGATTTCCACTGTCCAACACCACCCTCGGTGTGCAGGGATAGTGGAAGCTACATTTTTTTTTTCTCAGCGCTGTAGCTCATTGGGCTGCCCTAGAAGGCTCCCTGATAGCTGCATTGCTGTGTGTACGCCGCTGTGCAAACCAACTGCTTTTTTCAAAGCACAAATCCTGTTGTTCCTTCCGTTCTGCACAGCTATCTTGTTTGTTTGTCCACACTTTTTATTTAATTTGTGCATCAGTCCATTCCTTATTGCTGCCTGCCATACCTGGCTGAGATTACTGCAGGGAGATAGTAATTGTATTACAGTCCCTGTTTTTTTTTTGTGGGAGATTAAGATTGGCATTTCTGCTAGAGTGCCATCCCTGTGTGTGCCATCTCTCACTCAGTGGGTCATAGAAAGCCTATTTATTTTTTTTTAATTTGGTTTCTAAATTGTCCCTGAAAAAATAATTTTATTTTATTTGGTTTCTTAATTCTTCCTGAAAAAATCATTTTATTTTATTTTGTTTCTAAAGTCTCCCTGAAAAAAAAAAAATAAAACAGTGGCAGATTAATATTGCCCTATCTGCTTGTGTGCCAGTCTTGACTCCTGGGTGTGCCATCTCTCTCTCTCTCTCTCAAATTGTGGGCCATAGAAAGCCTATTTATTTTTTTGCTTGATTTGGGTTCCAAAATCTACCTGAAAAAATCAGTACATCAATCAGTGGGAGAAAAATATTGGCCTCTGGGCTTGTGTGCCACTCCTGACTCCTGTGTGTGCCATCTCTCACTCAGTGGGCCATAGAAAGCCTTTTTTTTTTTTTATTTGGTTTCTAAATTGACCCTGAAAAAATCATTTTATTTTATTTGGTTTCTAAATTCTTCCTGAAAAAATCATTTTATTTTATTTTGTTTCTAAAGTCTCCCTGAAAAAAAAAAAATTAAACAGTGGGAGATTAATATTGCCCTTTCTGCTTGTGTGCCAGTCTTGACTCCTGGGTGTGCCATCTCTCTCTATCTCTCTCTCTCAAATTATGGGCCATAGAAAGCCTATTTATTTTTTTGCTTGATTTGGGTTCTAAATCCTACCTGAAAAAATCAATAAATCAATCAGTGGGAGAAAAATATTGGCCTCTGGGCTTGTGTGCCACTCCTGACTCCTGTGTGTGCCATCTCTCACTCAGTGGGCCATAGAAAGCCTATTTATTTTTTTGCTTGATTTGGGTTCTAAAATCTACCTGAAAAAATCACTACATCAATCAGTGGGAGAAAAATATTGGCCTCAGGGCTTGTGTGCCACTCCTGACTCCTGTGTGTGCCATCTCTCACTCAGTGGGCCATAGAAAGCCTATTTATTTTTTTGCCGGATTTGGGTTCTAAAATCTACCTGAAAAAATCACTACATCAATCAGTGGGAGAAAAATATTGGCCTCTGGGCTTGTGTGCCACTCCTGACTCCTGTGTGTGCCATCTCTCACTCAGTGGGCCATAGAAAGCCTATTTATTTTTTTGCTTGATTTGGGTTCTAAAATCTACCTGAAAAAATCACTACATCAATCAGTGGGAGAAAAATATTGGCCTCTGGGCTTGTGTGCCACTCCTGACTCCTGTGTGTGCCATCTCTCACTCAGTGGGCCATAGAAAGCCTATTTATTTTTTTGCTTGATTTGGGTTCTAAAATCTACCTGAAAAAATCACTACATCAATCAGTGGGAGAAAAATATTGGCCTCTGGGCTTGTGTGCCACTCCTGACTCCTGTGTGTGTCATCTCTCACTCAGTGGGCCATAGAAAGCCTATTTATTTTTTTGCTTGATTTGGGTTCTAAATCCTACCTGAAAAAATCACTACATCAATCAGTGGGAGAAAAATATTGGCCTCTGGGCTTGTGTGCCACTCCTGACTCCTGTGTGTGTCATCTCTCACTCAGTGGGCCATAGAAAGCCTATTTATTTTTTTGCTTGATTTGGGTTCTAAATCCTACCTGAAAAAATAACTACATCAATCAGTGGGAGAAAAATATTGGCCTCTGGGCTTGTGTGCCACTCCTGACTCCTGTGTGTGCCATCTCTCACTCAGTGGGCCATAGAAAGCCTATTTATTTTTTTGCTTGATTTGGGTTCTAAAATCTACCTGAAAAAATCACTACATCAATCAGTGGGAGAAAAATATTGGCCTCTGGGCTTGTGTGCCACTCCTGACTCCTGTGTGTGTCATCTCTCACTCAGTGGGCCATAGAAAGCCTATTTATTTTTTTGCTTGATTTGGGTTCTAAATCCTACCTGAAAAAATCACTACATCAATCAGTGGGAGAAAAATATTGGCCTCTGGGCTTGTGTGCCACTCCTGACTCCTGTGTGTGTCATCTCTCACTCAGTGGGCCATAGAAAGCCTATTTATTTTTTTGCTTGATTTGGGTTCTAAATCCTACCTGAAAAAATCACTACATCAATCAGTGGGAGAAAAATATTGGCCTCTGGGCTTGTGTGCCACTCCTGACTCCTGTGTGTGTCATCTCTCACTCAGTGGGCCATAGAAAGCCTATTTATTTTTTTGCTTGATTTGGGTTCTAAAATCTACCTGAAAAAATCACTACATCAATCAGTGGGAGAAAAATATTGGCCTCTGGGCTTGTGTGCCACTCCTGACTCCTGTGTGTGCCATCTCTCACTCAGTGGGCCATAGAAAGCCTATTTATTTTTTTGCTTGATTTGGGTTCTAAAATCTACCTGAAAAAATCACTACATCAATCAGTGGGAGAAAAATATTGGCCTCTGGGCTTGTGTGCCACTCCTGACTCCTGTGTGTGTCATCTCTCACTCAGTGGGCCATAGAAAGCCTATTTATTTTTTTGCTTGATTTGGGTTCTAAATCCTACCTGAAAAAATCACTACATCAATCAGTGGGAGAAAAATATTGGCCTCTGGGCTTGTGTGCCACTCCTGACTCCTGTGTGTGTCATCTCTCACTCAGTGGGCCATAGAAAGCCTATTTATTTTTTTGCTTGATTTGGGTTCTAAATCCTACCTGAAAAAATCACTACATCAATCAGTGGGAGAAAAATATTGGCCTCTGGGCTTGTGTGCCACTCCTGACTCCTGTGTGTGCCATCTCTCACTCAGTGGGCCATAGAAAGCCTTTTTTTTTTATTTGGTTTCTAAATTGTCCCTGAAAAAATCATTTTATTTTATTTGGTTTCTAAATTCTTCCTGAAAAAATCATTTTATTTTATTTTGTTTCTAAAGTCTCCCTGAAAAAAAAATAAAAAATTAAACAGTGGGAGATTAATATTGCCCCTTCTGCTTGTGTGCCAGTCTTGACTCCTGGGTGTGCCATCTCTCTTTCTCTCTCTCTCTCAAATTGTGGGCCATAGAAAGCCTATTTATTTTTTTGCTTGATTTGGGTTCTAAATCCTACCTGAAAAAATCAATAAATCAATCAGTGGGAGAAAAATATTGGCCTCTGGGCTTGTGTGCCACTCCTGACTCCTGTGTGTGCCATCTCTCACTCAGTGGGCCATAGAAAGCCTTTTTTTTTTTTTATTTGGTTTCTAAATTGTCCCTGAAAAAATCATTTTATTTTATTTGGTTTCTAAATTCTTCCTGAAAAAATCATTTTATTTTATTTTGTTTCTAAAGTCTCCCTGAAAAAAAAAAAAACAGTGGGAGATTAATATTGCCCTTTCTGCTTGTGTGCCAGTCTTGACTCCTGGGTGTGCCATCTCTCTCTCTCTCTCTCTCTCTCAAATTGTGGGCCATAGAAAGCCTATTTATTTTTTTGCTTGATTTGGGTTCCAAAATCTACCTGAAAAAATCAGTACATCAATCAGTGGGAGAAAAATATTGGCCTCTGGGCTTGTGTGCCACTCCTGACTCCTGTGTGTGCCATCTCTCACTCAGTGGGCCATAGAAAGCCTTTTTTTATTTTTTATTTGGTTTCTAAATTGTCCCTGAAAAAATCATTTTATTTTATTTGGTTTCTAAAGTCTTCCTGAAAAAATCATTTTATTTTATTTTGTTTCTAAAGTCTCCCTGAAAAAAAAAAAAATTAAACAGTGGGAGATTAATATTGCCCCTTCTGCTTGTGTGCCAGTCTTGACTCCTGGGTGTGCCATCTCTCTTTCTCTCTCTCTCTCAAATTGTGGGCCATAGAAAGCCTATTTATTTTTTTGCTTGATTTGGGTTCTAAATCCTACCTGAAAAAATCAATAAATCAATCAGTGGGAGAAAAATATTGGCCTCTGGGCTTGTGTGCCACTCCTGACTCCTGTGTGTGCCATCTCTCACTCAGTGGGCCATAGAAAGCCTTTTTTTTTATTTGGTTTCTAAATTGTCCCTGAAAAAATCATTTTATTTTATTTGGTTTCTAAATTCTTCCTGAAAAAAATCATTTTATTTTATTTTGTTTCTAAAGTCTCCCTGAAAAAAAATAAATAAATAAAACAGTGGGAGATTAATATTGCCCTTTCTGCCTGTGTGCCAGTCTTGACTTCTGGGTGTGCCATCTCTCTCTCTCTCTCAAATTGTGGGCCATAGAAAGCCTATTTATTTTTTTGCTTGATTTGGGTTCCAAAATCTACCTGAAAAAATCAGTACATCAATCAGTGGGAGAAAAATATTGGCCTCTGGGCTTGTGTGCCACTCCTGACTCCTGTGTGTGCCATCTCTCACTCAGTGGGCCATAGAAAGCCTTTTTTTTTATTTGGTTTCTAAATTGTCCCTGAAAAAATCCTTTTATTTTATTTGGTTTCTAAATTTTTCCTGAAAAAATCATTTTATTTTATTTTGTTTCTAAAGTCTCCCTGAAAAAAAAAAAAAAAAAAAAAACAGTGGGAGATTAATATTGCCCTTTCTGCTTGTGTGCCACTCTTGACTCCCGGGTGTGCCATCTCTCTTTCTCTCTCTCTCTCTCAAATTGTGGGCCATAGAAAGCCTATTTATTTTTTTGCTTGATTTGGGTTCTAAATTCTACCTGAAAAAATCAATAAATCAATCAGTGGGAGATAAATATTGGCCTCTGGGCTTGTGTGCCACTCCTGACTCCTGTGTGTGCCATCTCTCACTCAGTGGGGCATAGAAAGCCTTTTTTTTTTTTTTATTTGGTTTCTAAATTGTCCCTGAAAAAATCCTTTTATTTTATTTGGTTTCTAAATTCTTCCTGAAAAAATCATTTTATTTTATTTTGTTTCTAAAGTCTCCCTGAAAAAAAAATAAAAAAAATAAAACAGTGGGAGATTAATATTGCCCTTTCTGCTTGTGTGCCAGTCTTGACTCCTGGGTGTGCCATCTCTCTCTCTCTCTCTCTCTCAAATTGTGGGCCATAGAAAGCCTATTAATTTTTTTGCTTGATTTGGGTTCCAAAATCTACCTGAAAAAATCAGTACATCAATCAGTGGGAGAAAAATATTGGCCTCTGGGCTTGTGTGCCACTCCTGACTCCTGTGTGTGCCATCTCTCACTCAGTGGGCCATAGAAAGCCTTTTTTTTTTTTTATTTGGTTTCTAAATTGTCCCTGAAAAAATCATTTTATTTTATTTGGTTTCTAAATTCTTCCTGAAAAAATCATTTTATTTTATTTTGTTTCTAAAGTCTCCCTGAAAAAAAAAAATAGGTGGGAGATTAATATTGACATTTGTGCTTGAGTGACAGTCCTGCGTGTGTGGCATCTCTGTGATTTGGTGCCACAGAAAACAGAGTGTGTAACATTGTGCCTGATTTTCCTTGTGGTCTCACCAACCTGTAAAGGGATATTGAAATCATACTGAAGTTATAGCTCACCATGTAAGTTGTTTTACAGCAACAAATAAAGTTACTTTGGTTAAGTTTTTAAAACAATGAGGAAGTCTGGTGCAAGAGGTCGTGGCCGTGGGCGTTCATTGTCAGCTGGTAATGATGGTAGTGGTAGTGGAGCATCAGGTGGTCGTGGGAAAAAAAATATTCCACCTAAGTCTGGAGCTGTGGAGCCAGGTTCGTCGTCTGGCTACACAAGGCCTCGAACGCTCTCTTTTCTGGGAGTAGGAAAACCGCTTTTAAAGCTGGAGCAGCAACAGCAAGTTTTGGCTTACCTTGCAGACTCAGCCTCTAGCTCTTTTGCCTCCTCTTCTGAAACTGGTAAATGTAAAAGCAGCGCGTCGCTTGTGGATGTTCACGGTCAGGGACAAGTCGCTTCCTTGTCCTCTTCAGCAAAAACAACAACAAGAGAGAAGGATGCAGCAGGCGACACAACGGGTTACTCCATGGAGCTCTTTACACATACCATCCCTGGCTTAGAAAGTGAAACACTTAACAGGCCATGCCCATTACAAGTAGATTCTGACATGGAGTGCACTGATGCACAGCCACAGCCAGACTACTATGCTGGTCCTTTGACTCAGACCACAACATTGCCCTCTCAGGGTACTGATCCACAATCAGACCCTGATGAGACTATGTTGCCACGTCACGAACGCTATACCACCAACCGACACGGTGACACAGACGAAGTTGCACACGAGCTAGAAGAGGAGGTAATAGATGACCCAGTTGTTGACCCCGATTGGCAGCCATTGGGGGAACAGGGTGCAGGCGGCAGTAGTTCAGAAGCGGAGGTGGAGGAGGGGCCGCAGCAGGCATCAACATCGCAACAGGTTTTATCTGCTGGGCCTGTATCTGGCCCAAAACGCGTGTCAAAGCCAAAACCTGTTGGAGGACAGCGTGGCCATCCGGTTAAAGCTCAGTCTGCAATCCCTGAAAAGGGATCCGATGCTAGAAAGAGTGCAGTCTGGCATTTTTTTAAACAACATCCAATTGATCAGCGCAAAGTCATCTGTCAAAAATGTTCAACTAGCTTAAGCAGAAGTCAGAATCTGAAAAGTCTCAATACAAGTTGCATGCATAGACATTTAACCACCATGCATTTTCAAGCCTGGACTAACTACCAAACGTCCCTTAAGGTTGTAGCACCCTTGGCCAATGAAGCTAGTCAGCAACGCAACATCCCTTCCGTCACTGTAAGGCCACAATTTTCCGCACCACCGGCAGTATCTGTGCAGGTTTCTTTGCCAGCCAAAAGCAGTCAGGGTCAGGGAATCACCAGTTTTGTAGGAGGAAATATTGCATCTAGGGCACCGGCGGAAACAATACCGTCTCCAACCGTCTCTCAGTCTGCCATGTCCACCTGCACACCCGCAAGTTCCACGATCTCCAGCTCTCCAGTCCAGCTCACCCTACATGAGACTCTGGTTAGAAAAAGGAAGTACTTATCCTCGCATCCGCGTACACAGGGTTTTAACGCCCACATAGCTAGACTAATCTCGTTAGAGATGATGCCCTACCGGTTAGTTGAAAGCGAAGCTTTCAAAGCCCTGATGGAGTACGCTGAACCACGCTATGAGCTACCCAGTCGACACTTTTTTTCCAGAAAAGCCATCCCAGCCCTGCACCAGCATGTTAAACAGCGCATCGTCCATGCACTCAGGCAATCTGTGAGTACAAAGGTGCACCTGACTACAGATGCATGGACCAGTAGGCATGGCCAGGGACGTTACGTGTCCATCACGGCACACTGGGTGAATGTGGTGGATGCAGGGTCCACAGAGGACATCAATTTCGGGACAGTTGTGCCTAGCCCACGGTCTAGGAAACAGTTGGCTGTAGGCGTTCGCAACCCCTCCTCCTCCTCCTCGTCCTCCTGCAGAAGCGACAGCTCTTCCACAGACCGCAGTCAGCCAACCACTCCATCGGCAGCTGACACTGTTGCACACCAGTTGTCCCATTATGGGCCAGTTACTGGCAAGCGTCAGCAGGCTGTATTGGCTATGAAGTGTTTGGGCGACAACAGACACACCGTGGAAGTTCTGTCCGAGTTCTTGCAACAAGAAACGCAGTCGTGGCTGGGCACAGTAGATCTTGAGGCAGGCAAGGTAGTGAGTGATAACGGAAGGAATTTCATGGCTGCCATCTCCCTTTCCCAACTGAAACACATTCCTTGCCTGGCTCACACCTTAAACCTGGTGGTGCAGTGCTTATTGAAAACTTATCCTGGGTTCTCCGACCTGCTCCTCAAAGTGCGTGGACTTTGCTCACATATCCGACGTTCGCCTGTACACTCCAGCCGTATGCAGACCTATCAGCGGTCTTTGAACCTTCCCCAGCATCGCCTAATCATAGACGTTGCAACAAGGTGGAACTCAACACTGCACATGCTTCAGAGACTGTGCCAACAGAGGCGGGCTGTTATGTTTTTGTGGGAGGATACACATACACGGGCACGCAGTAGGATGGCAGACATGGAGTTGTCAGGTGTGCAGTGGTCGAAGATACAAGACGTGTCAAGTCCTTCAGTGTTTTGAGGAATGCACATGGCTGGTTAGTGCAGACAACGCCATAATAAGCATGAGCATCCCCCTAATGTGTCTGCTGATGCAAAGTTTGACGCATATAAATTATCAGGCGTCTGCACCAGAGGAAGAGGAAAGCCTTGATGACAGTCAGCCATTGTCTGGTCAGGGCAGTGTACAGGACGAGGTAGCGGGCGAAGAGGAGGTGGAGGACGAGGAGGATGATGGGGATGAGTATATTTTTAATGAGGAAGCTTTCCCGGGGGCACTGGAAATTGGTTGCGTGGCAAGGCCGGGTTCTGGTTTTTTGAGGGACACAAGTGACGTAGATTTGCCTGAAACTGCCCCTCAACCAATCACAACCGCAGATTTGACAACTGGAACTTTGGCCCACATGGCGGATTATGCCTTACGTATCCTCAAAAGGGACACACGCATTACTAAAATGATGAACGATGACGATTACTGGTTGGCCTGCCTCCTTGATCCACGCTATAAAGGCAAATTGCAAAATATTATGCCACATGAGAACTTGGAACTAATATTAGCAACCAAACAATCAACTCTTGTTGACCGTTTGCTTCAGGCATTCCCAGCACACAGCGCACGTGATCGTTCTCACACGAGCTCCAGGGGGCAGCAGACCAGGAGTGTTAGGGGTGCACACATCAGAAGTGGCGTTGGACAGAGGGGTTTTCTGACCAGGTTGTGGAGTGATTTTGCTATGACCGCAGACAGGACAGGTACTGCTGCATCAATTGAAAGTGACAGGAGACAACATTTGTCCAGTATGGTTACTAACTATTTTTCATCCCTTATCGATTTTCTCCCTCAACCTGTCATTCCCATTTGATTACTGGGCATCAAAATTAGACACCTGGCCAGAATTGGCAGAATATGCATTGCAGGAGCTTGCTTGCCCGGCAGCTAGTGTCCTATCAGAAAGAGTATTCAGTGCTGCAGGTTAAATATTAACCAAAAAAAGGACTCGTCTGGCTACCCAAAATGTTGATGATCTAACATTCATTAAAATGAACCACAACTGGATTTCGAAATCTTTTGCCCCACCTTGCCCGGCAGACACCTAGCTTTCCTATGAAAAGCTCTTGCCTGTGGACTACTGTGAATTACTTTTCTAATGTCTAATTTGCTGCAGCTGATTGTCCAGCATACGACATGTTTACACCTCCCTAAATGGCCAAACTCCCCACACGGGGCCGTGGTATCGCGACTTGGCGCAAGCACCCGTGAGAGTGCTGTTTGTCTGAAGAGGTGGGTGTGCCCGCTTTTGGTCGACGGCATTGCCACTGGGTCCCTCATAGTACAATAAAGTGTCTCTGGCAGTGGTGGTGCGCACCCAACGTCAGACACACTGTTGTAACATGAGGGGCCCTGGGCCTGTACCGCCGGCCACAAGAGAGTTCACCCACCCCCAGGTCAAACATTGCTCTACCACTTCCACAGTTATCTCTCACACTTCCACCAATGTTTAGTCTATGCGCTGACATCCTTCCATTCCTGCCACTGACAATACCATTGTGTTGACATGTATGATGGTACTTAACATAGTCAGGGGCAGTGTCCTCTATTTACCACAGTAAATACTTTGCGCTAAATTAGTAGGTCTGAAACTACACAGAGGATCCCACCCCTGAACCTAATGATTGCACCCTTTAGTGTTTTCGTTTTGTTTTAATGCGAGACATTCACATTTATTTATTGATTTGGACTACTAACTGGCAGACACTCATTACAATCGGCCTCCGCTGACCAGACCACTGCTGCCCGTGTACCCCTGGAACCAATTTTAAATTGCCTACAGCCAGCCCATTTTATTATGTTAGGCCTTCGAAGCCTGTCTGCTGTCCCTCCTTCCACTAGGCCTCCACTGACCTGTCTACTGCTGCCCGTGTACCCCTGGAACCAATTTTAAATTGCCTACAGCCAGCCCATTTTATTATGTTAGGCCTTCGAAGCCTGTCTGCGGTCCCTCCTTCCACTAGGCCTCCACTGACCTGTCTCCTGCTGCCCGTGTACCCCTGGAACCAATTATAAAGTGCCTACAGCCTGTCCAATTTTATTATGTTAGGCCTTCGAAGCTGCAGTGAGCCACATTTTTGGTTTAAGGCCTACTACCTGTGTCTGTCTGCGCCACTCAATTCAGCTGTGTTCCTTTTAAAAAAGCTGAGCGTCAATAGTCTTGTTTTCAGCCTCTAGGAATTTTAAAACTGCATTGGGGGTACAACTTTGGTAGGGCCTACTAACGGTGTATGCCGCCCCAAGGTGTGCCCCAGGTTTCGTCCACATTGCTTCGATCTTCCTACTCTCGTTTAGTAGTTGGTGAAAACTACACTGCATTAGGCCTACAAATTGGGTATGGGGTGTAGAGACGGTGTCTTCCACTCCAAGGTGTTCCCCAGGTTTCCTCTCCATTGCTTCAATCTTAATGCTCTCGTTTAGTAGTTGTTGGAAACTACACTGCATTAGGCCTACAAATTGGGTATGGGGTGTAGAGACGGTGTGTTCCACTCCAAGGTGTTCCCCAGGTTTCCTCGCCATTGCTTCGATCTTAATGCTCTCGTTTAGTAGTTGTTGGAAACTACACTGCATTAGGCCTACAAATTGGGTATGGGGTGTAGAGACGGTGTGTTCCACTCCAAGGTGTCCTCCAGGTTGCCTTTCCTGAGCTTCTATCTTCAGGCTCTCGTTTAGTAGTTGGAAACTACACTGCATTAGGCCTACAAATTGGGTATGGGGTGTAGAGAGATGGTGTGTTACACTCCAAGGTGTTCCCCAGGTTTCGTCCACATTGCTTCGGTCTTCCGACTCTCGTTTAGTAGTTGTAGAAAACTACACTGCATTAGGCCTACAAATTGGGTATGGGGTGTAGAGAGATGGTGTGTTACACTCCAAGGTGTTCCCCAGGTTTCCTCGCCATTGCTTCAATCTTAATGCTCTCGTTTAGTAGTTGTTGGAAACTACACTGCATTAGGCCTACAAATTGGGTATGGGGTGTAGAGACGGTGTTTTCCACTCCAAGGTGTTCCCCAGGTTTCCTCTCCATTGCTTCAATCTTAATGCTCTTGTTTAATAGTTGTTTGAAACTACACTGCATTAGGCCTACAAATTGGGTATGGGGTGTAGAGACGGTGTGTTCCACTCCAAGGTGTTCTCCAGGTTGCCTTTCCTGAGCTTCTGTCTTCAGGCTCTCGTTTAGTAGTTATTGGAAACTACACTGCATTAGGCCTACAAATTGGGTATGGGGTGTAGAGACGGTGTCTTCCACTCCAAGGTGTTCCCCAGTTTTCCTCTCCATTGCTTCGATCTTCTGGCTCTCGTTTAGTAGTTGTTGGAAACAACACTGCATTAGGCCTACAAATTGGGTATGGGGTGTAGAGAGATGGTGTGTTACACTCCAAGGTGTTCCCCAGGTTTCCTCGCCATTGCTTCGATCTTAATGCTCTCGTTTAGTAGTTGTTGGAAACTACACTGCATTAGGTCTACAAATTGGGTATGGGGTGTAGAGACGGTGTGTTCCACTCCAAGGTGTTCTCCAGGTTGCCTTTCCTGAGCTTCTATCTTCAGGCTCTCGTTTAGTAGTTGTTAGAAACTACACTGCATTAGGCCTACAAATTGGGTATGGGGTGTAGAGACGGTGTCTTCCACTCCAAGGTGTTCCCCAGGTTTCCTCTCCATTGCTTCAATCTTAATGCTCTCGTTTAGTAGTTGTTGGAAACTACACTGCATTAGGCCTACAAATTGGGTATGGGGTGTAGAGATGGTGTGTTCCACTCCAAGGTGTTCTCCAGGTTGCCTTTCCTGAGCTTCTATCTTCAGGCTCTTGTTAAATAGTGGTTAAATGGAACAACTGCATTTGGCGTACTAGTTGGTTTGGGGCCTACTAACAGTGTCTGCCGCTCCTTGCTGTTCTCCTGGTTTCCTGTCCTGAAATTCCATTTTCAGGCTCTCGTTAAGTAGTTGTTAATGTTAGACTGCATTTGGCCTACTAGTTGGGTTGGGGCCTACTATCGGTGTCTGCCACTCCTTGCTGTTCTCCTCCACTGAACAAAGCTGTGCCGCCTGTTTACTACGGTTGCCAATTTTGAACTGCATTTCGACTACTTACTGATTTGGGCCTACTCTCTGTGTCAGCCTCTCATTCCAGTTGTCCTCCACTGCAATGCCCCCTGGTTAGTCCTGTGTTACCAATTTTGAACTGCATTTAGCCAACTTTATTCTTTGGGCCTATATCTGTGTTTCCTCCTCATCCTGCCCATTGCCCAGCCAGTGATAGATGAGTCTGCTGGTACATTGACCCATAACGCAAAATTCCCCGTGCACGCTACACAGCAAGATTGTGATCCTGCTGAAAGTCAGGTTCCTCTTCTCGCATACCATACCACCTTACACGGGGACAAAGAGGAAGGTGCAGATGAAAGTGCAGGTTCCTTCATCAGGTGAGGGGAGGAATACTAGTTGGCGACGTCATTGGCACAGGGCCTCTCATAGTACGCAAAAGTGTTGCTGCCGGTGGGAGGCGCCCCCGCCGTGCAAACACACCGCTGTACTTTGAGGGGCCCTGTGCCAGTGCCAATGCCAACTAGTGGGCCCCCCCTGCTTGCTCAGGATCACAGCACTTGCAAAGTTTAAATACTTACCTCTCCCTGCTCCACTGCCGTGACGTGTTCCAGATTTCCTGGGCCCACTAATTACTTGAACCAGCCCTACCCCCCACAACTTTAGCCAAATGACCCCCAATTTCAAATGCCTTCCAATTATTATAAGGTAAATTTCGATTGACAAGCTTCTGTAACAAGAATGGATGTTTTTGCCATTAAAATGGGCAGTGTAGGTGTTTTCCTGGCCTCCACTCACTGCCGACTATGCTCCCCCATTGACTTGCATTTGGTTTCGTGTTTCGGGCGATACCCGACTTTTCGCGATAATCGGCCGATTCCACTCGACTCGACTTCTAAGATAGTCGGGTTTCGCGAAACACGGCTCGACTCTAAAAAGGTCAAGGTCGCTCAACCCTAGTGGTATTTGCTAATATTATTATTACACCTACTACATATTGAAGATGGGAAACTTCTAAAGAAAATGAATTTCTGAGAAAATGATAAATCTTCCTGACTTTGATCAAAGGCCTTAAAGCTGGGGAAAAAAGCCAGTTTATTGTTCCCTGCTGTGCCATATGATGTCACATCCTGCTCCAAGATGGAGACAGAATAATAGAGATTAATGGCGGCCAACCATTGCCAGGTCAGCATATTTGTTTTCCTCCTTTTATGAGCAGAGCGGCCCTACGCGTTCCTCAATAACGGAGCATTTCATTTCTACCAGTGACAGCTATCTTATAACATTAGCTGAGTAAAGTGCATTGCAAACAGAGCAAAGCAAGGTACACAATTGAGTTTGGGTCCGAAAAAAAAACCCTCTCCTGTGGGTGTTTAGTGCTTTGTCTGCCAAGATTGCTTAAAGACTGATTAAAAATCGTTGTAAGTTAGGTAATCCCACGGGAACGGAAAAACGGAGGATATGTCCTACACAGGCACATCTGCTAAGGTCCTTCCTCTTCACCATCTGCTCCTGCCTCTCATTTCTGCTCCCTTCCAAGCTCTACCTGTTTTCAGACAGCAGCATATGAAGTCCCCTGCTCTTCGCAGATGAATGACAGCGACGTCGAACATTTCATCCTGAGCTGTTTCTATTTCACATTGTTATTTTTTTCCCCCCTTTTTCCGATTTCCTGACTGTGCATGTCTCTCCCTATGTAGTGATTTAAGTGCTCAGGGTGCTTGAAATCTGTGATACATTTGTTGGTTCGGAAAAGCTGCAAACACTTAAAGGCTCAAGTGCACACAGATGTAAAACCCTGTGCGCCAAAATATAGACCTTTTCTCACGTATCTGCATATTTAAAGGCGACCTAACCAAATCTAGAAGCTGAAATGTTCTACGTGTTATAGTTACTCATTTATTTCCTGTTGTCTGTATAGCGTCTACGTGCTGTCATCAATGACATAGGTCTTTACTTTATGTATAGAATGAGGCTGTTAAATGTACACTGCTATAGAACTGGGCTTTACGTAATTAATTAAATTAATTAAATTAATTAAATTAAAGCGCTGCGGAATATGTTGGCGCTATATAAATAAAATTATTATTATTATTTATATTAATTAATAGGAACCTTCGTTGTTTAGTCACAGAAAACTAGAATTCGTCCTTATCTATTGTTGTATTAGGGTGCCAGGGGCCCACCGGTAACATCTACTCTGGGCAGCCATTACCCTCTTTCAGACATGTACCTCTACTTCTATCTAATAATGGACTTGGTAGCTTGCTACCTGAGTAATGAGGTCCTGCCTCTGTCTTCACATAGTGAATCAAGTGAATTATGCACCTACTGCTCCAGGGTAGGTGGTAGCCCTTTCCTGGAAAGTGGTGGCCTACCTGGAATTTCGCCTGTTATCCAGAGGACCAGTCCTAGCCCGGGTGTGAGGTTACAATTAAAGTACATATATAAGTGCTGTGTCTTGTAAGACAGGACAGGACAGATTCCCACTTCAGTTCTTATTGAATAATAGCAAAAAGAGGTCTTGAAAAGCACCAGGAATTAATACCTCTGACAGACTTCTGGCAGATTCCAGGGGTCTGGTCTGACAACAGGGTTCTATTGATTGCTTCCAATGGAAGGGCTGCTGTCCAGAGTAGTGAGCTAGAGCCACGAAGGGTCACCATGCAGGGTCAAAGCCGAGAAGTCATGACAACAGGAAAATCAGTAGACAAAATTCAAGCTGGAGTCCGAACACAGGAAATAAATATCAGTACACAGCAGCCTAGTACTAGCTAAACAGACTAAGGCTGCCGTCACACTAGCAGTATTAAGTCAGTATTTTACATCAGTATTTGTAAGCCAAAACCAGGAGTGGGTGATAAATGCAGAAGTGGTGCATATGTTTCTATTATACTTTTCCTCTAATTGTTCCTCTCCTGGTTTTGGCTTACAGATACTGATGTAAAATACTGACCAAATACTGCTAGTGTGACGGCAGCCTAATAACTGGCAATTAGAAATGATCTGCTGGGGTTTATATACAAGGCTCCCAGCAGAGAGATAATTACCTACCAGCTCACTGCAGCAAAACACAGTTGCACAGGAAAAGGGGAACATCCAGAAAACTCTCACACACCAGGCTCGCATTTCAAGCTGTGCTGTCTTCACAATACTGCAGCATTTCAGAGCAGAACATAGTTATTTGTAATATAGGAGCATGTCTGCATTCATTCTACATGTGGTTTGCCTAGCGTCCGTCCCCTGGACGAATATGTTAAGCAATAGTACATCAGAGTGCTGCTTCTATTATGTTTGTTAGGCCGGAGTCACACTAGACCGTAATACGGATGAGTGCAATGCGCTAAAAAATCGCATAGCACTCGTCCCAATGTTAATCTATGGGGCAGCTCCCATCATCCGATATTTTCTCGGCCGTATTCAGGATCAGAGTGAAATCGCAGCATGCTGCGATTGTCAGCGTATCTCGGCTGAGAATCGCCAATGCAAGTCTATGGGTGCGAGAAAAAATCGGATTACATACGGACCATGCGTGTGCATTGCGAGAAATACGGAAGACTTCTCCAGGTGACAGGAAATTGAATCATCCATTATCAGGAAGCTTTGGCATGCTAATTTCTGGGCCACGCTGGATTGCAAACCTTGAAGCACGCCTCCACAGAGTGTACTGTGTGGCAGCATGGCCAGGCATATAAATGTTGAGATGCTGGTTGCTCTGGTCCATGATAGACCCGAATTATGGGACCAACGCGACGCACATTATGCGGACCGTGCACGTAAAGACGCAGCATGGAGGTCAATATGTCGCCACATGTTCCCCGATTTTGATGATCGACCTCAAGAGGTTCAGCAAGAAATTTGTAAGTACCATCCTTTATGCAAAAATGGGTTTTTATATTGGGTTCATGATAAAAATAAGCATGAACACATCATATGTGGTGTGTTTATGATTGAAGTAAATGATCCATGCTCTTGGTTGAAGATGCAAAAACATTACCAAGACACACAAATTTGGATTAAATTTAATAGCTATTGTCCTTTAATATATTCCCCAAGGAATTTTATGTCCCCCTCGGCTCCTGGGCCCGTGTGTGATTGCAAACCCTGTTTGAGTTATGTGCGTGATTTTTATATACCAAATGTTGTATCTTTGCAGTCAATGATGTCACTAGACGCTGGTGGAGTTGCCGGGACCAATACCGGCGTGAACGACAACTTTCTGGGTGGAGTGGTGATGCAGCCACCAAAAAAAGGAAATACCTTTATTTTGATCGCCTGAATTTTCTGGCACCGGTGATGGAGCTCAGACTGTAAGTGCATGCATGTCTCAAAAAATGTGACACATCTTATTACGTGAATATGTATGTTTTTTATCTAAATAATAATCTTTTGTGAAATACAGAACAGAGTCAAATCTGACAGAAAGGGAGACTGCATCTGACTCTGAGTTGGTGATTGACCCTGTTGGTGAAGAGGCAGAAATGGCTGGACCATCTGGGCAAACAACAGGCAGCAACCAACCACCACCACCACAACTAGCAGCAGCATCTTCGGCCACACAGGAGGCAAATCCAGAGGTGGAGGAAGGAGCCCAGAGCAGCAGTCCAACCTTGGCTCTGAATACCTCACCACAGCCTAATACCAGACCAAACCGTGGTTGGCGCAGAAGGGTGATTTCGAACATTGGCACCAGGAGGCAAGTGGATACAGGGGTGTTGGACTATTTATCCAGAGCTGCCCATAACAATGGGGAGGAAGCTTACTTCCGCAGTCTTGCCCGCTATTTACGGCTCATTCCACGCTCGCTCAGGCTGCGGACCAGAGGTTGTATCCAAATATTGATAGATGCAGCCACACCCCCAAACAACCCCACTGATATTTTTAATTATGTGGAATGGTGGCAAATGTCAGCTACCAACCTTCTGGCGGTGCAAGACCTTCCACAGGACCAATCACAAACTGTCGCAGCACCACCCCCGCAACCTATAGCTCCACAACATCAGCATGCCCAAAGCACCCAACAACCCCAAAACAGGGCAATTTATGATTATCCTGCAACTGCCCAATATGACCACTTGAACAGACACATGTTTGGAGGCTGGTCCCAACATGTGTCTGCTCGACATGGCCATATTGGGGGGTCTGACCAAATGGGACAAGCCGGTACCCAGGACTTGATGCCCTTCTACCCTCAACATCAAGTGTTAAGTCATACACATGATCGGAACTTGCCACAACAACCTCAATTTAGATCAACACTAACACAGGTTGACAGTCTGGTTGGTCAACTATCCAGGCAAAGTTCCGCACATGCTGGACACCCGCCATCACCATCACCACCCCCAACCTACCAGAACCTGTAATTTTGTTTCCATTTTGTTGGCCTGTCATTTTGGCTGTTGTATGGCCTAAGTTTTATTTTTCCTTGGCATGGAAATCTGTCTTGCTCATATGGCTCTAATTACATATGCTGATAATATGTTTTGAGAATATGTATATATATACTATGAGCAGTAAAAATTTGTTCAAAAATCGGAGTGTTATGTATTGGTCAAACTACATACATGATTTGTCAACTTCACACACTTAGCAAATTTCTCGTTGAGATACATAATACACAATTGCATCCGGAAAATTAGGGTATTTATTAACTTACAATCTAACTTAACTTTACTGCAAAACAGCATTGTCTTGCCAAACAGTCGATCCCTCTGGTGACACAAAATAATTTGTTAAAACATCACGAACTTTAAGGCCTGAGGGCTGACGATGTGAAGGAAGAACACGTGTAGTTGTCAAGACAGTATTTGCAGAATCAACTTCATCAGCAGCAGATGATGGGCAATCATGGTATCTTGTAAAGTTGTGAAGAACAACACATGCTTTTATCACGCCATTTACATTGCCTTCACTCAGTTGGATTGCTGACTGAAGTACCTGCCATTTTGCACTGAGAATGCCGAATGAACACTCGACCAGACGGCGGGCACGGGAAAGACGCAAATTAAAAATTCTGCGCCGGTAGTCCAGGCCTCTTCGTGGATAGGGCCTCATGACGTTCCTTGATAATTGAAACGCCTCATCTGCTACCATCATGTAAGGCACCGCATCCAAATTAGCACCTGGTATGTGACTTGGGGGTGGGAGATCCAATTCATTGTTGCACAGCCGCCGACCCATAATGGAAGAACTGAAGACTCTAGAGTCTCCAGTTCTCCCATAGGCCCCAATGTCTACAATTATAAACCTGTAGTTGCTGTCGACCAGGGCCAACAGCACTACAGAGAAAAACTGTTTATAATTATAGAATTGGGTCCCTGAACCTGGCGGCTTACGCACACGGATGTGCTTTCCGTCAAGTGCCCCAATACAGTGCGGAAACTGGCAGGTGTCCTGAAATCCTTGAGCAATATTTAACCAGTCTGCCATTTTGGGTTCAGGCATCACCTCTTGATGGAGTCTTCTCCAGATTTCCGTGCATTTATCCCCCACAATACCAGAAATTGTAGATTTGCCCAGTAGAAACTCTAAATGCAGTGCCGCATATGATAGGCCAGTGGCAAGGAAGCTAAAAGAAAAGAGAGTATTCTTTAAAAATATAAAGTGAACACAATACAGTGTTATATTTGCAACAACACAAATTTCTTAAAAAATGGCATGCTTATTAAATCATTAAGGACATGCGATGGCTTTCATCTTTGACAAAATTAAATATTATCTAAGATGGCCAAATGATGTTGAAGTTACCTAAACATTTAATTAGCTACTTTGAATAAGGGGGAACAACATTAAAGTGTAAAATAATTTGGGACAAAGATTATTTCGACATACCGTAAGGTAAGGATAAGGCGCTCCTCTGCTGAAATAGATTGGCGCATCCTGGTGTCCTTCTTTGTGATCCCTGGTCGCAAAATCTCCAACAAAATATCAAATGTTTGAATCCTCATCCGACAATAGTTGAAGAACTTGTCTGGATTTGACCTCAGAGCAGCATACAGATGGTTGAAATGGCCTTTATTGATCCGTTGCTTTATAAGTGGATGTACCCACATCCGTCTCCGCCTCCTCGGATCTACAATAACTGGGTATGGCTGGCCAAAACGCTGGGAAAGTACCCAGTTGTAAAGCACACGCTCTGTGGTGTTAAAAGTCAGTAGATCAGACAAGTTGCTCATCAATCCGAAGTGCACCAACACAAGCAGGGACTCTACTGCATAGATTGGTGTGTGGCACCTGTGTTTAGGGCCATTAAATAATGTTCTTGGTGATGATTTAAATTTTTTTCAGGTGGAAAATCCGTTATATGTCCATTTTGCAAGCCTGCAAGAAAATCTCGCCATACGGATGTCACACGGATGTCACACGGATCATTTGATGCGAGAAAATCGCATCCTCGCACTTCACACGGATCACTGTTTTGGTAACATTTGTGCGATTCTCGTCCGTCAAAAACGGACCATTTTTTTATACGTTGTGTGTGTCCCCGGCCTTATTGACATATACACATTCATTCCTATGCTACTGATTATTGAGGCGCATGGTAAATACTAAGGGACAATACCTGAAATTCATCACAGTTCTTATCTTCATATGCCCTGTCAGGACTTTCAGCACAAAACAAGACACTTTTTGACATACACATTTTTTAGACATATCAATCCACAAAATAAGTTTCCCGATCAAATATTAGAAAACTCATTGGTGTTTAATGTTGAGAAATCGAATTCTGGTTTTTAATTAGACTGTCATGTCCTTGACATATCTTGTTTAAACAGAAATCCTTTGTTTAATAAGTTTGGTGATTTTCTTCCCATTATCATAAGGCATCCAGGGAAATGTTAGTGATTACACAGTTATATGTATAGAGGGTCAAAATAATATTAATTCACATTTAATATATGCACTGGGCTTTATTTCACTGATAGAATCTGTCAGTCAAAAATGACTGCATGCTGCGATTTTGCTTTGAAATTGGATGCCTCTCACCCATTCAAGTCTACGGGTGGGTGGAAAACATCAGACTGCATTCGGATGACATCTGAGTGCAGTTTGATTTCTGTGGGAAAATTTGTTCTCCATTTCTCTTCTTATTCTCTCATCCGAGAGATTTGTATCACACGATGCTGACACTCAGATGTAGTTATGATCAGAATTTGATCAGAGTGTCATTTGCATCATCGTCTCGATTCTCTCGATTCTACGGTCGTGTAAGTGAGCCCTAATGGACACTCTTTCTATGTGGGGAAACAATAAGGGGGCATCCTTCTATATGGAGGATTGAGAGGGCACTGCACTGTGTAAGGGCACTGAGAAAGCATTATACTATGTGAAGAACTAAGGGGGCATGCTACTGTATGGTGACACTGAGGGGACATGGTGGGAGGCATTAAGGGCACAGCATATTGTATGGGGCATTAGTAAAAGATCATAAATCAGAGGATTGAAAGGCATCATATCTTGTGAGGTTTAAAGGGGGCATCATACTGTGTGGAGGCACTGAGGAGCTCTTGTACTGTGTGGGGTCTGAAGGGCGCTTTATATTGTGTTTTAGGCTTCCCTCCCTGATGTAGCCGCATTTGGGAGCAGCATAATGCATATTGTCGCTTTCTCTGTATTTCCTCACCCTCCTCATTCTTGGCATTATCGGTTTATTATTCTTCATTATTTTTGGTATTTGGATATATACCTTGCTGTTTTTTTAATCTTTATTTATTGTGCCTTATTTTGTATTTTTATAATATCTTAATTTTTTTTAACTTTTTGTTACTATTTTACTATTCTATCATTTTGTACCTCGCCTAACTTTACATTTGAGGTGTTGTAGTTGATGGTCTCACGGCGTATTTTACTGATAAGTTATATGAGTTTGCTCCTTTAATGTCATATGTTTTTTATCATTAGTGTGTCCTATTTAGTATTTTTCTTTTAATTTATTACAAATATTTTTTATTATATTTGTGAGTGTGCGCAAGTTTCTTTATATTTGAATCTTTTTTCTGTTGAATAGACATTGATTTGCGTTTACATATCGCCCCCGGTCTATTTTAATAGCGGTGCTCAGAGCGTTATAGAAGGATGTGGCACAAAAAGGGACATTATTATTGTGTGCTGCACAAAAGAAGGGCATCATTACTGTACCCTGCACAAAGGTTAGGTACCATTCCAGCTTGGGACACTAAGGGGGCCCTATTACTGCGTGGGGAATTTTTTGCCAATGTTATTTTAGAAGCACTATTTGTGTGGCAATATTATTGCTGCAGAAGAACACTATTAGGGAGCAGAGTAGGTTTAGAAGTTAGTGTAGCCGGTGGAGTGAGTATTGGTAGAACAGAAAGGTAAAGTCGTCATGGCGGTCTGGGTTAGATGCAGAGATACATTTTTTAATAGGCTATAGCAGTTCTTAAAGGGAATCTATCTGCTGGTTTTTGCTATGTAATCTGACGACAGCTTGAGGTAGGGGTTAAGACACAGATTTCAGCGGTTCTTCTCTTATCAAGTTCTGTGGTTTTGTTTGCTTGCAGTGATTGTTTTAGCACCAGTAGCTTATCATTGCTGGGACACAGAAACAAGTGCCTCCTCGTCTGACACGCCCCTTCTTGTGATAGGCAGCTCACTGTCTATAGACATTCGCTATAGAGAGCTTGGTGTGGGCGGGGTTAGCTTCCTCAGCTCTGCTTCATTGCTAAATCTAAAAACTTTGTGTGAGGACCACTGCAGTCAGTAAACTAAGTGATACATCATTGGATTTAGCTTCTCTTTGCTTATGTCATGCTGCTCTCCGGTGAGGTAGCAAAAACCTGCAACAGATTCCCTTTAACTGCTATGTTATTTCATAATCTGAAAGGGCACAGTCGGTCTAATTGTGTGTTGTTGTTTTTTTCCTTAGTGCAAATCTTCAGAAAAGTATGTTGATTGGGATGAGTAGGTGGTATTCAAAATAGTGCTATGGGGTCCAGGCTTTCTTGGCTATATACCTGATTGTACATCTAGAACCACAACATCCAACTTACTCTAGTCCAGTATGGAACTTAGCTTCTCACATGAGCAGAGCAGACTAGGCTAATAGAACCGATTGCTTATAAACCCATTTTGGCGTTGGGTTATGGAGACATTTTTATTGACATGTTTGAGGATAGCATCTCATAGAAAGCTTTCACATATTTTATTCATGAACGGAGTTTCCAGTCTCACTTTTTGAACCCTTTTATAATATTAATACTACATTTTCCATTCGCAGATTTTGTGGTACATACCCTGTCATCAGGGATTCTTAAATATTAGAAATAATATTCTGTCAGTCGAGATATTTTACTGGATTCCCAGACTGGTTTGTCTGCTTTACTGTTTTTACGGCAGTGCTGCAGTTCCTACCGGCATATACAAGTAACATTAAATGTGAAATGTACAGAATCCCTAATTGTGTCATCTGTCATTGAGTTAAAAAGGAGTATTGAAAACATAGTAACATAGTTAGTAAGGCCGAAAAAAGACATTTGTCCATCCAGTTCAGCCTATAAAAGGACGCTTTAATCAGAAAATTACCTCTTGTTTTTGTGTTAAATATATTTTCTATATTTTTGGAAATATTTTTTCTTCCCATATCAAAATCTGTATGAAAAAAAAGAAAAATCTTGCAATTTTGATATGAACTTCTGGGGCATTTGTAGACTTTAGCTTTCTGCTATTTCAGAAAAAAACATGTACATTTTCTACAATAAACAGACTCGAACCATATTTTTTATAGAAGCACCTAAAGGTACCGTCACACTAAGCGACGCTGCAGCGATACCGACAACGATCCGGATCGCTGCAGCGTCGCTGTTTGGTCGCTGGAGAGCTGTCACACAGACAGCTCTCCAGCGACCAACGATCCCGAGGTCCCCGGTAACCAGGGTAAACATCGGGTAACTAAGCGCAGGGCCGCGCTTAGTAACCCGATGTTTACCCTGGTTACCAGCGTAAAAAAACAAACAGTACATACTTACATTCAGCTGTCTGTCCCTTGCCGTCTGGTTCCTGCCTTGACTGCTGGCCGTAAAGTGAAAGCAGAGCACAGCCACAGCGGTGAGTCACCGCTGTGTGACTCACCGCTGTGCTGTGCTTTCACTTTCACTTTGCGGCCAGCAGTCAGTGCAGGGACCAGACGGCAAGGGACAGACAGCTGAATGTAAGTATGTACTGTTTGTTTTTTTACGCTGGTAACCAGGGTAAACAGCGGGTTACTAAGCGCGGCCCTGCGCTTAGTTACCCGATGTTTACCCTGGTTACCAGTGAAGACATCGCTGAATCGGTGTCACACACACCGATTCAGCGATGTCTGCGGGGAGTCCAGCGACGAAATAAAGTTCTGGACTTTCTTCCCCGACCAGCGATCTCCCAGCAGGGGCCTGATCGCTGCTGCCTGTCACACTGGACGATATCGCTAGCGAGGACGCTGCAACGTCACGGATCGCTAGCGATATCGTCTAGTGTGACAGTACCTTAATGCTTGTGTGCAAAGGTGATTGGGAAGGGAAGGGGAGGAAGGTCAGCAGTGACATCATCTATTGTGAAAGGTGGATCCTGTGTTATTAGGGTTGTTACTAGTCCTTGTATTCCTGCTTCTGATAAGGAGCATTGCAAAAACTCTTCTTCAAAGGATGGGAAGTAGGAGTCTTAAAAAGTCCCAGTGGCCAGTGTGAAAATGGCAAGTGTACGGTTTTTTTTTTTTATGAAAAAACCATTGCCAATTAAAAAAAAAATCCTTGTAGCTCAAAAACCTAACTGATACAATATTTAATGTTCTGATTATAGCTTCCCTTTAAGAATGTTATGGTATTGATATTAACAGCTTGCTCCGCTCAGTTGCTCTGAATCATTAGTATCCATCTCATACTTCCTTTATAGTATTCAAAAAATTGCTAATGAAATGACTAATTAGCAACATATGTAGTTTTTATATATGATTGGGGAAGCTTTAATAATGCAAATGAAGTTGCACAATTTATTGTATTTTTTTTTACTTTGCACAACTGTGAAGACTAAAGTACAATTATATTAGTTGGCACTGTATTATTTCTGAAAGTGTGGTCATCATGGATGAGAAAAAATGCAAAGTGCTTATAACATCTGGAAAATGTGTTAATTTACATCATATTTAGTATTTTATTATTTACTGCTGTTGCTGGGTCACTATTGCTGAGCTTACAAGCTCTATCCAATTGAGCTTACACATGCTGCTCTGACGGTCACTTGATCAGTGGTGGAAAAGCGATTGCCTGTTGATGAATGTGGAGCATCTTTTAGTTGCCATGCACCAGCGCAAGAAATGTATGACAGTCAGAGATTGGTGTACCTTTCCTTTGTAATTTATTCCACTTATGAATTTTTCAGGCGAGCCCACTGCTGGCGGAATTCCACCCAATTTTCAAAAGTTTCAAAGAAGCTGGCTGGGACTGGCGACACTCTTCATATTTTTTGCAGAAAGTGAATCAACCACATGATGGAAATCAATAAATATTGTGCCTCAATATACATTCCTAGTAGATGGTCCATGACTGTAGTAGAAAATGCATCCACTTAAGGGCAGAGATATTGGTCCTTTGAAGAGAGTTTGTATGAGATGGCTTTCTTCTCCTCCTTTCCCTGTTTGGTACCACCGACATCATCCCATACATTGCCGCACAGCGCTTTGCTGTGGGTGGTGAATGTAGTAGGAGCAACCGGCCATAGGGTGATGAAACATGGAGATCAGTGTAGCGGGTACCTCTAGTGCAGGACACAGGGCACAGTGGAGTGAGTTTGGATGAGGCGTGTTCTTCCAGCTCTGCTTGGTACCGCCAACTTCAATTTGGGCACTGACTAAGAGCAGCAGGATCCATTCTTTACTGCACTGGTAAGTAGGTGGCGTGGCATCGTTTTACCACAACCCTAACATTTCAGCCTGATCAGTGAGGGTCACAGCATCTTCTACAGCATAAGGAATTAGATGTGAACTCTCCTCTATTGATCCACATTAGTGATGAGTAGTGTTGAGCGATACCGTCCGATACTTGAAAGTATCGGTATCGGATAGTATCGGCCGATACCCAAAAAATATCGGATATCGCCGATACCGATATCCGATACCAATACAAGTCAATGGGACATCAAGTATCGGAATGTATCCTGATGGTTCCCAGGGTCTGAAGGAGAGGAAACTCTCCTTCAGGCCCTGGGATCCATAGTGAGGTGTAAAATAAAGGATTAAAATAAAAAATATTGATATATTCACCTCTCCGGCGGCCCCTGGACATCACGCTGGTAACCGGCCGGCTTCTTTGTTTAAAATGAGCGCCTTTAGGACCTGCGAATGACGTCGCGGCTTCTGATTGGTCGCGTGCCGCTCATGTGACCGCCACGCGACCAATCAGAAGCCGCGACGTCATTTGCAGGTCCTAAATTCCTAGAATTAGGAGTTTAGTGAATGAGAATGACGTCGCGGCTTCTGATTGGTCGCGTGGCGGTGACATGGGCGGCACGTGACCAATCAGAAGCCGCGACGTCATTCACAGGTCCTAAAGGCGCTCATTTTAAACAAAGAAGCTGGCCGGTTACCAGCGTGATGTCCAGGGGCCGCCGGAGAGGTGAATATATCAATATTTTTTATTTTAATTCTTTATTTTACACATCCCTATGGATCCGATACCCGATACAAAAGTATCGGATCTCGGTATCGGAATTCCGATACCGCAAGTATCGGCCGATACCGGATACTTGCGGTATCGGAATGCTCAACACTAGTGATAAGCGAATATACTTGTTATTTCCCGAGCACGCTTGGGTGACCTCCGAGTATTTTTTAGTGCTCGGAGATTTAGTTTTTCTTGCCGCAGCTGAATGATTTACATCTGTTAGCCAGCATAAGTACATGTCGGGGTTGCCTGGTTGCTAGGGAATCCACACATGTAATCAAGCTGGCTAAGAGATGTAAGTCATTCAGCTGCGGCAGGAAAATGAAATCTCCGAGCACTAACAAATACTCGGAGGACACCCGAGCATGCTTGGGAAATCTCGAGTAATGAGTATTTTCGCTCATCACTAATCCACATTAATGAATTCCTCATTAAGTCATATATAGATACGAATGAGAATCAGCTTGGTAATAGTGATGCTGATGTCATAGTGATGCTGGTATGAATTGAAGCAGTCTTGGCTGTACTTCAGACTTCTGAATTATGGAATTGTTTCATGCATTTACTTTTTCTAGTATCAAATATTTTGCAATTAAAATGAAAGTCCAGAATTTCCCCACTACATAAAAAATGCAAACACAGTTGTAACCTACTTAAACCTGCCTGGGGCGCCTGTTGTAAACAATCCAATTGAAAGGTCATGCCATCATTAATATATGTATGTTTTTCGACATGGAGCAATTGGGAGCACAATCATAGAAATCATCTCCCATGGCTGTGAAGTGAAAATGTGTGTGGTAATCCGTAGCAAATATGTCACCAATGAAAACAAATTGGGAAAATCCAGCAACTGCAAAAGTCATAAAGCATCGCATTTATTAGTGGATTAAAACATGAAAAGGAAAAATGTAAAAACCATGATAACAGTCGACGCGTTTCGAGCCACACTAGCTCTTAAACATGATTAAGTGTACCGCGAACGTGTCGACCGTTATAATGTTTTTTACATTTTTCCTTTTCATGTTTTAATCTACTAATAAATATGATGTTTTATGACTTTTTCAGCTGCTGGATTTTCCCAATTTTTTTTCACAGTACACTTATTCAGGAAACAAGCCTGAATTCTCCTCGCACCCCTATTCTAGGAATTTCTCAACCCGGTGAGCTGATGGTTGCACCATTGTGTTTTTCTAATGATGTCACCAAACCTGATTTGAATAAACTCTGAACAATTCTAGAACACCAGGGACGAAACAAGAAACCATGGAACATTGTAGCAAAATCTGGAATGGGGTCCAACTCTTCTAGAGCACCTCCTATCTACAGTACATGTGTCATCTTTATCTTTAGGCCTTTTAGAGATCATTTCATATTCAACGTGCTTAAGTGTTCACTATAAAAGTAATTTTGACCAGGGGTGCCCAAACTTTAACATTCCACTGTGTATGCCCATATAGTCGGCTTAGGAGAGTTGATACTACTGACAGATTCCCAATAAAAGGATCATGATATATTATAGCCCAGAAAAAATGACAAAATTGTGTGACGTGGATGCATACTGCACACATGAAGTCACAGTACAGGAATAATGGAAAAAGTATTGCCGCAGAAAAAAAGAAAATACAAACAGCAGAGGATCCATAGTAAGACGGAGAATGGGGTCTTCAATAGTCATTGTTATGGTTATTCATAAAGATGTTTTGTTTCTTATGTTTTCCATTCAATGTTCATTATGCTCTGACCACGATCTTACATCCAAAGTTTAGAATTTATTTTCTTATGGGTCTTACAGGCAGGTTTGGGTGAAAAATATAATATGTAAGCAGGCCAGTTCAGATCACAGTTAAATATCTAAGGTAGTTAATCAGTCACCAGTTTATCGCTTTTGCCTAGCAAGCAAAAAAAATAAATGTTTCTGAAGGATAAAGTATCTTCCTTAGAAAATTGGAGAATAAATGCTGTCATCATTGTCCCAATGTACAATGTTCCATTACAATGAGCAACCCAGTTACAAGTCCTAAAATGCTGACAAATTCCATGAAGTGGAAATGTGCTGAGTATTTGAAGGCTTCTGACAAGTATGATAGATGCAAAGATTACAGCTATCGCCAGAGTGTGCATCAAGCTTCTTGCCTTTGGAGCGTCAAATGTAAATCGTTAATCTCGTTTCTAAGTTTTGACATTTATCTGGTTGACTGTAAATACTGTGTCATATCAGTCTAAAATAACTTTAAAATATGACAAATAAAATATAAAAAAACAACTTAGCTACTTTGATCATGCGATCATTTTTAAGGCCAAGTATTGTAACACTGACTAATGTGCTGCAATTCAGAGAAACTGCATAACAAATTATGGGGTCCATTTTCACCTATTATATTACCTATTGTAAAAATAAAAATGTATTGTATTTCAGTGCAGGAAAGATATATATCTTTGTACTGTGTTAGCCAGTAGATAGAAAAATATTTTTTATATTTCAGTGGAATTTTTTTATTTATAAGGCCCAATGTTTTTGGAGTGGTTAAGTTTTGGTGGGTCTCTACTGTTCCAGCACCTCAGGTGTTCTGGAATGGGCACCCCAGTGTATTCCAACAAAATCTGCACTTGCGCTCCAAGATCCAAAAGGTGCTCCTTCACTTCCGAGCTCTACTCTGTGTCCAAACAGCAGTATACAACCACATAAAGAGTATTGATGCATTCTGTAGAAGTTGCAAAACAATTTTGGGGGTAAAATTTGCGTTTTGTCCATATACAGTGGCTTACAAAAGAATTCACCCCCTTGGCATTTTTCATGTTTTGCTATCTCACAATATAGAATTTCACTGTTTATTTTGAGGGTTTGCATCAGTTCATGTAAGAACATTCTCCTCTGTGGTGTAGAATGACTGATTTCCAACATATAAAGTGTAGCTCTGCTTCAAGAGCCTCTCCTGATCATCTCTGTTACCCTTGAAGTGCTGGTCCCGGTACGAGCTCAGCTCCACGTACGAATCGCTCTTCAGGGCGCTGAACATTGCTGCTCCCAGCGCCTCCTCCACCAACAGCCCCGCAATACGGCAGCCGCTAAGCGACACTGATTAATTACCTCCTTGCCCTGGCTGAGAGTTTTGGTGGCTGGCCCTCTCTTGGCAGGTTTGTTGTGGTACAATGTTCTATCCATTTGATAATAATAGATTTGATGGTGCTCTGGGGGTCCTTAGAGATGGAGGTTTTTTTTAGAACCCAACACTGACTTGTACGTCTCAACAATTATGTCCCTAACTTGTTTGGAGATCTCTTTGATCTTCATGGTGTTGTTTGGTTAGTGGTGCCTCTTGCTTAATGGTGTTGCAGCCTCTGTAACCTTTCAGAAAAAGTGTGTATGTACTGACAGAACATGTGACACTTGGATTGCACACAGGTGGACTTCCTTTCACTAAGCATGTGACTTAGGAAATTTCTTGCACCAGAAATTTTTAGGAGCTTTATCTCAAAAGGGGTGAATAAATATGCACACGACAGTTTTTTAGTTATTTGATCCCATAAATGTAATTTATGCCTATATTTTTCTCACTTCACTTCACCAACTTAGACTATTTAGTGCTGATGCATCACACACAAATCGGATTACAAAAATATTTAAAGACAGGTTGAAATGTAAAAAGCCAAGGTGGGGATGGGTGATTTTTTTTGCAAGCCTGTGTAGATAGCTGTTCCTAGTGATGTATTCCCTTTAAGGCCCTTTTATAATGATCATCTGAACAAGCATTCATGCAAGCATTCCCTATCATTGTATAATAATTATTGTAATCTATGACCCCGTCGACATGTGCATCTGAACGTGGACGTTTTGTGGGGGAGTTTGGACGTAAATCCCAACAGGGCTACCGAGCATGTTTCAAAACACAATGTGAAAGCACCCTTAATATGAACAGGTGATGTGATGCTAGTAAGAATGAAATTCAGAGAATGATCAATTCTATAAATTATTCATACGAACCCCATCATGATCATTGCTACATAGAGATGAATGTAAAGAATCACTGACTCCTGTTATACTGATCTGAGCTTATTTTGACCAAGGCATAGCGTGAACTTGCTCAATAATCCAACAATGCTTGCTTGATATTGACCACTAGTGATGAGCAAATATACTCGTTACTCGAGATTTCTCGAGCACGCTCGGGTGTCCTCCGAGTATTTTTTAGTGCTCGGAGATTTAGTTTTTTTAGTTGCCTGGTTGCTAGGGAATCCCCACATGTACTTATGCTGGCTAACAGAAGGAAATCATTCAGCTGCGGCAAGAAAATGAAATCTCAGAGAACTAAAAAATACTCGGAGGACACCCGAGCGTGCTCGAGAAATCTCGAGTAACGAGTATATTCGCTCATCACTATTGACCACATCTGTTATGTGGGCATAAAAATGACTGCTGGTTGGCAGCATATCCACTTATATAAATAGATTTGCTGCTAACAATAAGTAAGGGCGATCAATCGATTGAATGAATTATTGTTTATGTGAACACTCACTTAATGAATGAAAGTAAACAACCACCCATCCCTTCCTATATAGTTGAATAATGCTGTTTTCACGCAACCACCCATCACTTCCTGTATGGTCGAACAATGCTGTTTTCATGCAACCACCCATCACTTCCTGTATGGTCAAACAATGCTGTTTTCAGGCAACCACCCATCACTTCCTATATGGTCAAACAATGCTGTTTTCACGCAACCACCCATCACTTCCTGTATGGTCGAACAATGCTGTTTTCACGCAACCACCCATCGCTTCCTGTATGGTCAAACAATGCTGTTTTCACGCAACCACCCATCACTTCCTGTATGGTCAAACAATGCTGTTTTCACGCAACCACTCATCACTTCCTATATGATCGAACAATGCTGTTTTTACGCAACCACCCATCACTTCCTGTATGGTCAAACAATGCTGTTTTCACGCAACCACCCATCACTTCCTATATGGTCAAACAATGCTGTTTTCATGCAACCACCCATCACTTCCTGTATGGTCAAATAATGCTGTTTTCACGCAACCGCCCATCACTACCTATATGATCGAACAATGCTGTTTTTACGCAACCACCCATCACTTCCTGTATGGTCAAACAATGCTGTTTTCATGCAACCACCCATCACTTCCTGTATGGTCAAACAATGCTGTTTTCACTCAACCACCCATCACTTCCTATATGGTCAAACAATGCTGTTTTTACGCAACCACCCATCACTTCCTGTATGGTCAAACAATGCTGTTTTCACGCAACCACCCATCACTTCCTATATGGTCAAACAATGCTGTTTTTATGCAACCACCCATCACTTCCTGTATGGTCAAACAATGCTGTTTTCATGCAACCACCCATCACTTCCTATATGATCGAACAATGCTGTTTTCAGGCAACCACCCATCACTTCTTAAATGGTCAAACAATGGTGTTTTCACCCAACTACCCATCACTTCCTGTATGGTCGAACAATGCTGTTTTCACTCAGTTTATCTCTCCAGAGAAAATGACCTTAATGGTGCATTTACAATGAATTAGTGTTCTTTCAAACTCAAAAGCTTTTGTTCTCGGCAATTCTTTATACTGTGTAAACAGAACATTTGCCATGGTCTGCTTGTGAAAACAGGCTGCTAAACGACTGTCAGTCTATGTAAATGGATGTTTACTCCAGTGCTGTCCATTAGGTTAAAAAAGGGTCTGAGGATCTCAATATTGATGTCATCTTAGCTCCCCACAATAAAATAGGCATCTACACTGAAAAAATAGGAAAAATAGAACATTAGAGGTCTTAGTATCATAATTGGCACAGTGTCAAACAATCGTTCTATGAATTATTGAAATGCAAATATATTGTAGCTTATGTTGTCGAGAAGGTTGCCTTGTTTATAGCTGAGGATTGCAGGATGTCTGGAGAAAGAATTAAAAATTCTATTTAAAGGCCAATGTCTTGCTGCTAAGAGATTATATATGAAATTCGCCTTAACTAATTTGTAGAATGGATGAAGCTTAATTTCAGCTCATAATGAATATGAAACGATTTAGGCTCAACCTTCATGCTACGGATTTCCTCTTTCAATACTACTTTAAATAGAACCATTTTGCAGCCTACACCATTTGCTCCATTACTTCTGTAGAAAAGCTTAGAAAACGCTTTGAATAATTTAACACTCATACCCAATGACTGCGTAAATGTTTAATATACAGCAGTATAGCAGTGAAATAACTTTTAGAAAACAAGCGGATAATCCTTGGTATGTCATCCAACATATCTGTGGGGATCCAGGAGATTAATCATATCTAGATTCCTGGCAGTGATACATGCCCTGCATGTCTGTGAAATGGGAAAAGCTTTAGGAATTGGACAGAAGCTAAAAAGGGAAACACATTTGTGATATAGTCACTGCATCCCACCAACATTATTTGTAAGCATTTATTTTATAAAAAAAAGGTCAAAAACTTAAAAACTGAATAAAGTTATTTTTACTTAGTCTCTAATTGTATTCTTATATTTATAATAAATTTAGTTTATCATTGCAAAATGTATTTTAACCTCTTTCTGACCTCCGACGGGATAGTATGTCCGAGGTCAGATGCCGCGCTTTGATGCAGGGCTCCGGCGGTGTTTTGAACAGCTGACATGTGCCAACAATAGCAGCAGGTGAAATCGCGATACACCCGCTGCTATTAACTAGTTAAATGCCGCTGTCAGACGCTGACAGCGGCATTTAACCGGCGCTTCCGGCCGGGCGGCCGGAAATGAGCGCATCACCTACCCCGTCACATGATCGGGGGTCAGCGATATGTCAGAATGGCAACCATAGAGGTCCTTGAGACCTCTATGGTTACTGGTGGCGGCCTGCTGTGAGCGCCCCCCTGTGGTCGGCGCTCATAGCACACCTGCATTTCTGCTGCACAGCAGCAATCTGATGATCGCTGCTATGTAGCAGAGCCGATCGAGTGGTGCCAGCTTCTAGCCTCCCATGGAGGCTATTGAAGCATGGCAAAAGTTAAAAAAAAAGTAAAAAAAAATGTGAAAAAAATAAAAAAAAGTATAAAAGTTAAAATCACCCCCCCCCCCCCGTTTCACCCCATTCAAAATAAATCAATACAAAAAATCAAACCTACACATATTTGGTATCGCCGCGTTCAGAATCGCCCAATCTATCAATAAAAAAAGGATGAACCTGATCGCTAAACGGGGTAGCGAGAAAAAAATTAGAAACGCTAGAATTACATATTTTGGTCGCCGCGACATTGCATTAAAATGCAATAACGGGCGATCAAAAGAACGTATCTGCACCAAAATGCTATGATTAAAAACACCAGCTCAGCATGCAAAAAATAAGCCCTCACCCGACCCCAGATCATGAAAAATGGAGACGCTACGGGTATCGGAAAATGGCACAATTTATTTTTTTTTTTTTAGCAAAGTTTGGAATTTTTTTCACCACTTAGATAAAAGAGAACCTAGACATGTTTGGTGTCTGTTAACTGGTAATGACCTGGAGAATCATAATGGCAGGTTAGTTTTAGCATTTAGTGAACCTAGTAAAAAACCCAATCAATAAACAAGTGTGGGATTGCACTTTTTTTGCAATTTCACCGCACTTGGAATTCTTTTCCCATTTTCTAGTACACGACATGCTAAAACCAATGATGTCGTTCAAAAGTACAACTTGTTTTGCAAAAAATAAGCCCTCGCATGGCCATAATGACGGAAAAATAAAAAGGTTATGGCTCTGGGAAGAAGGGGAGCAAAAAACGACCACAGAAAAACGGAAAATCCCAAGGTCATGAAGGGGTTAATCACAAGCCAATAAGACATGTTAAAAAGGCCGATCGGTTGGATGAATTTTTCACTTATTTCTGAAACAAGAGTTTCTCTTCAGTGAACAAAATAGGACCAAGATACCTTAACCCCTTTATAACATGTGCCATACATGTACGGCGCAAGGCGCAAGCCTCCTGCCCCATACCCATCAAGTGTTGACTGTGTATTATAGCCAGGACCTGTCGCTAACAATCATGGATGGAGCTGTGCTCTGCCCGCTATTATTAATGGGAATCTGTCACCTCATTTTTTGCATATAAGCTGCGGCCACCGCCATTAGGGGCTTAGGTACAGCATTCTGTAATGCTGTAGATAAGCCCCCGATGTATCCTGAAAGATAAGAAAAACAGATTAGATTATACTCACCCAGGGGAGGTCCGGTGTGGTCTGGGTCAGATGGGCGTCGCAGGTCCGGGTCCGGCACCTTCCACCTTCATAGGATGTCGTCATCCTCCTTGCTTCGTTTCACAGCTCCTGCGCAGGCATACTAATCTGCCCTGTTGAGGGCAGCGTAAAGTACTACAGAGCGCAGGTACTGGGGCTCTTTGAGCTTACCCGGCACTTGCGCACTGCCCTAATCAGGGCAGAGAATTATGCCTGCGCAGGAACTGTGACAGAAGCAAGGAAGAGGATGTCATCGTACGATGCAGGACCTGGACCTGCGATGCCCACTGGACCCGGATTGCACCGAACCGCCCCCCAGGTGAGTGTAATCTAACTTGTTTTTCTTATCTTTTAGGATACATCGGTGGCCGCAGCTTATATGCGAAAAATTAGGTCACAGATTGCCTTTAACTTATTAATTGCCACTGTTAATCTGTGACAGTGACATTTATCACATCCCGGCATGCTTAATTGTCATTCTCTCCGCCCATCGGCGCATCTATGATGTGATTGCGGGTCGCCGATGGGTTGTCATGACAGCTGGGGATCTGCTGATGATCCCTGCTCTTGTCATTACGGAGCTCCTTTGAAACCCTGCCTGTGGACAGGCTTCAAAAGAGACAGTGATTTCTGCTACATGCAGCGATACTGTGACATTGATGTATATAGCACAAGCGATCGTATCTTTAAGTCCTTTAAGGGGGCTAACAAGAACAGTGAAAAGTAAAAAAAATGTTTTAATAAATATAAAAAGGTAAAAAAAAATTTAAAGTTGAAATTACCCCTCCTTTCCACCGTTGAAAATAAAGACATTTTATAAAATACACACATAAAGTATTGCTGAATTCAAAAAAGTCTGGTCTATCAAAATATAAAAACACCATAAACAAAAAAAATTAAAGACAGCCCAAACTACGTTTTTTTGTTCACCGGAATTCCACACAAAATGCTGTAGCAAGTAATCAAAAAGTCACATCTATCCCTGAACGGTATTAACAAGAATGTTGTCTCTAAAAAAATCACACTGCTCCATTGTCCGAAAAATGAAATTGTTATGAGAAAACTAGATGGTGGCCCGATTCCAACGCATCGGGTATTCTAGAATATGCATGTCTTGGCCAGCGACGTAGTATATTGGCCAGTCATGTAGTATATTGCTCAGCCACATAGTATATTGCCCAGCCATGTAGTATATTGCACAGTCACGTAGTATATTGCCCTGCCACATAGTATATTGCCCAGCCACGTAGTATATTGCACAGCCCACGTAGTATATTGCCCAGCCATGTTGTTTATTGCCCAGCCACGTAGTATATTGCACAGCCCATGTAGTATATTGCCCAGCCACGTTGTATATTGCCCAGCCACGTAGTATATTGCACAGCCACATAGTATATTGCACAGCCACGTAGTATGTAGTATATTGGTCAGCTACGTAGTATATTGCCCAGCAACATAGTATATTGCCCAGTCACGTAGTGTATTGCCCAGCCACGTAGTATATTGCCCAGCCACGTAGTATATTGCACAGCCACGTAGTATATTGCACAGTCACGTAGTATGTAGTATATTGGTCAGCTACGTAGTATATTGCCCAGTCACATAGAATATTGCCCAGTCACGTAGTATATTGCCCAGCCACATAGTATATAGCACAGCCATGTAGTATATTGGTCAGCCACGTAGTATATTGCCCAGTAATGTAGTATATTGGCTAGTGACATAAAATACAAAATAAACATATACTCACCTTAGTCTTGGCTCCTGTGTACGGTGCACGCGGCAGCTTCCGGTCCCAGGGTTGGTATGACTATGAGCGCAGCACCTGTGATGACGTCGCGGTCACATGACCGTGATGTCATGGCAGGTCCTTCTCGCGCAAGCGAGCAGGACCTGTGATGACGTCGCGGTCACATGACCGTGACGTCATGGCAGGTCCTCCCATAGCATCCTTAGCACCGGAACCTGCCGGCGGACAGGACGCGACGTTGGAGGGTGAGAATAACGGGGTTTTTTTTTTATTATTATTGTAAAATTAGATCGTTTTACTATTGATGCTGCATATGCAGCATGAATAGTAAAAACTTGGTCACACAGGGTTAATAGCTGCGTAACCGGAGTGCGTTACACCATGCTCCGGTAACACTGGCATTAACCCTGTGTGAGGGTTGACTGGATGACTGGAGGGGAGTATGGAGCGGGCACTGACTGCGGGGAGGAAAGAGCGGCCATATTGCTGCGGGACTGTGGCCGTCGCTGATTGGTCGTGGCAATGGTCGTGGGCATTTTGCCACGACTAATCAGCGACTTGGATTCCATGACAGACAGAGGCAGTGACCAATGAATATCCGTGACAGAAAGACAGACGGAAGTGACCCTAGACAATTATATAGTAGGATGGTGACACAAACCCCCCAATTTTTTTAAAAAAACTTTTTTTTCACCACTAAAATAATTAACAAAAACTGGACATGTTGAGTATCGTTGTAATCATATTAATTAGCAGCATCATATTGCAAGGTAATTTTTGCCACAAAATGTACACTGTAAAAACAATTCCCAAAAAAACAATTGTAGAATAGCATTTTTTCACAATTTCTCTCCACTTGGGATTTTTTTTTCTCCCATTTTCCAGTACTCTATGGGATAAAATGAATTAAAAGTACAACTCATCTTGCAGAAAAACAAGCCCTCTTAAGTCTATGTGGACAGAAAAATAAAAAAGTTATGGCTCTGGGAAGAAGGGGAGGAAAAAACTGAAACACAGAAATGGAAATTGGCGGTTGCGTAAAGGGGTTAAAGGAAACCCTGTCACTGAACTCATGATGGCCAAAGCACGGACGGTATGAATTGGAGCCTGGCTACACATATGCAGCCTTTTATGGTCTTTGAGATGCAGCATTTTAGATAAAACATAGTTTGAAAAGCTGGCCAGGGACAATAGGGTTTCTCCTGACTAGTCCTGTGCCGTCCCTGACCTGCTTCTCTCCGCCCTGCTACAGTTGATTGACACATCTCTCCCATGTGTGTACATATGTGGAAATCTGTCAATCAATAAAGCGAAGCAGGGAGAAACTGGCTGAGAGTGCCACCGGACTAGTTAGGTCCATCCCTATAGTACACATTTCTTGCCCTCATGCTCTTTTACAGTGGATTGCTATCATGAAGCACATAAGAACAAATCCATATCTATCATTTTATCTATTTTTTTCAATGTGTAAAACTACTACTAATTTGAGGTTTTTCTGTTTTCACTTTATTTTTATTTTACAAAATCCAAATAAGTTCTAGATCAGATGAAATTCCCAAACTGTGTCGTACTGTGGTTATATTATGTTCATTTAGGTATTAGGTCACATCTAAATACTCACATGCAAAATATATGGGCGCAAATGGATGAATTGTCAACTTCTCCAATGAAAAACAGCTCCATCTTCATCTTCTTGACTTTTTGGATATCATATTTGCTGTCATTCAGTTCTGATGACACACTCCAGTTACGTTACTATAGACAAACAGATTTGACTTCCAGGCACCCGGAGAATAGAAAAGAAGTCACATAGAATATCATGCAGTCATATCAAAACTTTGTGAGTGTACTTTTTAGTAGATGAGCATAAGAGAGCAGATGCTTGGACGTGTAGCCATACTAACCTTCCCCAGAGCGGTGGCTCAAGATGGGAATGTCCTAAAGCTTTTTATTACCGTCCAGCTGTCCACAACATATTTCCCCTTTAGTCAGGAAATCGATTGCCTGAATAATTTGTTTGGAAGGAATATGTTCTGTATTGGGCATTAAGTGGAGTAAGTTAGGCTGGGTTCAAATGATTTATGCCGTGTCCTTCGGCACCATCTTAGGTAACACAGAGATTCATCACATTTCTACTGATCTTACCTTAACTATATCTGTTTGGGTAAGCTGTAGATGTCTGCATTGGTGTATTGTAACCAACATTTCAATTAATGCAGAATAAATGCATAGATGATTTGTATATTTGGCGCCCAAGTCGTTAAAGCTTTTGGCCAGAATTCTGGAGCAAAAAACTTTGCAATAAAAATTTTGGTCTTTTCTTGACGTTTTCACCCAGCTCTGACAAAGCAGGAAAAAGTTGGTGTCGGATGGGTTCGTGACAAATCGAATGTGCTGATGAATCAGGCAGGGCCTTGATCTCTGGAGGAAAGGTTCTATTAGCCACCTTTCGAAACAGGTCAAGAAGCGTGAACCTGAAATGCAAAGGGTGAAGTGGTTAATTATTTATGAGTAGTGTAATAAGCATATCATACATTACAGAAGGCTTATCAAGTGTTAGGATACCATTGATTTGAATTAGTGCGTCATTTAGCTTCACACTAGAGATGCAATCATCTTTTAAATAATTGGGAATGATATAGACGTTTTAAGTAGCAAATTGTAACATTCTTTGTTACCCCGCAATTGGTGTGTGCTGTATGTTTTGGAATAAAATAGAACACATAGTCAAAATAATAAAAGTGCCTTATTTTGTTACTTATTAGAAGCCAAGTGTAAAATAATACCTAGTAAGTATGGAAAAGAGATATGAATAATAATCAAATACTTCAGTAAAATGATGTATATATGACTCTGTGCCTATGTGCTGGGTTTCAACAAATATCAATGGCTACACACCTGTATACCGGCTTTAACCTTTTAATGTTCTTACTGAAACTATGCCCAGGCAATGCCGTTTACCTACAATACAGGAAGCCAGTCAGGAGTTTGATAAGGTGTTTTTATTTCATGATATACAGATGCACTGTAAATAGTAGGGGCCTATGAATTGATGCTTGATTGGGAGGTCAGACAGAGCGGGCTTTCTTATAGAATAAGTGGGGTTTTCCATATGAATACAATAGTTCACAATATTGAAATAAATATTTACTGTATTTAGAAAATTACAAAATTGCCAATTTATTTTGGCTATATAAGGTAATACTAATTATTATGGCAAATATTTGAAGATCGGGAGCTCATATGGGTTATATCTGAAATAATAGGTGAAACCAGAGACAAAATGGGTAACACCAAATTTAAGCATTTATGAAAATGAATTAAAATAATATTAAGGGCATCTATTCCAGAAATGTATGAAAAGGTGTTTCCATAATATGAATTCATGGTATATTGATGAAACATGTCATCAATGTTGGAATATCGGTGGTTTGACTGTAAGGAATGGAAGTCTTCTTCTGGACCTTAACCCCTTTACGATCTTAGACGTATCCATATGTCCAGGTTGAGTACTTAAAGAGAACTTGTCACCCCCAGGGCATTTTTAAGTAAAAGAGCCACCTTCAGCAGCACTAAGGCTGCATTCTGTGAAGGTGGCTCTTATGTTTCTGATCCCTAGTAACACTGAAATATTGACTTTTATAAATTGCGCCCCATACCTATATTGAGTCCCAAAGGTATGGTGTCTCCCCCTGTTTCAGCCACCGCCCAGTGTTACTAGGGATCAGAAACATAAGAGCCACCTTCACAGAATGCAGCCTTAGTGCTGCTGAAGGTGGCTCTTTTACTTAACCCCTTTCTGCCATCAGACGTACTATTCCGTCCATGTGGGGTGGGCTTTACTTCCCAAGGACGGAATAGTACGTCATGCCCTTTAATGCGACACTGCGACTTAAGTCGCAGTGATCGCATTAAAATTCCGACGCCATCTTACCTGCAGGAAGATGGTGTCGGCATCCTAGGGCCTGTTGCCGCCCCCCCGGCCTCCCGATCGCTGTGATTGGCTGCTCAATTCTGAGCAGCCAATCGCAGCCTTTCTCATTGTTTCAGCCAATCAATTTGGCTGAAACAGTGAGGTCCCAGCCTAGGATCGAGTACCGATGTACTCGATCCTAGGCCAGTGCCTGGCAATGCCAGGCATAGGCCCAAACCCCCCCAGGATTGGCGCGATCGAGATCGATCGATCGTGCCAATCGCAGGCCACAGCGGCGGTGTTACCGCTCTGTGTCCTGCCTGTCCCTGCGCGCTCTGCAGCCCCGGGCCATGGCTCCGGATCCCCTGCCATGGCTCCGGAGCATTCAACGCTGATTGGCGCGATCGACGATCACGTCGATCGCGCCAATCGCAGGACACAGCGGCGGTGTTACCGCCGCTGTTACCGCCGCTGTGTCCTGCCTACCTGCGCGCTCTGCAGCCCCGTGTTCCCTGCCTCTGTATCGGCATCCCTCTACTCTGATTGGCGCGATCGATGTGATCGTCGATCGCGCCAATCACAGGGCACAGCAGCGGTGTGACCACGCTGTGCCCTGATGGTGACCTGCCGGTGACCTGCCGGTCACCTGCCGGTCACCTGCCTGTCACCTGCTGGTGACCTGCTGGTGACCTGCCTATGATCGGAGCTGTGAGCTCCGATCATAGGCTGGTGCATAGCAACACCAGCGTCACTAGGGCCTTCTTTGATTGGTGGGATCGATGTGATCATCGATCCCACCAATTACAGGTCACAGCAGCGGTGTGACCGCTCTGTGACCTGTCTCACCTGCCCCTGACCTGTGTAACTGCTCTGAAGGAATCCTCACACTTGGTGAGGATTCCTTCAGAGCGGTCACGCTGTGAGATCCCCTCCTGTGCTGAGACTTGTGGTGCCACAGTAGCCTGTGACACCACAATTCTAGCTAAAGAAAGAAGAGAGAAGAAAGAAGAAAGAAGAGAGACTACAAACCGTAAGTGTTGATACCCCGATCCCGGCCTGATCTCTATTCATCCCCCCTTCTCCCATCCCCCCTTCTCCCATCCCCCCTTCTCCCATCTCCCCTTCTCCCATCCCCCCTCCTTGCGCCGTATCCGTGCCCAAATTTAGCAGCCGCCGAGCGTTGATTGGTGACGCAGTTCACCTATCAACACTCGTGCTCGCTTTTTTTTCACCCCCTTAGCGCCGCCGAGCGTTGATTGGTGACGCAGTTCACCTATCAACACTCGTGCTCACTTTTTTTTCCCCATCCCCGTGCGCTCCCCCAGCCGCCGTGTCTAATCCGTGCCTTTTCTTTTTTTTTTCCCCATCCCCTTGCGCTCCCCCAGCCGCCGCGTGTAATCTGTGCCTTCCCTTTTCCTTCTTTTTTTTCCCCATCCCCGTGCGCTCCCCCAGCCGCTGCGTCTAATCCGTGCCTTTTCTTTTTTTTTTTCCCCATCCCCTTGCGCTCCCCCAGCCGCCGCGTTTAATTTGTGCCTTCCCTTTTCTTTTTTTTTTCCCCATCTCCGTGCGCTCCCCCAGCCGCTGCATCTAATCCATGCCTTTTCTTTTTTTCCCCCATCCCCTTGCGCTCCCCCAGCCGCCGCGTGTAATCTGTGCCTTCCCTTTTCTTTTTTTTTTTCCCATCCCCGTGCGCTCCCCCAGCCGCTGCGTCTAATCCGTGTCTTTCCTTTTTTTTTTTTTCTCCCATCCCCTTGCGCTCCCCCAGCCGCCGCGTTTAATCTGTGCCTTCCCTTTTCTTTTTCTTTTTTTTCCCATCTCCGTGCGCTCCTCCAGCCGCTGCGTCTAATCCGTGCCTTTTCTTTTTTTTTTCCCCCATCCCCTTGCGCTCCCCCTGCCGCCGCGTCTAATCTGTGCCTTCCCTTTTCACATCCCCGTTCGCACACCCAGCAGCCGCCGAACTCTGATAAGTGAACCGTGTCACTTATCAGAGCTCTCGTGCCTGGCGTTTTTTCCACATCCCCGTTCGTACACCCAGCAGGCGCCGAAATTTAATAAGTGACGCAGTTCACTTATCAGAGCTAGGGCCTGCTGTTTTAGACTTTTCCTTTCACAGGTATTTTTTTCTCCCCTTTGCTTATTTTTCCTTTAGCTTTTTCTTTTTAGAATAGTTTGCACCAAACACTATCCCCCCACACGTACACATAGTTCCCAATAAAGTACGCAAAAGCGTTCGTCCCGTTCGTCCCAACAGCGCTATTCAGCGGAGGAGGCATATGCTTTCCTTGCCTCCGAAACTGATAGCGAGGGAGAGGATCCCACTTTTCTTTATTTTTCTGATTCTTCCTCATCCTCTTCCTCATCCTCTTCCCCCTCCTCATCTTCCTCCTCCGGCCCTGCGGAACCGCCATGCAGACGCCGCAGGACAGAAGAAGTGCCCATCATTCATGAAGATGAAGATGAGGCAGGGCCCACTCCTGAAGATGAACCAGCGCGCCCCTCTTCCGACCCCGTATGGACCTCGCCCCCCGAAAATTACGAGCCACTGATTCCTGATTTTGTGGCAGAATCAGGAATCAGGTTTGACCCCACCGGCCTCACAGAAATAGACTTTTTCAAAGTCTTTTTCTCTGAGGATTTTGTTAACCTCATGGTGGAGCAAACTAATTTGTACGCTCGTCAATTTTTGGAGCAAAACACCGGTTCATCATATTCCAACTGGTCTCCTGTAGACGCAGTTGAGATGATGCAGTTTTGGGGCCTGATGCTTCATATGGGGCTCCTGAAGAAGCCAGAAATTCGGCAATATTGGAGTGTTGATATTTTATTCAACACTCCAGTGTTCCGAATGGTCATGGTCCGAACGTGTTTTGAGGCCATCCACAAGTTCCTGCATTATTCCGATAATGCACAGTGTCCCGCACGAGATTACCCCAACTTTGACCGTCTGTTCAAAGTTCGGCCTGTCATCGAACACTTCAACAAAAAGTTCGGTGAAGTGTACGTGCCCAAAAGGGACATCTGCGTGGATGAGTCCTTGGTTCATTTTAAGGGGCGGCTCGGATTCCGTCAATACCTACCCAGCAAGAGGGCCAGGTACGGAATCAAACTCTACAAGCTGTGTGAGAGTACCTCAGGGTACACCTACAGCTTTAGAGTCTACGAGGGGAAGGAGAGCAGGATTGAACCGCCTGAGTGTCCCCCTGTCCTGGGAGTGAGTGGGAAAATAGTGTGGGATTTGGTGCACCCACTGCTGGATAAAGGTTATCACCTCTACACTGATAACTTTTATTCCAGCATCCCACTCTACAAATCCCTCTCTGCGCGAGGTACCGCAGCCTGCGGTACTGTCCGCAAAAATCAGAGAGGCCTCCCAAAGACGCTACTTGGGCAGATGCTCAGAAAAGGTGAGAGCAGAGCCCAATGTAGCGACCACCTGCTGGTGGTCAAGTACAAGGACAAGAGGGATGTCCTTCTCTTGACCACCATACACGGTGATGGCAGTGCCTTCAGTACTGTACGGGGTACCTCTACACAGGTCTGCAAACCGGACTGTGTACTGGGGTACAACAAAAACATGGGGGGCGTTGATCTCTCCGATCAACTCCTCCAACCATACAGTGCTTTGAAGAAGGCCAAGGTGTGGTACAAAAAGCTGTCCGTGTACATCGTACAAATGGCAATGCTCAACGCTTTCCTGCTGTCACGATGTGCACGCCACAGCGATACGTCGTACCTTCAGTTCTCCAGGAAGTAGTGGTTAAGGCCCTGTTATTTGGCACGAGAGAAGGAGCTGGCCCCAGTACTTCCGAAACTGAAAGTGCTCGTATCGTACCAGGTCAGCATTTCCCGGGGGTGGTCCCGCAAACTGCAAAAAGAGGTAAGTCGCAAAAAAGGTGCCGAGTGTGTTACAAAAGGGGAATACGCAAGGACACCATTTATCAATGCGACACCTGCCCCGAAAAACCTGGCCTGTGTATGAAGGATTGCTTCAGAGTGTACCACACCTCCATGCACTACTAATTTACTTTACAGGAAACAGCAGATTAGTTCCAAAAAGGGGGCACATCTATGTAAGTTCATTGGGGGTCTAGTTTACAAAATGTCACTTGTGGGTTTTTTTTTTACTGTTTGGGCACATCAGGGGCTCTGCAAACGGAACATGACGCCTGCAGACCATTCCATCAAAGTCTGCTTTCCAAAACGTCACCACATCCCTTCCGAGCCCCGACGTGTGCCCAAACAGTATTTTTTCCCACATGTGGGGTATCACCGTATTCAGAACAAATTGGACAACAACTTTTGGGGTCCAATTTCTCCTGTTACACTTGGCAAAATTAAAAATTGGGGACTAAATGATCATTTTTGTAGGAAAAAAATAGGATATTTTATTTTCACGCCCGGGCGTTATAAATTTAAGTGAAACACTTGGGGGTTCAAAATTGTCACCACACACCTAGATAAGTTCCAAATTAGGTCTAGTTTCCAAAATGGGGTCACTTGTGGGGGATTTCTACTGTTCAGGCACATCAGGGGCTCTGCAAACAGAACATGATGTCCGTGTACCATTCCATCAAAGTCTGCTTTTCAAAACGTCACTACTTCCCTTCCGAGCCCCGAAGTGTACCCAAACAGTAGTTTTCTCCCACATGTGGGGTATCAGCGTACTCAGGACAAATTGGACAACAACTTTTGGGGTCCTATTTCTCCTGTTACACTTGGGAAAATTAAAAATTGGGGACTAAATGATCATTTTTGTGGGAAAAAATAGGGTTTTTTTTTTCATGCCCGGGCATTATAAACTTTCGTGAAGCACTTGGGGGACAAAAGTGCTCACGACACATCTAGATAAGTTCCTTAGGGGGTCTAGTTTCCAAAATTGGGTCACTTGTGGGGGTTTTCCACTGTTTAGGCACATCAAGGGCTTGCCAAACGCGACATGGCGTCCGATCTCAATTCCAGCCAATTTTAGCTTGAAAATGTCAAACGGCGCTCCTTTCCTTCTGAGCCCTGCCATGTGCCCAAGCAGTGGTTCCCCCCCACATATGGGGTATCAGCGTACTCAGGACAAATTGGACAACAACTTTTGGGGTCCAATTTCTCCTTTTACCATTGAGAAAATAAAAAAATTGGGGACTAAACGATCATGTTTGTGGAAAAAATAGGATTTTTTATTTTCACGCTCGGGCATTATAAACTTGCGTGAAGCACTTGGGGGATAAAAGTGCTCACGACACACCTAGATAAGTTCCTTAGGGGGTCTAGTTTCCAAAATGGGGTCACTTGTGGGGGGTTTCCACTGTTTAGGCACATCAGGGGCTTGCCAAACGCGACATGGCGTCCGATCTCAATTCCAGCCGATTTTAGCTTGAAAATGTCAAACGGCGCTCCTTTCCTTCTGAGCCCTGCCATGCGCCCAAACAGTGGTTCCCCCCTACATATGGGGTATCAGCGTACTCAGGACAAATTGGACAACAACTTTTGGGGTCCAATTTCTCCTCTTACCCTTGAGAAAATAAAAAAATTGGGGACTAAACGATGATGTTTGTGGAAAAAATAGGATTTTTTATTTTCACGCCCGGGCATTATAAACTTTCGTAAAGCACTTTGGGGATAAAAGTGCTCACGACACACCTAGATAAGTTCCTTAGGGGGTCTAGTTTCCAAAATGGGGTCACTTGTGGGGGTTTTCCACTGTTTAGGCACATCAGGGGCTTGCCAAACGCGACATGGTGTCCGATCTCAATTCCAGCCAATTTTAGCTTGAAAATGTCAAACGGCGCTCCTTTCCTTCTGAGCCCTGCCATGTGCCCAAGCAGTGGTTCCCCCCCACATATGGGGTATCAGCGTACTCAGGACAAATTGGACAACAACTTTTGGGGTCCAATTTCTCCTTTTACCATTGAGAAAATAAAAAAATTGGGGACTAAACGATCATGTTTGTGGAAAAAATAGGATTTTTTATTTTCACGCCCGGGCATTATAAACTTTCGTGAAGCACTTGGGGGATAAAAGTGCTCATGACACATCTAGATAAGTTCCTTAAAGGGTCTAGTTTCCAAAATGGGGTCACTTGTGGGGGTTTTCCACTGTTTAGGCACATCAGGGGCTTGCCAAACGCGACATGGCGTCCGATCTCAATTCCAGCCAATTTTAGCTTGAAAATGTCAAACGGCGCTCCTTTCCTTCTGAGCCCTGCCATGCGCCCAAACAGTGGTTCCCCCCTACATATGGGGTATCAGCGTACTCAGGACAAAGTGGACAACAACATTTGGGGTCCAATTTCTCCTTTTACCATTGAGAAAATAAAAAAATTGGGGACTAAACGATCATGTTTGTGGAAAAAATAGGATTTTTTATTTTCACGCCCGGGCATTATAAACTTTCGTGAAGCACTTGGGGGATAAAAGTGCTCACGACACATCTAGATAAGTTTCTTAGGGGATCTAGTTTCCAAAATGGGGTCACTTATGGGGGTTTACCACTGTTTAGGCACATCAGGGGCTTGCCAAACGCAACATGGCGTCCGATCTCAATTCCAGCCAATTTTAGCTTGAAAATGTCAAACGGCTCTCCTTTCCTTCTGAGCCCTGCAATGCGCCCAAACAGTGGTTCCCCCCTACATATGGGGTATCAGCATACTCAGGACAAATTGGACAACAACTTTTGGGGTCCAATTTCTCCTTTTACCCTTGAGAAAATAAAAAAATTGGGGACTAAACGATCATGTTTGTGGAAAAAATAGGATTTTTTATTTTCACGCCCGGGCATTATAAACTTTCGTGAAGCACTTGGGGGATAAAAGTGCTCACGACACATCTAGATAAGTTTCTTAGGGGGTCTAGTTTCCAAAATGGGGTCACTTATGGGGGTTTACCACTGTTTAGGCACATCAGGGGCTTGCCAAACGCGACATGGCGTCCGATCTCAATTCCAGCCAATTTTAGCTTGAAAATGTCAAACGGCTCTCCTTTCCTTCTGAGCCCTGCAATGCACCCAAACAGTGGTTCCCCCCTACATATGGGGTATCAGCGTACTCAGGACAAATTGGACAACAACTTTTGGGGTCCAATTTCTCCTTTTACCCTTGAGAAAATAAAAAATTGGGGACTAAACGATCATGTTTGTGGAAAAAATAGGATTTTTTATTTTCACGCCCGGGCATTATAAACTTTCGTGAAGCACTTGGGGGATAAAAGTGCTCACGACACATCTAGATAAGTTCCTTAGGGGGTCTAGTTTCCAAAATGGGGTCACTTATGGTGGTTTTCCACTGTTTAGGCACATCAGGGGCTCACCAAACGCGACATGGCGTCCGATCTCAATTCCAGCCGATTTTAGATTGAAAATGTCAAACGGCGCTCCTTTCCTTCTGAGCCCTGCAATGCGCCCAAACAGTGGTTCCCCCCTACATATGGGGTATCAGCGTACTCAGGACAAATTGGACAACAACTTTTGGGGTCCAATTTCTCCTTTTACCCTTGAGAAAATAAAAAATTGGGGACTAAACGATCATGTTTGTGGAAAAAATAGGATTTTTTATTTTCACGCCCGGGCATTATAAACTTTCGTGAAGCACTTGGGGGATAAAAGTGCTCACGACACATCTAGATAAGTTCCTTAGGGGGTCTAGTTTCCAAAATGGGGTCACTTGTGGTGGTTTTCCACTGTTTAGGCACATCAGGGGCTCACCAAACGCGACATGGCGTCCGATCTCAATTCCAGCCGATTTTAGATTGAAAATGTCAAACGGCGCTCCTTTCCTTCTGAGCCCTGCCGTGCGCCCAAAAAGTGGTTCCCCCTCACATGTGGGGTATCAGCGTACTCAGGACAAATTGGACAACAACTTTTGAGGTCCATTTCATCTTTTTACCCTTGGGAAATTAAACGAATTATTGCTGAAAGATCATTTTTGTGACTAAAAAGTAAAATGTTAATTTTTTCCTTCCATGTTGCTTCTGCTGCTGTGAAACACCTGAAGAGTTAATCAACTTCTTGAATATGGTTTTGCGCACCTTGAGGGGGTGCAGTTTTTAGAATGGTGTCACTTTTGGGTATTTTCTGCCATATAGACCCCTCAAAATGACTTCAAATGTGAGGTGGTCCCTAAAAAAATGGTTTTCTAAATTTTGTTGTAAAAATGAGAAATTGCTGGTCAACTTTTAACCCTTATAACTCCCTAACAGAAAAAAATTTTGGTTCCAAAATTGTGCTGATGTAAAGTAGACATGTGGGAAATGTTACTTATTAAGTATTTTGTGTGACATATCTCTGTGATTTAATTGCATAAAAATTCAAAGTTGGAAAATTGCAAAATTTTAAAAATTTTCGCCATATTTCCGTTTTTTTCACAAATAAATGCAGGTAATATCAAAGAAATTTTACCACTATCATGAAGTACAATATGTCACGAGAAAACAATGTCAGAATCACCGGGATCCGTTGAAGCGTTCCAGAGTTATAACCTCATAAAGGGACAGTGGTCAGAATTGTAAAAATTGGCCCGGTCTATAACGTGCAAACCACCCTTGGGGGTAAAGGGGTTAAAAACGCCCTGGGGGGTGATAAGTTCCCTTTAAAAGCTAGATCCCCGCCTGGTGTCAGCTGATTCTGACAGCTGACACTTGGCTGTCGGTGCCCGGAGTGGTGTCCGCACTGCTCTCTGTACTTTAGCACCCTAAATGCTGCATTTAGTGAGTAGGCAGAGGAAAGAAAGCCTCTGCACTTGGATCAGCGACCCCACAACATCATAGCGGGATCTCGATTGTTGCCATCGTGATCCTATGTAGCCATGATGACATCCAGGTCATCATGTTTAGTGCATGATCTAACAAACTTGTGTCTGCAGCACCGACAGGTTATATAAGGTATTGCAATGCTCCTGCATTGCAATACCTTATAACTGCGATCAGACTGCAGAAAGTGAAAGCCCTACAGTGGGGCTAAGTAAAAAAGCAAAAAAAAGTGAACAAAAGTTGTAAAAATATATTTTTTTAATTCACAAATTTAAAAAAATATATATCGTACCCATAAATAAATATTTTTATGAAGAAAAACCAAACAATAAAAGTACACATATTTGGTATTGCTACGTCTGGATTAACCCATCTTATAAAACTGTCTAACTTTCAATTTATTTAGTGAACTCAGTAAAAAAAATAAAACACGAGGCAAAAAGCGATCCTTTATCAGCATACCACCACAAAAAGTGGAATAAAATGTGATCAAAAAGACAAATGCAAATAAAAATAGTATCACTAAAAACATCTTCTCCCGCAAAAAACAAGCCATCTTACAGCTCCATCAGCTGAAAAATAAAGTTATCGCTCTCAGAATATAGCGATGCAAATATAATTATTTTTTCTATAAGTATATGTGCACACGTTGCAGATTTTGCTGCGGATCCGCAGCAGTTTTCCATGCGGTGTACAGTACCATGTAAACGTAAGGAAAATGAAATCCGCTGTGCCCATGGTGCAGAAAATACCTCGCGGAAATGCTGCGTTGTATTTTCCGCAGCATGTCAATTCTTTGTGCGGATTCTGCAGCGGTTTACACCTGTTCCTCCATAAGAATCTGCAGGTATAAAACCGCAGGTGGAATTCGCACAAAACCACAGGAAATATGTGTTAAATCCGCAGGTAATCCACAGTGCGTTTTACCTGCAGATTTTGCTAAAATGTTGCGGAAAAATCCGCACACGAATCCGCAACGTGTGCACATAGCCTAAAAGTTTTTATTGTGTAAAAGAGCCAAAACATAAACATGCGGAACGGCATAAAAAGCAAACAAAAACAAACAATTCCTGATTATTGTTTTTTTGTTTATTCTGCTGCTCGAAACTCGGAATAGAAAACGATCAAAAAATGTCATGAGCCTGAAAATGGTACCAATAAAAAGCCCTCACATTACTGTCACCCGAAATGTGGAAAAATCATATCTCTCAAAATATGGTGATGAAAAACTATTTTTTTTTAAAAAAGCATCTTTTAGGCTATGTGCCCACGTAGCTGAAAGTATGGAGAATTTTCCTGAAGAAATGTATACTCACTTCGCAGGAAATCCGCTTGCGTTTTTTTAGCGTTTTTATCGCGTTTTTTGCGCGGATTTGTCTCTTTTTTGGCGGATTTTTACTGTTTTTTCCAAATACAATTCTACAGCAGCAAATCCGTTGATTTTCCACAAAATTAATAAACATGCTGCGCTTTTTTCTGCGATGCGTTTTTTTGGCGTAAAAAAGTGCAGCATGGGCACAAAAATTGCGGAATGCATTAAAATAATGGGATGCTTAATGTAAGCATTTTTAAGCATTTTAGCAGCGCAAATCTGGCGCATTAACACTAAAAAAACGCTAAAAATCCGGAACGTGGGCACATAGCCTTAGTGTGTGACAGCAGCCAAGCATTAAAGCCCAATATAAATCTGGTATCTCTGCAACGACCCGAAGAATAAAGTTGCCTAATCAGTTATACTGCACAAGGAACAGCACAAAAAAATAAATAAAAACAATTATTTACCTGCTTTGTTCATTCTGGCCTCACAAAATTGCAGTAAGGCTTGGCGCACATTTATACTGCGTTCTGCGCTGAGTTCTTAGACCGGGCATTTCATGTAAATCTCTGAAATACGTGATTCAGATGGAACCTCTAGCGGAAGATTCCCTGTAATGAGGCACATGAAGGCAATGTGGACACCGTCTGACCTGTGATCCGACAGTGTCCGTCTTTTTATTAGGAATGCGTAAAAGTGCCTTTGGCCACAGTTTTGTGCACCTCTGAATAAAAGGACACCGCTGAACAGAGGCCAGACAGAGTTTAGAGTAATTATAGTGAACGGCTCACTTGGAGGCTTAATCTGAATTACGTCACTCAGAAATTTAAAGGGAAATCCCAATGTAAGTGCTCAGCGTAGAGTGCCGGATAAACGTGATCCCAAATGTTATGTAAAATGTTTCCAATAAAAGCTTGAACTCAATCCACAAACATAGCAAGTCCCCACTCAGGGTCGTGACCTGTCAATGGAAATATAGGGGGCTTCCACATTACTGGTAGCACAAAGGCTGTGGCCCTCACCCCCAAAAGAAATTCAGCAAATTCTGTGCTCCAAAATCCAAATGCCCGCCTCCCTTATGAACCCCAGTGTGCCTAAACTGCAGCTAGTGTCCACATGTTTGGCATTTCTATAGCGATGAGAGCCTGCCTAATTTATGGGTGCAAGAGCTGGGCACAGTGTTCAGGCAGTACAATGGCAGTTTGCAATTTTCATTCAGCAACATCCACTGCTGTTTGTTTCTGGAAAACACCCATGGAGTCAAAATTGTCACTACACCTGCAGATAATTTCCTAAAGAGATACAATTTCCAAAATGAGGTCACTTGAGGTGGGTTTATGCTCTTCTAGCATTTAGCGGATCTGCATATGGAGTCTGCAAACCATTCTAGGAAAATCTGCGCCCCAGGAGGCAAATAGCGCTCTGTCCCTCCCTAGTCTCGCCATGTGGCTCAACATTACTGTACAGCCACATATGGGGTATTTCTATATTCAGCAAAAATTGTGGGTTAAATTTTTATGCCATTTTTTACTCATTTCCTAGTTTGAAAATGTAAAATCTGGTACTAAACAAAATTTTGGTGGTAAAAATTTTAAGTTAATTTTCTTCATTGCCCAATGGATTAAAATTTTGTGACCAACCTATGGTATCAATATAATCATTGCACCCTTAGATGTACTCATTGAGAGGTGTAGTTTGTAAAATGGTGTCTCTTATGGGGGTTCTGCTGTTCTGTCAAACTTAGGGGCTCTACTAATGTGACATGACACACTCAAACCAGTCCTGCAAAAATGTGAACTTCAATATGGCGCTTCTTCCGTTCTGAGCATTGTACTGTGCCTCAAAAGTAGTTTTCTACCACATATGGGGTATTGGCGTACTCAGTAGAAATTGCACAACATATTTTGGGGTCTATTTTCTCTTGCTATCCTTGTGAAAATAAAAAGAAAATACTGGCTAATATAATTTTTTTGTGGAACTCCCTGACAGAAGTTAAGTCGCTTAACCATGTTATGTAAATAAAAGCTTATAACCTGATGTTAAATTCATCTATTGGTTGTATAAATTATTCTTTTGAAAGCTGAAACCCTCCGAAATGTGGTTTAGGTTTAGAAAATAAATTGGCATCAATGCAGAAATATTGATCAGTTAATGGACACAGAATGGTCAGATTTTGGCAAGACAAAAGTTTTGTCGTCCACAGAAAGTAATGTGATATTCAAACAAATAATTAACTTAAAATACAAATATATGTTGCATAACATTGGTGAATGAAGTTGTGGTGCTATTAGAGTTATATTTAATATTTTGTGTGACTTCCATGAGCTTGAACTACATCCATGCAGTTCAACAATGATTCATACAATTTATTAATGAAGTCATCAGGAATAACAATGAATGCAGTCTTACAATGCCTCCCAGAGTTCATCTAGATTCTTTGGTTTGGTCTTCCAAGCTTCCTCTTTCATCCTACCCCAAACATGCTTAATGATGTTCATGTCTGGTGACTGGGCTGGCCAGTCCTTGAGCACCTTGATCTTTTTTGCCTGGAGGAACTTTGTTGTAGAGTTGGATGTATGAGATGGAGCACCATCCTGCTGCAGAATTTGACCCCTTTTATGATTTGGAATATAAGAGGTAGCTAATACTTCTTGATATTTTAAGCTATTGGTATTGCCTTCCACCTTGCAAATGTTTTGCACACCCCCATACTGAATGTAACCCCAGACCATGATGTTTCCAGCATCAAATGTAACTGTTTTCTGGGTGTATTTTGGATCCATACAGGCTCCAGTAGGTCTCCTGCAGTATTTGCGGTGACTGTGGAGTAATTCTACTGAAGATTCATCAGAGAAATCCACCTTCTGCCACTTTTCCAGCATCCATCTGTTTAGCAGGCTGTGGGACTTTGCAAATGCCACACAGTTTTCTATTTGCCTTTTGTTTAGTGCTGGCTTCTGGGCACTGATTCAACTATGGAGGCCATTTCAAGACAGAATACTACAAACTGTTCTAGTTGACACAGGGACTAGAAAAAAAACACAAAATTGAGCTTAACTTAAGTTGGTATACATGCAGAGGTAAAACACATGCTAAAAATGGCCACAAAACATAAAACCTACAAGATAAAAAAGTAAATGAAAACCCTGATATAACTAAGTAAAAAAAGCAAAAATGCATTTAAATAACACAGAGTTTTTAGTAATACTGTTTTTTGATAAAAAAAATAGCACAAAAGCCATCCCACCTCGTCACGGTAACTCTGATCGGGACAGTCCTAAACTATCTAATATTAAAACCTTACCATGTGTCAATGTTGACCTCAGTGTGAATAAGGGCAGATGAAAGGACTGAGCCCAAACAGTGAAACACTAGACTAGGGAAGCCTTATATAGTTTCTAGCTCAGAAACAGGGAGGCCACGCCCCGGATTGCACAGAATGCAACAATACACAGAAAAAAAAACACAAAATTGAGCTTAACTTAAGTTGGTATACATGCAGAGGTAAAACGCATGTTAAAAATGGCCACAAAACATAAAACCTACAAGAGAAAAAAGTAAATGAAAACCCTGATATAACTAAGTAAAAAAAGCAAAAATGCATTTAAATAACACAGAGTTTTTAGTAATACTGTTTTTTGATTAAAAAAATAGCACAAAAGCCATCCCACCTCGTCACGGTAACTCTGATCGGGACAGTCCTAAACTATCTAATATTAAAACCAGTAGGTCTCCTGCAGTATTTGCGGTGACTGTGGAGTATTTCTACTGAAGATTCATCAGAGAAATCCACCTTCTGCCACTTTTCCAGCATCCATCTGTTTAGCAGGCTGTGGGACTTTGCAAATGCCACACAGTTTTCTATTTGCCTTTTGTTTAGTGCTGGCTTCTGGGCACTGATTCAACTATGGAGGCCATTTCAAGACAGAATACTACAAACTGTTCTAGTTGACACAGGGACTTGAGGTGACCAGGCTTGTTGGAGCTCTGCTGCAGTGGAAGAGGGGCTTGCTTTGGATTTTCTAACCAACAAACATTCCTCCTGAGCAGTTGTCTGGTGGGGTCTGCCAGACCTGGGCTTTTCAAACACATCTCCAGTCTCTTCAAATCTTTTTTTAATTCTTTGTACTTGACGCTGAGACACATTAAAGGTGCTAGCCACCTCTGCAGTGGATCTGGTCTTCAGCCTCTTGACAATCCAGGCTTTGGTTGCAGGGTGGATTTTTGGCATGTTGTCAGAGCTCAAGTTGCAGTTGAAGTGAAAGTCTGGGGTGCTGGGTTTCTTTTTATACATACACACTAATTAACTGATCATTTACTGAGCACAAGTGAGGATGTAAACTAGGATTGGGTGCATTATATGACCAGGCGACAAAACTTTTGCCTTGCCAAAATCTGACCATTCTGTGTCCATTATCTGATTAATATTTCTGCATTGATGCCAATTTATTTTCTTAACCTGAACCACATTTTGTAGGGTTTCAGCTTTCAAAAGAATAATTTATACAACCAATGGATGAATTTAACGTCAGGTTATAAGCTTTTATTTACATAACATGGATAAGCGACATAACTTCTGTCAAGGTGTGTATGTTCACAGCTCAGCTACAATATAAACTTCTGTGAAGCATCTGGGAGTTCAAGGTGATCACCACACATCTAGATACATTCCTGTAACTTATGTTTTTTTTCACTATTTAGGCACATCAGGGTGTCACAATTCCTCTGCTCGGTGAATGATTGCTATGCTGTTCTATGGAAACTATCTTGCTGAGTTGTCTGTCTCTTGATTGACAGCTTGGCTGTCCAATCCTGTGATTGCCTTGCTGGGCTGTCGGTGCCTTGATTGACAGCTCAGCTGTCCAATCTGTGACTGGGAGGTGCAGGACTTTCCCCCGTTGCCCAGCTACTTAACTGAGCTATCTGCCCCTGTCCCTGCCAGAAATTGTTTGTGCTTTTTGGTGAGTGTTAGCCTGATTCTGTTGCTCTCTCTCTGTTGAGTTCTGATCTTCTGCTGCCTGAGCCTTTGGACTGTGTTCTGACTAACTATTTGTCTTTTTCTTTGGCTTTTGAGCTGCTATCTCTTGTTATTGACCCTAGACTGTGACCTGACGTATGCCTTTGTTTTCTTCCTTGGCTATCTACATACTCTTTTGGTATCTTGGTATTGCCCCCTGAACATCTGACTCTTGTGCCTCACAGTCTGTCCGTGAATAGTGACTAGTGTCACACAGGGGCTCTCAAGATGAGACATGACTCCGGCACACCATTGCATCAAAGTCTGCTTTGCAAAATGTCACTCTTTTCTGAGCCCCGCCATAAACTCAAACAGTAGTTTACCCCGACATATGGGGTATTGACATACTCAGGATGAATTGTAAAACAAATTGTATGGTGCAATTTCTCCTGATACCCTTGTGAAAATGCAAAATTTGGGGTTAAAAAAACATTTTTGTGGGGAAACTGTGATTTTTTTTTAATTTTCACGGCTCAACATTATAAACTACTTTGTGGCACCTGGGGACTCAAGGTGCTCTCCACACATCTAGGTAAGTTCCCTGAGGGGTCTAGTTTCCAAAGTGCTGTCACTTGTGGGCAGTTTTCACTATTTAGGCACATCAGGGGCTTTCCAAATGCAACATGGCATCCCCTAATTATTCCATCAAATTTTCCATTCAAAAAGTCAAATGGCGCTCTTTCTCTTCCGAGCCCTGCCATGCGCCCAAACAGTGGTTTTCCCCCTACATATGGGGTATTGGTATGCTCAGGAGAAATTGCACAACAAATTTTGGGGTCCAGTTTTTTCTGTTACCGTTGCAAAAATAAAAAAAAATTGGGTCTAAATTAAATTATTTTGTGACAAAAAGTTAAATGTTTACCTTCCACATTCCAAAAATTCCTGTGAAGCAGGATTTTGAGCACCTTGAAGGGTGCAGTTTATAGAATGGTGTCTCTCTTGGCTATTTTCTGTCATATAAGCCTCTCAAAGTCACTTCAAATGTGATGTGGTCCCTAAAAAAATGGTTTGTAAATTTTGTAGTAAAAATGAAAAATCGCTGGTCAACTTTTAACACTTATAATTTCCTAAGAAAACAAAATTCTGCTTCAAAAATTGTGCTGATGTAAAGTAGACACGTGGGAAATGTTATTTATTAACTATTTTGTGTGATATGACTGTCTGATTTAAGGGCATAAAAAATAAAAATCTGAAAATTGCAACGTTTTCAAAATTTTGGCAAACGTCCGTTTTTTTCTCACAAATAAACGCAAGTCATATTGAATAACTTTTACCACTATCATGAAGTACAATACGTCTTAAAAAAACATTCTCAGAATCAGTGAGATCCGTTGAAGCGTTCCAGAGTTATTACCTCATAAAGGGACAGAGGTCAGAATTGTAAAAATTGGCCCGGTCATTAACGTGCAAACAACCTTGGGGGGTGGGGGGTAAAGGAGTTAAAACAATTATTGGCTGCCAGACTTGGCTTCAAATATTTGCAATATAAAGTTATTTGTTCTCTAATATTCAAAAATTTTAAAGGGAATCTGTTACCCGTTTTTTGCTATCCCATGTATCACTCATTGCTGTAGTTTTGATAAAATCACTGTTTTATCTGCTGCACATCTAGTAGATCTATAAATGCTGAGCTCGTTCTAACCCCGCCCACACAACTGATTGGCAGCTTTCTGTCAATCAGTGGTGGAGGCGGGCTTGTACAGAGCTCATGAATAAAGAGGACTACCTGGTAGCAGGTTTACTAGTCCTCTAATGAAAATTTGCTGCTGATAATAGTGATTGTATCAAAACTGCACAAGCAGCCCAGTAAGTGATAATGGAATAAGAGTCTCTGTCTCAACTTTTGTCATTTAATCTGACAGCAGCATAATGTAAAGTGACAGATTCCTTTTAAGTGAACAAGGAGCAATAGCTATAGGAGCATATTGAATGGAACAAATTTTAGCTGCGTCATGGCTGACTGGGAGTCTACGTGTCCTGCGCCCCCTCACCTTGCTGGGTTACAAATAAACAATACGTTATAATTTTTACAGGTGGTGTTCAGTGAGACCAGAGCTATACTAAGTAGGTATTGCCATGCCGCAGTGTCAGCACTCAGCGATATAGAGTTTCACTAGCGCCTGGGTATTTATCATATGACAAAGAGAGAAGTGGAAGTCTTCTGTTCCCTCACTGACGTCAAGAGTTTGAGGTAAAGTCTTGTTCCTAAAACCATTTTCTCCTTACAATGAACTTATCCTGTGAATGTTGGAATCTGACTGCTGCTCCACTCTGATTTAGTAACTATTTCTAGTTCCTGTTTAGGTTGTTGCCTCGGAAAAAGTACTTCCAAGTTCTAAACCATGAGTTATCCACATGCCCAATGTGGCCTTCTGCTCCATATTAGCTACAACATTACCAGAGAGTTTGAAAGTGCCGGTCCTGAATTTTACTCAATGGATGGGTCAAGGGCTCCTTCAGAGTTTTAACCCAAGCAGTGCCACCACCGACCTAGCTGTACGTCAGTATTACAGCTCACCCTCATGGTCTCGAACCTTCAGGAATAAAGCCTTGCCCCGGGCATTAGTGGGGGTTTAGCAGTTACCCCTTTACTCATCAGACTTGGCTGCATACGTATGCTTCCAACAAGATTGGGCCTAGTGACACCGAGGAGAAGACTATAATTCTTCCGCATACCTGGCTTAAAATACAAACTGTAAGTTATACTGACATTATTGAAATAGTTCTGTAGTTCATTTCTTTTTCTTTCCCATAACATAACTGTGTCCAGCATCATGGTGGTCCATTTCTAGCTGAATAATCATATTAGCTTCTGATTAGCATGGTTTCTTTTAGGATGGGCAATAACTATGTGATAATAGATAGAATTAGAGCCATGAGCTTGTGCTGCTGTTTTGCCACCCAGCAAGTAATCTGTTGTGAAAACCTTTCACCCCCCGAGGGAGGTAGGCATTCCTTAAATAATTTATAGCACCTGCTACAGCTGTTTCTTAAACCTGGCAATAACCCCAGTGGGTAACCAAAAATACTTTTTGGCAAAATGACATAAGAACTTTGTAAACATTTTTATTAAAGCTGAATTATATATCCTATTTCTCCGAGAAATCACACATAAGCCTCAGTCTGTTTTATACAGATAGAACACGTATCCATTAAAGTCTATGGAGCTGATGACATGTCCATGTTTTTTGTTCAGTCATCAGTTATAGATCAAAATTACCCCTACAAGTCTCTGGGTCAGTGATAATCACAAAAAATGGATGCCATCTTTGTGCGATCCAGGTCCTGTCTGTTTTTAACATTGCAATGGTATTAGAAGATTTGCATTTTTCTTTTTTTTCTGCATACGGAAAGTTCACTGGTGAAATACTTAGGGCTCATAATCATTTTCGAGATAAAAAATCGGATTGCACTCTGACCAATGATATTCAGTGGGTTACATCTCATCTGCAATTTTTTTCTCAGCTGAAATCGTACTGAGAAAAATATCGCAGCATGCTTCGATTTCTCGGACGAGACTCGTCAATGCAAGCCTATGGGAGCGAGTGCTGTCAGTGTGGCCATGCGAGTGCTGTCCGACTTTTAAGCACCAATGACCTTTGATAAGCCGGCAACTCATGTGCCGCATACAGCTAAATCACAGAGTGACAGGTTAGAATAGAATATATATATATATATATACATATATATATATTTAGATGTCAGTGACACATGCAGTACATATATTATTATTATTTATTTATATAGCACCATTAATTCCATGGCGCTGTACATGAGAAGGGGTTACATCAAAATACAAGTATCACAGTAAACAAAACTAACAATGACAGACTGGTACAGAGGGAAGAGGACCCTGCCCTTGCGGGCTTACATTCTACAGGATTATGGGGAAGGAGACAGTAGGTCGAGGGTTGCAGTAGCTCCGATGGTGTTGAGGTGGCCGTGTGGTCATTACAGGTTGTAAGCTTCTTTGAAGAGGTGGGTTTTCAGGTTTCTTTTGAAGGATCAAAATGTGGTGGATAACTGGACGTGTTGGGGCACAGAATTCCAGAGGATGGGGGATATTCGGGAGAAGTTTTGGAGGCGATTGGGTGAGGAGCGAATAAGCATGGAGGAGAGAAGGAGGTCTTGGGAGGGCCGGAGATTACGTGAGGGAAGATATCAGGAGATTAGTTTGGAAATATACGGAGGAGAAAGGTTATGGATGGCTTTGTAGGTCAGTGTTAGTAGTTTAAACTGGATACGCTGGGAAATTGGGAGCCAGAGAAGGGATTTGCAAAGAGGGGAAGCAGGAGCGTAGCGAAGAGAGAGATTAATTAGTCGGACAGCAGAGTTAAGGATGGACTGGAAGGGTGCGAGAGTGTTAGAAAGTAGGCCACAGAGGAGTATGTTGCAGTAGTCGAGGCGGGAGATGAATAGGGCATGCACAAGCATTTTGGTAGAGTGAGGGTTGAGGAAAGGACGAATTCTGGAAATATCTTTGAGCTAGAGGCCACAGGAGGTGGCGAGAGCTTGGATGTGTGGTTTGAAGGACAGGGCAGAATCCAGGGTTACTCTGATCATGGCTCTGATGATGTCTCCGACCGCTCTGCCCACAAAAATACACGTACATTTGAACAGCTTCATAGATTATAATGAGCATGTATGCTATCCATGAAAAATGCAGATTTAAGCCTCCTTCACATATCCTTGTTTGCAGTACGTGTGGCATCCAAATTTTTCATGGATAAAAATACGTACCCATTATAATTTACTAGCTATTGAACCCGTTCTACGCCCGGGTGGCAAGCATTTATATTGGTATATGGTCTCCATCCTGGTATGTGCTGCTCCATCCTGCGTCCCCATCCTGTCATGTGCTGCTCCATCCTGCGTCCCCATCCTGTCATGTGCTGCACCCATCCTGCGTCCCCATCCTGTCATGTGCTGCACCCATCCTGCGTCCCCATTCTGTCATGTGCTGCACCCGTCCTGCGTCCCCATCCTGTCATGTGCTGCACCCATCCTGCGTCCCCATCCTGTCATGTGCTGCACCCATCCTGCGTCCCCATCCTGTCATGTGCTGCACCCATCCTGCGTCCCCATCCTGTCATGTGCTGCACCCATCCTGCATCCCCATCCTGTCATGTGCTGCACCCATCCTGCGCCCCCATCCTGTCATGTGCTGCACCCATCCTGCGTCCCCATCCTGTCATTCGCTGCTCCCATCCTGCGCCCCCATCCTGTCATGTGCTGCTTCCATCCTGCGCCCCCATTCTGTCATGTGCTGCTGCCATCCTGCAACCCGTTCTGTCATGTGCTGCTCCCATCCTGCACCCCCGTTCTGTCATGTGCTGCTCCCATCCTGCACCCCCGTTCTGTCATGTGCTGCCCTATTCTGTCATGTGCTGCTCCATCCTGCGTCCCCGTTCTGTCATGTGCTGCTCCCATCCTGCGCCACCGTTCTTTAATTTGCTGCTCCCATCCATATGCCCCATACGCTGCTCCATAAAGGTTTATGGCCCCCATAAAATGCTCCATAGTATATGCCCGTACACTGCTCCATAAAGGTTGATGGCCCCCATAAGATGCTCCATAGTATATGCCCCCGTACACTGCTCCATAAAGGTTTATGGCCCCCATAAGATGCTCCATACTATATGCCCCCGTACACTGCTCCATTATAGTTTATGGCCCCATAAGATGCTCCATAGTGTATGCCCCCGTACACTGCTCCATTATGGTTTATGGCCTCATAAGATGCTCCATACTCTATGCCCCCGTACACTGCTCCATTATGGTTGATGGCCCCCTTAACATGCTCCATTCTATATGCCCCCGTACACTGCTTCATTATGGTTGATGGCCCCCTTAACATGCTCCATTCTATATGCCCCCGTACACTGCTCCATTATGGTTGATGGCCCCCTTAACATGCTCCATTCTATATGTCCCCCTATGCTGCTGCAATATATATAAAAAAAAAATATACCATACTCACCTATCGTCGCTGGGTGCCGAGTGCTGGGGAGCCTGAGCAGGCGGGGACACCGGCGCGCTGTGGGGGTCAGGTGCCGGTATCACCGCCAGCTCAGGCCCCCCAGCACTTACTATATTCACCTGGCCCCGTTCCACTGCTGCGCGCTGCCATCTACCCGGTCCTCTGGCTGTGACTGGTCAGTCAGAGGGCGGCGCCGGCGCGCATTAAGCGCGTCATCACGCCCTCTGAACTGAAGGTCACAGGCCGAGGACCGGGAAGATGGCGGCGTGCACCGGTGGAACACAGGACAGGTGAATATAGCCGATACTCACCCTCCTGGCGGTCCCTGCTTCTCTGTTGGAGATCGCGGTGTGCGTTCAGTGTTAACGCATACCGCGATCTCCCGGGAGCGTCACTCTGTGAAGCCCAGACTGCGCCGGCGTTTGCACTTGCGCAGTCTATAAAGGCTTCGGACAGAGTGACGCTCCCAGCGTTATATTATAGATGCTGCTATTCACATGTCTGTGTTTCTATATGGGCAGAGTGTCTGTGCAAAACTCACAGACATATATTCACTTTTTGCCAGCAGCACGGATAACAAGGGCCAATACAAGAGTATGGGTCTATGAAAAGCACGTACAGCACACGGATGGTATCCCGGTGCCATCCACGTGCCATCCCTGCACATTAAGCGATACAGTTTGTACTGACCCATAGGACTGGGTGCTGAAGGCAGCTCTCATCAAGTTGTATTCAGCACCAACTGTGTACCTCATGTGTAAAATTAAGAATTAAATTTAAAAAAGGGTGTGACACCATTTTTTTATATCTAATTTTACAGCACAAATTGTAATGCGTTTCCCCGGAGCTCGTACGTGTCACACGGACATACGAACGGCACATGTATGTGACACATGGACAGCAAATGGATACATGTATGTCGCACGGATGTCACATACATACATATGGATGACATATGGACACAGACCTCGGATCTCACCAATGCTGGGTTTTCCTACAGAGGAACCACCAGGATGTGTGAAGACCTAATATCCATTTAGGCTATGTGCACACGTTCAGGATTTCTCGCAGAAAATTCCCGAGAAAAAACGGACATTTTCTGCAAGAAATCCGCAAGAAAACCGCATGCGTTTTTGCCAGGGTTTTGATGCATTTTTGCCACGGTTTTGATGCGCTTTTGCCGCGGTTTTTTCCGGACACTTCCCAATGCATTTTGTAGTGGGAAATCCGCAAAAAACGCAAAATTAATGAACATGCTGCGGTTTTTACCGCAATGCGTTTTTTTCACGGAAAAAAACACATCATGTGCACAAAACATGCGGAATTCATTCTAAATGATGAGATGCTTATTGTATGCTTTTTTTTGCAGTTTTATAGCGTTTTTATTGGGGAAAAAACGCGAAAAAACCGCAACGTGTGCACACAGCCTAAGAGTTCAATGTTGATCATTTATATATTCAGAAAATAATTTTATGCAGGTAAACACATCCCTCACCTCTGCATATTGTCTGTGAGGATCTGCAACTTTCTGGTGCTGTGTGGATAATGGTTCTTATATATTCATTATTTTTCTTGCTCAGTTATTTTCTTTCTGCCACTATTCACTTTTAGAACTCAGACCCTTACTGCAGTACACCACTTCTCTCAGCTTCTCTATTTAGCCATAGTCACACGTTCAGTATTTGGTCAGTATGTTACATCAGTATTTGTAACCCAAAACCAGGAGTGGAAATGTAGGAAGATGGATCAGAATAGTGGTCTCTCTTGTGTGTCCGTGGTCCGGAACTGTCGGGACTGTCACCATTGTTGCTGGGGGAAGCACTTTCTGACCGGAACATACCTTTGCACCTGACTGTTAGGGGCGGGTGTGATATAAAAGAGACTGTGCTTGCGGGAATGGGGCTTTTGGCGGGTTCCCAGCGTGTGTGACAAGGGAAGGTTGACTCCCTCTCCGCTGACCGACGCCAACCAGCAGGCCCGCGTTGCACCTTTCCATACCCTGCGCATACAGACTGTGCATCTCCAGGGACCATCTCCCTGTTACCCTCTGACCTTTACAGTACTAACCAGTCGGTCCCGCTGACATCTGCCGACATTCTTTGCAGCCCTGATCCTGCGGTGCACGCAGTTTGTAGTGGTGAGACTACGGTCTCCACTTCGGGACTTTGTGCATCATTGACGGTGCATCAGACCTTTCCTCGTTCAGCACCTCGTATCAGGACCACAAGTCCACATGTAGGAAGACCAGGATACTTTGTCACTGTTCAGAGACAGGGCTTCACCTTCCTCCAGGACCGGCGCAGACTTCTCGCATCACCTACGGTGCCATCGTGGGATTTTCCAGTCTCCATCGTCCAGGAACCAGAGACATAATTTAACTTGTTATTTGACCGTTTGTTATTAATTGATTATCGTTTACACGTTGTGTGCCTATTTACCTTCACCCCCTTACTCCCTGCGTGGAGTTTCCGCTGCTGTGATAACTATATATAAAAAACCTGTTAACTTTTGCTCTGCCTCCTGCTTGTCACTGCATCCTGTGTACCTGCTAGAACCTTACAGAACAATCAGGGAAAATGTGTAATGGAAACACATCACCATTTTTATATTTATCACCCACTCCTGGTTTTAGCTTAAAAATACTGACATAAAATACTGACCAAATACTGACCGTATGAACGTGGCCTGTACCATTCTATTCTGCAGTACATCGCTCCTCTCAGCTCCTATACATTCATCCCCATCCTGCAGTACATCACTTCTCTCAGTCCTTCTAAATATTGTACCACCATGTAGTGTATTGCTCCTTTAAGGCCCTATCCAGAATTCTCCTGCAGTTAATTGATCTACTTATTCCTTATTTATTCAACCTTACTGCAGTATATCTCACCTCAGTCCCTCTGTATACACTTGGATTGCCCCCAAGGGCTAGGGATACTCGGTACCGGGTCCTTCGGTTCTCAAGGAGGATGTCACGGTGGCTGACCCGGTCCGTGGCCCTCGAGAGGTCCGTTAATAAAAGGGAAAGGTCTTTAAAGGGGGAAATGTTTGTGACGCCACCTGTGGTATTCGGTCAGGGTGACCAACGCTGCTTAGAGGTCCGCTGGGGTGATGTTATGGCAGCTAGATGGCATACCTTCCCACAGGTGAAGTATGTCCCCAGGACTTCCCAATGTGTAGATGGTGGATGGTGGATGATGTAAAGCGCAGTGAATAACAAGGACACAAGGTTGCAGTCTCTTTACCTTTACTGAAGGCTTCAGTATCCACAGTCCAGAGCATCAGATCACAGGGCAGGCAGAGTCCCGACAGTTGGAAGGCAAATCCAGAGTCCCCTTATCCAGGTGGAAATTAGTAGCCTTCCTCTGCCCCTGTGGAATGAGCCCCTGAGGAAGCCAGTATCACTGGCGATACGCGTTGGGCATTTGTGCCCAGTGTCAACCCCCTTTCTTTTTGCTACCACCTGCTCATTGCACGGATGTGCCCCACAGAGGTTCTATTTTGGAAGCCTAGCCTACAGCGTCAGGTTGTATAGGATGTTATAGTGTGGGCATTTCAGCTTTGGGGAGTTTTCCCCTTTTCCCCCCCCCCCCCCCCTTATAGGTTTATATTCCACCTTTAAATCCCTGACATTTGGCGTTCCTAACTTTGAGCTCTGTGGCATTATGACTTTGGTGTGTAGAGTCAATTGTGGATTTTGTGGATTTACAACATTGACATTATGTGTCTTATTTGCATATATATAGGGTGACACTGTGGTATGACCTCATTATAGGTCTGAGTTCTGATGACTTTTGTTGTGTTTTACAATTTTAAATGTTTTTAAATGTTTTTGTTCAGTGCTTAAGTGTGTGTATAATAAACTTATATAATCTTTGATCTATTTGTGTGGTGATCCCTTTAATATGCATGCTACCCTTTTTCTTTTTGGTTTCATATTGCCTCATAAGGTCCTCACAACTATTGTAGATGTTCTAGATGTTGTGTCTCTCTCTGTCCCCCAGATTGAGAGGACAAACCCGTATGACTGGTGGCCTGAGGCTTTTTACAGGGGCTCTAGCACACCCCTTCCCCCACAAGTTGCCAACGTGCCTCCTGGGTATAGGGCAGATGAGTAACTTGAAATTAGCTGTCCTGCCGGTCTCTAGAGCAAGGCATAAAGGACTGTTGCTCCCTCAGTGTTCCGGCTACCGGATCCTGCGCCTCAGAAGGAGGCAGCCTGTGCATGGCAGAACTCCTTCTGGTTTCCTCTCCTTTTGCTAAGACTTCGTTTCTCACTCTCTACAGTACAGTTTGCTGTTCGTGTCTCTTTCTTAGGATGCTGACGCACGTGGGACAGGCGCAGCTCCGTGGCCTTCTGTCTAGGCCTCTGACAGGATCCCACCCCTGTCAGGGACCAACTACCTGAGCGGAGCTCAGATAGCAGCTCACTGGGTGAAGCCCAGCCAGCTTCTGCCCAACTTCCTATCCAGACCACCAGTTTTACCTAATTGTGAAGAGTGCCCTAATAAATAGGAGCATAGCTCCCCCTGGTGGACTGGAGTGTGAATTGTGTTGCATGTTTGTGATACCTGGTAAAGAGATCTCCTTTATTGCCTTCAAACGTAACATCACGCCCCCCTAGAGGAGAATGATATTACTGCAATGACCAGAACCCTGGGGCGCTGCACACTCATTCTGCATTACATTGCTTCTCTCAATCCCCACTATACAGTATACATCCTCCTCCTGCAGTACATTGATACTCTTCAACCCCACATTATACAACCTCAACTTGCAGCATATTGCTCTTCAGCCTCACTATATACAGCCTCCTCTTGCAGCGTATCGTTCTTCAGCCCCACAATATACAGCCTCCTCTTGCAATATATTGCTCCTCAGCCTCACTATATGCAGCCTCCTCTTGCAGCATATCACTCTTCAGTCATACTATATAAAGCCTCTTCTTGCAGCATATCGCTCTTCAGCCCCACAATATACAGCCTCCTCTTGCAATATATTGCTCCTCAGCCTCACTATATGCAGCCTCCTCTTGCAGCATATCACTCTTCAGTCATACTATATAAAGCCTCTTCTTGCAGCATATCACTCTTCAGCCTCACTATATACAGCCTCTTCTTGCAGTATATCGCTCTTCAGCCTCACTATATACAGCCTCTTCAGCCACACTATATACAGCTTCCTCTTGCAGCATATCGCTCTTCAGCCTCACTATATACTGTACATCCTCCTCTTGCAGCATATCGCTCTTCAGCCTCACTATATACAGCCTCCTCTTGCAGTATATTGCTCATCAGCCCCACTATATACAGCCTCCTTTTGCAGCATATCACTCTTCAGCCTCACTATATACAGCCTCCTCTTGCAGCATATCGTTCTTCAGCCTCACTATATACAGCCTCCTCTTGCAGCATATCGTTCTTCAGCCCCACTATATACAGCCTCCTCTTGCAGCATATCGTTCTTCAGCCCCACTATATACAGCCTCCTCTTGCAGCATATCACTCTTCAGCCCCACTATATACATCCTCCTCTTGCAGCATATCGTTCTTCAGCCCCACTATATACAGCCTCCTCTTGCAGCATATCGTTCTTCAGCCCCACTATATACATCCTCCTCTTGCAGCATATCACTCTTCAGCCCCACTATATACAGCCTCCTCTTGCAGCATATCGTTCTTCAGCCCCACTATATACATCCTCTTCTTGCAGTATATCACTCTTCAGCTCCACTATATACAGTTAGGTCCATATATATTTGGACAGAGACAACATTTTTCTAATTTTGGTTATAGACATTACCACAATGAATTTTAAACAAAACAATTGAGATGCAGTTGAAGTTCAGACGTTCAGCTTTCATTTGAGGGTATCCACATTAAAATTGGATGAAGGGTTTAGGAGTATCAGCTCCTTAACACGTGCCATCCTGTTTTTAAAGGGACCCAAAGTAATTGGACAATTGACTCCAAGGCTATTTCATGGACACGTGTGGGCAATCCCTTCGTTATTTCATTCTCAATTAAGCAGATAAAAGGTTTGGAGTTGATTTGAGGTGTGGTGCTTGCATTTGGAAGGTTTTGCTGTGAAGTAAACATGAGGTCAAAGGAGCTCTCCATGCAGGTGAAACAAGCCATCCTTAAGCTGCGAAAACAGAAAAAACCCATCCGAGAATTTGCTACAATATTAGTAATGGCAAAATCTACAGTTTGATACATACTGAGAAAGAAAGAAAGCACTGGGGAACTCATCAATGCAAAAAGACCTGGGCGCCCACGGAAGGCAACAGTGGTGGATGATCGCAGAATAATCTCCATGGTGAAGAGACACCCCTTCACAACAGCCAACCAAGTGAACAACACTCTCCAGGGGGTCGGCATATCAATATCCAAATCTACCATAAAGAGAAGACTGCATGAAAGTAAATACAGAGGGTTCACTGAACGGTGCAAGCCACTCATAAGCATCAAGAATAAAAAGGCTAGACTGGACTTTGCTAAAAAACATCTAAAAAAGCCAGCACAGTTCTGGAAGAACATTCTTTGGACAGATGAAACCAAGATCAACCTCTACCAGAATGATGGAAAGAGAAAAGTATGGTGAAGGCGTGGTACAGCTCATGATCCAAAGCATACCACATCATCTGTAAAACACGGTGGAGGCAGTGTGATGGCTTGGGCATTCATGGCTGCCGGTGGCACTGGGTCACTAGTGTTTATTGATGGCGTGACACAGGACAGAAGCAGCCGAATGAATTCTGAGGTATTCAGAGACATACTGTGTGCTCAGATCCAGCCAAATGCAGCCAAACTGATTGGTCGTCGTTTCATACTACAGATGGACAATGACCCAAAACATAAAGCCAAAGCAACCCAGGAGTTTATTAAAGCAAAGAAGTGCAATATTCTTGATTGGCCAAGTCAGTCACCAGATCTCCACCCAATTAAGCATGCATTTCACTTGTTAAAGACTAAACTTCAGACAGAAAGGCCCACAAACAAACAGCAACTGAAAACCACCGCAGTGAAGGCCTGGCAGAGCGTCAAAAATGAGGAAACACAGCGTCTGGTGATGTCCTTGTGTTCAAGATTTAAGGCAGTCATTGCCAACAAAGGGTTTTCAACCAAGTACTAGAAATGAACATTTTATTTAAAATTATTGAATCTGTCCAATTACTTTTGGTCCCTTTAAAAACAGGGTGGCACATGTTAAGGAGCTGAAACTCCTAAACCCTTCATTCAATTTTAATGTGGATACCCTCAAATGAAAGCTGAAAGTCTGAACTTCAACTGCATCTGAATTGTTTTGTTTAAAATTCATTGTGGTGATGTCTATAACCAAAATTAGAAAAATGTTGTCTCTGTCCAAATATATATGGACCTAACTGTACATCCTCCTCTTGCAGCATATCACTCTTCAGCCCCACTATATACAGCCTCCTCTTGCAGTATATCGCTCTTCAGCTCCACTATATACAGCCTCCTCTTGCAGCATATCGTTCTTCAGTCCCACTATATACATCCTCCTCTTGCAGTATATCGCTCTTCAGCTCCACTATAAACATCCTCCTCTTGCAGCATATCACTCTTCAGCCCCACTATATACAGCCTCCTCTTGCAGTATATCACTCTCCAGCCTCACTATATACATCCTCCTCTTGCAGTATATCACTCTTCAGCCCCACTATATACAGCCTCCTCTTGCAGTATATCACTCTCCAGCCTCACTATATACAGCCTCCTCTTGCAGTATATCGCTCTTCAGCCTCACTATATACATCCTCCTCTTGCAGTATATCACTCTCCAGCCTCACTATATACATCCTCCTCTTGCAGTATATCACTCTTCAGCCCCACTATATACAGCCTCTTCAGCCACACTATATACAGCTTCCTCTTGCAGCATATCGCTCTTCAGCCTCACTATATACATCCTCCTCTTGCAGCATATCGCTCTTCAGCCTCACTATATACAGCCTCCTCTTGCAGTATATTGCTCATCAGCCCCACTATATACAGCCTCCTTTTGCAGAATATTGCTCTTCAGCCTCACTATATACAGCCTCCTCTTGCAGCGTATCGTTCTTCAGCCCCACAATATACAGCCTCCTCTTGCAATATATTGCTCCTCAGCCTCACTATATGCAGCCTCCTCTTGCAGCATATCACTCTTCAGTCATACTATATAAAGCCTCTTCTTGCAGCATATCACTCTTCAGCCTCACTATATACAGCCTCTTCTTGCAGTATATCGCTCTTCAGCCTCACTATATACAGCCTCTTCAGCCACACTATATACAGCTACCTCTTGCAGCATATCGCTCTTCAGCCTCCCTATATGCATCCTCCTCTTGCAGCATATCGCTCTTCAGCCTCACTATATACAGCCTCCTCTTGCAGTATATTGCTCATCAGCCCCACTATATACAGCCTCCTTTTGCAGCATATCACTCTTCAGCCTCACTATATACAGCCTCCTCTTGCAGCATATCGTTCTTCAGCCTCACTATATACAGCCTCCTCTTGCAGCATATCACTCTTCAGTCATACTATATAAAGCCTCTTCTTGCAGCATATCGCTCTTCAGCCCCACAATATACAGCCTCCTCTTGCAATATATTGCTCCTCAGCCTCACTATATGCAGCCTCCTCTTGCAGCATATCACTCTTCAGTCATACTATATAAAGCCTCTTCTTGCAGCATATCACTCTTCAGCCTCACTATATACAGCCTCTTCTTGCAGTATATCGCTCTTCAGCCTCACTATATACAGCCTCTTCAGCCACACTATATACAGCTTCCTCTTGCAGCATATCGCTCTTCAGCCTCACTATATGCATCCTCCTCTTGCAGCATATCGCTCTTCAGCCTCACTATATACAGCCTCCTCTTGCAGTATATTGCTCATCAGCCCCACTATATACAGCCTCCTTTTGCAGCATATCACTCTTCAGCCTCACTATATACAGCCTCCTCTTGCAGCATATCGTTCTTCAGCCTCACTATATACAGCCTCCTCTTGCAGCATATCGTTCTTCAGCCCCACTATATACAGCCTCCTCTTGCAGCATATCGTTCTTCAGCCCCACTATATACAGCCTCCTCTTGCAGCATATCACTCTTCAGCCCCACTATATACATCCTCCTCTTGCAGCATATCGTTCTTCAGCCCCACTATATACAGCCTCCTCTTGCAGCATATCGTTCTTCAGCCCCACTATATACATCCTCCTCTTGCAGCATATCACTCTTCAACCCCACTATATACAGCCTCCTCTTGCAGCATATCATTCTTCAGCCCCACTATATACATCCTCCTCTTGCAGCATATCACTCTTCAACCCCACTATATACATCCTCCTCTTGCAGCATATCGTTCTTCAGCCCCACTATATACATCCTCTTCTTGCAGTATATCACTCTTCAGCTCCACTATATACATCCTCCTCTTGCAGCATATCACTCTTCAGCCCCACTATATACAGCCTCCTCTTGCAGTATATCGCTCTTCAGCTCCACTATATACAGCCTCCTCTTGCAGCATATCGTTCTTCAGTCCCACTATATACATCCTCCTCTTGCAGTATATCGCTCTTCAGCTCCACTATATACATCCTCCTCTTGCAGCATATCACTCTTCAGCCCCACTATGTACAGCCTCCTCTTGCAGTATATCACTCTTCAGCCCCACTATATACAGCCTCCTCTTGCAGTATATCACTCTCCAGCCTCACTATATACAGCCTCCTCTTGCAGTATATCGCTCTTCAGCCTCACTATATACATCCTCCTCTTGCAGTATATCACTCTCCAGCCTCACTATATACATCCTCCTCTTGCAGTATATCACTCTTCAGCCCCACTATATACAGCCTCCTCTTGCAGTATATCACTCTCCAGCCTCACTATATACAGCCTCCTCTTGCAGTATATCGCTCTTCAGCCTCACTATATACATCCTCCTCTTGCAGTATATCACTCTCCAGCCTCACTATATACATCCTCCTCTTGCAGTATATCACTCTTCAGCCCCACTATATACAGCCTCCTCTTGCAGTATATCACTCTCCAGCCTCACTATATACAGCCTCCACTTGCAGTATATCGCTCTTCAGCCTCACTATATACATCCTCCTCTTGCAGTATATCACTCTCCAGCCTCACTATATACAGCCTCCTCTTGCAGTATATCACTCTCCAGCCTCACTATATACATCCTCCTCTTGCAGTATATCACTCTCCAGCCTCACTATATACATCCTCCTCTTGCAGTATATCACTCTTCAGCCCCACTATATACAGCCTCCTCTTGCAGTATATCACTCTCCAGCCCCACTATATACATCCTCCTCTTGCAGTATATCGCTCTTCAGCCTCACTATATACAGCCTCTTCTTGCAGTATATCACTCTTCAGCCCCACTATATACAGCCTCCTCTTGCAGTATATCACTCTTCAGCCCCACTATATACAGCCTCCTCTTGCAGTATATCACTCTCCAGCCTCACTATATACAGCCTCCTCTTGCAGTATATCACTCTTCAGCCCACTATATACAGCCTGCTCTTGCAGTATATCACTCTTCAGCCCCACTATATACAGCCTCCTCTTGCAGCATATCACTCTTCAGCCCCACTATATACATCCTCCTCTTGCAGCATATCGTTCTTCAGCCCCACTATATACAGCCTCCTCTTGCAGCATATCGTTCTTCAGCCTCACTATATACATCCTCCTCTTGCAGTATATCACTCTCCAGCCTCACTATATACATCCTCCTCTTGCAGTATATCACTCTTCAGCCCCACTATATACAGCCTCCTCTTGCAGTATATCACTCTCCAGCCTCACTATATACAGCCTCCTCTTGCAGTATATCGCTCTTCAGCCTCACTATATACATCCTCCTCTTGCAGTATATCACTCTCCAGCCTCACTATATACATCCTCCTCTTGCAGTATATCACTCTTCAGCCCCACTATATACAGCCTCCTCTTGCAGTATATCACTCTCCAGCCTCACTATATACAGCCTCCACTTGCAGTATATCGCTCTTCAGCCTCACTATATACATCCTCCTCTTGCAGTATATCACTCTCCAGCCTCACTATATACAGCCTCCTCTTGCAGTATATCACTCTCCAGCCTCACTATATACATCCTCCTCTTGCAGTATATCACTCTCCAGCCTCACTATATACATCCTCCTCTTGCAGTATATCACTCTTCAGCCCCACTATATACAGCCTCCTCTTGCAGTATATCACTCTCCAGCCCCACTATATACATCCTCCTCTTGCAGTATATCGCTCTTCAGCCTCACTATATACAGCCTCTTCTTGCAGTATATCACTCTTCAGCCCCACTATATACAGCCTCCTCTTGCAGTATATCACTCTTCAGCCCCACTATATACAGCCTCCTCTTGCAGTATATCACTCTCCAGCCTCACTATATACAGCCTCTTCTTGCAGTATATCACTCTTCAGCCCCACTATATACAGCCTCCTCTTGCAGTATATCACTCTTCAGCCCACTATATACAGCCTGCTCTTGCAGTATATCACTCTTCAGCCCCACTATATACAGCCTCCTCTTGCAGCATATCACTCTTCAGCCCCACTATATACATCCTCCTCTTGCAGCATATCGTTCTTCAGCCCCACTATATACAGCCTCCTCTTGCAGCATATCGTTCTTCAGCCCCACTATATACATCCTCCTCTTGCAGCATATCACTCTTCAGCCCCACTATATACATCCTCCTCTTGCAGCATATCGTTCTTCAGCCCCACTATATACATCCTCCTCTTGCAGCATATCACTCTTCAGCCCCACTATATACATCCTCTTCTTGCAGTATATCACTCTTCAGCTCCACTATATACATCCTCCTCTTGCAGCATATCGTTCTTCAGTCCCACTATATACATCCTCCTCTTGCAGTATATCGCTCTTCAGCTCCACTATATACATCCTCCTCTTGCAGCATATCACTCTTCAGCCCCACTATATACAGCCTCCTCTTGCAGTATATCACTCTCCAGCCTCACTATATACATCCTCCTCTTGCAGTATATCACTCTTCAGCCCCACTATATACAGCCTCCTCTTGCAGTATATCACTCTCCAGCCTCACTATATACAGCCTCCTCTTGCAGTATATCGCTCTTCAGCCTCACTATATACATCCTCCTCTTGCAGTATATCACTCTCCAGCCTCACTATATACATCCTCCTCTTGCAGTATATCACTCTTCAGCCCCACTATATACAGCCTCCTCTTGCAATATATTGCTCCTCAGCCTCACTATATGCAGCCTCCTCTTGCAGCATATCACTCTTCAGTCATACTATATAAAGCCTCTTCTTGCAGCATATCGCTCTTCAGCCCCACAATATACAGCCTCCTCTTGCAATATATTGCTCCTCAGCCTCACTATATGCAGCCTCCTCTTGCAGCATATCACTCTTCAGTCATACTATATAAAGCCTCTACTTGCAGCATATCACTCTTCAGCCTCACTATATACAGCCTCTTCTTGCAGTATATCGCTCTTCAGCCTCACTATATACAGCCTCTTCAGCCACACTATATACAGCTTCCTCTTGCAGCATATCGCTCTTCAGCCTCACTATATACATCCTCCTCTTGCAGCATATCGCTCTTCAGCCTCACTATATACAGCCTCCTCTTGCAGTATATTGCTCATCAGCCCCACTATATACAGCCTCCTTTTGCAGTATATCACTCTTCAGCCTCACTATATACAGCCTCCTCTTGCAGCATATCGTTCTTCAGCCTCACTATATACAGCCTCCTCTTGCAGCATATCGTTCTTCAGCCCCACTATATACAGCCTCCTCTTGCAGCATATCGTTCTTCAGCCCCACTATATACAGCCTCCTCTTGCAGCATATCGTTCTTCAGCCCCACTATATACATCCTCCTCTTGCAGCATATCACTCTTCAGCCCCACTATATACAGCCTCCTCTTGCAGCATATCGTTCTTCAGCCCCACTATATACATCCTCTTCTTGCAGTATATCACTCTTCAGCTCCACTATATACATCCTCCTCTTGCAGCATATCACTCTTCAGCCCCACTATATACAGCCTCCTCTTGCAGTATATCGCTCTTCAGCTCCACTATATACATCCTCCTCTTGCAGCATATCACTCTTAAGCCCCACTATATACAGCCTCCTCTTGCAGTATATCACTCTCCAGCCTCACTATATACATCCTCCTCTTGCAGTATATCACTCTTCAGCCCCACTATATACAGCCTCCTCTTGCAGTATATCACTCTCCAGCCTCACTATATACAGCCTCCTCTTGCAGTATATCGCTCTTCAGCCTCACTATATACATCCTCCTCTTGCAGTATATCACTCTCCAGCCTCACTATATACATCCTCCTCTTGCAGTATATCACTCTTCAGCCCCACTATATACAGCCTCCTCTTGCAGTATATCACTCTCCAGCCTCACTATATACAGCCTCCTCTTGCAGTATATCGCTCTTCAGCCTCACTATATACATCCTCCTCTTGCAGTATATCACTCTCCAGCCTCACTATATACAGCCTCCTCTTGCAGCATATCACTCTTCAGCCCCACTAAATACAGCCTCCTCTTGCAGTATATTGCTCATCAGCCCCACTATATACAGCCTCTTCTTGCAGCATATCGCTCTTCAGCCTCACTATATACATCCTCCTCTTGCAGTATATCGTTCTTCAGCCTCACTATATACAGCCTCCTCTTGCAGCATATCGTTCTTCAGCCCCACTATATACAGCCTCCTCTTGCAGTATATCACTCTTCAGTCCCACTATATACAGCCTCCTCTTGCAGCATATCACTCTTCAGCCCCACTATATACAGCCTCCTCTTGCAGCATATCACTCTTCAGCCCCACTATATACAGCCTCCTCTTGCAGTATATCGCTCTTCAGCCCCACTATATACAGCCTCCTCTTGCAGCATATCACTCTTCAGCCCCACTATATACAGCCTCCTCTTGCAGTATATCACTCTTCAGCCTCACTATATACAGCCTGCTCTTGCAGTATATCACTCTTCAGCCTCACTATATACATCCTCCTCTTGCAGCATATCACTCTTCAGCCCCACTATATACAGCCTCCTCTTGCAGTATATCACTCTTCAGCCCAACTATATACAGCCTCCTCTTGCAGCATATCACTCTTCAGCCCCACTATATACAGCCTCCTCTTGCAGCATATCACTCTTCAGCCCCACTATATACAGCCTCCTCTTGCAGTATATCACTCTTCAGCCCCACTATATACAGCCTCCTCTTGCAGTATATTGCTCATCCCCCTCACTATATACATCCTCCTCTTGCAGTATATCACTCTTCAGTCCCACTATATACAGCCTCCTCTTGCAGTATATCACTCTTCAGCCCCACTATATACAGCCTCCTCTTGCAGCATATCACTCTTCAGCCCCACTATATACAGCCTCCTCTTGCAGCATATCACTCTTCAGCCCCACTATATACAGCCTCCTCTTGCAGCATATCACTCTTCAGCCCCACTATATACAGCCTCCTCTTGCAGCATATCACTCTTCAGCCCCACTATATACAGCCTCCTCTTGCAGCATATCACTCTTCAGCCCAACTATATACAGCCTCCTCTTGCAGTATATCACTCTTCAGTCCCACTATATACAGCCTCCTCTTGCAGCATATCACTCTTCAGCCCAACTATATACAGCCTCCTCTTGCAGCATATCACTCTTCAGCCCAACTATATACAGCCTCCTCTTGCAGCATATCACTCTTCAGCCCCCCTATATACAGCATCCTCTTGCAGTATATCACTCTTCAGCCCAACTATATACAGCCTCCTCTTGCAGCATATCACTCTTCAGCCCCACTATATACATCCTCCTCTTGCAGTATATTGCTCATCAGCCTCACTATATACAGCCTCCTCTTGCAGTATATCACTCTTCAGCCCCACTATATACAGCCTCCTCTTGCAGCATATCACTCTTCAGCCCCACTATATACAGCCTCCTCTTGCAGTATATCGCTCTTCAGCCCCACTATATACAGCCTCCTCTTGCAGTATATCACTCTTCAGCCCCACTATATACAGCCTCCTCTTGCAGTATATCGCTCATCAGCCCCACTATATACAGTCTCTTCTTGCAGCATATCGCTCTTCAGCCTCACTATATACATCCTCCTCTTGCAGTATATCGTTCTTCAGCCTCACTATATACAGCCTCCTCTTGCAGTATATCACTCTTCAGCCTCACTATATACATCCTCCTCTTGCAGTATATCACTCTTCAGCCTCACTATATACAGCCTCTTCTTGCAGCATATCGCTCTTCAGCCTCACTATATACAGCCTCCTCTTGCAGCATATCACTATTCAGTCCCACTATATACAGCCTCCTCTTGCAGCATATCACTCTTCAGCCCCACTATATACAGCCTCCTCTTGCAGCATATCGTTCTTCAGCCCCACTATATACAGCCTCTTCTTGCAGTATATCACTCTTCAGTCCCACTATATACAGCCTCCTCTTGCAGCATATCACTCTTCAGCCCCACTATATACAGCCTCCTCTTGCAGCATATCACTCTTCAGCCCCACTATATACAGCCTCCTCTTGCAGTATATCGCTCTTCAGCCCCACTATATACAGCCTCCTCTTGCAGCATATCACTCTTCAGCCCCACTATATACAGCCTCCTCTTGCAGTATATCACTCTTCAGCCCCCCTATATACAGCATCCTCTTGCAGTATATCACTCTTCAGCCCAACTATATACAGCCTCCTCTTGCAGTATATCACTCTTCAGCCCCACTATATACATCCTCCTCTTGCAGTATATTGCTCATCAGCCTCACTATATACAGCCTCCTCTTGCAGTATATCACTCTTCAGCCCCACTATATACAGCCTCCTCTTGCAGCATATCACTCTTCAGCCCCACTATATACAGCCTCCTCTTGCAGTATATCGCTCTTCAGCCCCACTATATACAGCCTCCTCTTGCAGTATATCACTCTTCAGCCCCACTATATACAGCCTCCTCTTGCAGTATATCGCTCATCAGCCCCACTATATACAGTCTCTTCTTGCAGCATATCGCTCTTCAGCCTCACTATATACATCCTCCTCTTGCAGTATATCGTTCTTCAGCCTCACTATATACAGCCTCCTCTTGCAGTATATCACTCTTCAGCCTCACTATATACATCCTCCTCTTGCAGTATATCACTCTTCAGCCTCACTATATACAGCCTCTTCTTGCAGCATATCGCTCTTCAGCCTCACTATATACAGCCTCCTCTTGCAGCATATCACTATTCAGTCCCACTATATACAGCCTCCTCTTGCAGCATATCACTCTTCAGCCCCACTATATACAGCCTCCTCTTGCAGCATATCGTTCTTCAGCCCCACTATATACAGCCTCTTCTTGCAGTATATCACTCTTCAGCCCAACTATATACAGCCTCCTCTTGCAGCATATCACTCTTCAGCCCCACTATATACAGCCTCCTCTTGCAGTATATCACTCTTCAGCCCCACTATATACATCCTCCTCTTGCAGTATATTGCTCATCAGCCTCACTATATACAGCCTCCTCTTGCAGTATATCACTCTTCAGCCCCACTATATACAGCCTCCTCTTGCAGTATATCACTCTTCAGCCCCACTATATACAGCCTCCTCTTGCAGTATATCGCTCTTAAGCCCCACTATATACAGCCTCCTCTTGCAGTATATCACTCTTCAGCCCCACTATATACAGCCTCCTCTTGCAGTATATCGCTCATCAGCCCCACTATATACAGCCTCTTCTTGCAGCATATCGCTCTTCAGCCTCACTATATACATCCTCCTCTTGCAGTATATCACTTTTCAGCTCCACTATATACATCCTCCTCTTGCAGTATATCGCTCTTCAGCCTCACTACAGGTCCTTCTAAAAAAATTAGCATATAGTGTTAAATTTCATTATTTACCATAATGTAATGATTACAATTAAACTTTCATATATTATAGATTCATTATCCACCAACTGAAATTTGTCAGGTCTTTTATTGTTTTAATACTGATGATTTTGGCATACAACTCCTGATAACCCAAAAAACCTGTCTCATTAAATTAGCATATTTCACCCATCCAATCAAATAAAAGTGTTTTTTAATAACAAACAAAAAAACCAACAAATAATAATGTTCAGTTATGCACTCAATACTTGGTCGGGAATCCTTTGGCAGAAATGACTGCTTCAATGCGGCGTGGCATGGAGGCAATCAGCCTGTGACACTGCTGAGATGTTATGGAGGCCCAGGATGCTTCAATAGCGGCCTTAAGCTCATCCAGAGTGTTGGGTCTTGCGTCTCTCAACTTTCTCTTCACAATATCCCACAGATTCTCTATGGGGTTCAGGTCAGGAGAGTTGGCAGGCCAATTGAGCACAGTAATACCATGGTCAGTAAACCATTTACCAGTGGTTTTGGCACTGTGAGCAGGTGCCAGGTCGTGCTGAAAAATGAAATCTTCATCTCCATAAAGCATTTCAGCCGATGGAAGCATGAAGTGCTCCAAAATCTCCTGATAGCTAGCTGCATTGACCCTGCCCTTGATTAAACACAGTGGACCAACACCAGCAGCTGACATGGCACCCCACACCATCACTGACTGTGGGTACTTGACACTGGACTTCAGGCATTTTGGCATTTCCTTCTCCCCAGTCTTCCTCCAGACTCTGGCACCTTGATTTCCGAATGACATGCAAAATTTGCTTTCATCAGAAAAAAGTACTTGGGACCACTTAGCAACAGTCCAGTGCTGCTTCTCTGTAGCCCAGGTCAGGCGCCTCTGCCGCTGTTTATGGTTCAAAAGTGGCTTTACCTGGGGAATGCGGCACCTGTAGCCCATTTCCTGCACACGCTTGTGCACGGTGGCTCTGGATGTTTCCACACCAGACTCAGTCCACTGCTTCCTCAGGTTCCCCAAGGTCTGGAATCGGTCCTTCTCCACAATCTTCCTCAGGGTCCGGTCTCCTCTTCTCGTTGTACAGCGTTTTCTGCCACATTGTTTCCTTCCAACAGACTTACCATTGAGGTGCCTTGATACAGCACTCTGGGAACAGCCTATTTGTTGAGAAATTTCTTTCTGGGTCTTACCCTCTTGCTTGAGGGTGTCAATGATGGCCTTCTTGACATCTGTCAGGTCGCTAGTCTTACCCATGATGGGGGTTTTGAGTAATGAACCAGGCAGGGAGTTTATAAAAGCCTCAGGTATCTTTTGCATGTGTTTAGAGTTAATTAGTTGATTCAGAAGATTAGGGTAATAGGTCGTTTAGAGAACCTTTTCTTGATATGCTAATTTATTGAGACAGGTTTTTTGGGTTATCAGGAGTTGTATGCCAAAATCATCAGTATTAAAACAATAAAAGACCTGACAAATTTCAGTTGGTGGATAATGAATCTATAATATATGAAAGTTTAATTGTAATCATTACATTATGGTAAATAATGAAATTTAACACTGTATGCTAATTTTTTGAGAAGGACCTGTATATACAGCCTCCTCTTGCAGTATATCGCTCTTCAGCCCCACTATATACATCCTCCTCTTGCAGTATATCGCTCTTCAGCCCCACTATATATACAGCCTCCTCTTGCAGTATATCGCTCTTCAGCCCCACTATATACATCCTCCTCTTGCAGTATATCGCTCTTCAGCCCCACTATATACAGCCTCCTCTTGCAGTATATCACTCTTCAGCCTCACTATATACATCCTCCTCTTGCAGTATATCACTCTTCAGCCCCACTATATACATCCTCCTCTTGCAGTATATCACTCTTCAGCCTCACTATATACAGCCTCCTCTTGCAGTATATCACTCTTCAGCCTCACTATATACATCCTCCTCTTGCAGTATATCACTCTTCAGCCTCACTATATACAACCTCCTCTTGCAGTATATCACTCTTCAGTCCCACTATATACAGCCTCCTCTTGCAGTATATCACTCTTCAGTCCCACTATATACAGCCTCCTCTTGCTGTATATCACTCTTCAGCCTCACTATATACATCCTCCTCTTGCAGTATATCACTCTTCAGTCCCACTATATACATCCTCCTCTTGCAGCATATCACTCTTCAGTCCCACTATATACAGCCTCCTCTTGCAGCATATCACTCTTCAGTCCCACTATATACAGCCTCCTCTTGCAGCATATCACTCTTCAGTCCCACTATATACAGCCTCCTCTTGCAGTATATCGCTCTTCATTCCCACTATATACATCCTCCTCTTGCAGTATGTCGTTCTTCAGCCCCACTATATACAGCCTCCTCTTGCAGTATATCACTCTTCAGCCCCACTATACACAGCCTCCTCTTGCAGTTTATTGCTCATCAGCCCCACTATATACAGCCTGCTCTTGCAGCATATCTCTCTTCAGCCCCACTATATACATCCTCCTCTTGCAGCATATCACTCTTCAGTCCCACTATATACAGCCTCCTCTTGCAGCATATCGCTCTTCAGCCCCACTATATACAGCCTCCTCTTGCAGTATATCGCTCTTCAGTCCCACTATATACATCCTCCTCTTGCAGTATATCATTCTTCAGCCCGACTATATACAGCGTCCTCTTGCAGTATATCACTCTTCAGCCCCACTATATACATCCTCCTCTTGCAGTTTATTGCTCATCAGCCCCACTATATACAGCCTGCTCTTGCAGCATATCACTCTTCAGCCCCACTATATACATCCTCCTCTTGCAGCATATCACTCTTCAGTCCCACTATATACAGCCTCCTCTTGCAGCATATCGCTCTTCAGCCCCACTATATACAGCCTCCTCTTGCAGCATATCACTCTTCAGCTCCACTATATACATCCTCCTCTTGCAGCATATCACTCTTCAGTCCCACTATATACAGCCTCCTCTTGCAGCATATCACTCTTCAGTCCCACTATATACAGCCTCCTCTTGCAGTATATCGCTCTTCAGTCCCACTATATACATCCTCCTCTTGCAGTATATCGTTCTTCAGCCCCACTATATACAGCCTCCTCTTGCAGTATATCACTCTTCAGCCCCACTATACACAGCCTCCTCTTGCAGTTTATTGCTCATCACCCCCACTATATACAGCCTGCTCTTGCAGTATATCGCTCTTCAGTCCCACTATATACATCCTCCTCTTGCAGCATATCACTCTTCAGTCCCACTACATACAGCCTCCTCTTGCAGTATATCACTCTTCAGCCTCACTATATACATCCTCCTCTTGCAGTATATCACTCTTCAGTCCCACTATATACATCCTCCTCTTGCAGCATATCACTCTTCAGTCCCACTATATACAGCCTGCTCTTGCAGTATATCACTCTTCAGTCCCACTATATACAGCCTGCTCTTGCAGTATATCACTCTTCAGTCCCACTATATACAGCCTCCTCTTGCAGTATATCGCTCTTCAGTCCCACTATAAACATCCTCCTCTTGCAGTATATCGTTCTTCAGCCCCACTATATACAGCCTCCTCTTGCAGTATATCACTCTTCAGCCCCACTATACACAGCCTCCTCTTGCAGTTTATTGCTCATCAGCCCCACTATATACAGCCTGCTCTTGCAGCATATCACTCTTCAGCCCCACTATATACATCCTCCTCTTGCAGCATATCACTCTTCAGTCCCACTATATACAGCCTCCTCTTGCAGCATATCGCTCTTCAGTCCCACTATATACATCCTCCTCTTGCAGCATATCACTCTTCAGTCCCACTATATACAGCCTCCTCTTGCAGCATATCGCTCTTCAGCCCCACTATATACATCCTCCTCTTGCAGTATATCACTCTTCAGCCCCACTATATACATCCTCCTCTTGCAGTATATCACTCTTCAGTCCCACTATATACAGCCTCCTCTTGCAGTATATTACTCTTCAGCCCCACTATATACAGCCTCCTCTTGCAGTATATCACTCTTCAGCCCCACTATATACAGCCTCCTCTTGCAGTATATCACTCTTCAGTCCCACTATATACAGCCTCCTCTTGCAGCATATCACTCTTCAGTCCCACTATATACAGTCTCCTCTTGCAGCATATCACTCTTCAGTCCCACTATATACAGCCTCCTCTTGCAGTATATCACTCTTCAGCCCCACTATATACAGCCTCCTCTTGCAGCATATCACTCTTCAGCCCCACTATATACATCCTCCTCTTGCAGTATATCACTCTTCAGCCTCACTATATACATCCTCCTCTTGCAGTATATCACTCTTCAGCCCCACTATATACATCCTCCTCTTGCAGTATATCACTCTTCAGCTCCACTATATACATCCTCCTCTTGCAGCATATCACTCTTCAGTCCCACTATATACAGCCTCCTCTTGCAGTATATCACTCTTCAGCCCCACTATATACAGCCTCCTCTTGCAGTATATCACTCTTCAGTCCCACTATATACAGCCTCCTCTTGCAGCATATCGCTCTTCAGCCCCACTATATACATCCTCCTCTTGCAGCATATCGCTCTTCAGTCCCACTATATACAGCCTCCTCTTGCAGAATATCGCTCTTCAGTCCCACTATATACAGCCTCCTCTTGCAGCATATCGCTCTTCAGCCCCACTATATACAGCCTCCTCTTGCAGTATATCACTCTTCAGCCCCACTATATACAGCCTCCTCTTGCAGTATATCACTCTTCAGCCTCACTATATACAGCCTCCTCTTGCAGTATATCACTCTTCAGCCTCACTATATACATCCTCCTCTTGCAGTATATCACTCTTCAGCCTCACTATATACATCCTCCTCTTGCAGTATATCGCTCTTCAGCCTCACTATATACATCCTCCTCTTGCAGTATATCGCTCTTCAGCCCCACTATATACATCCTCCTCTTGCAGCATATCGCTCTTCAGCCCCACTATATATAGCCTCTTCTTGCAGTATATCGCTCTTCAGCCCCACTATATACAGCCTCCTCTTGCAGTATATCACTCTTCAGCCCCACTATATACAGCCTCCTCTTGCAGTATATCACTCTTCAGCCTCACTATATACAGCCTCCTCTTGCAGTATATCACTCTTCAGCCTCACTATATACATCCTCCTCTTGCAGTATATCACTCTTCAGCCTCACTATATACAACCTCCTCTTGCAGTATATCACTCTTCAGTCCCACTATATACAGCCTCCTCTTGCAGTATATCACTCTTCAGTCCCACTATATACAGCCTCCTCTTGCTGTATATCACTCTTCAGCCTCACTATATACAGCCTCCTCTTGCAGTATATCACTCTCAGTCCCACTATATACATCCTCCTCTTGCAGCATATCACTCTTCAGTCCCACTATATACAGCCTCCTCTTGCAGCATATCACTCTTCAGTCCCACTATATACAGCCTCCTCTTGCAGCATATCACTCTTCAGTCCCACTATATACAGCCTCCTCTTGCAGTATATCGCTCTTCATTCCCACTATATACATCCTCCTCTTGCAGTATATCGTTCTTCAGCCCCACTATATACAGCCTCCTCTTGCAGTATATCACTCTTCAGCCCTACTATACACAGCCTCCTCTTGCAGTTTATTGCTCATCAGCCCCACTATATACAGCCTGCTCTTGCAGCATATCTCTCTTCAGCCCCACTATATACATCCTCCTCTTGCAGCATATCACTCTTCAGTCCCACTATATACAGCCTCCTCTTGCAGCATATCGCTCTTCAGCCCCACTATATACAGCCTCCTCTTGCAGTATATCGCTCTTCAGTCCCACTATATACATCCTCCTCTTGCAGTATATCGTTCTTCAGCCCGACTATATACAGCCTCCTCTTGCAGTATATCACTCTTCAGCCCCACTATATACATCCTCCTCTTGCAGTTTATTGCTCATCAGCCCCACTATATACAGCCTGCTCTTGCAGCATATCACTCTTCAGCCCCACTATATACATCCTCCTCTTGCAGCATATCACTCTTCAGTCCCACTATATACAGCCTCCTCTTGCAGCATATCGCTCTTCAGCCCCACTATATACAGCCTCCTCTTGCAGCATATCACTCTTCAGCTCCACTATATACATCCTCCTCTTGCAGCATATCACTCTTCAGTCCCACTATATACAGCCTCCTCTTGCAGCATATCACTCTTCAGTCCCACTATATACAGCCTCCTCTTGCAGTATATCGCTCTTCAGTCCCACTATATACATCCTCCTCTTGCAGTATATCGTTCTTCAGCCCCACTATATACAGCCTCCTCTTGCAGTATATCACTCTTCAGCCCCACTATACACAGCCTCCTCTTGCAGTTTATTGCTCATCACCCCCACTATATACAGCCTGCTCTTGCAGTATATCGCTCTTCAGTCCCACTATATACATCCTCCTCTTGCAGCATATCACTCTTCAGTCCCACTACATACAGCCTCCTCTTGCAGTATATCACTCTTCAGCCTCACTATATACATCCTCCTCTTGCAGTATATCACTCTTCAGTCCCACTATATACATCCTCCTCTTGCAGCATATCACTCTTCAGTCCCACTATATACAGCCTGCTCTTGCAGTATATCACTCTTCAGTCCCACTATATACAGCCTCCTCTTGCAGTATATCGCTCTTCAGTCCCACTATAAACATCCTCCTCTTGCAGTATATCGTTCTTCAGCCCCACTATATACAGCCTCCTCTTGCAGTATATCACTCTTCAGCCCCACTATACACAGCCTCCTCTTGCAGTTTATTGCTCATCAGCCCCACTATATACAGCCTGCTCTTGCAGCATATCACTCTTCAGTCCCACTATATACATCCTCCTCTTGCAGCATATCACTCTTCAGTCCCACTATATACAGCCTCCTCTTGCAGCATATCGCTCTTCAGTCCCACTATATACATCCTCCTCTTGCAGCATATCACTCTTCAGTCCCACTATATACAGCCTCCTCTTGCAGCATATCGCTCTTCAGCCCCACTATATACATCCTCCTCTTGCAGTATATCACTCTTCAGCCCCACTATATACATCCTCCTCTTGCAGTATATCACTCTTCAGTCCCACTATATACAGCCTCCTCTTGCAGTATATTACTCTTCAGCCCCACTATATACAGCCTCCTCTTGCAGTATATCACTCTTCAGCCCCACTATATACAGCCTCCTCTTGCAGTATATCACTCTTCAGTCCCACTATATACAGCCTCCTCTTGCAGCATATCACTCTTCAGTCCCACTATATACAGCCTCCTCTTGCAGCATATCACTCTTCAGTCCCACTATATACAGCCTCCTCTTGCAGCATATCACTCTTCAGTCCCACTATATACAGCCTCCTCTTGCAGCATATCACTCTTCAGTCCCACTATATACAGCCTCCTCTTGCAGTATATCGCTCTTCAGTCCCACTATATACATCCTCCTCTTGCAGTATATCGTTCTTCAGCCCCACTATATACAGCCTCCTCTTGCAGTTTATTGCTCATCAGCCCCACTATATACAGCCTCCTCTTGCAGTATATCGCTCTTCAGCCCCACTATATACATCCTCCTCTTGCAGCATATCACTCTTCAGTCCCACTATATACATCCTCCTCTTGCAGCATATCACTCTTCAGTCCCACTATATACATCCTCCTCTTGTAGCATATCACTCTTCAGCCTCACTATATACAGCCTCCTCTTGCAGTATATCGCTCTTCAGCCCCACTATATACATCCTCCTCTTGCAGTATATCACTCTTCAGCCCCACTATATACCGTATTTTTCGGACTAAAAGACGCACTTTTTCCCCCCAAAAAAAGGGGGGAAAATGGGGGGTGCTTCTAATAGTCGCAATGCAGGCTTACCTAGGTGGCAGAGGTGCGGTGGCAGAGGTCCGGTGGCAGAGGTGCGGTTGCGGGGGTGTGGCGGCAGAGGAGGCGCAGTAAGCGGGGTCCCTTTCCCCGGTATGGTGATGCAGCAGGCCCGGTATGCAGCAGAGCCGGGTGAATCCTCTTGTTATCGGTGGTGGCGGCCATTTTCCGGAGGCCGCGCGTGCGCAGATGGAGCGCTCTGCTTCCCGGGGCTTCAGGAAAATGGCCGCCGCGATCTCCATCTGCGCACGCGCGGCCTCCCGCGGCCATTTTCCTGAAGCCCCGGGAGCAGAGCGCTTCATCTGCACACGCGCGGCCTCAGGAAGATGGCCGCGCCCACCGATAACAAGAGGATTCACCCGGCTCTGCTGCATACCGGGCCTGCTGCATCACCATACCGGGGAAAGGGACCCCGCTTCCTGCGCCTCCTCTGCTGCCACACCCCCGCCACCGCACCTCTGCCACCGGACCTCTGCCACCGCACCTCTGCCACCTAGGTAAGCCTGCATGGTACGCCAGGGACCCCTCTCACGCCATACCTCTCACTGCACCTCCTGATCCCAGCACCTCCTGATCCCAGCACCTCCTGATCCCAGCACCTCCTCATCCCAGCACCTCCTGATCCCAGCACCTCCTGATCCCAGCACCTCCTGATCCCAGCACCTCCTGATCCCAGCACCTTCTCATCCCAGCACCTTCTCATCCCAGCATCTTCTCATCCCAGCACCTTCTCATCCCAGCACCTCCTCATCCCAGCATCACCCCACCTTGCCTCCTGTGACCCTGCTCTGCCACCGCCATAAGATACTGTAAATTCGGACAATAAGACGGACCCCCATGTTATAAAAAATCTTTTTTTCTGCAATTTTCACCCCAAATTTGGGGTGCGTCTTATGGTCCGGTGCGTCTTATAGTCCGAAAAATACGGTACATCCTCCTCTTGCAGTATATTACTCTTCAGCCTCACTATATACATCCTCCTCTTGCAGTATATCACTCTTCAGCCCCATATATACAGCCTCCTCTTGCAGTATATCACTCTTCAGCCCCACTATATACAGCCTCCTCTTGCAGCATATCACTCTTCAGCCCCACTATATACAGCCTCCTCTTGCAGTATATCGCTCTTCAGCCTCACTATATACAGCCTCCTCTTGCAGCATATCACTCTTCAGCCTCACTATATACAGCCTCCTCTTGCAGTATATCACTCTTCAGCCCCACTATATACAGCCTCCTCTTGCAGTATATCGCTCTTCAGCCGCACTATATACAGCCTCCTCTTGCAGTATATCGCTCTTCAGCCCCACTATATACAGCCTCCTCTTGCAGTATATCGCTCTTCAGCCCCACTATATACAGCCTCCTCTTGCAGTATATCGCTCTTCAGCCTCACTATATACAGCCTCTTCTTGCAGTATATCACTCTTCAGCCCCACTATATACAGCCTCCTCTTGCAGTATATCACTCTTCAGCCCCACTATATACAGCCTCCTCTTGCAGTATATCACTCTTCAGCCCCACTATATACAGCCTCCTCTTGCAGCATATCACTCTTCAGCCCCACTATATACAGCCTCCTCTTGCAGTATATCACTCTTCAGCCCCACTATATACAGCCTCCTCTTGCAGTATATCACTCTTCAGCCCCACTATATACATCCTCCTCTTGCAGTATATTACTCTTCAGCCCCACTATATACAGCCTCCTCTTGCAGTATATCACTCTTCAGCCTCACTATATACAGCCTCCTCTTGCAGTATATCGCTCTTCAGCCTCACTATATACATCCTCCTCTTGCAGCATATCACTCTTCAGTCCCACTATATACATCCTCCTCTTGCAGCATATCACTCTTCAGCCTAACTATATACATCCTCCTCTTGCAGTATATCACTCTTCAGTCCCACTATATACATCCTCCTCTTGCAGCATATCACTCTTCAGCCCCACTATATACAGCCTCCTCTTGCAGTATATCACTCTTCAGCCCCACTATATACATCCTCCTCTTGCAGTATATCACTATTCAGCCCCACTATATACATCCTCCTCTTGCAGTATATCACTCTTCAGCCCCACTATATACATCCTCCTCTTGCAGCATATCACTCTTCAGTCCCACTATATACATCCTCCTCTTGCAGCATAGCACTCTTCAGCCCCACTATATACATCCTCCTCTTGCAGTATATCACTCTTCAGCCCCACTATATACATCCTCCTCTTGCAGCATATCACTCTTCAGTCCCACTATATACATCCTCCTCTTGCAGCATATCACTCTTCAGCCCCACTATATACAGCCTCCTCTTGCAGTATATTGCTCTTCAGCCCCACTATATACAGCCTGCTCTTGCAGCATATCACTCTTCAGCCCCACTATATACATCCTCCTCTTGCAGTATATCACTCTTCAGCCCCACTATATACAGCCTCCTCTTGCAGTATATCACTCTTCAGCCTCACTATATACAGCCTCCTCTTGCAGTATATCACTCTTCAGCCTCACTATATACATCCTCCTCTTGCAGCATATCGCTCTTCAGCCTCACTATATACAGGTCCTTCTCAAAAAAATAGCATATAGTGTTAAATTTCATTATTTACCATAATGTAATGATTACAATTAAACTTTCATATATTATAGATTCATTATCCACCAACTGAAATTTGTCAGGTCTTTTATTGTTTTAATACTGATGATTTTGGCATACAACTCCTGATAACCCAAAAAACCTGTCTCAATAAATTATCATATCAAGAAAAGGTTCTCTAAACGACCTATTACCCTAATCTTCTGAATCAACTAATTAACTCTAAACACATGCAAAAGATACTTGAGGCTTTTATAAACTCCCTGCCTGGTTCATTACTCAAAACCCCCATCATGGATAAGACTAGCGACCTGACAGATGTCAAGAAGGCCATCATTGACACCCTCAAGCAAGAGGGTAAGACCCAGAAAGAAATTTCTCAACAAATAGGCTGTTCCCAGAGTGCTGTATCAAGGCACCTCAATGGTAAGTCTGTTGGAAGGAAACAATGTGGCAGAAAACGCTGTACAACGAGAAGAGGAGACCGGACCCTGAGGAAGATTGTGGAGAAGGACCGATTCCAGACCTTGGGGAACCTGAGGAAGCAGTGGACTGAGTCTGGTGTGGAAACATCCAGAGCCACCGTGCACAGGCGTGTGCAGGAAATGGGCTACAGGTGCCGCATTCCCCAGGTAAAGCCACTTTTGAACCATAAACAGCGGCAGAGGCGCCTGACCTGGGAACTACAGAGAAGCAGCACTGGACTGTTGCTAAGTGGTCCCAAGTACTTTTTTCTGATGAAAGCAAATTTTGCATGTCATTCGGAAATCAAGGTGCCAGAGTCTGGAGGAAGACTGGGGAGAAGGAAATGCCAAAATGCCTGAAGTCCAGTGTCAAGTACCCACAGTCAGTGATGGTGTGGGGTGCCATGTCAGCTGCTGGTGTTGGTCCACTGTGTTTCATCAAGGGCAGGGTCAATGCAGCTAGCTATCAGGAGATTTTGGAGCACTTCATGCTTCCATCGGCTGAAATGCTTTATGGAGATGAAGATTTCATTTTTCAGCACGACCTGGCACCTGCTCACAGTGCCAAAACCACTGGTAAATGGTTTACTGACCATGGTATTACTGTGCTCAATTGGCCTGCCAACTCTCCTGACCTGAACCCCATAGAGAATCTGTGGGATATTGTGAAGAGAAAGTTGAGAGACGCAAGACCCAACACTCTGGATGAGCTTAAGGCCGCTATTGAAGCATCCTGGGCCTCCATAACATCTCAGCAGTGTCACAGGCTGATTGCCTCCATGCCACGCCGCATTGAAGCAGTCATTTCTGCCAAAGGATTCCCGACCAAGTATTGAGTGCATAACTGAACATTATTATTTGTTGGTTTTTTTGTTTGTTATTAAAAAACACTTTTATTTGATTGGATGGGTGAAATATGCTAATTTATTGAGACAGGTTTTTTGGGTTATCAGGAGCTGTATGCCAAAATCATCAGTATTAAAACAATAAAAGACCTGACAAATTTCAGTTGGTGGATAATGAATCTATAATATATGAAAGTTTAATTGTAATCATTACATTATGGTAAATAATTAAATTTAACACTATATGCTAATTTTTTGAGAAGGACCTGTATATACAGCCTCCTCTTGCAGTATATCGCTCTTCAGCCCCACTATATACATCCTCCTCTTGCAGTATATCGCTCTTCAGCCCCACTATATACAGCCTCCTCTTGCAGTATATCACTCTTCAGCCTCACTATATACATCCTCCTCTTGCAGTATATCACTCTTCAGCCCCACTATATACAGCCTGCTCTTGCAGTATATCACTCTTCAGCCCCACTATGTACATCCTCCTCTTGCATAATATCACTCTTCAGCCCCACTATATACAGCCTCCTCTTGCAGTATATCGCTCTTCAGCCCCACTATATACATCCTCCTCTTGCAGTATATCACTCTTCAGCCCCACTATATACAGCCTCCTCTTGCAGTATATCACTCTTCAGCCCCACTATATACAGCCTCCTCTTGCAGTATATCACTCTTCAGCCCCACTATATACAGCCTCCTCTTGCAGTTTATCACTCTTCAGCCCCACTATATACATCCTCCTCTTGCAGTATATCGCTCTTCAGCCCCACTATATACAGCCTGCTCTTGCAGTATATCACTCTTCAGCCCCACTATATACAGCCTCCTCTTGCAGCATATCACTCTTCAGCCCCACTATATACAGCCTCTTCTTGCAGTATATCACTCTTCAGCCCCACTATATACATCCTCCTCTTGCAGTATATCACTCTTCAGCCTCACTATATACATCCTCCTCTTGCAGTATATCACTCTTCAGCCCCACTATATACATCCTCCTCTTGCAGTATATCGCTCTTCAGCCCCACTATATACAGCCTCCTCTTGCAGCATATCGCTCTTCAGCCCCACTATATACAGCCTCTTCTTGCAGTATATCACTCTTCAGCCCCACTATATACATCCTCCTCTTGCAGTATATCGCTCTTCAGCCCCACTAGAGAGAGAGGGGCTGGATGTCTTCCTGGAGCAGAACAATATTGTATCATACAATTATTAGGTTCTGTAGAAGGACGTAGATCTGGGGATTTATTATGATGGAATATAGGCTGAACTGGATGGACAAATGTCTTTTTTCGGCCTTACTAACTATGTTACTATGTATGTTACTATATACAGCCTCCTCTTGCAGCATATCGCTCTTCAGCCCCACTATATTCAGCCTCTTCTTGCAGTATATCACTCTTCAGCCCCACTATATATAGCCTCCTCTTGCAGTATATTACTCTTCAGCCCCACTATATACATCCTCCTCTTGCAGTATATCGCTCTTCAGCCCCACTATATACATCCTCCTCTTGCAGTATATCACTCTTCAGCCCCACTATATACAGCCTCCTCTTGCAGTATATCGCTCTTCAGCCCCACTATATACAGCCTCCTCTTGCAGCATATCGCTCTTCAGCCCCACTATATACAGCCTCTTCTTGCAGTATATCACTCTTCAGCCCCACTATATACAGCCTCCTCTTGCAGTATATTACTCTTCAGCCCCACTATATACATCCTCCTCTTGCAGTATATCACTATTCAGCCCCACTATATACATCCTCCTCTTGCAGTATATCACTCTTCAGCCCCACTATATACATCCTCCTCTTGCAGCATATCACTCTTCAGTCCCACTATATACATCCTCCTCTTGCAGCATAGCACTCTTCAGCCCCACTATATACATCCTCCTCTTGCAGTATATCACTCTTCAGCCCCACTATATACATCCTCCTCTTGCAGCATATCACTCTTCAGTCCCACTATATACATCCTCCTCTTGCAGCATATCACTCTTCAGCCCCACTATATACAGCCTCCTCTTGCAGTATATTGCTCTTCAGCCCCACTATATACAGCCTGCTCTTGCAGCATATCACTCTTCAGCCCCACTATATACATCCTCCTCTTGCAGTATATCACTCTTCAGCCCCACTATATACAGCCTCCTCTTGCAGTATATCACTCTTCAGCCTCACTATATACAGCCTCCTCTTGCAGTATATCACTCTTCAGCCTCACTATATACATCCTCCTCTTGCAGCATATCGCTCTTCAGCCTCACTATATACAGGTCCTTCTCAAAAAAATAGCATATAGTGTTAAATTTCATTATTTACCATAATGTAATGATTACAATTAAACTTTCATATATTATAGATTCATTATCCACCAACTGAAATTTGTCAGGTCTTTTATTGTTTTAATACTGATGATTTTGGCATACAACTCCTGATAACCCAAAAAACCTGTCTCAATAAATTATCATATCAAGAAAAGGTTCTCTAAACGACCTATTACCCTAATCTTCTGAATCAACTAATTAACTCTAAACACATGCAAAAGATACTTGAGGCTTTTATAAACTCCCTGCCTGGTTCATTACTCAAAACCCCCATCATGGATAAGACTAGCGACCTGACAGATGTCAAGAAGGCCATCATTGACACCCTCAAGCAAGAGGGTAAGACCCAGAAAGAAATTTCTCAACAAATAGGCTGTTCCCAGAGTGCTGTATCAAGGCACCTCAATGGTAAGTCTGTTGGAAGGAAACAATGTGGCAGAAAACGCTGTACAACGAGAAGAGGAGACCGGACCCTGAGGAAGATTGTGGAGAAGGACCGATTCCAGACCTTGGGGAACCTGAGGAAGCAGTGGACTGAGTCTGGTGTGGAAACATCCAGAGCCACCGTGCACAGGCGTGTGCAGGAAATGGGCTACAGGTGCCGCATTCCCCAGGTAAAGCCACTTTTGAACCATAAACAGCGGCAGAGGCGCCTGACCTGGGAACTACAGAGAAGCAGCACTGGACTGTTGCTAAGTGGTCCCAAGTACTTTTTTCTGATGAAAGCAAATTTTGCATGTCATTCGGAAATCAAGGTGCCAGAGTCTGGAGGAAGACTGGGGAGAAGGAAATGCCAAAATGCCTGAAGTCCAGTGTCAAGTACCCACAGTCAGTGATGGTGTGGGGTGCCATGTCAGCTGCTGGTGTTGGTCCACTGTGTTTCATCAAGGGCAGGGTCAATGCAGCTAGCTATCAGGAGATTTTGGAGCACTTCATGCTTCCATCGGCTGAAATGCTTTATGGAGATGAAGATTTCATTTTTCAGCACGACCTGGCACCTGCTCACAGTGCCAAAACCACTGGTAAATGGTTTACTGACCATGGTATTACTGTGCTCAATTGGCCTGCCAACTCTCCTGACCTGAACCCCATAGAGAATCTGTGGGATATTGTGAAGAGAAAGTTGAGAGACGCAAGACCCAACACTCTGGATGAGCTTAAGGCCGCTATTGAAGCATCCTGGGCCTCCATAACATCTCAGCAGTGTCACAGGCTGATTGCCTCCATGCCACGCCGCATTGAAGCAGTCATTTCTGCCAAAGGATTCCCGACCAAGTATTGAGTGCATAACTGAACATTATTATTTGTTGGTTTTTTTGTTTGTTATTAAAAAACACTTTTATTTGATTGGATGGGTGAAATATGCTAATTTATTGAGACAGGTTTTTTGGGTTATCAGGAGCTGTATGCCAAAATCATCAGTATTAAAACAATAAAAGACCTGACAAATTTCAGTTGGTGGATAATGAATCTATAATATATGAAAGTTTAATTGTAATCATTACATTATGGTAAATAATTAAATTTAACACTATATGCTAATTTTTTGAGAAGGACCTGTATATACAGCCTCCTCTTGCAGTATATCGCTCTTCAGCCCCACTATATACATCCTCCTCTTGCAGTATATCGCTCTTCAGCCCCACTATATACAGCCTCCTCTTGCAGTATATCACTCTTCAGCCTCACTATATACATCCTCCTCTTGCAGTATATCACTCTTCAGCCCCACTATATACAGCCTGCTCTTGCAGTATATCACTCTTCAGCCCCACTATGTACATCCTCCTCTTGCATAATATCACTCTTCAGCCCCACTATATACAGCCTCCTCTTGCAGTATATCGCTCTTCAGCCCCACTATATACATCCTCCTCTTGCAGTATATCACTCTTCAGCCCCACTATATACAGCCTCCTCTTGCAGTATATCACTCTTCAGCCCCACTATATACAGCCTCCTCTTGCAGTATATCACTCTTCAGCCCCACTATATACAGCCTCCTCTTGCAGTTTATCACTCTTCAGCCCCACTATATACATCCTCCTCTTGCAGTATATCGCTCTTCAGCCCCACTATATACAGCCTGCTCTTGCAGTATATCACTCTTCAGCCCCACTATATACAGCCTCCTCTTGCAGCATATCACTCTTCAGCCCCACTATATACAGCCTCTTCTTGCAGTATATCACTCTTCAGCCCCACTATATACATCCTCCTCTTGCAGTATATCACTCTTCAGCCTCACTATATACATCCTCCTCTTGCAGTATATCACTCTTCAGCCCCACTATATACATCCTCCTCTTGCAGTATATCGCTCTTCAGCCCCACTATATACAGCCTCCTCTTGCAGCATATCGCTCTTCAGCCCCACTATATACAGCCTCTTCTTGCAGTATATCACTCTTCAGCCCCACTATATACATCCTCCTCTTGCAGTATATCGCTCTTCAGCCCCACTAGAGAGAGAGGGGCTGGATGTCTTCCTGGAGCAGAACAATATTGTATCATACAATTATTAGGTTCTGTAGAAGGACGTAGATCTGGGGATTTATTATGATGGAATATAGGCTGAACTGGATGGACAAATGTCTTTTTTCGGCCTTACTAACTATGTTACTATGTATGTTACTATATACAGCCTCCTCTTGCAGCATATCGCTCTTCAGCCCCACTATATTCAGCCTCTTCTTGCAGTATATCACTCTTCAGCCCCACTATATATAGCCTCCTCTTGCAGTATATTACTCTTCAGCCCCACTATATACATCCTCCTCTTGCAGTATATCGCTCTTCAGCCCCACTATATACATCCTCCTCTTGCAGTATATCACTCTTCAGCCCCACTATATACAGCCTCCTCTTGCAGTATATCGCTCTTCAGCCCCACTATATACAGCCTCCTCTTGCAGCATATCGCTCTTCAGCCCCACTATATACAGCCTCTTCTTGCAGTATATCACTCTTCAGCCCCACTATATACAGCCTCCTCTTGCAGTATATTACTCTTCAGCCCCACTATATACATCCTCCTCTTGCAGTATATCACTATTCAGCCCCACTATATACATCCTCCTCTTGCAGTATATCACTCTTCAGCCCCACTATATACATCCTCCTCTTGCAGCATATCACTCTTCAGTCCCACTATATACATCCTCCTCTTGCAGCATAGCACTCTTCAGCCCCACTATATACATCCTCCTCTTGCAGTATATCACTCTTCAGCCCCACTATATACATCCTCCTCTTGCAGCATATCACTCTTCAGTCCCACTATATACATCCTCCTCTTGCAGCATATCACTCTTCAGCCCCACTATATACAGCCTCCTCTTGCAGTATATTGCTCTTCAGCCCCACTATATACAGCCTGCTCTTGCAGCATATCACTCTTCAGCCCCACTATATACATCCTCCTCTTGCAGTATATCACTCTTCAGCCCCACTATATACAGCCTCCTCTTGCAGTATATCACTCTTCAGCCTCACTATATACAGCCTCCTCTTGCAGTATATCACTCTTCAGCCTCACTATATACATCCTCCTCTTGCAGCATATCGCTCTTCAGCCTCACTATATACAGGTCCTTCTCAAAAAAATAGCATATAGTGTTAAATTTCATTATTTACCATAATGTAATGATTACAATTAAACTTTCATATATTATAGATTCATTATCCACCAACTGAAATTTGTCAGGTCTTTTATTGTTTTAATACTGATGATTTTGGCATACAACTCCTGATAACCCAAAAAACCTGTCTCAATAAATTATCATATCAAGAAAAGGTTCTCTAAACGACCTATTACCCTAATCTTCTGAATCAACTAATTAACTCTAAACACATGCAAAAGATACTTGAGGCTTTTATAAACTCCCTGCCTGGTTCATTACTCAAAACCCCCATCATGGATAAGACTAGCGACCTGACAGATGTCAAGAAGGCCATCATTGACACCCTCAAGCAAGAGGGTAAGACCCAGAAAGAAATTTCTCAACAAATAGGCTGTTCCCAGAGTGCTGTATCAAGGCACCTCAATGGTAAGTCTGTTGGAAGGAAACAATGTGGCAGAAAACGCTGTACAACGAGAAGAGGAGACCGGACCCTGAGGAAGATTGTGGAGAAGGACCGATTCCAGACCTTGGGGAACCTGAGGAAGCAGTGGACTGAGTCTGGTGTGGAAACATCCAGAGCCACCGTGCACAGGCGTGTGCAGGAAATGGGCTACAGGTGCCGCATTCCCCAGGTAAAGCCACTTTTGAACCATAAACAGCGGCAGAGGCGCCTGACCTGGGAACTACAGAGAAGCAGCACTGGACTGTTGCTAAGTGGTCCCAAGTACTTTTTTCTGATGAAAGCAAATTTTGCATGTCATTCGGAAATCAAGGTGCCAGAGTCTGGAGGAAGACTGGGGAGAAGGAAATGCCAAAATGCCTGAAGTCCAGTGTCAAGTACCCACAGTCAGTGATGGTGTGGGGTGCCATGTCAGCTGCTGGTGTTGGTCCACTGTGTTTCATCAAGGGCAGGGTCAATGCAGCTAGCTATCAGGAGATTTTGGAGCACTTCATGCTTCCATCGGCTGAAATGCTTTATGGAGATGAAGATTTCATTTTTCAGCACGACCTGGCACCTGCTCACAGTGCCAAAACCACTGGTAAATGGTTTACTGACCATGGTATTACTGTGCTCAATTGGCCTGCCAACTCTCCTGACCTGAACCCCATAGAGAATCTGTGGGATATTGTGAAGAGAAAGTTGAGAGACGCAAGACCCAACACTCTGGATGAGCTTAAGGCCGCTATTGAAGCATCCTGGGCCTCCATAACATCTCAGCAGTGTCACAGGCTGATTGCCTCCATGCCACGCCGCATTGAAGCAGTCATTTCTGCCAAAGGATTCCCGACCAAGTATTGAGTGCATAACTGAACATTATTATTTGTTGGTTTTTTTGTTTGTTATTAAAAAACACTTTTATTTGATTGGATGGGTGAAATATGCTAATTTATTGAGACAGGTTTTTTGGGTTATCAGGAGCTGTATGCCAAAATCATCAGTATTAAAACAATAAAAGACCTGACAAATTTCAGTTGGTGGATAATGAATCTATAATATATGAAAGTTTAATTGTAATCATTACATTATGGTAAATAATTAAATTTAACACTATATGCTAATTTTTTGAGAAGGACCTGTATATACAGCCTCCTCTTGCAGTATATCGCTCTTCAGCCCCACTATATACATCCTCCTCTTGCAGTATATCGCTCTTCAGCCCCACTATATACAGCCTCCTCTTGCAGTATATCACTCTTCAGCCTCACTATATACATCCTCCTCTTGCAGTATATCACTCTTCAGCCCCACTATATACAGCCTGCTCTTGCAGTATATCACTCTTCAGCCCCACTATGTACATCCTCCTCTTGCAGTATATCACTCTTCAGCCCCACTATATACAGCCTCCTCTTGCAGTATATCGCTCTTCAGCCCCACTATATACATCCTCCTCTTGCAGTATATCACTCTTCAGCCCCACTATATACAGCCTCCTCTTGCAGTATATCACTCTTCAGCCCCACTATATACAGCCTCCTCTTGCAGTATATCACTCTTCAGCCCCACTATATACAGCCTCCTCTTGCAGTTTATCACTCTTCAGCCCCACTATATACATCCTCCTCTTGCAGTATATCGCTCTTCAGCCCCACTATATACAGCCTGCTCTTGCAGTATATCACTCTTCAGCCCCACTATATACAGCCTCCTCTTGCAGCATATCACTCTTCAGCCCCACTATATACAGCCTCTTCTTGCAGTATATCACTCTTCAGCCCCACTATATACATCCTCCTCTTGCAGTATATCACTCTTCAGCCTCACTATATACATCCTCCTCTTGCAGTATATCACTCTTCAGCCCCACTATATACATCCTCCTCTTGCAGTATATCGCTCTTCAGCCCCACTATATACAGCCTCCTCTTGCAGCATATCGCTCTTCAGCCCCACTATATACAGCCTCTTCTTGCAGTATATCACTCTTCAGCCCCACTATATACATCCTCCTCTTGCAGTATATCGCTCTTCAGCCCCACTAGAGAGAGAGGGGCTGGATGTCTTCCTGGAGCAGAACAATATTGTATCATACAATTATTAGGTTCTGTAGAAGGACGTAGATCTGGGGATTTATTATGATGGAATATAGGCTGAACTGGATGGACAAATGTCTTTTTTCGGCCTTACTAACTATGTTACTATGTATGTTACTATATACAGCCTCCTCTTGCAGCATATCGCTCTTCAGCCCCACTATATTCAGCCTCTTCTTGCAGTATATCACTCTTCAGCCCCACTATATATAGCCTCCTCTTGCAGTATATTACTCTTCAGCCCCACTATATACATCCTCCTCTTGCAGTATATCGCTCTTCAGCCCCACTATATACATCCTCCTCTTGCAGTATATCACTCTTCAGCCCCACTATATACAGCCTCCTCTTGCAGTATATCGCTCTTCAGCCCCACTATATACAGCCTCCTCTTGCAGCATATCGCTCTTCAGCCCCACTATATACAGCCTCTTCTTGCAGTATATCACTCTTCAGCCCCACTATATACAGCCTCCTCTTGCAGTATATTACTCTTCAGCCCCACTATATACATCCTCCTCTTGCAGTATATCACTCTTCAGCCTCACTATATACATCCTCCTCTTGCAGCATATCACTCTTCAGCCTCACTATATACATCCTCCTCTTGCAGCATATCACTTTTCATCCCCACTATATACAGCCTGCTCTTGCAGCATATCACTCTTCAGCCCCACTATATACATCCTCCTCTTGCAGTATATCACTCTTCAGCCCCACTATATACATCCTCCTCTTGCAGTATATCACTCTTCAGCCCCACTATATACAGCCTCCTCTTGCAGTATATCACTCTTCAGCCCCACTATATACAGCCTGCTCTTGCAGTATATCACTCTTCAGCCCCACTATATACATCCTCCTCTTGCAGTATATCACTCTTCAGCCCCACTATATACAGCCTCCTCTTGCAGTATATCGCTCTTCAGCCCCACTATATACAGCCTCCTCTTGCAGTATATCACTCTTCAGCCCCACTATATACATCCTCCTCTTGCAGTATATCACTCTTCAGCCCCACTATATACAGCCTCCTCTTGCAGTATATCGCTCTTCAGCCCCACTATATACAGCCTCCTCTTGTAGTGTCCAAGTCCACTCATTCTCTATGAGCAATCTCCTCCTGCAGTATGTCACTTCACTTCACCTGTACTATAGCTTAGGAATGCAATCTCGATTCTCGCTCCTGCTCTGAATAGGACTCCTGAGAGACAGAGTTAATAGAAATATTGGAAGAAGGAAGCAGCACTACAAGATTGTTATATGTTGGACTGACCATGCACATTTTTTAAACAAACTTCTTCAGTATTTTTGCTCTTGTATGGTAGTCTAGCTGGGATTATCCACCATGAGGCATGCACTCTGACTAATGATTCACAATTCAGGACTTGGAGTGCTGTTGGTATTGCTACCTTTATTAGATATTAATCCCTTAGCGACCAGGCCTAATTTTTAAATCTGACCAGTGTCACTTTAAATCATATTCATATCCCATTTTTTTGGAGATTTTTTTTTTTTCGTGACACATTATACTTTATCATAATGGTAATTTTTTATATCAATATGTTTTGTGTTTATTTATTCACAGGGTAATTGGTTACAAACAGGAGTCCCTAAGGGCAACTTCAAGTGCGGTCACTGTAATTTTTGTAGTTTTCACCTTACGGGTAATTCATTGAAGGTTGGCCCCATCTTTCATGAGGTACGTCACTTCATCTCTTGCAGGACAACTCACGTTGTTTATGTCTTGTATTGCCCATGTGGATTTTTTTACATCGGCAAGACAATTCGTCCGTTGTTTGTCTGCATCAGGGAACATTTTACGTCGATACGTACAGGGAAGGGGGTGCCTTGGTTAATTAAGCATATGAGAGAACAACATGCTAGTAACACCCAGGTTTTGCGCTTTGCAGGGTTAGAAAAAGTCTCCTTACCACAATAGGGAGGGAATCTCGATCGCATCTTGCTGAGAAACTAAGCTAGATGGATTCTGTGTGCAGACGCATCGGGACCAATAGGATTCAATGAGAAAATCGATGTCGGTTTTCTTGTAAAAAGTCATGATGTTGAACATTTGTAGTGAAAAGAGTGTTCTTTTGCTTTTTGTTGTAATGTGTAATTGTTTTTAACCATTTATAGGATGTTTTAATTCACTTGTTATTTCACATGTTTTCCGGATTGTGGCCATTCAGCCATGGTGATGTGTGAGGAGGAGGAGGGTGGGGTCTGAGGCTCTCACAGGTTAAAGACCCACCTCACTTCCTCCCGTCACAGGACCTGTTGAAGTGCATTAAGCACGAAACGGCCGTCGTCCGTGTGTGTTCACAACCCTCCCTGCAGCACGTTATTTATGTCTGAATAAATCTGACGAATCATCACCGGTGAGTGCGCTTCATCTTTTTTTTTGCTTTTGCTTTTTTGAGATTCAATACATGGAGCTGCACGCTCCGCTCTGGAGTGCCGGTGCCAGAGCTGGGTTTTCACCTGCGAGACTCGGCCGTATCTCGCGTATGTGTGGTCCCGGCCTTAGGCTGGGGTCAGAGTACCGTATTGCATCCGATGCGATATGCTAATGACCCTCGGCCCCTGCTCGGCTGCGAGCATGATCCGAGTGTCATGCGTCTTTGCTCCGAGCCTCTCGCACAGAGCGGATTGGAGCACAGCTGCAAAGGAGGTGGAGAAATGATCTCCTCCATTGCCCGGGTCAGCGTATCTCGCACATCACTTGGCTGATATTCGAGTAATGTGTGTTGTGTCACTCGCACCCTTAGACTTATATGGGTGCGAGTGAGCCAAGACTCGGCCGAGTGTCGGTGACAATTGCAGCATGCTGCTCTTTCACTCGCACATTGAAAACGATCGAGCAAAAATATGGTGATGTGAGCTGCCCTATAGAAGAATACTGGTCCGAGTGCTATGCGATGTTTTATCGCATATCACTCATCAGTACTCATCGCTAGTATGACCCTGGCCTAATCCAGATAGTCATACCACAGAAAAACATTAATAAATAACGTTTCCCTCATGTCTGCTTTACATCAGCAACATTTGTAAAATGTTCTTTTATTTTGTTAGCATTTTAGGAGGTTTAAAAATGTAGCAGCAATTTTTCCTTTTCCCAAGGAAATTTGCAAAATTTTTATTTTAGGAACTTATCCAGGTTTGAAGTGACTTTGGGGGTCCTACGTATATTTTGAAACCCCCCAAAGTGATACCATTTTAAAAACTGCACCCCTGACATATTGAAAACTGCTGTCAGGTAGTTATTAACCCTTCAGGTGATTTTTCAGGAATTAATGCAAAGAGGCATGACAGAAATGAAAAAGTGTATTTTTACCACCTAAATTTTGATAAATTCTGAACAGGCCACTGTAGCCGGCAGACTCTAGGGTGCTATTTGGCTGTGAATTGCCATGCTGGGTGCTGATGGGGATAAATAGGAAGCCCCCACACTCTGTTAACCATTTATATGATGTAGTCACTATTGACAGCAGGATCTAAGGGGTTAAACAGATATGAACCCTGCCAACACTGATGGTCGCTGATGCAGCAAGTTGTCAGCTACAGTGTACAGCCAACAGCTGCTGTATTGTCACCTGTATGAGGATGCTATTCTCTTATATCTCAGTCAGTAAAAAGACGTATTGGTGGTCATTAATGCGTTAAGGTCGGAGCTCTGTGTAGGGCAGCAGAGGTAGTGTGCATCGCAGTCCTCACTCATTCATCAATGATTCCCACAACCTCACCTGAGGCAGAGTGAAGAAGCGAGTAAAATTGGGCATGCGAGATCGAACTCTTTCAGTAATGCAAAGAGATAAATTATGGACTGCACATTGTTTCAGTTCCGATGCTCTCTAGCTCCTCCTCGCTATCAAGGCATAAGAAATGATCAATCGGGCTTTATTACTGCAGCAGAAAGTAGAAGCAGGGCGCACTAAGCATGGGATTGATTATGAGAATATCACCTCTTCTTTATGCTATCGTGATGGACCATTTGAAAAATGTATAATGGAAAACCCTATCCCAAAGTAACAGATCTCTGATTTACTGTATGTACAAACTACTTAATGCCAATGTATATCCCAAGTACTGTACTGTAACACTGACAGAAATCTCAGTACTGATATGGAGGTGAAGAAGTTGACGTATGATTTACAGATGCAACCTTCTAAGACCTATTCTTCCGATTATTTAGTCTAAATTGTATTGTGGCTGTGTTCTGTTGTTCATGAAGCATGAAGGTGGGTTTCTCAAATCTTGCATTGTAAGCGGATACCTTTTTTATTTAGAATATTTCCATTGTTTCTCACTACTGAATATTTAGTGATTAAATACAAAATATTTTAGAAACTTTCAAATATTTCACTTTTCTACAGACTGCAGTACATTTGAAAGCTTTGGTGTCATATAGTACAAACTCACAGACCCTCTATAATGTGTATTATAAAGAGGCACCAACATTCCATTGAAATCTATACATTCCTTTTAAATTACCTAAGAGATCACTATAAGGGCTCATACTCACCTGCGAGAAACTCAGATGAGTCTCGCACTTCAATACTCAGCACTACACCCGACATTTAGGAACGGAGCGGGCGGCTGCATGTTTTCCTATGCAGCCGCACGCTCTGATCTGAGTGCTGGCAGCAGCACCGGGTATTAACATGCGAGACTCATTTGAGTTTCTCGCAAGTGAGTATGAGCCCTAGATGTGGATCTCTCCGGGTTCAAACAAGGCACCAGATACAGCCATAGGTGCGGGTCACCATCTTATAGATATGAACTGATAAATATATCTGACATGCCAGCCTGGAATAAATAAATTCAAGAACATATATGATCTATCATCTATACTCCAATTTACTGTATGTAATTCTTGATCTGTGGCTCAAATTATAGCAATTAGCAAATAGCTTAGTGACAGACTTTTCTGTATTTCTAGTGAGAGTTCAGAAGAAAGGTGTCACAGGGATATCGCGACAGAGAGGAGCCAGAAGACCACAGTGTCTGATTTCTCCTACTCCTGCACTGTTTAGAAGCTCTTTACCTTCATATTAAATGGTGCAGGTTTCTTTTAGCAGAGCAGTGGGTAATCTGCTCACTTGAGAACTCTTGGAAGCTTTCCTGCATTAAAGCTCTCAGCTGTTCACTGTTAGGGACTTGCCTCTCCTATATATTCTGGGCCCTGGCTAGCACTTATTTCCAGAGCTAGCTTATGCTGCATGGTTAGGACATGGTGGTTTGTGGTTGTTGTTTGAGAAGGTGTTTAGTGGATTTATCTGAGACTGTTAGTAGGTTTTGGGTGTGTTCTAATCTCCTTCTTCTACTACTTTGCTTTCCCCTTCCTTTATTCCCCCGTGTTTACCTCTGTCGTTTGTGTGAATATATCTGAATGATTGGTATTTTCCTTTATTCCTCTTTGTATTACCTTGTTAGTCTGGTTGGTGTATTACGGTACACTACTACTCCCTTCTTCCCTAGGTGAGGGAAGGGTACAAACTGGGGGCGAATTCAGAAGCCAACGCTAGGTACATTGTCCCGGAGTCTTCAGTATCAGAAGTAATCTGGGGAACAGGGCGAGCTAGGGCACCTTTAACGTTAGGGACAGGGAAGGAGCCCCTGGTCCCAGGACACCCGACATCAGAATCGTGACTAAAGGCACCAACTTCTGTCTTCCTTTCTTCATTTTTGATGACTAACATTATCACTGGGGAGTTTGTGCCTTTGTATAAATCAAAGTAAAAGTAACTTTTAGATAAATATATTATTGTATAATGGTGTATTGTGAGCTATATATTTAGACAGTTGTCTGACTTAACAAAAAGTTTGGCCAAAGCCAGGTATTATTAAAAAACAAACAAAAACCCCAGGTTCGACATCCTGCCGCTCCAGTGTTCTTTAGTCACAGGTCTGGAAGAGGTGATGTCCCTGTCCAAACTCTGACAAAGCGTTAAAAATATACAGCTTTAAATAAGTGTTCAGATGGACCAAAAAATGGTTCAGGTTACTATTTTCCATTTATTTAGATTCTATATTTAGTAAGGAAGTGAAAAGAATCTGATAAGTTCCATCTATTATAGATGTGCTTTCTAAAGCAAAATGTATTTGTCAAGGTTTCTGGGAAAGTTGAATGACCTCAGAAGAAAGAAATGTCACACGTTTGTCATTATGAGAATAGACGTGTCTTTATATATGCGTAAAGGGATAAAGGTTTATCATACGAATCTTGCAGACCTGTCAAGTGAAAAAAATAAGCTGTGCTTGGTCTGTGCTCATCTCAGAATAAATGCAATTTTTATGTCTAGTTAGAAAATATTTATTGACTTTGAATCAAAGCATAGATCATTTATTTTCTTTGTAAAATCTTGATCACTTTTTAGGTCAGAGATATACGGTATACGGAATATGTTATTTAATTCTAAAAAAAAATTTGTGCCAATCTTAAATTGTAAGACTGCAATTGCAAGATGCTACCATTCTATAGCAATATTAAAACCTGGTATCAGGATCATAAAAATGTTGTTACCATAGAAAGATATCTCCTCCACTCTAAACCTTTCATGTTTTGACACTAGTTCAGACCAGCAAAACAGAGCAAAACATGCTTAAACTGTTCCCAACATCTTGTTGGCAGATATGCAACAGATACAGACTTATTTGTGTGCAGAAGTTTAGACTTTTCTGACAGTAGATGGTGATGTTGTTACTGTTACATGCTTGGTTGAATATAATGCATGTACTTGTTGTACAATGGTTTCACTATTCTCTCTGGTAAAAGGTTCTTTAGAGTTCCTGTTATGCTGTATTAAGAAGCTGATGCATGTACCTCATGTTCTGTGAAGATAAAAGTTGAATTACCCCATATAATCTACCGTCACAAGTTTCTTCTGCGACCAAACTATGCAACACATCTCCCATACATTGGTACAGAAGATGGCGTACTGCATGTGTATGTAGTGAGCTCTGGATTCAAGCTGACAGCAGTGTTTCAGTGACGGGAATCTAGTTGGGTATCCATTCAGGTACACATCACCCCCCACTGCATGATCACTCAGAATAAGAGCAGAATGGTGCACTAGGTGTATATATTAGCACATACATACTACACTACCAACACATACAACTTTAAGGAAAACAAATCTTCTTAGGATTGCTCCATTAATTTGAGATTTTATGGATGAAGGGCAGAATGTATGGCCTATTGATGTTATAACATATTCTCCACTTTGGTTACATTATCTGGGAAAATACTTTCTGTTTTAAAGGACAACTCCTATGAAAAGATTATTCAGGTTGTCTGTAGTGCATGTGACTTCACTAGTAAATGTAATAATTCTGGAGATGTGATATGTCAATAAATCTAGAATTTGGCTTTCTAACTCTGGCCATGCACAGTAGATAGCTGCTACCCTTTCAGCTGAGCATGCATTTGTTTTCAGTAAGAAGAGGAGAGTAAACTGTTTCTAGGCTCCTCTGCTGATGGCTTATCTCCCTAAGATGAAAAGGATTGGACATTTGGAAATCCAGCTGCATGATCCTGGGCTCACTTGACATCTGGGAAAGTTTTGAGCCCCTTATATACATTAGATATTTGACCAGAACCACCTAAATGGCAGGTTTGACTAATATAAATCTACTTCTGAGTTCAAACATCTGTATATTACCGTCTGAATATGGATCGTGAAGCATGGACTAGCTACAGATCTCCCAACTTAAGCTAAACAGCCTCATATACAGTTAGGTTTAGAAATACAGTATTTGGACAGTGGCATAATTTTTGTGATTTGGGCTTTGCATGCCACTATTATTTATTTAAAATGAAACAACTGAGATGCAGCTGAAGGGTAACATAGTAACATAGTAACATAGTTAGTAAGGCCGAAAAAAGACATTTGTCCATCCAGTTCAGCCTATATTCCATCATAATAAATCCCCAGATCTACGTCCTTCTACAGAACCTAATAATTGTATGATACAATATTGTTCTGCTCCAGGAAGACATCCAGGCCTCTCTTGTACCCCTCGACTGAGTTCGCCATCACCACCTCCTCAGGCAAGCAATTCCAGATTCTCACTGCCCTAACAGTAAAGAATCCTCTTTTATGTTGGTGGAAAAACCTTCTCTCATTCCAGACGCAAAGAATTCCCCCTTGTGCCCGTCACCTTCCTTGGTATAAACAGATCCTCAGCGAGATATTTGTATTGTCCCCTTATATACTTATACATGGTTATTAGATCGCCCCTCAGTCGTCTTTTTTCTAGACTAAATAATCCTAATTTCGCTAGGACTTTCAGATTTAATTAAAGGAGTTAAACAAAATTGTCATGTGAAACGTTTAGGAATTGCAACCATTTTTGCAGCTTTCGGAGCTGAAAGCATAGCCTCCTATGTGTTAGAATTCATCCGGCTGCTTCTGTCTTCAGTCACATCACCAATAAAAACTAGAGACCCTGTGCCATTAGAAGACATGCATGCCCATGCCATCACACTGTCTTCACCATGTTTTACAGAGTATATGGTATGCTTTGGATTCTTAAGCTGTTCCAACCCTAATCCATTCTTTCTTCTTCCCATCATTCTGGTACAGGTTGATCATAGTTTCATCTGTCCAAGCAATGTTGTTCCAGAATTGGGCTGGCTTCTTTAGATGCTTTTTGGTAAAGTTTAATTTGGCCTTTTTTTTTAAAGTTGATTAATGCTTTGCACTTTGGGATTTTTTCTTATTTTTCTTTTTTTCAGTCTAATGTTTCAGTGTCTGCATGTTATGGGTTCACAACAGGTTCCAAATGCAAATTCCACACCCAGAATCAGCTGGACATTTTACCTGCTTAATTGATGATTGATTAACAATTGAATAGCCTTTTCAGCCCATTAAAGAACTTTTTAGATAATTGTCCAATTACTTCCCCCTATAAAATGAGTAATAATATACCGTATATACTCAAGTGTAAGCCAAGATTTTGAGCCCATTTTTTGGGGGCTGAAAGTCCCCCTCTTGGCTTAAACTCGAGTCATACCCAGGGGTTGGCGGGGGATGGAGTGGGGGCTGTCTAATTATACTCACCTGCTCCTGGCGCGGCCCCTGCAGGTCCCTGGCTGCCCGGCGCCCCAGCTTCATGTACTGAGCGGTTACATGGTACCGCTCATTACAGTAATGAATATGTGGCTTAGCGTAGCGAGAAAAAAGTTAAAACCCTAAAATTACATTTTTTTTAGTCGCTGTGACATTGCATTAAAATGCAATAATGGGCAATCAAAAGATTGTATCTGTACCAAAATGGTATCATTCAAACGTCAGCTCTGCATGCAAAAAATAAGCCATCACCCAACCCGAGATCACGAATCACGAATAATGGAGACGCTATGGGTATCCGAAAATGGTACAATTTTTTTTTTAACAAAATTTGGATTTTTTTTTACCACTTAGATAAAAAAAGACCCTAGACATGTTTGGTGTCTATGAACTCATAACGATGTGGACAATTATAATGCCGGTCCATTTTAGCATTTAATGAAAAGAGTAAAAAAGCCAAACAAAAACCAAGTGTGGGATTGCACTTTTTTTCCTGTTTTCTAGTACACAACATGGTAAAACCAATGGTTTTGTTCAAGTGCAACTCGTCTCACAAAAAAACAAGCCCTCACATGGTCATATTGACAGAAAAATAAAAAAGTTATTGCTCTGGGAAGAAGGGGAGCGAAAACTGAAAACGCAAAACTGAAAAAAGCTCCGGGGGTTAAGGGGTTAAGTTTTGATGTAGACCTAGTCTTACACTTAAATAGCCACCATTACCATAGACTTCCTTTTTAGTGAAGAACTGCTTGTAATTTTGGAATGAGGCATAGGGGAGTGTTGACATGTGGAAAAAATATTTAGTCCCTGAATGTTGTAATAAGAGATTGTGGCTATGATCTGTGTATGAATGTGGTGTACATGAGGTCCTTTACCACAGCCACAAAATAATATGACTAATTTTTCAATCCATATTTCTAAAAATCTATACAGACTATTTAGGTTTAGATTTGATCATTTGATTGCATTTTTGAATATCATATCAACAAGGGCCAAATTCATCTTTACACAATATTTATTTAGGTAAATGCTCTGCTAATGGAAAGACTGGCAAAGGATCAAAGTATTCCATTTGCAACAGATAAATTCCAATGTGGTATTGTCCGCAGCAACAAGATTGCCTGTGCAAGCCCCTAATCCCGCAGTTGAAGTATCCAAAACTAATTCTGGTTTCCTGGTAATAAATGTGTGGCTTGGGAGTAAAAGTGAAAATTAATATTTATTGCAAGGAACTGCATCAGCTTTCACAGTCATTTCTGTTTTGCCAAGTATATAACCACAAAACAGTCACCTCTGCTACTTGGAGATCGTTCATAAATTACATTTGTTCAGGTATTTTTTTATTAATCTAAGAGCAACAAAATGTGATGTCTAAAGGTCACCTTAAAATATAAAGTTTTCAATTTGAAATTACCTACAGTATAAATAAATCCATATTGGTCATAAACAGCAGACCTGTAACATTGTAAAGCAGCTTGACCATCCCACAAGATTTTTTGTACCATAAATACTCTTGTCTAGTGTTCATGTTTGTATGCATGTGGATCACCCCCACGTAAGGGCAATGGGGTACTCGGTACCGGGTCCTTCAGTTCCCTCAGCGAGACCCTATGAGGGGCGCCCAATAAAAGGCAGAGTTCATAGATAACGATAGTGTTCGTGACGCCACCTGTGGTATTCGGTCAGAGTGACCGACGCTGCTCAGGGGTCCACTGGGGTGATGCTATGGCAGCTAGATGGTTTACCTTCCCACAGGTGAAGTATTTCCCCAGGGCTTCCCAGAAGTGTAGATGGTGATGGTGGATGATGTAAGGCGCGGTGAATAACGAGGACACAATGGGTGCAGTCACTTCACCTTTACTGAAGGCTTCAGCATCCACAGTCCAGAGTGCCGGATGACAGGGTAAGCAGGGTCCGGCCGGTCTGATGGCAATTCTAGAGTCCCCTTATCCAGGTGGAAATCAGTAGCCTTCCTTCTAGCGCTCGTGCGTTGTAGTACCTCACTGCTGAGCAACTCGGTAAGGTCCTCACAACTCTTATGGATCTTATGTCTCTCTCTCTGTCCCCCAGATGGATAGGACAAACCCGTATGACGGTGATGGCCTGAGGCTATTTTATAGGGACCATAGAGACGCCCCTCCTCCACAATTGCCACCGAGTCTGCTTAGGTGTTTAGGTCGGACAGCCAACTTGGAATTGACTGCCCTGCCAGTCTCTGAAGTAAAGTGTAGAGTCTATTACTCCCTTGGTGTTCCGGCCACCGGCCCGCGCTCCAGAAAAAGGCAGCCCCTCTTAGGGCAGGACTCCTTCTGGTTTTGTTCTCCTTTTGCTGTGACTTCATGGCTCACTCCCTACATCACAATTCCTTTCGTGTCCTTTCTTAGAATGCTGCTGCATGGGTTGCAGGCGCAGCTCTGTGTACTTTCTGTCCTCCTCAGACCGTAGTCTGGATCTGACTGGAGATCACTCCAGCCAGCTCGACCTGGAAACCTTTCCTCGACGGCCTCCAGCCAGGAACTCTCCTCTCCTCCTACTGACTCACTTCCTAACCAACCCACCAGTTTTACCCTATGTGAGGAGTGGCCTAGTAGATAGAACCCTTAGCTCCCCCTGGTGGACAGGAGTGTGAAGTGTGTGTGTGGCTGTGATATCTGGCAAGGTGAACTCCTTTGGTGCCATCAGACGTAACATCACTCCCCCTTGGTGGAAGAACGACATTACTGCAACAACCAGGACTCTGGGGCGCTGCATTCCCCCCCCCCCTATTAAATCCAGCACTCCCGGGCTGGGAAAAGAACACAACAATTACAGGTTAGCAAAAGACATGCAAAATTTTTGAAATGCTTTAAAACAAATTAATTTAACAGTGCTTCCCCTTTATGGGAGGTGAGAACACTTGAACGTTACAAACAAGAACATATTTACATTGTGCGCACAATTTTTAAAGGCAAATTGGAAAACAGTTACTATCTTACTATGGAACATAATTACCCATACAGGTATTCTATCTGATAAGTGCAATTACCCTCTAAGAGTATACTATCATTAACCCTTACAGTGCAAATCAACATTTTCTTTATCTCTTTTCTTCATATGCAGGACTATCTGTCTACCCCCACGGGCCTACTGCATTTTTCTTCCTAAGACCTCAATTTTATTTAAAGTACTTCATTAAACATTTTATCACTTCCTAACTTTCTAGCTACATACTATCAGCTATGTAAACATTATTACTATTTAACTTTTCAGAGCAATACTATCAAGGTGCAACAAGTAAACATTCCCTTTAAGAGGAAACTCAAATCTTCTCTGAGGTAGTGCAAACAATCAACAAGTCAGTTATCAACTTTAAGACAATAGAAACTTTCACGTCGTCATCAGGAACAGTTTCTTCGCAAAGTCTTTTTTCTTGTAAAACCAGTAGAGAGCACCTTTAAGAAGGTGCAAACTATGTACAGATGACAGTTTGGGAACCATTTACCGTCCATGATTCCAATGTCCCTTTTAAAACAATGATGAAAACTTGTGCAAACTTGAAACAATAGGGTAAACAAAGGGATCTCTTTAAGGATTAACCCTAGACGGGTTTTGAAGCAGCAAAGAAAGGAACAGTTAACTATTTACAGTTTCATCGGATCTTCGAGGTTTACTCTGGTGGTCTCCACCAGGGCTTTACCTGACACGTAGCCCTCTGTGTCATAGGATGGTTCAGATCCAAGATCACTCCCAGAGCCATGTATACACCATGAGTCTGTCTTTCATGCACGGTCAGGTCGTGCGCAGCAATAAAAGTCTGAGTGGTCTGATGGATGATGCAAGTTACAGCGGGTGTTGCTGCAGCCGCGTCAGTAGTAAGTTCTCCCGCCAGGGTTCCAGATACCGCCAACAGCGCTGTGCATCTCTGCACATCCCAAGCCCACCAACTGTTTCCTTTTCGGTACCTACGATAGGTCGGCGCATCCCCGGGGCTCAAGACATAATCCGCATTGTCTCTGCACAGGCAGGACTCCACTTCTTCCCGGGTGACGTGGACTCTCACCGAGGACCCGATTTCCTGGATGAATCCCTTTTCCTTCTGGGGTGGGTATACCACCATGACACCCCACTTCGGTGGGGAGTTGTCCAGCAGTTCTCCTCAGGCTTCCTGCTCAACCTCCTTCTTGTACTCCGCAATCAGATGCCGCCGGTATGCCCGCGTAAGTCGGGACCTGGTGAGAAGTCCCCGGGGCTCCAGCAGTCGCAGTGGTGACCGGGGTAAAGGTGGGAGGAAGGTAGGACCCCTGCATGTCAAGAAGCTGAGCCCCAGCACATGGAGTGGTTCTTTCGGCACCACTCCACTCCTCTGGGGTCGGCACCAGAGCTGGTGCCGGCAATGGAGCTCCTGTGGACAGCTCCCACAGGTCTATTCTCTCCAGCAGTGGCATGCCGGTGTAATCCTCCGGTGACGGCGATCGGTGCGGGGCCATTCTTTTTCGGGAGTCCCCATCGATCTCCAGCTCCATTCCTTCCTCTTCTGGAGAGTGGTTTCGTTTTTGCTGTCCCTGCCCGCCATGGAGAATCAGGAGGCGGACCTTGGTTGCTGACGGACACGTCCTCAAGATAAGGAAATATTTAGACTGGGCGGCAATTGTTTTTCGCGCTTCTCAGTTCGTTCACGCCCACAACTCCATGCCCTTCTTCTTCTCCTGCACTCCTCGTGGTGCGATAATGGCGGCAGTTTTGGCTGGAATTTTTGGCGGTAAATGGCAATAAACAGTCCTTAAGCACAAACAGTTCAAATACGATTCTGGCACACTTTTAAGGCACACATGACCCGATTCTTCAGGCTTAAGTAGATCCTGTTCGTGACGCCAAAAAGTTGGATCGCCCCCACGTAAGGGCACCCTATGTGAGGAGTGGCCTAGTAGATAGAACCCTTGGCTCCCCCTGGTGGACTGGAGTGTGAAGTATGTGTGTGGCTGTGATGCCAGGCAAGGTGAACTCCTTTGGTGCCATCAGACCTAACATCACTCCCCCTTGGTGGAAGAACAACATTACTGCAATGACCAGGACTCTGGGGCGCTGCACATGTTGTACAATATTAATACTATAAAGCAGTGTAAATAGACTATTATGTTTACTGACACTGTATGACGGGATTATTAAGGAACTTTAGTGTGTGGAATTAAATTCTGTTCAAGTTTTACAACAAAAACTTCTGCGTTCACCAAAATGAGTATTTTTTGCTGGCCACTAGTGTTCGGAACCATAAAGAGACATCAAAAGGTTAAAAAAATGTTTTTAAATTCTAATACTCACCTTACTGCCCACCACTCTAGCCACTCTGCTCCGCACTGCAACCAATTTGGTCCTTGTCGCATTTTCTGATCCACCTTTCAAATGCTGAAATGCCGAGGCCTTTCATACTGAGCCGAGACTTGGGGCTCTGAGTTCTGGGATAGTTCTGCGTGTTTGTGCATAAGTTGGCTATGAATGTTGTGACATCATGATGTTGTGACCCTTCGTGCACTTGCACAGAACTTTCCAGGACCTTATTACAGCCAGAGGTCCTCTAGTCAGTGTGAGAGGACTGGGGATTGAGCACTCGTGGTGGGAATCAGAACATGTGATGAGGACTGAAGAGGGGACGGTTAGGAGAAGCTGGGCTGGAAAGGTTGAGGGGTAAGATACCATATATACTCGAGTATAAGCCGAGATTTTCACAACATTTTTTGGGGCTGAAAGTTCCCCTATCGGCTTATACTCAAGTCATACCCAGGGGTCGGCAGGGGAGGGGGAGCGGTGGCTGTCTAATTATACTCACCTGCTCCTGGCGCGGTCCCTGCAGGTTCCTGGCTCCCCAGCTTCTTCCTGTACTGAGCGGTCACATGGTACCGCTCATTACAGTAATGAATATGCGGCTCCACTTCCCTTAGAGGTGGAGCCACATATTCATTACTGTAACCGCTCAGTACAGGAAGAAGCTGCGGTGCCGGGAAGCTGCACCGCTGGGGAAGCAGGGACTGCACCGCGCCAGGAGCAGGTGAGTATAATGGGGAGCACTGTGCGATATTGACCTGCTCCTCGTTCTGGGTGCCACTCTGTCTTCAGCGTCTTCTGCAGTGATGCTCAGGTCAGAGGGCGCGATGACGTGGTTAGTGCACGCCCTCTGCCTGAACTTCAGTGCAGAAGACGCTGAAGATGGTGCGATGCCGGAATGAAGTCAGGTGAATATTGAAAGCGCCGGGGGCCTGAGCTACGGATAGGTGAGTATGTGATTTTTTTTATCGCAGCAGCAGCAAATGGGGCAAGTGTCTGTATGGAGCATCATATGGGGCCATAACGTTTGTGCAGCACTATATGGGGCAAGTGTCTGTATGGAGCATCTTATGGGGCCATAATCAAGGTTTGTGCAGCACTATATGGGGCAAATATCTTTATGGAGCATCTTAGTGGGCCATAATCAACATTTGTGCAGCATTATATTGGGCAAATGTGTCTATGGAGCATCTTATGGGGCCATTATTAACCTTTACGCAGGATTATATGTGGCATGTTTTAATATGGAGCATCTTATGGGCCATCATAAACTTTATGGAGCATTATATGGGGCTCCTGATTCAATATGGATATTCAAAAACACTTAACCTAATGATGTTTCAATTAATTTTACTTTTATTGGTATCTATTTTTACTTTTGACATATACCAGTAGCTGCTGCATTTCCCACCCTAGGCTTATACTGGGGCAGTCCTCATGTGAGCCAGTTTCTTTGTAGCGCTTGATGGTTTTTGTAACTGCACTTGGGGACACTTTCAAAGTTTTCTACAATTTTTCGGACTCAACTTTATTTCTTAAAGTAATGATGACCACTCCTTTTTCTTTACTTTTCTGCTTTTTTCTTGCCATAATACAAATTCTAACAGTTCATTCAGTAGGACTATCAGCTGTGTATCAACCTGACTTCGGCTCAACACAACTGATGGTCCCAACCCCATTTATAAGGTAAGAAATCCCACTTATTAAACCTGACAGGGCACACCTGTGAAGTGAAAACCATTTCCGGTGACTACCTCTTTAAGCTCATCAAGAGAATGCCAAGAGTGTGCAAAGCAGTCATCAAAGCAAAAGGTGGCTACTTTGAAGAACCTAGAATATAAGACATATTTTCAGTTGTTTCACACTTTTTTGTTAAGTATATAATTCCACGTGTTAATTCATAGTTTTGATGCCTTCAGTGTGAATTTACAATTTTCATAGTCATGAAAATACAGAAAAATCTTTAAATGAGAAGGTGTGTTCATACTTTTGGTCTGTACTGTTTATATATATATATATATATATATATACATATCTATATATATAATTGTCTAAGGGTTTTTCCATCTGTCTGTCTTTCTGTCTGTCTGTCTGTCTTTCTGTCTGTCTGTCTGTCCAGGAAATCCCGCGTCTCTGATTGGTCGAGGCCGCCAGGCCTCGACCAATCAGCGACCGGCACAGCGACGATGATGTCATAAAGGACGTAGACATCCCGCGTCTCTGATTGGTCGAGGCCACCAGGCCTCGACCAATCAGCAACGGGCACAGCGACGATGATGTCATAAAGGACGTAGAAATCCCACGTTTCTGATTGGTCGAGGTCGCCAGGCCTCGACCAATCAGCAACGGGCACAGCGACGATGATGTTATAAAGGACGTAGACATCCCGCGTCTCTGATTGGTCGAGGTCGCTAGGCCTCGACCAATCAGCAACGGGCACAGCGACGATGATGTCATAAAGGACGTAGAAATCCCACGTTTCTGATTCAGCGACGGGCACAGTATCGACGTAGATGTCATAATGGTTGCCATGGCGACGATGATGTCATAAAGGTTGCCTCGACCAATCAGCGACGGGCACAGTCAGCCGCAAATTCTGGAATCATCATTGTCCATATACTACGGGGACATGCATATTCTAGAATACCCGATGCGTTAGAATCGGGCCACAATCTAGTATATATATATATATATATATATATATTGTACATTTTTCAGTTAAGTCAAGTAGGCTGGGAAATGCAATGCTGGATCTGGTCTGTGTTGTGTCTAGGTCTTGCCCTTTTTGCTATAGTTCAGGATTGTATTAAACATATTTTTTTCTGCACTATTGTGTGATCATATTGTTTACAATTTGCTGCAGCTTGATTGGGAAGAACACCTCGTTGGCTGGTTTAGTATGCATTAAATTGTACTTTACAACACTACTTCATAGTGTGATGAATGATCTGATTGGTCAGCTTATTAAGTACTGATTGGTTAATTGCCTACTGTGAGTAGTGGACCTGTAAGCATCGATACTTCAATTTGTGCCATTGAAAGACTCATCTGTAACTAATAGTGAAAACATTGCCATTTATGATTAAACTTTAATACCATGACTGTGCTTATCTCTTTGGATCTAAGGGGTAACATTTCTCCTTGTGGAGAGTGACAAGCCAGGCCTGGTATGTCAGAGTGAGGAGACTTAAATGCCATGCATACTCATCTGGGAAATTAAATATGCAAATTGGCTCTCCAGAAAGGAAGAGGTCTAGAACTGTAGTCCTTTAGGTTTTAGGAACTTTAGGATTGCTACTTCCAATAGGTGGCACTAGAGTTCTAGCCCTCTTCCTCTCTGAAGAGACAGTTTGCATTTCTCTTTGTGAAGAAGGACTCTCCCATATAAAGCACAAGTACATCCAGAATAGTTTTTGTTCTGTCCCTCACTGGCAGTTGTAGCCCGTCATACATGTACAAAGTTATTTTATTGACATTTTTTAATCATTATAGGAGGTAACAGCTGGACATGGTTATTAAGGTTTTTTTTTAATAGATACAGAATGAATTGCAATAATTTTGAATCTTTTTAAGTTAAGCTTTCATTCTGTACTTTTTATATTAATTAGTGTTTACATAACTGTGTGAAAGACATTTTTAGAGCATTTTATGTTCCAGTTTATTCTTTACATTACTGCTTACTAATGAGCTGATAGTTCCAATTACTGCTAGACGTACAGCCTATCTACCCTCATTATAAGTGGCTAACAATCATAATATCTCACTACAATAAATGGCTGCGCTGCTTACATCCTCTTTATATATCCATGTATTGTGCATATTGTAACAATGTGATATATAAAGACATTGTGTCTTCAATGCATTAATCTGGATTGTATCTTCATAGACAGGTCAGAATTAAAGCAATGTGTGATATGCTGCCTTCTGACATCAGTAAGTAGCCAGTTCTCCTCCCTCCGCCATATACACAATATATACAAACTTGCTGCAGTGTTGTGCTTTGATGCTTTCACCAATCGCCATTTCCCCACAGGCCAATAAATATTCATTACTAGCTGTATCTGTATAGCCAAGAAAATAAGATTACTGTTGCATGTGCTCTGTCTGTGGGCAAACCGCAGTGATAATATGCATGAGGCTAAAACATACAGAGAGGGTGCCAAATAATAAATGATGTGTGTCTGACAGCGGAGACTTGCTCCAGCACTGGGCACCGAGTGATTAGGACGATGTGTGTTTCTGGCTCAGTCATTTACAGTGTGAAATCCAATGCACAGAATTTATTATCATCTTTCTAGAGAATAGGTTTCTTTTAAATATTCTGCAAACAGAAGAATATATAGTGGTGGCCAAAGGTTTGGACACACCTGTTCATGCAATGGTTTCCAGTGTTCTTATTAGAATGTGCACGTTGTCGACTGAAGGACTTCATATGGGAACGTGGAGTAAAGGAACACACCAGTATAAATATTAAAACTCAGATTCCTCAAAATACCAACTTTTACTATGGTGACAGCTTTAAACCCCCTCGGTAATCTCCCATGTAGCTTAATCAGGTAGTCATCTGGAATGGCTTCTTATGTACAGGTATAACAACATTCTGAAATTTGTTCAACCATCAGGTGTGTTTTGTAGAGTCAGTATTTATGCATATTCCACAACTGCTCTAATCTACAATATAGCAAGAACCACTCAACTAAGTAATGACAGATGACAGTCCATCGTTATTTTAAAGCAAATAGGTTAGTTATAGTGAAGCTGTCAGCAGGATTGTATTCAGTAAACTACAGACACTGTCAGGTCGGCACCGTTATACTGATTGAAATGATACCTTGGTGGATGAAATCCATCTTGTAGTTGTTTAATCTTTATTTTCAGTTTTGAGTTAATGATATGCTTGTGCTCCGGGGCGGCCTGTGGTGGGGGTCTTCATGTGGTGCTCTGATTAGGTATTCATCAGTTTGGCTTCTGAGCTTCTGACAGGTCACTGATCCTAGGGTACCTCTGTGTAGCACACGGCGGGCTGTGCGGCCCTCCAAAGAAATGCCTCCCCATTAGTGATGGGCGAAACCCTGGATGTTCAGTGTTTTTTTGTATTGTCAGGTAAAATAGTCCATGGGTTAGTAATGAACCGGCATCTATAAGATGCCTATCCTTTACTAATCCTATAGTGGTATTGTAAATAAATGCACAGCAATAATAAAGTCTTTTATTTGAAATAAAAGACACACAGTTTTACTTTTTATTTTAAAATAACAAACACATTTATACTCCCCTTACGCCCACTCTATTGAAGCCCTCGTCCACTGTAAAAACATCCATGTATGCTTTAAATGGTTTTCACCCAAGATGCAACCGACCAGGCTAAAACCCACAGGAAAATAAGCTGATGCAGTGACATCATCAATGTGATCGCGTTGCTCCGGGGGTCTCTCACCTCCTCCCTGCAGAAAGTCCCGGATCCAAGATGGGCGCGGATCCGGGTCCTGCAGGGAGGGAGGTGGCTTACCAAGTGCCTGCTCAGAGCAGGCACTTGGTAACGCTGCAGCGCTGTTTGACAGATCAGTGATCTGTCAGAGTGCTGTGCAAACTGGCAGATCACCGATCTGTATTGTCCCCCCCTGGGACAAAGTAAAAAAGTAAAAAAAAATTTTACAAGTGTGTAAAAAAAAAAAAAAAAATCCTAAATAATGAAAAAAAAAAAAAATATTATTCCCATAAATACATTTCTTTATCTAAATAAAAAAAAAAAAAACAATAAAAGTACACATATTTAGTATCGCCGCGTCCGTAACGACCCGACCTATAAAACTGGCCCACTAGTTAACCCCTTCAGTAAACACCGTAAGAAAAAAAAAAAAAAACAAGGCAAAAAACAACGCTTTATTATCATACCGCCGAACAAAAAGTGGAATAACACGCGATCAAAACGACAGATATAAATAACCATGGTACCGCTGAAAGCGACATCTTGTCCCGCAAAAAAACGAGCCACCATACAGCATCATCAGCAAAAAAATATAAAAGTTATAGTCCTGAGAATAAAGCAATGCAAAAATAATTATTTTTTCTATAAAATAGTTTTTATCGTATAAAAGCGCCAAAACATAAAAAAAGATATAAATGAGGTGTCGCTGTAATCGTACTGACCCAATGAATAAAACTGCTTTATCAATTTTACCAAACGCGGAACGGTATAAACGCCTCCCCCAAAAGAAATTCATGAATAGCTGGTTTTTGCTAATTCTGCCTCACAAAAATCGGAATAAAAAGCGATCAAAAAATGTCACGTTCCCGAAAGTGTTACCAATAAAAACGTCAACTCGTCCCGCAAAAAACAAGACCTCACTTGACCTCACTTGACTTGAAAAATTATAGCTCTCAAAATGTGGTAACGCAAAAAATATTTTTTGCAATAAAAAGCGTCTTTCAGTGAGTGACGGCTGCCAATCATAAAAATCCGCTAAAAAACTCGCTATAAAAGTAAATCAAACCCACCTTCATTACAACCTTAGTTAGGGAAAAATAAAAAAAATTTAAAATATGTATTTATTTCCATTTTCCCATTAGGGTTAGGGCTAGGGCTAGGGTTAGGGCTAGGGTTAGGGCTAGGGTTAGGGCTAGGGTTAGGGCTAGGGTTAGGACTAGGGCTAGGGTTAGGGCTAGGGTTAAGGCTACAGTTAGGGTTAAGGCTACATTTAGGGTTAAGGCTACAGTTAGGGTTAAGGCTACAGTTAGGGTTGGGGCTACAGTTAGGGTTGGGGCTACAGTTAGGGTTAGGGTTTGGATTACATTTGCGGTTGGGATTAGGGGTGTGTCTGGGTTAGAGGTGTGGTTAGGGTTACCGTTGGAATTAGGGTTAGGGGTGTGTTTGGGTTAGTTATAATTGGGGGGTTTCCACTGTTTAGACACATCAGGGGCTCTCCAAACGCGACATGGCGTCTGAACTCAATTCCAGCCAATTCTGCGTTGAAAAAGTAAAACAGTGCTCCTTCCCTTCCGAGCTCTCCCGTGTGCCCAAACAGGAGTTTACCCCAACATATGGGGTATCAGCGTACTAAGGACAAATTGGACAACAACTTTTGGGGTCCAATTTCTCCTGTTACCCTTGGGAAAATACAAAACTGGGGGCTAAAAAATAAGTTTTGTGGGGAAAAAAAAGATTTTTTAATTTTCACGGCTCTGCGTTATAAACTGTAGTGAAACACTTGGGGGCTCAAAGTTCTCACAACACATCTAGATAAGTTCCTTTGGGGGTCTAGTTTCCAATATAGGGTCACTTGTGGGGGGTTTCTACTGTTTATGTACATTAGGGGCTCTGCAAACGCAATGTGACGCCTGCAGACCATTCCATCTAAGTCTGTATTTCAAATGGCGCTCCTTCCCTTCCGAGCCTTCCCATGCGCCCAAACGGTGGTTCCCCCCACATATGGGGTATCAGCGCACTCAGGACAAATTGCACAACAAATTTTGGGGTCCAATTTCTCCTGTTACCCTCGAGAAAATACAAAACTGGGGGCTAAAAAATAATTTTGGGGGGAATTTTTTTTTTATTTTCACGGCTCTGCGTTAGAAACTGTAGTGAAACACTTGGGGGCTCAAAGTTCTCACAACACATCTAGATAAGTTCCTTTGGGGGTCTAGTTTCCAATATGGGGTCACTTGTGGGGGGTTTCCACTGTTTAGGTACATTAGGGGCTCTGCAAATGTAATGTGACGCCTGCAGACCATTCCATCTAAGTCTGTATTTCAAATGGCGCTCCTTCCCTTCCGAGCCTTCCCATGCGCCCAAACGGTGGTTCCCCCCCACATATGGGGTATCAGCGCACTCAGGACAAATTGGACAACAAATTTTGGGGTCCAATTTCTCCTGTTACCCTTGGGAAAATACAAAACTGGGGGCTAAAAAATAATATTTGTGGGAAAAAATTTTTGTTTTATTTTTACGGCTCTGCATTATAAACTTCTGTGAAGCTCTTGGTGGGTCAAAGTGCTCACCACACATCTAGATAAGTTCCTTAGGGGGTCTACTTTCCAAAATGGTGTCACTTGTGGGGGTTTCAATATTTAGGCACATCAGTGGCTCTCCAAACGCAACATGGCGTCTCATCTCAATTCCTGTGAATTTTGCATTGAAAAGTCAAACGGCGCTCCTTCCCTTCCGAGCTCTCCCATGCGCCCAAACAGTGGTTTACCCCCATATATGGGGTATCGGCGTACTCAGGACAAATTGTACAACAAAGTTTTGGTTCCAGTTTCTTCTCTTACCATTGGGAAAATAAAAAATCGGGGGCGAAAAGATCATTTTTTTCACAAAAATTATTTTTTATTTTTACGGTTCTGCATTATAAACTTCTGTGAAGCACTTGGTGGGTCAAAGTGCTCACCACACCTCTAGATAAGTTCCTTAGGGGGTCTACTTTCCAAAATGGTGTCACTTGTGGGGGGGTTTCAATGTTTAGGCACATCAGTGGCTCTTCAAACGCAATATGGCATCCCATCTCAATTCCTATCAATTTTGCATTGAAAGGTCAAACGGCGCTCCTTCCCTTCCAAGGTCTCCCATGCGCCCAAACAGTGGTTTACCCCCACATATGGGGTATCAGAGTACTCAGGACAAATTGTGCAACAACTTTTTGGTTCCAATTTCTTCTCTTACCATTGGGAAAATAAAAAATTGGGGGCGAAAAAATAATTTTTGTGAAAAAAAAATTTTTTTTTATTTTTACGGTTCTGCATTATAAACTTCTGTGAAGCACTTGGTGGGTCAAAGTGCTCACCACACCTCTAGATAAGTTCCTTAGGGGGTCTACTTTCCAAAATGGTGTCACTTGTGGGGGGTTTCAATGTTTTGGCACATCAGTGGCTCTCCGAACGCAACATGGCGTCCCATCTCAATTCCAGTCAATTTTGCATTAAAAAGTCAAATGGCGCTCCTTCGCTTCCAAGCTGTGTCATGCGCCCAAACAGTGGTTTACCTCCACTTATGGGGTATCGGCGTACTCAGGACAAATTGTACAACAAGGTTTGGGGACCATTTTCTCCTGTAACTCTTGGCAAAATAAAACAAATTGGAGCTGAAGTAAAATTTTTGTGAAAAAAAGTTAAATGTTAATTTTTATTTAAACATTCCAAAAATTCCTGTGAAACACCTGAAGGGTTAATAAACTTCTTGAATGTGGTTTTGAGAACCTTGAGGGGTGCAGCTTTTAGAATGGTGTCACACTTGGGTATTTTCTATCATATAGACCCCTCAAAATGACTTCAAATGAGATGTGGTCCCTAAAATAAAATGGTGTTGTAAAAATGAGAAATTGCTGGTCAACTTTTAACCCTTATAACTCCCTAATAAAAAAAAATGTTGGTTACAAAATTGTGCTGATGTAAAGTAGACATGTGGGAAATGTTATTTATTAAGTATTTTGTGTGACATATCTCTGTGATTTAATTGCATAAAAATTCAAAGTTGGAAAATTGCAAAATTTTCAAAATTTTCGCCATGTTTCCATTTTTTTCACAAATAAACGCAGGTAATATCAAATAAGTTTTACCACTATCATGAAGTACAATATGTCACGAGAAAACAGTGTCAGAATCACTGGGATCCGTTGAAGCGTTCCAGAGTTATAACCTCATAAAGGGACAGTGGTCAGAATTGTAAAAATTGGCCCGGTCCATAACGTGCAAACCACCCTTGGGGGTAAAGGGGTGAAAGCCTGCAGTGTTGAAGTCATAGCAATAGCGCTGCAGCCAATCACTGGAGTTAGCGATTCTGCTGATTTAATGTCCAACCTGCTGGTTTTATTATTTTTACGGAAAAACGATTTAGTAAGGAAAGTTGATGTGGAAAATTCCTTTAATTCACATTGATAGTACACGGCCACACCACTGTGTGATGCTTCTGAATATTAATGATTGCATAATAATGTAACTGAACCATATCATTCTAGGAATATTAGACATTCAATAGCATAATTATGTATTTTGCAAACTGGACCTAGAAACCTTGTCTTTGACGAACAGAGACAATATCATGCCCAACAGCCAAATTATTGATGTCACCAGCCGTAGGCTTCCAAGGCCTCGGCGCCCAGGCTAGGTGCCACAAACTTTCTGGGCAGATGACACTAGGCTGCAGGCTTTCCTTTGTATCTATTGATATTGTACACGTGAGAATGTATGAATATACAAATTAACTACCATCGTTTATTCTTTGATGCAGACACATGAGAAGAATGAATTTTAAAAAGTCTGTCCTGACTTATAACTGTTTTATAATGCACATCCATTTAATCTTAAAGGCTAAGCTAGTTATTCTTCTTTCATACATGGTATACTTAATGCTAATAGGATATTGACAATGTTCAGATTTGATAGGCCTATACAAAATCTCAGTAATCAGGCATAACACAGTCAGTTTATCTCTGCATAGACAAGATGAAATATTCCACATTATAATAATACAAAGCATGCTTCGATCAATAGCTACAGTACAAATAACAATACGGCAAATTGATGGCCAGGCCCAATACATTAATCTCTGTCCAATAACATAGTGCCGAGATGGCGATATAACACCCTGCCAATTTCGAATAGCACTATCAGTCTGTTTGTAATGCAATTTAAAATAGAAAATGAACAAATAGAGAAAATATATGTGGCTGCGTTCATTTAGACAGCTTATCTTATGCACTATTAATTTAAAGGGGATTTCATCATAAAAAATGTTTTTGTTATTTGTTTTGCTAATATAACACCATTACTTCCTCAACACCTTAATCATCATCATTGTCCCAATTGGGACTCACAATCTGCATTCCCTATAGTATGTATTTGGAGTGTGGGAGGAAACCGGAAAACCCAAAGGAAAACCACGCAAACATGGGGAGAGCATACAATTTCATTGCAGATGTTGTTTTTGTTGGGATTTGAAACCAGGACCCCAGCGCTACAAAACAACAGTGCTAACTACTGAGCTGTCATACTGAAGACATGGCCTTGATCTATTATAATTAGATTGTAAGCTTGTGAGCAGGCCCTCACTCCTCCTGTAAGGCCATGTTCACACAGTGCGGTTTTTACTGCGGAACCGCCGCGATTTTGCCGCTGCGGGTCCGCAGCTGTTTTCCATGCAGTGTACAGTACAATGTACCCTATGGAAAACAGGGCGGAGTGTGGCTCCCCCCCGTGCTCCAATGCCACCCCCCCATGCTCCGATGACACCCCCCCGTGCTCCGACGCCCCCCCGTGCCCTCATCACCCCCCCTTATACTTACCGGGCCTCCCGGTGTCCGTCCGGCCATCTTCTCCCTGGGCGCCGCCATCTTCCAAAATGGCGGGCGCATGCGCAGTGCGCCCGCCGAATCTGCCGGCCGGCAGATTCGTTCCAAAGTGCATTTTGATCACTGAGATATAATCTATCTCAGTGATCAAAATAAAAAAAATAGTAAATGACCCCCCCTCCTTTGTCACCCCCATAGGTAGGAACAATAAAAAAATAAAGAATTTTTTTCCCCCCCACTACAGTTAGAACTAGGGTTAGGGTTAGGGGTAGGGTTAGGGTTAGGGGTAGGGTTAGGGGTAGGGTTAGGGGTAGGGTTAGGGTATTTTCAGCCATTTTAACCCTAAAAAAACTTCCTAGAAAACACACAGACTCTGCAGAGAAAACTGCATAAAAAAACGCACTAAAAACCGCATCAAAAAACGCACCAAAAAACGCACCTGCGTTTTCTGCCAAGAGCTGCGGTTTTTAGTGCAGAAAAAACAGCAGGGAAATCAGGAACGTGTGAACATGGCCTAACTGGTGAAATGTGTTACATTGTATTGTATTTATTGTCTCTACATGTCACCGCTTAATTGTAAAGCACTACGGAATATGTTGGCGCTATATAAATAAAAATTATTTTTGTTATTATGTGTGTAAAGCTGAAGAGACACAGATTCTAATAATGTAATTATTATTATCTCAGACCTCACTTTCATTCCCTTGCAATGCATTTCTGGACTAATAATTTGAACAAGGAACTCCTAGATACTTCATTAGTATTTCGGTAAGGATAGTTTGCGGACTTCCCGTGTTAGCGTGAAAGTAAGTACAGAGATAAGCGATACAAATTTATATCTTTCCATGCATTACAGTCATCAAAAATGTCTATAAATTACTCCTTAATAGGAACTTCTCGTGGAAGTTTGGGTTCTGGAACCGACCCAAACTTTCTTCCGAACTTAAAGCAGAACTCGAACCCCATTCAAAACAATGGTGACCCGAACATTTTAGCTGGAAAATTTTCTCTCTCTCTCTTTCCCCCAAATTGCAATGGACCTCCAAAAGAAGTCCATTATGAACCTCGAACTTTGAAGTTTGGGTTTGCTCATTTCTACTGCTTAAAGAAAATGAAATACTGAATAATCCACATATGCAATATATTTAAATATTATTATGTACAAAAAAATATATATATACACAACTACTAAAGAAAAGTTTAAAACAACCAATAAAATCGTAAAAGGGTCAGCTTGATAAATGGTAAATCCCCCAATGGCCTAATGTAATTAATCAAGTCTATAGCAACCAAACAGGCAGTAAAAGAATAATGCAAAAAAATCATACTAAAAGAAAACATTATATGGAAACTCAAAAAAAAAACATGATTAAAGAACTGAATGACATAATAAACCTTTATAACTCTAAGATTGCCATATGTGAATATCAAAAATAGAGACCACATCAGAATATTATAACATAATAGCAATAACTCAAATTTGGATTTAAATGATCCTGTATTGAGGATAACCCTCCCCCCCAATAAAAGCTCCTAAGCGCATCCAGCATAGCAAAAGCAAAAGTACCCACCCACCACACATCATCATTTGTAGACCAGGAAGAAACCACTTCCCAGTACCTCGGGAAGAATCATATTTTTCATTGTGACTTCCAATTTTGTAGGTATAAGACTATAAACATGGAAGAGCGCAGCATGAGAAGCACCAGGTGGTTAAATTGGGATGTTTCAATGAAAGGTGGGGGATTTAGCCTCTCACCTGAAAGGGTTGTGCACCCCTGCACAACTCCGGTATCGGACATCTCCGTGCACTCCTGCTCTGTTGCTCCAGGACTTCTCCTATGCTGTGCTTCCTGGTCTGGTCACGTGGGCACAAGATCCAGTCACGTGATGCCACTTCACAGGATGTGACATCACTTCAGGTCCTGCTACCTGGAGATGAACTCTATGGCCCCAAGCTGCTCCAGCTACAATCCCTCAAGGGTAATATCAATGTTTTTTTGGAAAAAATGTGTCAATTTAAGGAGAGCTATGGCTATAGTACACACTGCAATAGACTAGTGGTGAACAAACCTTTTATTGAACCACTACGCGTTTCGGCAGCGGACTGCTGCCTTCCTCAAGTGGATTTACCACCACCTGAGGAAGGTAGCAGTCCGCTGTTGAAATGCGTAGTGGTTACCACTAATCTATTACAGTGTGTACAATAGTCATAGCGCTCCTTAAATTGACCACATTTTTTTTCAAAAACGTTTTTGTAGGTGTGACATAGGAAAAAACAAGAATTTAAGCTGTCTCAACAGACTGTGGCAACAATTATTTTTACATTTCAACAGCCTCCCGAATGGAGGAACACTTAGAAAACTCATGCGACTACATACTTGTTGCCGGAAGAAACAAGGGTATTTGTGCTTGGTCATGTTCACTTTCCATGTTCTTCAAGACTTTCACAACATATTTTTGAACGTTTAAAACAAACTGTATTAGGCTACTTTCACACTTCCGTCTTTTGTCCTCCATCACAATCCGTCGGTTTGGGCAAAAAAACGAATCCTGCAAATGTGCTTGCAGGATGCGTTTTTTGCCCATAGACTTGTATTAGCGACGGATCACGATGGATGGCCGTCGTGTTTTGGCGGACGCAATGCACAAAAAAAGTTCAATGTAACTTTTTTTGTGCTTCGGGTCCGCAATTTTCGACTGCGCATGCGTGGCCAAAACTCTGCCCCCTCATCCCCGGACTGCAGAATGGGCAGCGGATGCATTGAAAAACTGCATCCGCTGCCCACGTCGTGCAGTAATTTCACAACGTACGTCGGTATGTCGGTACGTCATCCCGACGCATTGCGACGGGCCCGTACCGACAGAAATGTGAACGTAGCCTTAGTGAAAAATGTAGACTTGGAATTTCCAAACAGAAAAAAATTGTATTTTATATAAACTATTGGCATCCTATGTAGTAGAATCCCAACTGAGAGAAATGAGTTACCTACCTATTCACAATGAACAATGGTGAATGTACAGCATTTTATCAAGGTGGAAGACTCACTGAAGTTCCAGAAACTACCTGTTCTAAATAAAATGTGCCCCAACTGCTTGAAGTGGATGCATGATTCTGATGGGTTCTGGGGGCTGCTGAAGACCTCCATCGCCATCATCTTGGCTGTGCTTTATAGAATACCAATTTTTCTATATCGTCCTTAACCCCTGTATGGTTCGGGATCTTTTGGTTTTAGCATTTGTTTTTATGTTTGTGTTTGTGATTTTAACCTCTGGTTTATTTACATTATTAGTGATAATAATTGATCCGTGGCCTTAAGGTATGCCTTTTGAATATGTCCTTGGCTCTGTTCAAGTAACCAGCGTGGATACCATCCAAATCGGGGCAAAGTGGACTCATCAAGACATCTGCTTCAGAGAGAATGGGACAAATATTCTTATTATGAAGACTGTTAAACTGAAGTGATGCACTTTTTCCACTATAATGTGATGCCGATGTATAGAAAACGGTTTAGTTCCACTTTGTATATTTGTTCATTTACCGGTTTTTATTGTGAGCTGTATTTTTGATGGGTCCCCAATTGTCCTGTATTGGTAGTAGCTATGAGTAGTGGATGTGGAGGGAGTAGCTTTTATACTTATATTGTGCACTTTTAGTATTTTCCCTCACAAGTGGCCGTGCGCATTGCGCTGTGATTCGTCCTGTCCCTGTGTGGACCGGCGTCTTAGGGCTCGGTGTGTGCGCTCCGGGCATTTTTTCTTTGCCCTGGGCGTGCGCACCAGGTCTGACGCTGAGTTCCACTGCTGGGACTTGCCGGACACAGTGCACATGTGCCGATGGCGCCACTGTGATTGGCTGCTGTGTACCATGTGACCGGGGCCAAGGGCTATTTTAAGGTCCTGTTAGGCAGTACATGGTTATCCCCCTGAGGAAGTGGCACTGGTGGCCACAAAACATGCGTTGGGGACCATTGCCCGACCGCCCCCCCCTACCTCTGTGTAGTGGTAAGTGCTAGCACCCTTTTTCCACCACCATACTTAATGGCATTACTATAGAATCCCACTGCTTTGGGGTGACCTTGGTTGGATAGTGTAGGTGCTTTTTCTTATGCATGCCATTACAAGGGTATTTACATCTGGGGGAGTGGGGGGATGGGCGCTTTTCCAGCATTCCTGGGACATTCATCCTGTGCTCTAGTCATTAGATAATGTAATATTTTGATATATGTTTTTGTATTATTTATGGCAATTAAAGTTTGTTTTATAAATCATTGCTCTGAATTGCTCTCCTTTTGGCACAATTTTAAAAAAGTATAAAAAACATCCAAGTCTCCTAAAGAGGCTTAAAAATTTAAAAAACTGTATACTTTATTAAAAATATATATTTTTTAAAATGTACAAAGTTATTATCACCCCCTTTTTGAGTTTTAAAATAAACAAAAAACATTAAAGAAAAGTTAAAAATAAGCATAACTGGCATTGCCTAATGTGTAAAATCATATCTATTAAAACAAAAAATGAATTAACCGGCACAGTCAATATCATATAAAAAAAAAAAACAGAATTATGGCACTTCAGTCCCTGCAGCTTACCAAATAATGCAATACAATGTTGTGCTAACTGAAAGGCATCAATAAAATCATCAGCTTGCTATGCAAAAAAAAAAAACACTTTTTAACATGTTTTAATTTCTTAAATAAAAACATAAATTACCGGTATACTATTTCTATAAATTCCATGCACTTTGCATCATCGGCACAGAGTATAAACCTAGTTTTTAACTCTTTCTTCAGCTTCAGCTCATTGATTGGAAAGTTAACCCAATTTTAACAAAAAAAAGGTTTTATTTTATTAATTTTTTTTTTTATTTTGTAAAAAACATTTTTTCCCATAAGACATTTAGTGATTTGTTGTAAAGTTCACACCACATCTATGCCTGGTACACAGCGCAAAAAGGTGTGAATAGAAGTGTGGGCGCTAAAAACCTTTATGTAGTAAAGCATAAAATACATCCGAGTTGCTGTAAGCTGTAACCCTTATGATATTCAGAGTTTTTTTCCCCCTCCAGACTTATGCAAATGAGTATCCGAATGGCAGGTTTACTACACTGCTTGAGCGTTCGGAAAAACAGTTCTTTAATGGGAGTCTGTCAACTTGCAGTACAGCTAAGCAGGAGCCTTGAACATTATATGGTCCCTTTAGAAAAACACACTTTCATTGTGCTAATTACTATTCTAATTACTGTCATTCTGCTGAAACTGTGGTTTAATCAGATAATCAGATATGCTAAGTGGGGTGATCTGTGCGCTGTTAGCGTTTCCAAGAGGCTCAGTGCACCAATCCACCCACCGGATTTGCACATCCTGCCTTCCTCAATTGTGATTGAATGTGCTAGCTTGACTGGCATGAGCACAGTCTGCTGAGAAAGCTCAGGCCAGTCAGGGAGGCGGAGACATGCAAATCCAGTAGGTGGATTGTTGCGCTGAGCTGTTTAGCCATGCCAAGGGTGCATGAAGAACCCTAATTAGCATATTAAGTTAACCTTTAGTATCTGCTGAATGGAGGCAGCAATTCAAACACTAAAGATGCAATTTTTATAGCATCAATATTCCCTGTAAGGCCATGTGCTTATTTTCTACTGTCGGTTTGGGCTGACACACTCCCTTTAATCCAGTAGGTCTATATAGAATAAGGCGTGACAGTGCTTGAGTTTAGATATACTGTCATTTATAACTCAGTTTGACATGTAAATAATTCACCAGTCAATTCTTGTACTTAATTAAATTGCTTTAACCTATTAGCAACCTGATATTTTAGATGATGCTTTGCCTAAAGTTTACAAGTCGTGGCAATAGTGTCTTGAGATGGCTGAAGAGTTAATTTTGCAGGCAGTAAAACACAACATGCCTTACACAAGCAGTTAGCAAGACCTTTATGACTCCTTGAAATATGGACATTGTTCTGCTTTTCACTAATTAAAAATCTGCTTAAAGAGCTTCTGATAAGAATCTGTTAGCCGCGAGGAAGTCCTGTGATGGGTGTGCATCAGAACGCAGCACAGTAGTATCGCGAAGGCTAAAATTAGCAAACACAAATTAAGATAAAACCTTTATGAATATTTGAAATGGTTTTTTTTTACACTAGTGTTTTTTTTAATGAAACCTGACCTGTGGGTCTTGGTCATAAAAGCCCAAAGATTGGATGATCTATAGCAGCCACTTCTGGATACACATTTCCATAAATGGCCAACCAAGACATTGCTAGGCCAAGTCCACCAGAACCACAGCCAGTATTTCTTATCAGGGCAGTATAGATGATATAAGTGTCTGAAAAAGGGCAATGCTTCCCTGACAGCTTTCTTCTGCCATCACATGGGATTCACATAGCTATGTCTATACTAAATGAAGAGGGCTAATCTAATAATGATAATGTCTGCAATGCGCTATGGAATTAATGGTGCTATATAGGGCCTCATTCAGACATCCGTGGCGCATATATATGTTGTATCCATGGATAGAACACGTAGCCAATATAATCTATGGTGCTATTCAAATGTTGTTGCTTTTTGACGGACCATGTGTATGTGAAAAATTCATGGAGGCATGTCAGTTTTTCTCTGGTATCACAGATAAAAAGCACCAATGCAAATCTATAGGTCCGTGAAAAACACATACCATACACGGATGGCATCAATGTGCTATCCGTGTGCTACCCATATTTAACTATGCAAAGGATAGGAGAACCTATGTAATTTTTTTTTTTTATCCATCCATGGAAAACACTGATGACACAGTGATTGTAAAAAATAGACACACAGACCATACACTGATCAGATACTGATGGAAAAAACAGAGACATGGACCTGAGCACACAATGACCCAAAACACTGATGACACTGATCTAGAACACTGATGACACACTGATGGTGAAAACGGACACATGGACCAAACACTGATGACACACTAATGTAAAATGGACACAATGATCCAAAACATCGGAATGAGGTATAAGCAAGTAAATAAATAAATTATAAATGGCTCATCTGTCCCGCTACCTACTGAATTTGTAGTAAGAGTCTAATAAAAGCCTATGGGTATGCTCACACTGGGCCTTTTTTTTTGCTGCTTTTTTATGCTAATTTTCAGCTGCTTGTTACAGTACCAGCAAAGCCTATGAGATTTCAGAAATCTCATGCACACACATTGTTTTTTTTGGCATCAGGATTTTGTGCTTTGCTGCTTTTTTTGGACATAGAGCATGTCACTTCTTTCAGCGTCTTTCCAGCTTTTTTTCAGCATTTTTCACCCCTTGGCTTGAATGGATGGTGAAAAACGCTGCAAATATGCAGGTTGACTTTTCTTGCAGCGTATTTGCTGCAGAAAAGTCAAGGACAGCCGAATGTGACATCACACTCTGCTCTGCTACATCTAGATGGCAGGCTGCATGATGCGTCCATGCAGCCTGTCATCCAGCAGAGCGGACCCGAACCCCATTCACTTGAATGGGGGGTCCAACATTATGTATGACAGCACAGCAAACACCGCTTCTGATCGGCAGGGAAATCCTCCCAGCCGGTCAGAGAGCTACGGTTCCCACGCTGTCATAAGACAGCGGGTGCGCTCAGCTGTGATCGGAGGCATACAGTATCCGATCACTGGTGTCAGCTGATGGGACTACTGCTCCCATCATCTGACACCTACAGCTGGTAATTACAGTGAGAGCAGGAGCGGCGGATGGGAGTTTTCATCTGGCACTCCTGCGCTATCAATAAATAATTTAAAAAAACAAACTGCGTGGGTTTCGCCCTATTTTTGATAACCAGCCAGACAAAAAAATCACAGCTGCAGCAAGGCTAGTTATCAAGAATAGAGGGGTCCTCAAGCTTTTTTCAAAATTATATAAATAAATAATTTAAAAAATGGTGTGGGGTTCCCCCCTTTTTGACAACTAGCCTTGCTAAAGCTGACAGCTGGGGGCTGGTATTCTCAGGCTGGTAAGGGGCCATTGATATAGGCCCCCCAGCCTAAAAATAGCAGCCCACAGCTGCCCAGAAACGGCGCATCTGTTAGATGCGCCAATTTTGGCGCTTTGCCTGACTTTTCCCACTTGCCCTGTAGCGGTGGCAAGAAGGGTAATGACGGGTTAATGTTACCTTCCTATTGAAAGGTGACATTAAGCCGGGTTAGTAATGGAGAGGCATCAATAAGACACCTATCCATTACTAATCCTTTAGTAATTAAAGCGTTAAATAAACACACACACACACATGCAGAAAAAGTATTTTAATGAAATAAAACACCACACAATTTTGTCATATTTCTATTGTTCTGCCATTCCAAGTGAAGCCCTCGATCTTCTGAATTAAAAATAAAATAAAAAAACTAAAGTATACTCCCTGATCTGTCGCAGTCCAACATAACGAGTGTCCCACGCAGTATCTGGGGGAGATAAAGCTTACAACCTGGAGCGATGCTAATGCGACCGCTCCCGGCTGTAAGCTACTGGGGAATGATTGAGACAGAGCGGGCGCAGACTCAGTAACTAGCGGTGACGTCACCGAGCCTGCGCTCTCTCACTGCCTGACCTGAGGTAACCTCTGCACCGTGGGAAAATGCCAGTGAAGAGGAAACCGCAGGTAATGTATCCATCTATTCTATCAATCTATTTTATCTATTCATTCTATCTATTCATTCTATCTATTCAATCTATTCTATCAATCTATTAATTCTATCTATTCATTCTATCTATCTACAGGAAGTTGTTTTTTTTTCTCTGTGTGCACTTGACTTTATTGGCATGCACAAAGAGAAAAAAAAAAGCATGAAAAAAAGACAAAAATGCACCTAAACCTGTGTTTTTGGCACGGCTTCTTTTTTGCCAAGATGATCAGGTTTTGCTGCAGAAAAAAACGCAGCAAAAATGCCCTGTGTGAACTTACCCTTAAGAGCATATTACTCATCTTTCCTGAACCTCTAATAGGGAACATTGTACTACCATTATTACTTTTGCCTAACATAATGATTATGTAACACCCCACTCCAAGCTGGGAATAATCTAGTCTGACAGTCGTTTGTTCGTATAACATATAATGGGGTTGTTGTCACAAATGTATGTAATAATTTAACTGTTAAATCCCGTTATAACTACACTGGTGTCTCTGACAGTGATGAGCTGTTTTCACCAAACCTATGGCTTTCCCCTGCAGCCAGCCATTATTCCTATAAATGAATGCTTGGACAGGCCAATCTACAGTGCAGCCATCTGCTTGGCTCATCAACATTTCGTAATGCAGATTCTACACGTAAATGCAGAAATTCAAACCGCAATATCGAAACAAGATGATTAAAATGCGTACTGATGTCTTTATTAGTAAATTCTAAAAAAAAAAACCACAAGTGAATAAATATTTGCAACAATGCTTATTTAATGAGGATACGTTTACATCACTCCCTAATTATGAGTGACGTTGCCTTTTTATGCGTGAGCACATCCTTTACACAAAAACAACTCCAACTTCTGTGTATACGGCAAAATGATTACCATTAGCTATGCACACTAATAGGACTGCAATATTTGTTTTTTTACTAAAACGGGTCAAATCAGTCGAATTACTCGATGCTAGCATATACACTGGATATCCATCCATCTTTTCATGTATGCTACTAAATTGCTTGTTAATATAATGTTAAGCTGTAATGTATGTATTTTCTACAAACTATTATGATGATTTTATGATTTATATACATAACCCTGTTATCAAAATAAATGATTTTGCGGGTATGTCTACAAATTGAAATGATCTTTTATTTGTTTATATAGCACTTCCATCGATTTAGACTTGATCAATAGCTCTTATGCCTTGATAAAACAATATGCTCAGTTATATTGAAAATATACAAGCAAAAATTTCATGGAAGAATGACGAAAGGTTTGAACCACAAAACACAATCGTCTCTCACAAATGAAATTAATCAAAATATTAAATCTTATGAAATCACCTAATTGGTTTCATGAAGCTTGAAGGGAACCTGCACATGATTCATGCTGCTTGAATGATGGGCAGCAAGAGTCAGAGATCAGCTCCTGCTTTACAAATCTCTATGCTCTGCTCTGAAAGGCTATGACATTATAGAGAAAAATATTGTTAAACACTCACCAAGGGGTGAGGTGACTAGTCTAAGAGGCAAGTCCCCACCAGCTTCTCCTCACCTTGTTCAGCTAGACTGACATGTCTTTCCCTTGCCAGAGGATGAGGTGACTTGTCCAAGAGGCAGATTCCCACTGGCTGCTCTCCACCTTGCTTAGCTATACTGACATGTATCTCCCTCGCCAGGGGATGAAGTGACTAGTCCAAGAGGCAGATCCCACCGGCTTCTCCCCACCTTGCTCAACTAGACTTACAGGTCTCTTCCTCGCCAGGGGATGAGGTGACTAGTTTAAGAGGCAGATCTCACCGGCTTCTCCTCACCTTGCTCAGGTAAATTGACAAGTCTCTCCCTCGCCAGAAGATGAGGTGACTAGTCCAAGGGGCAGATCCCACCGGCTTCTCCTCATCTTGCTAAGCTAGACTGATATTTCTCTCCCTGTACATACTAAGGGAGAGACCTGTCAGTCTATCTGAGCAAGGTGGGTAGAAGGCGGTGGGGATCTGCCTCTTGGACCAGTAGTCACCCTTTGCCCAGCCAGGCTTTAGCTATGTTTTTGTTTAAGATGCTGCAAAATATTAGGGCAAAGCATAGGTTCTGGTTGCATGTATGAGGTATGAACCTACACTGTCATGAAAATTTTTGTGGCTGTTTCATGTGATATTGAGTAATTCTTTATATTAGTTACACTCCCTGGCTACTTAGTGCGTGTTAACATTGAGCAATGGTTTAGTTCAATTTGCAATTGTATCCAGAATTTATCTAAAAGGCTATATGCAAAAGTAGATATAAATGGTTCAGTGATAAATGTTATAGTCAACGTACCCCAGGGGTCTGTAATAAGACAGTTTAACCTTAAAATTTGCAGATGTTACATATTTGCACAAAGTCTAGATTATTAGGCTAATCCTGTGAACAGAACTGGAAATACGGCACACAGGAGAAAATTAATCTTATTTCTCCCGCTAGCTGCTGGCTTTCAGACACGCAGGGTGCCCGGAGGAATTACAGCACTGATAGTAAGCACGCCTCAGCACTGACTGACAGCTGCGTGTTGTATGGTAGTGCCGGTGTGTGCTTAAAGCCGCCACTCTCAGTGCTATGAGTGGTGGTGACTGTAATTCCTCCCGGCACCCTGCATGTCTCCAGGCCGGTGACTCCTCAAAGAAATAAAGTCAGTTTTCTCCCGGGTGCTGCACTTTCAGTCCAGGCACCTTCGTAACACTATTAACCTGCAGATTAACCCTATATACCTGCAGGTTATTAGTGTTATTAGACATGGCAGGTTCTCTTTAACATTTAAATAGCTAAAATCAGAATATTTAATCTCCATCCTTGATACCATCCCCAGAATGCCCTTAAATGATTGCGAATGCTCCATTTTTTGCAGGCCAGTTCACGGGATGGTCCTGATAAAATTGGGACTTTGCGCAAGTATGTAACATCTGCAGTTTTTAAAGCACTGGCATAATTGCATAATAAGTGTTCAGTTCAGTTTTATGTACAAGTCTGTAAAATATATATATATTTAAGTTTGTTTTTTATCACAGAGTTAGTGAGAATTCAAAAGGCCAGCAAGTGAGGAATAAAAGATTCCACTTCTAAAGATATTTCATTAAAACTAACTCTATCTCCCATATAGAAGAGAAGGAAGGAATATTTATTTATACAAATTTGGAAAGGGTCCCTAAAAAATCAAATTATACATTCCTATCCATGGCATAAAATTATGGAACATGCGCCCACATGTCTCCCCCAAATTTGACCACAAAGCGTTAGGGTTTATACTGATATGCATAGTATATAAATTAGTGTCATGTCCATGCATATCACAGGACCCAAAATTCTGATTTAGAATTACTCATGCCTTATACTCACCAAAATAATTTTCCCATTGTTACAGATATTTATTGCTACCAGTGCTTTTAGGCAACATAACAATTATCCTCACCCATAGAGCCAAATGCAACAATCACTAAATTACAATACTCAATCAATATGGTTGATCACAAATGAGAATATAGCTTTTCATTAAAGGGAGTATGTCACCCCAAAAATCGTATGTCAGCTGGGGGCTTATCTACAGCATTTTTTATTGTACATCCCCCGATGTAACCTGAAAGATAAGAAAAAAAAAGTTATACTCACCTGGGGGTGCGGTCCGGTCCGATGGGCGTCGCGGTCTGGGTCCGACACCTCCCATCTTTCTTGCTTCTGTGGCGGCTCCTGCGCAGGCGTACTTTATCTGCCCTGTTGAGGGCAGCATAAAGTACTGCAGTGCGCAGGCGCTGGGCTTCTCGGACCTTTCCCGGCGCCTGCGCACTGCAGTACTTTGCTCTGCCCTCAACCTGCGCAGGAGCCAAGACAGAGGCAAGGAAGAGGATGTCATTGCATGAAGATGGGAGGCACCGGACCGGGACGCCCATCGGACCGCAAAGCCCCCCAAGTGAGTAAAATATTACTTGTTTTTCTTATCTTTCAGATTACATCAGGGGCTTATCTAAAGCATTACAGAATGCTGTAGATAAGCCCCTGATGGCGGTGGCCGAAGCTTATATACGAAAAAGTAGACAGTGACAGATTCCCTTTAATTACATTTTGAAATATGTATAGATGTAGCAGCTGACAACTTCATGGCTTCTGTACTATGTTAACGGTGTAGCATGCCTTGGTGCTCTATGCTGTTTGCGTAGCTTGACTATTTTCATTCATTTTGAGTGAGTGATGGAGTCATTGCACCGTAATTTGCTCCAAGCAGCACTTTAACAGATAACACTAAAAACCCCTCTTCTCGTAACCCACACTAAATTGTCTTGATACTAAATATACAACATTGTCTCAGCAGAAGTATTGTAAGTGTACAAAATGGTCTCAACAAGTGACATGGAATGATAGTACTGGTACTCAACGATGCAGAGGGACTGTCTCTATTAAACCCTATTGAGACTTTCTTCTAAAGTTGACTACATCTTAGGACATTCTTTGAATGAGGCTCCTCAGTGGACATGCTAAAGGAAGCAGCTAGATGTATTAGGTAACATGCAAGACAGCTATATACAGTTTTAGGCAAAATTCACACACAATTATTTTCTCATATGTTTAAAAACTGACCTTTTTTTCCACCACTTTCTGGTCTGGGTATCCATTTTCCCCCAAAATGTGTCATTCATTTTCCTAGTAGTGGAGAAATAGGGGTGGTAGTCTCCACTGCCAACATTGTATTCAAGAAACCAAAGGACAATAATGAATATGACCATGTGGTTTATTCTCTATGCGTTTTGAAAATTGACCAACTTCTTTATCAGGAGATTCACAGCAATATTATATTCATTATCAATGTGGTTCTCCTGATGATGACGTTGGTCAAACTTCAAAACAGGTAGAGAATAAACTGCATGGTCCTCTTACATTATTATCCTTTGGTTTCTTGAATACAACATTGGCAGTGCAGACTACCACCCCTGTTCTTCCACTATTTGCTTTACACAACGAGATTTTCCAACTTAAGTATGCTGCAGCAGCTAATATACCTTGATTCCTCAGTTGTGGTTTAAGCAACCCTGCAAGGTAAGCAGTTCCCTCTCCCTCACCTTGATTTTCCTCCATAGGATAAGACCCTATTGCGCTTGATGTCCCCTTTTTCCTTTAGTTATCTATTTTTCTTACATGCAAAAAACTGATGGAGGTTTCTGAAATTTCTAGCAGTCAGTGAAAAAAGTAAAGCACTAGGATGCACTGGTATGCTCTCAATGTGCTGTCCATTTTTGATACTTACCCATTCACTTGAATGTACCTGTTTTTGGTCCACAAATCAGACCTAAGTGGACCATGTCTGTTTGTTGTTGTTTCTGATCATCGGTTAGCAAACAAAACTGACATGTGAATAGCTCAATAGAATAGAACTTGTCAACATGCTGTCAATGAAAAACACTGAAAAACTATTGTCCTTTTTATGTGTTCCCACCAGACACTTAAAGGACATCTGTCCCCTCATTTCACCTATCTAAACTATTAATATGGGCATACAGGTTATAGACTGCTGAGGAGAGTGGTACCTGTATGTCTCATATCAGATACCTTGTTGTGGATAAATCCTCTTTTATCACTTTATATAAATGACCTCTTCTAGGCTCTGAGGAGGACATTGCCTTGAAGATAATCTGCCTCCAGAGATTATTTTACATGAATGGGGAGTTACCAGTGTGAGACACGTAACTAACACATAATAGAAGTTAACCTTGTCTTCTTGCAAACACATTTTTTGCAGCTCTTGAGCTCTTTTTTCTTGCAACAATATTGCAGCCCTGTCTGTCTGTGAGCAGGAGGCTGAAGTTGCAGATGTCAGTTATAATCACAGAGTTCGGCAGTGAGATCAGAAGAGCAGAGAGCAGCCATTACACATCACACTGGTAACAGTGTTAACATTGGTAACCTTTACACATCATACTGGTAACAGGGGTAACAATGGTAACCTTTACACATCACATTGTTAACAGGGGTAACCTTTACACATCACACTGATAACCCCCCCCTTGTGTTTAAAATTATCCCTGGGGGCAGAGTTATCTCCAGGTACCATTTGCCCCTGAGCCTGGAAGAGGTCACATATATAAAGTGATAAAAGATTATTTCTCAACAACAACACAGCTGATATTAAGGTACCTTCACACATAACGATATTGTTAACGATATCGTTGCTATTTGTGACGTAGCAACGATATCGTTAATGAAATCGTTATGTGTGACAGCGACCAACGATCAGGCCCCTGCTGGGAGATCGTTGGTCGCTGAATAAAGTCCAGAACTTTATTTCGTCGCTGGATCTCCCGCGGACATCGCTGGATCGGCGTGTGTGACACCGATCCAGCGATGTCTTCACTGGTAACCAGGGTAAACATCGGGTAACTAAGCGCAGGGCCGCGCTTAGTAACCCGATGTTTACCCTGGTTACCATGCTAAAAGTAAAAAAAAACAAACACTACATACTTACCTACAGCCGTCCGTCCTCCAGCGCTGCGCTCTGCTCTCCTCCTGTACTGTCTGTGAGCCTGAAAGCAGAGCGGTGACGTCACCGCTCTGCTTTCCGGCTCCCAGACAGTACAGGAGGAGAGCAGAGAAGCAGAGCGCAGCGCTGGAGGACGGACGGCTGTAGGTAAGTATGTAGTGTTTGTTTTTTTTTACTTTTAGCATGGTAACCAGGGTAAACATCGGGTTACTAAGCGCGGCCCTGCGCTTAGTTTCCCGATGTTTACCCTGGTTACCGGCATCGTTGGTCGCTGGAGAGCGGTCTGTGTGACAGCTCTCCAGCGACCAAACAGCGACGCTGCAGCGATCCGAATCGTTGTCGGTATCGCTGCAGCGTCGCTAAATGTGAAGGGGCCTTTAGGCACACAGGGAAGACTGTTTTCAGTGTTCTGTGCCCTATATACCCATACTAATAGCTTAGATAGGTCAAATATTGTGACAGATTCCCTTTAAAGGGCAGTTTCAAAACATAACATCTGCCCTCTCTCTCCGATGTGTGTCTAGAGAAACAATCTGTTTTTAGGTTGTGCCCTCCAGGGTGCGGAGCATAGGAAGGATGACATAAACCACTTTGATTGGAATTGGTGGTGGGTAGGGTTGAGCGACCTTGACCTTTTTAGAGTCAAGTCGTGTTTCGCGAAACCCGACTATCTTAGAAGTCGAGTCGAGTGGAATCGGCCGATTATGGTGAAAAGTCGGGTATCGCCCGAAACACGAAACCCAATGCAAGTCAATGGGGGAGCATAGTCGGCAGTGAGTGGAGGCCAGGAAAACACCTACACTGCCCATTTTAATGGCAAAAACATCCATTCTTGTTACAGAAGCTTGTCAATCGTAATTTAGCTTATAATAATTGGAAGGCATTTGAAATTGGGGGTCATTTGGCTAAAGTTGTGGGGGGTAGGGCTGGTTCAAGTAATTAGTGGGCCCAGTAAATCTGGACCACGTCACGGCAGTAGAGCAGGGAGAGGTAAGTATTTCAACTTTGCAAGTGCTGTGATCCTGAGCAAGCAGGGGGGGCCCACTCGTTGGCATTGGCACTGACACAGGGCCCCTCAAAGTACAGCGGTGTGTTTGCACGGCGGGGGCGCCTCCCACCGGCAGCAACACTTTTGCGTACTATGAGAGGCGCTGTGCCAGTGACGTCGCCAACTAGTATTCCTCCCCCCACCTGATGAAGGAACCTGCACTTTCATCTGCACCTTCCTCTTTGTCCCCGTGTAAGGTGGTATGGTATGCGGGAAGAGGAACCTGACTTTCAGCAGGGTCACAATCTTGCTGTGTAGCGTGCACGGGGAATTTTGCGTTATGGGTCAATGTACCAGCAGACTCATCTATCACTGGCTGGGCAATGGGCAGGATGAGGAGGAAACACAGATATAGGCCCAAAGAATAAAGTTGGCTAAATGCAGTTCAAAATTGGTAACACAGGAATAACCAGGGGGCATTGCAGTGGAGGACAACTGGAATGAGAGGCTGACACAGAGAGTAGGCCCAAATCAGTAAGTAGTCGAAATGCAGTTCAAAATTGGCAACCATAGTAAACAGGCGGCACAGCTTTGTTCAGTGGAGGAGAACAGCAAGGAGTGGCAGACACCGATAGTAGGCCCCAACCCAACTACTAGGCCAAATGCAGTCTAACATTAACAACTACTTAACGAGAGCCTGAAAATGGAATTTCAGGACAGGAAACCAGGAGAACAGCAAGGAGTGGCAGACACAGATAGTAGGCCCCAAACCAACTAGTACGCCAAATGCAGTTGTTCCATTTAACCACAATTTAATGAGAGCCTGAAGATAGAAGTTCAGGAAAGGCAACCTGGAGAACACCTTGGAGTGTAACACACCATCTCTCTACACCCCATACCCAATTTGTAGGCCTAATGCAGTGTAGTTTCCAACAACTACTAAACGAGAGCATGAAGATCGAAGCAATGGAGAGGAAACCTGGGGAACACCTTGGAGTGGAACACACCATCTCTCTACACCCCATACCCAATTTGTAGGCCTAATGCAGTGTAGTTTCCAACAACTACTAAACGAGAGCATGAAGATCGAAGCAATGGAGAGGAAACCTGGGGAACACCTTGGAGTGGAACACACCATCTCTCTACACCCCATACCCAATTTGTAGGCCTAATGCAGTGTAGTTTCTAACAACTACTAAACGAGAGCATTAAGATCGAAGCAATGGCGAGGAAACCTGGGGCACACCTTGGGGAGGCAGACACCGTTAGTAGGCCCTACCAAAGTTGTACCCCCAATGCAGTTTTAAAATTCCTAGAGGCTGAAAACAAGACTATTGACGCTCAGCTTTTTTCAAAGGAACACAGCTGAATTGAGTGGCGCAGACAGACACAGGTAGGAGGACTTAAACCAAAAATGTGGCTCACTGCAGCTTAAAAAAGTTACAGGGGTACACAAGCAGCAGTGCTCTGGGCAGTGGAGGACAATTTCAATAGTGGACCGCAGACAGACTTTGTACGCCTACTATTAAAAAAAGGATGCTCTATGCAATTAAAAATAGGTTCCAGGGGTCCATGGGCAGCAGTGGTGTGGTCAGTGGACGAGTATTGGAAGGAGGGACCGCAGACAGGCGTAGTAGGCCTAACATAACAAAATTAGGCTGTAGACACTGTAAAATTGGTTCCAGGGGTACACACGCAGCAGTGGTGTGGTCAGCGGAGGAAAATTGGAATTAGGGACTGCAGACAGACTTTGTAGGCTGTCCCCTGTGGACCATGCATCCAACACATTAACCCAGTGCGCCGTAATGGACACGTAACTTTTTGTGGACATGCCTACTGGTCCATGCGTCTCTTGTCAGGTGCACCTTTCTACTGTTTGATTGCCTGAGTGCTATGACAATGCAGACTTTTTCATGCCGCTGGAGGGCTGGGATGGCTTTTCTCGCAAAAGAAATGTCGACTGGGTAGCTTGAACCATTGCACAGCGTAGTTCATCTGGGCTTTCTAAATATAAAACAAAGAAAAAAAGGAGGCTACATGCACTTTCAGCTGGGTTCCAGGGGTACACGGCCAGCATTGGTCTGGTCAGTGGAGAACTATTGGAAGGAAGGACCGCAGACAGGCTTCGAAGGCCTAACATAATAACAGATGGCTGTAGGCAATTTTAAATTGGTTCCAGGGGTACACGGGCAGCAGTGGTGTGGTCAGTGGAGGCCTAGTGGAAGGAGTGACCGCAGACAGGCATCGAAGGCCTAACATAATAACAGATGGCTGTAGGCAATTTTAAATTGGTTCCAGGGGTACACGGGCAGCAGTGGTGTGGTCAGTGGAGGCCTAGTGGAAGGAGTGACCGCAGACAGGCATCGAAGGCCTAACATAATACCAGATGGCTGTAGGCAATTTTAAATTGGTTCAATGGGTACACGGGCAGCAGTGGTGTGGTCAGTGGAGGCCTAGTGGAAGGAGTGAACGCAAACAGGCTTCGAAGGCCTAACATAATAACACATGGCTGTAGGCAATTTTAAATTGGTTCCAGGGGAACACGGGCAGCAGTGGCTTGGTCAGTGTAGTAGCAGTAGAAAGAACGGACCGCAGACAGGCTTCGAAGGCCTAACATAATAAAATTGGGCTGGCTGTAGGCAATTTTAAATTGGTTCCAGGGGTACACGGGCAGCAGTGGTGTGGTCAGTGGAGGCCTAGTGGAAGGAGTGACCGCAAACAGGCATCGAAGGCCTAACATAACAGATGGCTGTAGGCAATTTTAAATTGGTTCCAGGGGAACACGGGCAGCAGTGGCCTGGTCAGTGTAGTAGTAGTAGAAAGAACGGACCGCAGACAGGCTTCGAAGGCCTAACATAATAAAATTGGGCTGGCTGTCGGCAATTTTAAATTGGTTCCAGGGGTACACGGGCAGCAGTGGTGTGGTCAGTGGAGGCCTAGTGGAAGGAGGGACCGCAGACAGGCTTCGAAGGCCTAACATAAAAAAATAGGGCTGTTGGCAATTTAAAATTGGTTCCAGTGATACAAGGGCAGCAGTACAATGGTCAGTGGAGGCCTAGTGGAAGGAGGGACCGCAGACAGGCTTCGAAGGCCTAACATAAAAAAATAGGGCTGTTGGCAATTTAAAATTGGTTCCAGGGGTACACGGGCAGCAGTACAATGGTCAGTCGAGGCCTAGTGGAAGGAGGGACCGCAGACAGGCTTCGAAGGCCTAACATAAAAAAATAGGGCTGTTGGCAATTTAAAATTGGTTCCAGTGGTACAAGGGCAGCAGTACAATGGTCAGTGGAGGCCTAGTGGAAGGAGGGACCGCAGACAGGCTTCGAAGGCCTAACATAAAAAAATAGGGCTTATGGCAATTTAAAATTGGTTCCAGTGGTACAAGGGCAGCAGTACAATGGTCAGTGGAGGCCTAGTGGAAGGAGGGACCGCAGACAGGCTTCGAAGGCCTAACATAAAAAAATAGGGCTGTTGGCAATTTAAAATTGGTTCCAGGGGTACACGGGCAGCAGTACAATGGTCAGTGTAGGTCTAGTGGAAGGAGGGACCGCAGACAGGCTTCGAAGGCCTAACATAACAAAAATGTCAATACAATGGTATTGTCAGTGCCAGGCATTGAAGGATGTCAGCGCATAGACTAAACATTGGTGGAGCTGTGAGAGATAATTTTGCAAGTGGTAGAGCACTGTTTGAGCTGGGGGGGGGAAACTGTCTTGTGGCCGGCGGTACAGGCCCAGGGCCCCTCATATTACAACGGTGTGTCTGACGTTGGGTGCGCACCACCACTGCCAGAGACACTTTATTGTACTATGAGGGACCCAGTGGCAGTGCCGTCGACCAAAAGCGGGTACACCCACCTCTTCAGACAAACAGCACTCTCACGGGTGCTGGCGCCAAGTGGCGATACCACGGCCCCGTGTGGGGAGTTTGGCCATTTAGTGAGGTGTAAACATGTCGTATGCTGGACAATCAGGTGCAGAAAATTACGAGATTGGAAAAGTCATTCAGAATAGTCCACAGGCAAGACCTTTTCATAGGAAAGCTAGGTGTCAGCCGGGCAAGGTGGGGAAAAAGATTTCGAAATCCAGTTGTGGTTCATTTTAATGAAGGTTAGATCATCTACATTTTGGGTAGCCAGACGAGTCCTTTTTTCTGTTAGTATTGCACCTGCAGCACTGAATACTCTTTCTGATAGGACACTAGCTGCCGGGCAAGCAAGCTCCTGCAATGCATATTCTGCCAATTCTGGCCAGGTGTCTAATTTGGATGCCCAGTAATCAAATGGGAATGACGGTTGAGGGAGAACGTCGATAAGGGATGAAAAATAGTTTGTAACCATACTGGACAAATGTTATCTCCTGTCACTTTGAATTGATGCTGCTGTACCTGTCCTGTCTGCGGTCATAGCAAAATCACTCCACAACCTGGTCAGAAAACCCCTCTGGCCAACGCCACTTCTGATTTCTGCCCTTCTAACACCTCTGGTCTGCTGGCCCCTGCAGCTCGTGTGAGAACGATCACGGGCACTGTGTGCAGGGAATGCCAGAAGCAAACGGTCAACAAGAGTTGATTGTTTGGTTGCGAATATTATTTCCAAGTTGTCATGTGGCATTATATTTTGCAATTTGCCTTTATAGCGAGGATCAAGGAGGCAGGCCAACCAGTAATCATCATCGTTCATCATTTTAGTAATGCATGTGTCCCTTTTGAGGATACGTAAGGCATAATCCGCCATGTGGGCCAAAGTTCCAGTTCTCAAATCTGCGGTTGTGCTTGGTTGAGGGGCAGTTTCAGGCAAATCCACGTCACTTGTGTCCCTCCAAAAACCAGAACCCGGCCTTGCCGCGCCAACAATTTCCAGTGGCCCCGGAAAAGCTTCCTCATTAAAAATATAATCATCCCCATCATCCTCCTCGTCCTCCTCCTCCTCTTCGCCCGCTACCTCGTCCTGTACACTGCCCTGGCCAGACAATGGCTGACTGTCATCAAGGCTTTCCTCTTCCTCAGCTGCAGACGCCTGATCCTTTATGTGCGTCAAACTTTGCATCAGCAGACGCATTAGGGGGATGCTCATGCTTATTATGGCGTTGTCTGCACTAACCAGCCGTGTGCATTCCTCAAAACACTGAAGGACTTGACACATGTCTTGAATCTTCGACCACTGCACACCTGACAACTCCATGTCTGCCATCCTACTGCCTGCCCGTGTATGTGTATCCTCCCACAAAAACATAACAGCCCGCCTCTGTTCGCACAGTCTCTGAAGCATGTGCAGTGTTGAGTTCCACCTTGTTGCAACGTCTATGATTAGGCGATGCTGGGGAAGGTTCAAAGAACGCTGATAGGTCTGCATACGGCTGGAGTGTACGGGCGAACGGCGGATATGTGAGCAAAGTCCACGCACTTTGAGGAGCAGGTCGGATAACCCCGGATAACTTTTCAGGAAGCACTGCACCACCAGGTTTAAGGTGTGAGCCAGGCAAGGAATGTGTTTCAGTTGGGAAAGGGAGATGGCAGCCATGAAATTCCTTCCGTTATCACTCACTACCTTGCCTGCCTCAAGATCTACAGTGCCCAGCCACGACTGCGTTTCTTTCTGCAAGAACTCGAACAGAACTTCCGCGGTGTGTCTGTTGTCGCCCAAACACTTCATAGCCAATACAGCCTGCTGACGTTTGCCAGTAGCTGCCCCATAATGGGAGACCTGGTGTGCAACAGTGGCAGCTGCGGATGGAGTGGTTGTGCGACTGCGGTCTGTGGACGAGCTCTCGCTTCTGCAGGAGGACGAGGAGGAGGAGGAGGGGGTGCGAACGGCTACAGCCAACTGTTTCCTAGACCGTGGGCTAGGCAGAACTGTCCCAAACTTGCTGTCCCCTGTGGACCCTGCATCCACAACATTCACCCAGTGTGCCGTGATGGACACGTAACGTCCCTGGCCATGCCTACTGGTCCATGCATCTGTTGTCAGGTGCACCTTTGTGCTCACAGATTGCCTGAGTGCATGGACGATGCGCTCTTTAACATGCTGGTGGAGGGCTGGGATGGCTTTTCTGGAAAAAAAGTGTTGACTGGGTAGCTCGTAGCGTGGTACAGCGTAGTCCATCAGGGCTTTGAAAGCTTCGCTTTCAACTAACCGGTAGGGCATCATCTCTAACGAGATTAGTCTAGCTATGTGGGCGTTCAAACCCTGTGTACGCGGATGCGAGGCTAAGTACTTCCTTTTTCTAACCATAGTCTCATGTAGGGTGAGCTGGACTGGAGAGCTGGAGATCGTGGAACTAGCGGGGGTGCCGGTGGACATGGCAGACTGAGAGACGGTGGGAGATGGTATTGTTGCCGCCGGTGCCGTAGATGCAGTGTTTCCTACTACGAAACTGGTGATTCCCTGACCCTGACTGCTTTGGCCTGGCAAAGAAACCTGCACAGATACTGCAGGTGGTGCGCAAAATGGTGGCCCTACACTGCCGGAAGAAATGTTGCGTTGATGACTAGCTTCATTGGCCGAGGGTGCTCCAACCTTAAGGGACGTTTGGTAGTTAGTCCAAGCTTGCAAATGCATGGTGGTTAAATGTCTATGCATGCAACTTGTATTGAGACTTTTCAGATTCTGCCCTCTGCTTAAGGTAGTTGAACATTTTTGACAGATGACTTTGCGCTGATCAATTGGATGTTGTTTAAAAAAATGCCAGACTGCACTCTTCCTAGCATCGGATACCTTTTCAGGAATTGCAGACTGAGCTTTAACTGGATGGCCACGCTGTCCTCCAACAGGTTTTGGCTTTGCCACGCGTTTTGGGCAAGATACGGGCCCGGCAGATGGAACCTGTTGCGATGTTGATGCCTGCTACGGCCCCTCCTCCTCCGCTTCAGAACTGCTGCCGCCTGCACCCTGTTCCCCCAATGGCTGCCAATCGGGGTCAAGAACTGGGTCATCTATTACCTCTTCTTGTAGCTCGTGTGCAACTTCGTCTGTGTCACCGTGTCGGTCGGTGGTATAGCGTTCGTGATGGGGCAACATAGTCTCATCAGGGTCTGATTCTTGATCATTACCCTGCGAGGGCAATGTTGTGGTCTGAGTCAAAGGACCAGCATAGTAGTCTGGCTGTGGCTGTGCATCAGTGCACTCCATGTCAGATTCAACTTGTAATGGGCATGGACTGTTAACTGCTTCACTTTCTAAGCCAGGGACGGTATGTGTAAAGAGCTCCATGGAGTAACCCGTTGTGTCGCCTGCTGCATTCTTCTCTGTTGTTGTTTTTGCTGAAGAGGACAAGGAAGCGACTTGTCCCTGACCGTGAACATCCACTAACGACGCGCTGCTTTTACATTTACCAGTTTCACGAGAGGAGGCAAAAGAGCTAGAGGCTGAGTCAGCAAGATAAGCCAAAACTTGCTCTTGCTGCTCCGGCTTTAAAAGCGGTTTTCCTACTCCCAGAAAAGGGAGCGTTCGAGGCCTTGTGTAGCCAGACGACGAACCTGGCTCCACAGCTCCAGACTTAGGTGCAATATTTTTTTTCCCACGACCACCTGATGCTCCACCACTACCACTACCCTCATTACCAGCTGACAATGAACGCCCCCGGCCACGACCTCTTCCACCAGACTTCCTCATTGTTTTAAAAACGTAACCAAACTAACGGTATTTGTTGCTGTCACACAACTTACACGGTGAGCTATAACTTCATTATGATTTAGCTACCCCTTTACAGGTGGGTGAGACCACAACGAAAATCAGGCACAATGTTACACACTCTGTTTTTGGTGGCACCAAATGAGAGAGATGCCACACACGCAGGACTGTCACTGAAGCACAAATGTTAATATTAATCTCCCACTGTTTTTTTTATTTTTTATTTTTTTTTTCAGGGAGACTTTAGAAAAAAAAAACAATAAAAAAAAATGATTTTTTCAGGAAGAATTTAGAAACCAAATAAAATAAAATGATTTTTTCAGGGAGAATTTAGAAAACAAATAAAACAAAAAATAGGCTTTCTATGGCCCACTGAGTGAGAGATGACGCACACAGGAGTCAGGAGTGGCACACAAGCCCAGAGGCCAATATTTATCTCCCACTGATTTAGTGATTTTTTCAGGTAGATTTTGGAACCCAAATCAAGCAAAAAAAATAATAGGCTTTCTATGGCCCACAATTGGAGAGAGAGAGAGAGATGGCACACCCAGGAGTCAAGACTGGCACACAAGCAGAAAGGGCAATATTAATCTCCCACTGATTTTTTTTTTTTTTTCAGGGAGACTTTAGAAAAAAAAAAATAATAGAATAAAATGATTTTTTCAGGAAGAATTTAGAAACCAAAGAAAATAAAATGATTTTTTCAGGGAGAATTTAGAAAACAAATAAAACAAAAAATAGGCTTTCTATGGCCCACTGACTGAGAGATGGCACACACAGGAGTCAGGAGTGGCACACAAGCCCTGAGGCCAATATTTTTCTCCCACTGATTGATGTAGTGATTTTTTCAGGTAGATTTTAGAACCCAAATCAAGCAAAAAAATAAATAGGCTTTCTATAGCCCACTGAGTGAGAGATGGCACAGACAGGGATGGCACTCTAGCAGAAATGCCAATCTTAATCTCCCACAAAAAAAAAAAAAGAAGGAACTGTCCTTCAATTACTATCTCCCTGCAGTAATCTCAGCCAGGTATGGCAGGCAGCAATAAGGAGTGGACTGATGCACAAATTAAATAAAAAGTGTGGACAAACAAACAAGATAGCTGTGCAGAAAGGAAGGAACAAGAGGATTTGTGCTTTGAAAAAAGCAGTTGGTTTGCACAGCGGCGTACACACAGCAATGCAGCTATCAGGGAGCCTTCTAGGGCAGCCCAATGAGCTACAGCGCTGAGGAAAAAAAAAAAATGTAGCTTCCACTGTCCCTGCACACCGAAGGTGGTGTTGGACAGTGCAAATCGCTACAGCACAAGCGGTTTGGTGGTTAATGGACCCTGCCTAACGCTATCCCTGCTTCTGACGAAGCGGCAGCAACCTCTCCCTAAGCTCAGATCAGCAGCAGTAACATGGCGGTCGGCGGGAACGCCCCTTTATAGCCCCTGTGACGCCGCAGACAGCAAGCCAATCACTGCAATGCCCTTCTCTAAGATGGTGGGGACCAGGACCTATGTCATCACGCTGCTCACACTCTGCGTTTACCTTCATTGGCTGAGAAATGGCGCTTTTCGCGTCATTGAAACGCGACTTTGGCGCAAAAGTCGCGTACCGCATGGCCGACCCCGCACAGGGGTCGGATCGGGTTTCATGAAACCCGACTTTGCCAAAAGTCGACAACTTTTGAAAATGAACGACCCGTTTCGCTCAACCCTAGTGGTGGGTATGGACCCTGTGCGATAATTTCAATACAAGAGATGTGGAAACAGCAGCACAGAAGATTCAATGTCCAGGTCTCCATGTTGAGTCGGACAGTGCGTTCTGTTAGAGTTGCTTGAAAAGGCTGTTCACAGCCGAAACGTCGCCACACCAGATGGGCTAATAAAGACCCCTTTTTTTCACCTTGATTTTTTGGAGTGCTGCCTGCTTTTTGTTTATGACTATTACAATTGCAGACGCAATTAGTCTAGGGAGCACTCTGCTGGTAAAAGAAAGTGCCGGAATACCATGACACTCCTTGTAAGACTTATCCTAAGACTGTGATAAAAATATCACTGACAAATCTTATAAATGTCGGGCAGTGAAAAGGAAGCTCAATAAATTTCCTGCATTTGACAATGAACGCCTCTGCTATTAACCAACTAGTGAGGTTTTTTTTTTTAAGAATTGGACTCCAAAGCATAACAAATAAAGTAGCTAAGGCAAATGCAAGCTATAAGTGGACTGGTTTAAATCTGTCAAGCCTGGCAAGCTGCATTACATATATTATCAATGGCTAATAGTAATAGGAGAGAAAATTAATGTGACAACATACTGGGAGCCCTGATGCCTGAAGGGAAAAAACTGAAATAGAAAACTCTCAGGTTGCTCTTGCTGATTCAGTAATTTGAACGTATTGACTTTGTGCAATTCATTTGTACAGAGACTTTGATGCACATATCAGAGGATAAGCATGACTATAGATATAAGAGAAAATCTTAATTGAAAGTCTTTGTTGTATAAGCTGCTGACATCGGCTGAGAAGGTCAGCTTTTCTCTTTTTTGGGCTGTATGTTAAATACAGCTTTAAAGTCGTTCACCAAACCCCAGAAGAAGGGAATATTGGTGCTGCTTCACAAGCCATATCATGCCAACCCATAAATCATGCATACAGGAATGTAAAAAATGAAATGTTTTTATTTTATTCAAATGTTCAACTTGAAGCTTCTGGACCCCAATATAAAATATCTGACAGGTTCCCCACTTGTAACATGTTGTTTATAATACTGGTGTCTTATAATACTTGTGGCAGAGGGGTCTTGCACCTCATATAGCTGGTCCTGTGTATCTGTTGACAGTGATCTGACATAGTGAAGTCAGATTGTGAGACCATTGGGGATGAGGACAGACGTGGTTGATGATAATATATGTATAGACCTGCAGAATACGATGGCACTACAGAATATAAGATTCTGCATGTGAATATTTCTCAAGATCAGCAGTTTCCGATACTCAAACTTTTCTCTCTGGTATCGACAATCATTCCATGGTCAAGCATTCAAATTATATTTTTTCCCGTGTTTAGACTGAAACAAGATGGATCCTGTTGAGCTATTTATTATACTAATATAGAGTGCTATTCCCCAGCACTTTACAGATATCATCACTGTCCCCATTGGGGCTCACAATCTAAATTCCCTATCAGTATGTCTTTGGAGTGTGGGAGCAAACCGGAGAACCCGGAGGAAACCCACGCAAGCATGGGGAGAACATACAAACTCCTTACAAATTTTGCCCTTGGTGGGATTTGAGCCCAGGACACCAACGCTGAAAATCAACAGTGCTATCACTGAGCCACCGTGCTGCCCCGTATATTGTTGACCACATTGCTTCTAGACTCAAGTACAGATAATGATTGCGGTAGCCACCCGAATTTACTGTACAATTTGTATTTTTAACTATTTTCTTCATGCACGGAATTTCGTAGAAGAAATAGAAGAGTGATGGCAAAAGAAACAATCGAAGAGCGAATGTTGTTTTTGTGCAGAAAAAGTTTTCCCTTTTCAGTATTTCTGAGAATTCCTATTTCATCTTTCATCAAAAAAAAACAGAAGGAAAATAGAAAAGTCTAAATGTTGCTATTTGGGGATTTTTCATGTAAATTGCTAACATACGGTTTGTGTTTTGAGATGTTTTGCGTTTTACTTTATATGTAACAGGAAGGTTCAATTGTTGGACTTCTTCCTAGGTTCATCATAGCCGTTAGAGAATATAACTTTGCCTGTGACTTTTTTAATGATCTGCATTGTATTGGAAAATGTCATAATCTTTTAGAACAAAGTGCAGAATAAATCATGTCTAAATCTAGGAAAACAGTTTTTATGACTTGCGTTTTCTTGCTAAGACCCGTACGATTTACACTTGAGCTGTTACATTGTTTTACTTTTAAATTAGCCATTGCAGAAAACTGATTTTAACCTTTCATTTATTTTGCTTTAACTTCAACAGATTGTGTCAGTCACTGACTTTCTTAGACATCCTGTTAGAAGTAAAACTTCCAAGTTGCAACTTGCCTGGATGTGCTGATTGAATATTTTTGTTGTAAAGAAAAACATGACCTTTGTGGTTATTAGAGGGAAGATTGTAAAACAGTACTGAGCACTGTAATGGGGTTAGAAGAATTCTGTGTTTCAATGTCATTATATATACAGTGCTTTACAAAAAAAAAATAGAATATCCAGTGTATTGAGTAGGTATACTTTATCGTTGGCTGCCGCTCATCTTCTAAATAACAAAACAGATAACAAACATTCTGTAAAATGCTCAAAGCAAAAAAAGGAGCCAGAAAATGTGCTCCATTTTTGGTTTAATTACATTTTTTTTTGTACTTTGTACAAACTGGGGTGTGTCTCCCTCTTTTTAGCTGTCCATTTTGCTTATATAGCTTTCCAGGAATGGCTAGTTGCACAGTCAGGACGCGATTCTGTTGTGCCAAGTTTCGGACTAGGGAGCCAAGGCCCAACCAGTAACCAACTACAAAGCCCCACTTTTCAGATACATGCAGATGTGACATTATCTTCAAGCACAAATTTATATAACAATGAACTGCTTAGATTGTTAAATGAGTAAGATGTTGCTTTTCTCTGTGCATAGTAATTCAAGTGTATAGTGCCAAGTACTGCCCATATAAGAGGTTGGGGGCCTGCTTTTGCACAAGGGCCCACCGGATGATTTTTCTGCTCTCCTGTAGGCTCTGCCTTTTTTCTATTTGGACATCTGCTGACACATAATGAGGTGAACTGCAAGAGTTAGGTACTGTCCCGATTGGGTGCGCCTAGTCGCGGTCTACCAAATATCACATTCATTGTTCCTCCTCCCATCAAAATGACTCATTTGGAAATCATGTCTGATTTTAACAGTCATTAGCACAGTCTCACACTACTGCTTTCCCTATATTGCCACTGGAGAAAAATGGATGTCTACAGTAGAAGGTATGGCAAGGTACATTCTACGGAGAAAACTATTGTGTCATACACTTTAATTATTGAATTACAAATATTTGTGAACAAATGGGTTATTCTAAAGACCTCACTGAATTTGAGTGTGGTACTTTAATACGAGGCCACCATTGCAACATGTCAGTTTATAAAATGTCTTCACTCCAAAATATTCCAAAATCATTTATGAGTGTTATTATTGAAAAGTGGACCTCAACAACCCAGTCACACAATGGCAGACAGTGCAGAGTTAGATAGTAGGGTTGCTTGGTGATGAAGTGCATAGTGCGTGAAAGTTGCCAATGATTTGCGGACTCAATAACTGCAAAGTCCAAACCTTCTCTGGGATTAACAGCACCACAAAAATTATGCAGGAGCTTCATGCCATTGGTTTCCCTGGCTTAACAGCTGCTTGTATGCCTTATATCACTAAGTACAATCCCAAGCCTCTGCTTGAGTGGTATATAGCACAATTCTATTAGAAGTTCTAATAGACTACAGAACCATGGAAATGTGTTCTGTGGAATGATGAATTCTATTCTGTCTTTCTAATGGAAAAGTTTGGTTTTGGTGAATGCCAGGAGAATGGTACCTGCCTTAGGGCATTGTGCTACATGTACGGGTGAGGAAGGATAATGCTAATGATGTTGTTTTTCAGAATTTGTCTTGAGCCTCTTAGCTTCAGCACACCAAGATATTTTGGTCAACTGTCAGCTTCCAACTTTGTGGGAACAGTTTGAGGAGGGCCCTTTTCACTTGCAGCATAACTGTTTCCCAGTGCACAAAGCAAGGTTCATAAAGACATACTTGGGTGATTTTGGTGTGGAAGAACTTCAAAGGCCTAAATAAAGCCCAGACTGTCATCCCATCGATCACTTTTGGGCTGAACTAAAACGGAGAAGATTGCAAGATAAACTCTCTTCTCCAACATAAGTGTCTGACCTCATATATGATCTTCTGAATGAATGTTTAACCCTAGAATGCGTGACCATAGAAATCTACACTATTACGTACCTGGGGCCTTTGAGGCCTGTTTTCAAATAACATGGAATAACTAAAAAAATTTTTTTTTTCAAAGTTATTTGAAAGTAAGCATGCATTCCCACTAGCTCTGGGGTCCGCCTGGACGGGATTTCGTAATGTATCTGACCTCCTGGTGACCCCGGCTAAGGCTGGTAGAACGCGTACCTGGGGCCTCGCAGGCCTGTCAGGTTACTTTTTTATTATTTTCTGTAAAACTACTTTAGTTACAATTTTGAAATTCTAGGTATTCCTCAGCTATATAGTTGTTAGTAATTTCCAGTTGTTCGTATATTTTTATGTTATAGGCATTTCGTATAGCAACGCTTTTTTTGTGACTACCCCATATTCACGTACCTGGGGCCTTTTAGGCCTGTGTGCAAATAACATGGAATAACTCAAATAAAAATACTTTTCAAAGTTTATTTTAAATTTGCAAAGTAAGGATGCATTCCCACTAGCGCTGGGGTCCACCAGGAGGGGATCCGTAATGGATCTGACCTCCTGGTGACCTCAGCTAAGGCTGGTGGAATCCCGGCATTCCATCAGCCTTAGCTGGAGTTACCAGGCGGTCAGATCCATTATGGATCCCATTCTGGTGAACCCCAGCGCTACTTGGAACATAGCCTAAGATGTGTATAATTCCAAAAAAAAATTATGTACATAAAACAACAAAAATGTAACTAAACGGGCACGCCCAATATATTCACTCAGTACAATTTTTTATGATGGATACATTTTTTCTTATAAAAAGTTTTTACATAAAGTCTGTAGCAAACTTGGTGCAGGAATATTTATTTTCCACTTTACATATTTCCCCGACAATTTTTGCATATTATTTTTTCTTTAGAATGTTCCCTGCATACATTTTGTCCGCAAGTAGAACAGAAACGCTCCGATTTTCTTTCTTTCTTTGCTGGACAAATATAGCAGCGCTTTCTTTTTTTTCTCTTTGCTCTGGCTGTTCCTGAAAGCATATTCCACATCGGATCATTGCCTCTGTAATTTGCCTTGATAAGCATTTTGTGCTGCTTCTCTCTAGCATAGTAGGCATCAAAAGTTCATAACAAAGTTCTGTCAAAAATATACATCTATTGTCCTTCCTGTTGGCATGGAATTCTGGATTAGTTTGACAATAAACAATATAGCTATTGAGGGCTGACACATCAAGGATATTGGAAAAAAGGGCAACAGGCCAACGTTTAGTCTGCCTTTTACACGAATATTCAGTAATCATTTCGTCCATCTTGTCGACACCTCCTTTTGTCTTATTATAATGAAGTATAATTTCAGGTTTTTGTTTCCTGTCATTGGTGTCAATACTTTCATCGTGATGCATTGTGCTCAGTAATATCACAGATTTTTCTTTCTTGGATTTATAGGACACCATTGTTGCCTCATTGCAGAAACCGAATACACTCTCGTAGATTGGTCGCTGTGCATTGTGCTTCATTATTGGTGGAATTTCGCGGCGGTTTGATCTCATTGTACCAACAAGTGCTAGTTGTTTCTGAAGCAAAAAATTGGCCAGTTCTAAATTAGTAAAATAATTATCCATAGTGATATTTTTTCCAGAATGGAAAATTGGTAAAGCTAGTGTTTTCACTATGTTGGAACATAGATCTTTCTGGACTGGAGCGTCAGCTTCTTTTCCACAGTAAATCATGCCATTCATCCCATAATAAGTTGCTGAATCGCACATCCAGAAAATTTTTATGCCGTATTTAGCTGGCTTACTGGGCATATATTGGATAAATTTGCAACGTCCCCTAAAGGCAAGAAGTTGTTCGTCCACTGTCACATATTCGCTAGAATTGTAAAGTTTGTAACAGTTCTTGATAAAAAGATTCCATATATAGCTAATAGGCGCTAATTTATCGGTTGCCAACCTCACAGGCCGAGTTCTCTTTTCATCAAAACGAATGCATCTCTGAATAGCCTCAAATCTATCTACGGACATAGTGGCTTTGTAATGTGGATCTGCAAATGGGTTCAGAAATAACTCTCTGATTGGCACATCATATGATTTAGTCGACCCTGCCAGAAGAGTAAGGCCAATATAGGCATATAGTTCCTCTTTAGTTAAATTTTTCCAAGTTTTTTTTTTTTCCGAAGCAATACGTTTACCTTCCACATTCGTACACAAAACTACCTCATCTGCAATATCATCTGAAACAAATTTACTGAAAACATCTTTTTTGGACATGAATTGGGAAATTCCGACAGCTCCTTGAGGAACTCTAATAATGTTATGTGATGGGATGCGTGCATGAGCCACAGCAGTACTGTTCCAAAAAACATTTGTTTTAGATGTTCTACTTGCACATTCTGCTGGATCCATTACTTCTTCATCATCTGAGGAATCGCTGGACGATGAAGTTGATACATTAGCTGGTGGAATATACTCTTCATCCGACAAAGAAATGTCATTGTCTTCATCACTTTTGAAAATAATCGCCTCAATTTCTTGGACAGTCAATCCCCTTGATGTAGACTGTGCCATTGTAATCTTAGATGTGAGTAAACTAAAATGAAAAGTAAAAAATAAAGATTACAATCAGACTTGTGCACTATACACTGTGTGTGCTAAGACTTTGTTAGTGTTTGTGTGCTTAAGGTACCGTCACACTTAGCGACGCTGCAGCGATACCGACAACGATCCGGATCGCTGCAGCGTCGCTGGAGCGCTGTCACACAGACCGCTCTCCAGCGACCAACGATGCCGGTAACCAGGGTAAACATCGGGTAACTAAGCGCAGGGCCGCGCTTAGTAACCCGATGTTTACCCTGGTTACCATCCTAAAAGTAAAAAAAAACAAACAGTACATACTTACCTACAGCCGTCTGTCCTCCAGCGCTGTGCTCTGCACTCCTCCTGTACTGGCTGTGAGCACAGCGGCCGGAAAGCAGAGCGGTGACGTCACCGCTCTGCTTTCCGGCTGACCGACGCTCACAGCCAGTACAGGAGGAGAGCAGAGCACAGTGCTGGAGGACAGACAGCTGTAGGTAAGTATGTACTGTTTGTTTTTTTTTACTTTTAGGATGGTAACCAGGGTAAACATCGGGTTACTAAGCGCGGCCCTGCGCTTAGTTACCCGATGTTTACCCTGGTTACCAGTGAAGACATCGCTGAATCGGTGTCACACACGCCGATTCAGCGATGTCTGCGGGGAGTCCAGCGACCAAATAAAGTTCTGGACTTTCTTCCCCGACCAGCGACAGCACAGCAGGGGCCTGATCGCTGCTGCCTGTCACACTGGACGATATCGCTAGCGAGGACGCTGCAACGTCACGGATCGCTAGCGATATCGTCTAGTGTGACGGTACCTTTAGGGTAAAGTACAGCCCCCCTACTCTTACCTTCAACAGATCACTTTCTTGTAAGTGCAGTAGAAGCCTCTGGTTTTGGAGCTCAGAAAGGTTCTTTGTTACAGACCAAAGAAAGCTGACTTCTTCCTCCAAAGTCTCTCCAGCAACTAGGATTTAGGACTAAAGGACCTGTACTGACATCATAATCACGTTACTTTGTGAGGGGAAACTCCCTTCCAGGATCACATTACCATGTCAGGCAGAATCCACACTCTTCCCAGCAACAGCCATCGACCAATAGTCATAAAGACTGAGTCATAAGTTCTTCCTCAACAACAGTACAGACAAAAAGACTGAGGAGTACATGTAAACCAAAGCAGGCCTCAAAGGCCCCAGGTACGTGAATCTGGGGTAGTCACAAAAAAAGCGTTGCTATACGAGATGCCTATAACATAAAAATATATGAACAACTGGATATTACTAACAACTATATACCTGAGGATTACCTTGAGTTTCAAAATTCTAACTAATGTAGTTTTACAGATAATAGAAAACAAGTAGCCTAGCAGGCCTGCGAGGCCCCAGGTACGCGTTCTAGGGTTAAAAATTCACACAGATACACTCTAAAATTTTGTAAAATACCTCCCCAGAACCTTAAAAGCTGCCTATGGATATAGATTGTGATGTCATAAAAGCTTTTGTGTGGGTAATGTGAAGGTGTCCCAATACTTTTGTTCATACAGTGTATATTGTTATGGCTTGTTATGACTACTGCTGAGATCTATCTGCCTGCTACTTTTGCTTACTCACTAGATATGAAGAATTTGGTGACAGATAGAGGTCTGTATGGCAGAATACTTAGGGTTTGATTATTGTTTGCAACCTTGTAGAAACATATGTCTGCCTAGAAGCTGTAGACATAGGCATAGATTTGTCCATTTTTTTTAGTTTGGATGTAGCAATAAAATCAGTTACATTAGTGTAAATCCCTTTTACATTTTTAATACTGAAAACAGATGTGTGTTATGTTGCCCATGCATGTGACATAGATGACTGTCAGCTGTACGATTCGAAGGTCAATCATTTGGCCGACAGCCATCTCATCAAACATGCCCATGCACATGACCACTCACATGGCCTAGCATTTCTGTGTTCTCTTTAAGAAAGCCATTGACTGACACATTGGCTGGCGGCTTATTTCAGGGAGAACTATGTGATCATCAGTCTGAAATTAGACTTGCGCTATCGACATCTCTCCTGACCATCAGTTGGCTGGCGCCCCAAACTAATTGCACCATTGGCCAAAACCGGTGATATCATTAAGTTTAGCTGACATTACTTTAATGTGTATTGGGGCTCTAAGATCCCATATCCTTTTTTTTTTTTACTTTTTGTGGACTCAGATACCCGTAATATAATGATTTTGAGCTGGGTCTCATTTATTTAGGTAAAGTGATAATGTGACTTTAAAAGACACGTGACTATGAAAGTCAACCGCTACAGTGAGTATGAGTGAATAAGAAAATAAAACATATCTTTAAAGAATAGTCTACAAAAAGGGATGCCACTGCAGAAACAGTAGAAAAAAACACAACAAAAAATAATAAATAAATTAGTACACCATTAAAAAAAATACTTGTTTAATTTTCTGTATTAAATAATACAGAATGAACTTGGTGCAAATAGCTTGTACTTTTTTACAGATGTTTGCATTCCTTTTCAATGGAGTACAATTCCAAGTTACAGAACAATAGCTCACTATTTTCTAAACTTTGAAACCATATTTTAACACCTGTACATAGCATAGGAAGTGTTTAAAGGTATTAATAGCTTCGTCTAACTGCATGGCTTTGTATGTACAAATGGCAAACCAGCTATGACTTGCTGGAATAGAATAGGATTGCAACATATAATTCTGACGTAGGTAAACTTTTCTATTAAATCAAGCACTGATATTAAATCTCACTTTCAAGGACCTGCTTTTTGGGCTTAAACTTGTTTTAGAATAAGTGAGGTTGTATTACATTGTGTGCCACCTTGATTTGTAGGTGGAATAACAAGTAACTTGATCAGCTACTGACTTCTTTTTTCCATTTATCCTTTATTCCCCAATGTACAATGTTGTGCAGTAATGTGTCTGGTTTTTACCGGATGACATGGAGGTTTCTTATTGTTCACTTAGTTTCCTTCTCATGGGGGTGAATCATTAAAATGTCAGTAACGATACTATGCAAATCAGTAACGATACTATAAATGCCTTAAGACCAATGTAGAAGTGGGTTTTATTGTCAAGGGCAATGCGTCGCGAGACGCCAATTCAAAAAATAACCCTTACAAATGATTAATCGTTTTTACTACTTGTACAAAATGAAGAGTTGTGAAAGAAGGAACAATGGATGAATAAAGAATAATGAAGTGCCAAATTACTTTTCAAGGCAATATGTATTTATACCGTAGTATTCTGCTTTCTGTGACAGTTCCAGGCATGTGGAGGTTTCAGATTCCTTCATATGCTACAGTACACATATACCATGAAGCTATAGGGACTTCATGTTTCATCATACAGCTCTATGCACACAGGTCTGCCATGTGGTGACTAAGTGAGATGGTCCATACCTGGCTGCAATTGGGCAGCAATGGTAAGTTTAATGCTCCTCATGGTTTGGGCACCTCAAATTGACACATGCTCCACGACTGCAGCCAGGTATGGACCCAGCTCCTTAAAACAATCTGACAGAATTATTTTTTTGCATTGATAACTGAACTGAGCCCCAGAAAGATGCACCCTGCTTGAAGTTTATAGTAATCAAAATAAAGAGATGATTTTTTTTTTAATTCAAATTCACTTTCAAATAAATTCAGTGCAAATTGCAGGTGTTTCAATGTCCCTGAAAAGACAGGTGTAACACTCGGGGGACTGTATCCAACCTATCAATCCATTTAACGCAAAAAACAGCTTTGTAATGTCAAAGTGACTTAAATATAGAAACGTATGGTAACTCGGTAGCAATCAACGCCCCATTTAATAACACAGACATTTTTTTTTTTTTATTAAAAAAAACAAAAAAAAATATCCATTTTAGTCATTAGTGATCAGGGACTGATCTCTGCAGAATACTGACTCAAAATGATGGTGCTACTGTTAGAGGTAGAAATCAACAGCCCATTTAATAAAACAGATCACAAACACACTTTTTTCCCTTTTTTTTATATAAAAAAGCAATTAAAAATCCCTTTTAGTCATTAGTGATTCTCTGCAGAATACTGACTCAAACTGATGGTGTCGCTGTTAGAGGTAACATCACAGAAAGAGATACAGCCTTGCCAACACCACGTCAGATTACCAATGCACTAGCAGAATCCAGCAGAACCGCATGTTAAAGGCCCCACCAATCACACAGATACGTGTGGTGCACAGTGTCTGGCTTACATTGTATGCATTGGTATTGTGACCTGGTGTTATGTAAGGCTGCCTTTTTTCAATGATTTTTTTAATGATGTTTTTCATACTCTTTTTAGATACATAGAGGGAAGTTCTAGAAGATAACCCTAATTCTATACAATGTGAAGAACCTCTAAATATATTATGTACTGCTTAAATGAGAGGCCAGATGTAGTTTATTGACTACTATTAGCACAAAGCCTATTAGACATAAAATAGCGCATTTTCTGTAGTAAAAATAGATTATCTACCAAGACCTTTGTAATGAGAACTGAATTTATATATAGCTGTTGCCGCTCAGAACTACCTAAATGAACTAAATTTAGATTTCAGATAAAAGTTGAAAAAGTTTTAGAGCTAATTTTGATTAATCTATCTTCCTGTTTATTATCTGCCCAGAATGGGGTTGGACCTTTGATAGCATAGTGAATCATGGCAAATTGACTGCTTCTATTCAAAGGTCTATTGACTTGTAGGAATGTTTAAGGCTGAAAGCTGATCAGATAAATGTAAAAGCCATATACCTTGACATCAGTCTATTATTTAGGAAATTTAAGAAACAGGATGAGGAAAATGACCTCACTGTGCTCCATTAGTCTGTTTTTGATCATGGCTTCAGGACTCTTATCAGAACTATTTCCATTGGTTATTTGTGTTTTGCCTTTCAATCCCTCCCTGCTTCCTTATGACATTGACCAGGATAATGAAGCAGATACGCAGCACTCAAGGAAGATATGGAAGATGCAGTTTAGGGATGTCGAATGAGTATTACAATTGTCTTTTTAATCTAGTATACCGTATGACTCACCCTGCAAATCTTCTCCCTCCATTACGTGACTTATCTTGATGAATATTCTAAGAATGTCATTATTTAACTAGTGTTTTATCGAGGTAAATATAACAAAAGCCGCAAATAGACTAAAAGATGATGAACATAACATGGAAAAAAGAAGAAAACAAATGTTTTTCAAATCTCAAAATGACGCGTTTTAGTCTTGCACAGTAATGAGAAAAATTAAGTACACAACATATGATAATTTACACCTTGTCATTATTTAATTAAAGGGTTTGATTGGTGTAAGTTACAAGTCTGCAGTCGCTCTATGTGACTGCAGACCTGTGAATTCTCACAGTGCACCTGGCCACATTTTGACTACACTGTTTCCAGCTTCTCTCAATACACTTATCGTATATACTCGAGTATAAGCTGAGTATTTCAGCACATTTATTTGTGCCGTAAACGCACCCATGGCCTATAGTCAAGTCATTGTCACAGAAGGTGGAGCTGGTCACAGGAGGCAAGAGCCAGCTGCTGCGGCTAACTCCTGTGCCCGCTAGAGTTGAGCGACCTTGACCTTTTTAGAGTCGAGCCGGGTTTTGCGAAACCCGACTATGTCCAAAGTCGGGTCGAGTGAAATCGGCCGATTATGACGTAAAGTCGGGATCGACCGAAACACGAAACCCAATGCAAGTCAATGGGGCAGCATAGTCGGCAGTGAGTGGGGGCCAGGAAAACACCTAGAGTGCCCATTTTAATGTCAAAACCATCCATTCTTCTTAATGAAGCTTGTCAAGCGTAATTTACCTTAAAATAATTGGAAGGCATTTGAAATTGGGGGTCATTTGGCTAAAGTTGTGGGGGGTAGGGCTGGTTCAAGTAATTAGTGGGCCCAGTAAATCTGGACCACGTCACGGCAGTGGAGCAGGGAGAGGTAAGTATTTCAACTTTGCAAGTGCTGTGATCCTGAGCAAGCAGGGGGGGCCCACTCGTTGGCATTGGCACTGGCACAGGGCCCCTCAAAGTACAGCGGTGTGTTTGCACGGCGGGGGCGCCTCCCACCGGCAGCAACACTTTTGCGTACTATGAGAGGCCCTGTGCCAGTGACGTCGCCAACTAGTATTCCTCCCCCCACCTGATGAAGGAACCTGCACTTTCATCTGCACCTTCCTCTTTGTCCCCGTGTAAGGTGGTATGGTATGCGGGAAGAGCAACCTGACTTTCAGCAGGGTCACAATGTTGTTGTGTAGCGTGCACGGGGAATGTTGCGTTATGGGTCAATGTACCAGCAGACTCATCTATCACTGGCTGGGCAATGGGCACGATGAAGTGGAAACACAGATATAGGCCCAAAGAAGAAAGTGGGCTAAATGCAGTTCAAAATTGGTAACACAGGAATAACCAGGGGGCATTGCAGTGGAGGACAACTGGAATGAGAGGCTGACACAGAGAGTAGGGCCAAATCAGTAAGTAGTCGAAATGCAGTTCAAAATTGGCAACCGTAGTAAACAGGCGGCACAGCTTTGTTCAGTGGAGGAGAACAGCAAGGAGTGGCAGACACCGATAGTAGGCCCCAACCCAACTAGTAGGCCAAATGCAGTCTAACATTAACAACTACTTAACGAGAGGCTGAAAATGGAATTTCAGGACAGGAAACCAGGAGAACAGCAAGGAGTGGCAGACACCGATAGTAGGCCCCAAACCAACTAGTACGCCAAATGCAGTTGTTCCATTTAACCACAATTTAATGAGAGCCTGAAGATAGAAGCTCAGGAAAGGCAACCTGGGGAACACCTTGGAGTGTAACACACCATCTCTCTCCACCCCATACCCATTTTGTAGGCCTAATGCTGTGTACTTTTCTACAACTACTAAACGAGAGTCGGAAGACCGAAGCAATGGCAAGGAAACCTGGGGAACACCTTGGAGTGTAACACACCATCTCTCTCCACCCGATACCCATTTTGTAGGCCTAATGCAGTGTAGTTTTCTACAACTACTAAACGAGAGTCGGAAGATCGAAGCAATGGCGAGGAAACCTGGAGAACACCTTGGAGTGTAACACACCATCTCTCTCCACCCCATTCCCCATTTTTTAGGCCTAATGCAGCCTACTTTCCGACACCTACTAAACGAGAGCATGAAGATCGAAGCTCAGGAAAGGCAACCTGGGGAACACCTTGGAGTGTAACAACAACCTCTCTCTACACCACGGAAGGGCTGATTCTTAGGAAGGAAGGCTGTTGTAAATAAGCATTGCGCGCCCGAGGGTGATTATATTCTTATTCGGTATCTACTCACCCTCGGACGCGCCATGCTTCTTGATTTGTAATTAATGTTTATTTGCAATGTGCTTTTGACTTACTCAATTATTTTTTTAATTATTGATTTTATTAAATTAATAGTTTAACATCTTATTGGAAATAATTTAAAGGAGACGCGACAGGACAACACTCGGTGGATGCCATATCTGTGTTAACAACTCCAAAAAAACCTTTCAGTTAACTTCTTGCAGGAGAAAGTAATTGTAGCTGGTGGACCTTTTAGTACAGTTCCAGATTTTTGTTGTGTGTTTGTTTTTAATGTTAAAATGTCTGCATTTGAGATCTCAACACGATCTTATTTTTTATAATCAAAATAATTATTTTTTTATTTTAAGATGTTGGTTCAAGGGGTACACGGGCAGCAGTAGACAGGTCAGTGGAGGCCTAGTGGAAGGAGGGACCGCAGATGCGCCACTGTTTCACCCATACACAATTTGTAGGCCTAATGCAGCGTAGTTTCCAACAGCTAGTAAACGAGAGCCGGAAGATCGAAGCTCAGGAAAGGCAACCTGGGGAACACCTTGGAGTGTAACAACAACCTCTCTCTACACCACGGAAGGGCTGATTCTTAGGAAGGAAGGCTGTTGTAAATAAGCATTGCGCGCCCGAGGGTGATTATATTCTTATTCGGTATCTACTCACCCTCGGACGCGCCATGCTTCTTGATTTGTAATTAATGTTTATTTGCAATGTGCTTTTGACTTACTCAATTATTTTTTTAATTATTGATTTTATTAAATTAATAGTTTAACATCTTATTGGAAATAATTTAAAGGAGACGCGACAGGACAACACTCGGTGGATGCCATATCTGTGTTAACAACTCCAAAAAAACCTTTCAGTTAACTTCTTGCAGGAGAAAGTAATTGTAGCTGGTGGACCTTTTTAGTACAGTTCCAGATTTTTGTTGTGTGTTTGTTTTTAATGTTAAAATGTCTGCATTTGAGATCTCAACACGATCTTATTTTTTATAATCAAAATAATTATTTTTTTATTTTAAGATGTTGGTTCAAGGGGTACACGGGCAGCAGTAGACAGGTCAGTGGAGGCCTAGTGGAAGGAGGGACCGCAGATGCGCCACTGTTTCACCCATACACAATTTGTAGGCCTAATGCAGCGTAGTTTCCAACAGCTAGTAAACGAGAGCCGGAAGATCGAAGCTCAGGAAAGGCAACCTGGGGAACACCTTGGAGTGTAACAACAACCTCTCTCTACACCACGGAAGGGCTGATTCTTAGGAAGGAAGGCTGTTGTAAATAAGCATTGCGCGCCCGAGGGTGATTATATTCTTATTCGGTATCTACTCACCCTCGGACGCGCCATGCTTCTTGATTTGTAATTAATGTTTATTTGCAATGTGCTTTTGACTTACTCAATTATTTTTTTAATTATTGATTTTATTAAATTAATAGTTTAACATCTTATTGGAAATAATTTAAAGGAGACGCGACAGGACAACACTCGGTGGATGCCATATCTGTGTTAACAACTCCAAAAAAACCTTTCAGTTAACTTCTTGCAGGAGAAAGTAATTGTAGCTGGTGGACCTTTTTAGTACAGTTCCAGATTTTTGTTGTGTGTTTGTTTTTAATGTTAAAATGTCTGCATTTGAGATCTCAACACGATCTTATTTTTTATAATCAAAATAATTATTTTTTTATTTTAAGATGTTGGTTCAAGGGGTACACGGGCAGCAGTAGACAGGTCAGTGGAGGCCTAGTGGAAGGAGGGACCGCAGATGCGCCACTGTTTCACCCATACACAATTTGTAGGCCTAATGCAGCGTAGTTTCCAACAGCTAGTAAACGAGAGCCGGAAGATCGAAGCTCAGGAAAGGCAACCTGGGGAACACCTTGGAGTGTAACAACAACCTCTCTCTACACCACGGAAGGGCTGATTCTTAGGAAGGAAGGCTGTTGTAAATAAGCATTGCGCGCCCGAGGGTGATTATATTCTTATTCGGTATCTACTCACCCTCGGACGCGCCATGCTTCTTGATTTGTAATTAATGTTTATTTGCAATGTGCTTTTGACTTACTCAATTATTTTTTTAATTATTGATTTTATTAAATTAATAGTTTAACATCTTATTGGAAATAATTTAAAGGAGACGCGACAGGACAACACTCGGTGGATGCCATATCTGTGTTAACAACTCCAAAAAAACCTTTCAGTTAACTTCTTGCAGGAGAAAGTAATTGTAGCTGGTGGACCTTTTTAGTACAGTTCCAGATTTTTGTTGTGTGTTTGTTTTTAATGTTAAAATGTCTGCATTTGAGATCTCAACACGATCTTATTTTTTATAATCAAATTAATTTTTTAAATATTTTATTAGGTTGGTTCAAGGGGTACACGGGCCGCAGTAGACAGGTCAGTGGAGGCCTAGTGGAAGGAGTGACCGCAGACAGGCATCGAAGGCCTAAAATAATAACACATGGCTGTAGGCAATTTTAAATTGGTTCCAGGGTTACACGGGCAGCAGTGGTGTGGTCAGTGGAGGCCTAGTGGAAGGAGTGACCGCAGACAGGCATCGAAGGCCTAAAATATTAACACATGGCTGTAGGCAATTTTAAATTGGTTCCAGGGGTACTTGGGCAGCAGTGCCCTGGTCAGTGTAGTAGTAGTTGAAAGAATGTACCGCAGACAGGCATCGAAGGCCTAAAATAAAAAAATTGGGCTGGCTGTAGGCAATTTTAAATTGTTTCCAGGGTTACACGGGCAGCAGTGGTGTGGTCAGTGGAGGCCTAGTGGAAGGAGTGACCGCAGACAGGCATCGAAGGCCTAAAATAATAACACATGGCTGTAGGCAATTTTAAATTGGTTCCAGGGTTACACGGGCAGCAGTGGTGTGGTCAGTGGAGGCCTAGTGGAAGGAGTGACCGCAGACAGGCATCGACGGCCTAAAATAATCACACATGGCTGTAGGCAATTTTAAATTGGTTCCAGGGGTACACGGGCAGCAGTGGTGTGGTCAGTGGAGGCCTAGTGGAAGGAGTGACCGCAGACAGGCATCGAAGGCCTAAAATATTAACACATGGCTGTAGGCAATTTTAAATTGGTTCCAGGGGTACTTGGGCAGCAGTGCCCTGGTCAGTGTAGTAGTAGTTGAAAGAATGTACCGCAGACAGGCATCGAAGGCCTAAAATAAAAAAATTGGGCTGGCTGTAGGCAATTTTAAATTGGTTCCAGGGTTACACGGGCAGCAGTGGTGTGGTCAGTGGAGGCCTAGTGGAAGGAGTGACCGCAGACAGGCATCGAAGGCCTAAAATAATAACACATGGCTGTAGGCAATTTTAAATTGGTTCCAGGGTTACACGGGCAGCAGTGGTGTGGTCAGTGGAGGCCTAGTGGAAGGAGTGACCGCAGACAGGCATCGAAGGCCTAAAATATTAACACATGGCTGTAGGCAATTTTAAATTGGTTCCAGGGGTACTTGGGCAGCAGTGCCCTGGTCAGTGTAGTAGTAGTTGAAAGAATGTACCGCAGACAGGCATCGAAGGCCTAAAATAAAAAAATTGGGCTGGCTGTAGGCAATTTTAAATTGGTTCCAGGGTTACACGGGCAGCAGTGGTGTGGTCAGTGGAGGCCTAGTGGAAGGAGTGACCGCAGACAGGCATCGAAGGCCTAAAATAATAACACATGGCTGTAGGCAATTTTAAATTGGTTCCAGGGTTACACGGGCAGCAGTGGTGTGGTCAGTGGAGGCCTAGTGGAAGGAGTGACCGCAGACAGGCATCGAAGGCCTAAAATATTAACACATGGCTGTAGGCAATTTTAAATTGGTTCCAGGGGTACTTGGGCAGCAGTGCCCTGGTCAGTGTAGTAGTAGTTGAAAGAATGTACCGCAGACAGGCATCGAAGGCCTAAAATAAAAAAATTGGGCTGGCTGTAGGCAATTTTAAATTGGTTCCAGGGTTACACGGGCAGCAGTGGTGTGGTCAGTGGAGGCCTAGTGGAAGGAGTGACCGCAGACAGGCATCGAAGGCCTAAAATAATAACACATGGCTGTAGGCAATTTTAAATTGGTTCCAGGGTTACACGGGCAGCAGTGGTGTGGTCAGTGGAGGCCTAGTGGAAGGAGTGACCGCAGACAGGCATCGAAGGCCTAAAATATTAACACATGGCTGTAGGCAATTTTAAATTGGTTCCAGGGGTACTTGGGCAGCAGTGCCCTGGTCAGTGTAGTAGTAGTTGAAAGAATGTACCGCAGACAGGCATCGAAGGCCTAAAATAAAAAAATTGGGCTGGCTGTAGGCAATTTTAAATTGGTTCCAGGGTTACACGGGCAGCAGTGGTGTGGTCAGTGGAGGCCTAGTGGAAGGAGTGACCGCAGACAGGCATCGAAGGCCTAAAATAATAACACATGGCTGTAGGCAATTTTAAATTGGTTCCAGGGTTACACGGGCAGCAGTGGTGTGGTCAGTGGAGGCCTAGTGGAAGGAGTGACCGCAGACAGGCATCGACGGCCTAAAATAATCACACATGGCTGTAGGCAATTTTAAATTGGTTCCAGGGGTACACGGGCAGCAGTGGTGTGGTCAGTGGAGGCCTAGTGGAAGGAGTGACCGCAGACAGGCATCGAAGGCCTAAAATATTAACACATGGCTGTAGGCAATTTTAAATTGGTTCCAGGGGTACTTGGGCAGCAGTGCCCTGGTCAGTGTAGTAGTAGTTGAAAGAATGTACCGCAGACAGGCATCGAAGGCCTAAAATAAAAAAATTGGGCTGGCTGTAGGCAATTTTAAATTGGTTCCAGGGTTACACGGGCAGCAGTGGTGTGGTCAGTGGAGGCCTAGTGGAAGGAGTGACCGCAGACAGGCATCGAAGGCCTAAAATAATAACACATGGCTGTAGGCAATTTTAAATTGGTTCCAGGGTTACACGGGCAGCAGTGGTGTGGTCAGTGGAGGCCTAGTGGAAGGAGTGACCGCAGACAGGCATCGACGGCCTAAAATAATCACACATGGCTGTAGGCAATTTTAAATTGGTTCCAGGGTTACACGGGCAGCAGTGGTGTGGTCAGTGGAGGCCTAGTGGAAGGAGTGACCGCAGACAGGCATCGAAGGCCTAAAATATTAACACATGGCTGTAGGCAATTTTAAATTGGTTCCAGGGGTACTTGGGCAGCAGTGCCCTGGTCAGTGTAGTAGTAGTTGAAAGAATGTACCGCAGACAGGCATCGAAGGCCTAAAATAAAAAAATTGGGCTGGCTGTAGGCAATTTTAAATTGGTTCCAGGGTTACACGGGCAGCAGTGGTGTGGTCAGTGGAGGCCTAGTGGAAGGAGTGACCGCAGACAGGCATCGAAGGCCTAAAATAATAACACATGGCTGTAGGCAATTTTAAATTGGTTCCAGGGTTACACGGGCAGCAGTGGTGTGGTCAGTGGAGGCCTAGTGGAAGGAGTGACCGCAGACAGGCATCGAAGGCCTAAAATATTAACACATGGCTGTAGGCAATTTTAAATTGGTTCCAGGGGTACTTGGGCAGCAGTGCCCTGGTCAGTGTAGTAGTAGTTGAAAGAATGTACCGCAGACAGGCATCGAAGGCCTAAAATAAAAAAATTGGGCTGGCTGTAGGCAATTTTAAATTGGTTCCAGGGTTACACGGGCAGCAGTGGTGTGGTCAGTGGAGGCCTAGTGGAAGGAGTGACCGCAGACAGGCATCGACGGCCTAAAATAATCACACATGGCTGTAGGCAATTTTAAATTGGTTCCAGGGGTACACGGGCAGCAGTGGTCTGGTCAGTGGAAGTCTAGTGGAAGGAGTGACCGCAGACAGGCTTCGAAGGCCTAACATAACAAAAATGTCAAAACAATGGTATTGTCAGTGCCAGTCATTGAAGGATGTCAGCGCCTAGACTACACATTGGTGAAGCTGTGAGAGATAATTTTGCTAGTGGTAGAGCACTGTTTGAGCTGGGGGGGGGGGGAACTGGCTTGTGGCCGGCGGTACAGGCACAGGGCCCCTCATATTACAACGGTGAGTCTGACGTTGGGTGCGCACCACCACCGCCAGAGACACTTTATTGTACTATGAGGGACCCAGTGGCAGTGCCGTCGACCAAAAGCGGGCTCACCCACCTCTTCAGACAAACAGCACTCTCAAGGGTCCAAGCGCAAAGTGGCGATAGCACGACCCCGTGTGGGGAGTTTGGCCATTTCGTGAGGTGGAAACATGTCGTATGCTGGACAATCAGGTGAAGAAAATTACGAGATTGGAAAAGTCATTCAGAATAGTCCACAGGCAAGACCTTTTCATAGGAAAGCTAGGTGTCAGCCGGGCAGGGTGGGGCAAAAGATTTTGAAATCCAGTTGTGGTTCATTTTAATGAAGGTTAGATCATCTACATTTTGGGTAGACAGACGAGTCCTTTTTTCTGTTAGTATTGAACCTGCAGCACTGAATACTCTTTCTGATAGGACACTAGCTGCCGGGCAAGCAAGCTCCTGCAATGCATATTCTGCCAATTCTGGCCAGGTGTCTAATTTGGATGCCCAGTAATCAAATGGGAATGACGGTTGAGGGAGAACGTCGATAAGGGATGAAAAATAGTTTGTAACCATACTGGACAAATGTTGTCTCCTGTCACTTTGAATTGATGCTGCAGTACCTGTCCTGTCTGCGGTCCTAGAAAAATCACTCCACAACCTGGTCAGAAAACCCCTCTGGCCAACGCCACTTCTGATTTCTGCCCCTCTAACACCTCTGGTCTGCTGGCCCCTGGAGCTCGTGTGAGAACGATCACGGGCGCTGTGTGCAGGGAATGCCAGAAGCAAACGGTCAACAAGAGTTGATTGTTTTGTTGCTAATATTAGTTCCAAGTTCTCATGTGGCATAATATTTTGCAATTTGCCTTTATAGCGAGGATCAAGGAGGCAGGCCAACCAGTAATCGTCATCGTTCATCATTTTTGTAATGCGTGTGTCCCTTTTGAGGATACGCAAGGCATAATCCGCCATGTGGGCCAAAGTTCCCGTTGTCAAATCTGCGGTTGTGCTTGGTTGAGGGGCAGTTGCAGGCAAATCTACGTCACTTGTGTCCCTCAAAAAACCAGAACCCGGCCTTGCCACGCCACCAATTTCCCGTGCCCCCGGGAAAGCTTCCTCATTAAAAATATACTCATCCCCATCATCCTCCTCATCCTCCACCTCCTCTTCGCCCGGTACCTCGTCATGTACACTGCCCTGACCAGACAATCGCTGACTGTCATCAAGGCTTTCCTCTTCCTCTGGTGCAGACGCCTGATCCTTTATGTGCGTCAAACTTTGCATCAGCAGACGCATTAGGGGGATGCTCATGCTTATTATGGCGTTGTCTGCACTAACCAGCCGTGTGCATTCCTCAAAACACTGAAGGACTTGACACATGTCTTGAATCTTCGACCACTGCACACCTGACAACTCCATGTCTGCCATCCTACTGCCTGCCCGTGTATGTGTATCCTCCCACAAAAACATAACAGCCCGCCTCTGTTCGCACAGTCTCTGAAGCATGTGCAGTGTTGAGTTCCACCTTGTTGCAACGTCTATGATTAGGCGATGCTGGGGAAGGTTCAAAGAACGCTGATAGGTCTGCATACGGCTGGAGTGTACAGGCGAACGGCGGATATGTGCGCAAAGTCCACGCACTTTGAGGAGCAGGTCGGATAACCCCGGATAACTTTTCAGGAAGCACTGCACCACCAGGTTTAAGGTGTGAGCCAGGCAAGGAATGTGTTTCAGTTGGGAAAGGGAGATGGCAGCCATGAAATTCCTTCCGTTATCACTCACTACCTTGCCTGCCTCAAGATCTACAGTGCCCAGCCACGACTGCGTTTCTTGCTGCAAGAACTCGGACAGAACTTCCGCGGTGTGTCTATTGTCGCCCAAACACTTCATAGCCAATACAGCCTGCTGACGTATGCCAGTAGCTGCCCCATAATGGGAGACCTGGTGTGCAACAGTGGCAGGTGCGGATGGAGTGTTTGTGCGACTGCGGTCTGTGGACGAGCTCTTGCTTCTGCAGGAGGACGAGGAGGAGGAGGAGGAGGAGGGGGTGCGAACGGCTACAGACAACTGTTTACTAGACCGTGGGCTAGGCAGAACTGTCCCAAACTTGCTGTCCCCTGTGGACCCTGAATCCACCACATTTACCCAGTGTGCCGTGATGGACACGTAACGTCCCTGGCCATGCCTACTGGTCCATGCATCTGTTGTCAGGTGCACCTTTGTGCTCACAGATTGCCTGAGTGCATGGACGATGCGCTCTTTAACATGCTGGTGGAGGGCTGGGATGGCTTTTCTGGAAAAAAAGTGTCGACTGGGTAGCTCGTAGCGTGGTACAGCGTAGTCCATCAGGTCTTTGAAAGCTTCGCTTTCAACTAACCGGTAGGGCATCATCTCTAACGAGATTAGTCTAGCTATGTGGGCGTTCAAACCCTGTGTACGCGGATGCGAGGCTAAGTACTTCCTTTTTCTAACCATAGTCTCATGTAGGGTGAGCTGGACTGGAGAGATGGAGATCGTGGAACTAGCGGGGGTGCCGGTGGACATGGCAGACTGAGAGACGGTGGGAGATGGTATTGTTGCCGCCGGTGCCCTAGATGCAGTGTTTCCTACTACGAAACTGGTGATTCCCTGACCCTGACTGCTTTGGCCTGGCAAAGATACCTGCACAGATACAGCAGGTGGTGCGCTAAATGGTGGTCCTACACTGCCGGAAGGGATGTTGCGTTGATGACTAGCTTCATTGGCCGAGGGTGCAACAACCTTAAGGGACGTTTGGTAGTTAGTCCAAGCTTTCAAATGCATGGTGGTTAAATGTCTATGCATGCAACTAGTATTGAGACTTTTCAGATTCTGACCTCTGCTTAAGGAAGTAGAACATTTTTGACAGATGACTTTGCGCTGATCAATTGGATGTTGTTTAAAAAAATGCCAGACTGCACTCTTTCTAGCATCGGATACCTTTTCAGGCATTGCAGACTGAGCTTTAACCGGATGGCCACGCTGTCCTCCACCAGGTTTTGGCTTTGCCACGCGTTTTGGGCAAGATACGGGCCCGGCAGATGGAACCTGTGGCGATGTTGATGCCTGCTGCGGCCCCTCCTCCTCCTCTGCTTCAGAACTGCTGCCGCCTGCACCCTGTTCCCCCAATGGCTGCCAATCGGGGTCAAGAACTGGGTCATCTAATAACTCTTCTTGTACCTCCTGCGCAACTTCGTCTGTGTCACCGTGTCGTTCGGTGGTATAGCGTTCGTGATGGGGCAACATAGTCTCATCAGGGTCTGATTCTTGATCAGCACCCTGCGAGGGCAATGTTGTGGTCTGAGTCAAAGGACCAGCATAGTAGTCTGGCTGTGGCTGTGCGTCACTGCACTCCATGTCAGATTCAATTTGTAATGGGCATGGACTGTTAACTGCTTCACTTTCTAAGCCAGGGACGGTATGTGTAAAGAGCTCCATGGAGTAACCCGTTGTGTCGCCTGCTGCATTCTTCTCTGTTGTTGTTTTTGCTGAAGAGGACAAGGAAGTGACTTGTCCCTGACCGTGAACATCCACTAACGACGCGCTGCTTTTACTTTTACCAGTTTCACGAGAGGAGGCAAAAGAGCTAGAGGCTGAGTCAGCAAGATAAGCCAAAACTTGCTCTTGCTGCTCCGGCTTTAAAAGCGGTTTTCCTAATCCCAGAAAAGGGAGCGTTCGAGGCCTTGTGTAGCCGGACGACGAACCTGGCTCCACAGCTCCAGACTTAGGTGCAATATTTTTTTCCCCACGACCACCTGATGCTCCACCACTACCACTACCCTCATTACCAGCTGACAATGAACGCCCCCGGCCACGACCTCTTCCACTAGACTTCCTCATTGTTTTAAAAACGTAACCAAACTAACGTTATTTGTTGCAGTCACACAACTTACACGGTGAGCTATAACTTCAGTATGATTTAGCTACCCCTTTACAGGTTGGTGAGACCACCGCGAAAATCAGGCACAATGTTACACACTCTTTTTTTGGTGGCTGCAAATTAGAGAGATGCCCCACACGCAGGACTGTCACTGAAGCACAAATGTTAATATTAATGTCACACTATTATTTGTTTTTTATTTTTATTTTTTTCAGGAACACTTTAGAAACCCCCCCAAAAAAAAAAGAAATTTGATTTTTGCAGGGAGAATTTAGAAAACAAATGTAACAAACTATATGCTTTCTATGGGCCACTGAGTGAGAGATGACGCACACAGGAATCAGGAGTGGCACACAAGCCCAGAGGCCAATATTTTTCTACCAATGATTGATGGAGTTATTTTCTCTGGTAGATTTTGGAACCCAAATCAAGGAAAAAAAATATAGGCTTTCTATGGACCACAATTGGAGAGAGAGAGAGAGAGAGAGAGAGAGAGAGAGAGAGAGATGGCACACCCAGGAGTCAAGACTGGCACACAAGCAGAAAGGCCAATATTAATCTCCCACTGTTTTTTTTTTTTTTTTTTTTTTTTGTCAGGGAGACTTTAGAAAAAAAAATAATAAAAAAAATATGATTTTATCAGGAAGAATTTAGAAACCAAATAAAATAAAATGATTTTTTCAGGGAGAATTTATAAAACAAATAAAAACAAAAATAGGCGTTCTATGGCCCACTGACTGAGAGATGACGCACACAGGAATCAGGAGTGGCACACAAGCCCAGAGGCCAATATTTTTCTACCAATGATTGATGTAGTTATTTTCTCTGGTAGATTTTGGAACCCAAATCAAGGAAAAAAAATATAGGCTTTCTATGGACCACAATTGGAGAGAGAGAGAGAGAGAGAGAGAGAGAGAGAGAGAGAGATGGCACACCCAGGAGTCAAGACTGGCACACAAGCAGAAAGGCCAATATTAATCTCCCACTGTTTTTTTTGGTTGTTTTTTTTTTTTTTTTTCAGGGAGACTTTAGAAAAAAAAATAATAAAAAAAATATGATTTTATCAGGAAGAATTTAGAAACCAAATAAAATAAAATGATTTTTTCAGGGAGAATTTATAAAACAAATAAAAACAAAAATAGGCGTTCTATGGCCCACTGACTGAGAGATGACGCACACAGGAATCAGGAGTGGCACACAAGCCCAGAGGCCAATATTTTTCTACCAATGATTGATGTAGTTATTTTCTCTGGTAGATTTTGGAACCCAAATCAAGGAAAAAAAATATAGGCTTTCTATGGACCACAATTGGAGAGAGAGAGAGAGAGAGAGAGAGAGAGAGAGAGAGAGATGGCACACCCAGGAGTCAAGACTGGCACACAAGCAGAAAGGCCAATATTAATCTCCCACTGTTTTTTTTGGTTGTTTTTTTTTTTTTTTTTTCAGGGAGACTTTAGAAAAAAAAAATAATAAAAAAAATATGATTTTATCAGGAAGAATTTAGAAACCAAATAAAATAAAATGATTTTTTCAGGGAGAATTTAGAAAACAAATAAAACCAAAAATAGGCGTTCTATGGCCCACTGACTGAGAGATGACGCACCCAGGAGTCAAGACTGGCACACAAGCAGAAAGGCCAATATTAATCTCCCACTGTTTTTTTTTTTTTTTTTTTTTTTTCAGGGAGACTTAGAAAAAAAAATAATAAAAAAAATATGATTTTATCAGGAAGAATTTAGAAACCAAAATAAAATAAAATGATTTTTTCAGGGAGAATTTACAAAACAAATAAAAACAAAAATAGGCGTTCTATGGCCCACTGACTGAGAGATGACGCACCCAGGAGTCAAGACTGGCACACAAGCAGAAAGGCCAATATTAATCTCCCACTGTTTTTTTTTTTTTTTTTTTCAGGGAGACTTTAGAAAAAAAAAATAATAAAAAAAATATGATTTTATCAGGAAGAATTTAGAAACCAAATAAAATAAAATGATTTTTTCAGGG